>NC_059476.1:5307500-5980625 GCF_018139145.2 Gymnogyps californianus
AAAAGAGATTAATGACTGATGCACCAAACAGGCCCCTTCCTACAGCAAGAGTTTTGCCTGAGTGAGAAGTAAAGGCGAGAGCATGTCGTACATTCATGGGGTTATTCGTTAAACTCCTTTAAAGGAAACATCTATGAATTTCTTCTTTCACCCAAGAACGCTCAATTACTGGAGTGACTGACGTCCCTGCATCGGACAGCAGCAAAGAGTTACCAAATGCAATTAGCAGTCGTCCTCAGACAGATCCAGGGAGAGGAGGGCAGCGAGGAGGGTGCAGGAGCTGATTGCAGGGGATCAGAATCATTCAGATAATAGGATGGAAGTGCTACTGGGACATGCGGTCCCAGTCCCGTTTTCAGAGGAAGACCCAGCTCACACCACTGCCAGCCTCATGCCTAAAAGGTCACAGCCACAGATTCTGCCTGAATCCCACCTGGGTGCAAGACCTTGAGACTAAGTGACAAAGTAGGAAAGCAAAAATTGAAGAAAGAGCATTTTCCAGAGCATTGCACAGCATGATAACATTCCTGACATATGAAACTTTGATTATTATGCTAGCTTTCAAAAAGAAACCAAAACCACCGAAGGCCTCATACTGTACCCTTCCCACTGCTCAGTCCTACTCACCCGTTCTGTACCAGGTTCACCAAGGCAGTGGCAGCACCCAGCAAATCTTCTGAAAGTCCTCAGGTGCAGTCACAATTTTGGAGGAGTCTTCCTAAAATATTCCGGGAGTCTAAAAGAAAACCGAAGACATGCCGCAAGAGACCCCAAGCCTCGACAAGCCTCGACTCCAGCTTTGCTGAACATACTCCTGTCATCAAAACAACGCAACCTCTTTTTTAAAAAATGTTTTATAACCCCAGGGATGGTTAAATTGCATCTTGACTTGTTCTCTGCTGCCGGGAAGGGAGCTCACCCTCCTCTAGCTGGCAGCAAATTGGGGGGCTTCCTGCCTGCAGAGACCCTCCAGCTCCTGAGTTTGGTGGCTGGGACCCCGGGCTGCCTTCTGCTCCCTCTAAGCCAAAGGAGCCGTGCCGGTGGCCTGGTGATCCCATGGGGTACAGAGCCACCCTGCCGGGATCCCGTGTCACAGGTTATGGCCAGCTCAGTCCCGGGCTCGATGGGGACGGCTGATGGAAGGATCGCTGCCTCCTCTCCAATCTGCTGTTCAGATCTACTCGACAACTGGCTGAAAGCCATTATTGCCCTAACTGTTGCTTATTTTTAAGTAATACAGCTGCTCTGCACAATCCTAACCACCTTTTTGATTGTTCATTAGGGACCTGCAATACTCTTGGTTTATTCCATTTAAACCTGGATTTAACTAACAGTAGTTATGTGCCCCATCACCTCTTCATTATTAGACTGAATCGCTTCCTAAGGACCAAATCATGCAGAGTCTCGCAGTTTCTGCGAGGCGCCGGGCACCCTCTCTTCTCATCCATTTCACTTAGGCAGCCACTTTCAATGGAAATTGATGGCATGCTCGGGCTGGACGAGTCCTCAGCCGCCATTCAGATTCTGCATTCAAAATCTTCATTTGCGGCAAACAATGATGCCCGTGACTCTGCTTAATGCAAGTTAATGTCCGCATGATCATCAAGGAATGAAGGCATAATAAGGGATCAATAATCGTGATGATCTAAGTAATGGTTTCGAAATATTTAACCAGAGGCAACAATTAAGGTTCTTTTGATGTTGCAAACTTAAAGCTTGTGGTCTTGAATCCGAGTCAAGTGTTTAGCCTTAATGATTGTACAAGTTTCCCTAAATGATGCTTCCCCCGGCTCAAGCTCAGCTACCTACAGAGCCAGCACAGAAACAAAAAATCACACTTCGAAAATCATGTGAAATTACAATCAGCTTTTCTCCTTTGCTAGCTTCTTGCCACTTTTAAACAGTGCTAAACTAAAGATAAAATTTATGATTTAACTCGCATGATAGCAAGCCATTAAATGATTCCCAAGGAAATTTTGGATCAAGTGGACTTGCGTTTTATAAAGCATAAAGACCTGCCAGCATTCCTCAGCTGATGGGGGCTGAAATGTTATTGGGCTTTTTGGCTTTGTTTTTCTGCGTGGTATTCAGATTTTGGAAGTGAAGGAGAGTATTTGCTTGCTGATAGCCTGAATTCCTCTGAGATACAAATCTCTGTCTCTTGGAGAATGATAAAAGAAGTCAGGCAGGGTATTGTATACCATCTTGCATTAAGAAAAACTCGGAGGTTTAAGGCCATCTGTATTTAAATCCAAGGACAGATGAGACATTTAAATTTTAGTAGCACTCAGTTATATACTTGACATAGAGAAATGGCTGCAATCCTTTTTATCAGGCTGGAGAATAGGCATTAAATGACAAAATATTAGTCAGGCCATAGATCCACGAAACCTATAAGTTCTGCAGCAGCTTCATTAAATCTGTTTTTTATCAGAGGGGAGAGAAGGGTCTGGTATAACATTGCCAGTGTTTGAGGCATTGGGCTTATAGAGGATCGCTGCCAGATACTTCATCCATCTGTCTATTTTCATATTTATTGTTTTACCAATCACTTTATTCATCCATCTGTTCATCTGTGTAAACCCATTTTTTTAAATTTTAATTTTTATTTATAGACTGACCTTAATAAACTCTCCTCAAGTACCGCGTGTTTATCACTGTCATGGATGAAAACGTTATTAATGACAGGAGGGCTGAGCAGGGAAGACGACTGCCCTTTAAATTCCTTTTCAGCTGACTGGACCGCAGCAACTCAGCTGGGTGGAGGTGGCTGGATCGATAAGGTCGGAGTTCAGTCACTGGTCCCATCTCCTCTATCATCCCCATCACTGCCAGCTAACGATGCCTGCAGGTGGAGCGGGGGCACTTGGCTACCTTTATGAATTGCCTCGCTCCGTAGCGAAGGCTTTTCCACCCTGTAGGAAAAGCTGTGGGTAGCTCGGGATATTTATTTTGAAATGTATACAAGGGAAGACACGGATGTCAATACAAGAAAAGCAGCCCGGTGTGTTTAGAGTGAATGTCGCTGGCTCCTAGTGCAGCGCTGGCACCGTGGGGTTCAGCTCTTCCAGGGAAATTCTGATTAAACGTAAATAAGGGGTGCGCCGGTCGTTAAATGCTTGCCGCATCACATGAAGGAATGAGAGGTGAGTTAGTTTTCAGCACGTAGTCGCTAGCGCCGTACCTTCAATCCAACTACTTAAACTGCCTTAATTGCCAGGAATCCAGGGCGGATAACCACGACATTGCAAATGCCTCTGGATTTGCCCGCAACAGCCGGGGCTTCGATACCTACGCCTGGTTTGGGCAGCAATAGATGTATTTCTTTTCGCAGGTGCGTAACTCATAACGCAGTTCAGAAAATGCCATTTATTACTACTAATCATGTCCTCCTTTAATTGCCAACAGCAAAATGGATGATTGTGACATTGAAAGTAGAAGGTGGTGAGAGTATCTCGAAGTACCTCAAAATTATACACCCATGGATTAAGAGTGTTTCAAATTTATGATAGGTAATAGTCACAAGGTGGCTATAAATGCTTTACAGGTTCACTTAGTTGACATAAGGTCTAACCTTGCCGCAAAAATACATTTTTATTCTGCTGACTTAAAGCAGATTTGACAAATACTCTCCAGGATAACTCAAGCCTCACGTTTTATCTTTGGTTGGCCTAGGTGCCGTTTGCGACGGAGTTTTGCAGTGAAAGATGTAGCTGTGAGGCTGGGGACATTCCCCTCATGGCTTCATCTCACCTCCCAGCTCATTAGAAGCCTTGGATTCCTGCCTGGGATTTTATTTTGACATCAGAGGTGTAAATCAAGTCATAAACATATTTAAACTAATGTTGTTGAAAATCCGTAATTCTGACAGGGAAATGAGCAACAAAAAGTGCATATAATATTTGGTGACATGTAATTTTAACTTCATCCAGTCTCTTTGCTTTTGAGACATTGTTACCTGCAGGATAAGGCAATAAAATAAGGATGTACAAGAATGTGTCAAATGTAGGGCTTCCCTAAATTACACTCTGAGGCACAGATTAATACATTTAATACATTCCAGTCATGAGTGAAGTACTTATAGCAGAACAACTGCTCCTTCAGTGATATCATTCACTGGAATGAACTACAGCTAACAGTGACAAGCTGGAAAAATGCCCCCACTTTTCAAACTGTACAAATGGCATTTGGACACAGTAACTCAAAACTGGACACTTCATTTCAAGTTTAAAGCTAGTGGTCCAGTCAAAAGCTATTACTCCATCTTCTTTATTTGTAGTCCATGCTTTTGTGCTCTTTAAGAATCAAATAAATACTGGTGTAATGGTTAGCAACTGCCAGTTCAACGAAAAATACTGCTAAATTCACCAATAAGTCTTTTTTCTACACACACAAATTTATGACATAAGAACTGAACCCATTCCTGTTACAATGTCTGGATAGTTTTTTAATGTAGAGGGAGACTCACTTTAGTGATAAGAGTTTAAACCTCAACTACTTTTTCCTTCTTTCTGGATCATACATCTAGATAGAGAAGAGCGTGAAATAAACGACCGGTGCGTGTAAGCCAAGGTGCACTGAGCTGGCCCGTTCTCAGCTCCATCAATCCGGCAGAGGCCAGATCTCCGTAGCTCTGCGGCCTCTTGCACCGACTACTCCTTCCCTTTTGCATTTGCACCGAATGAAAAGAGATTATTTAAACCCCGATGCAAGATCTGCCCCTCCTCTGCGTTATTTTAAGACCTTGATGGAGGAGGGGAGGAGACCGAGCTGGGTACAAGCTCACTAGATGCTTCCTCCTTGTCACTTCTGTACCATCCTCTTTGATCCACTGTTTGCAAGTCCCTCTCCCTGGAAGGGACATCCCAAGCCTCCCACCCTGCCCCACCGCTGGCTAGATAATAGTTAGATCGCAGTCTGTGGTCACCACAAGACCTCCTGCTACCACGCGTGCCCGTGCAAAGGGAGGGAGCAGCGCTACCCTTTGACCGAGGAGGACTTCGTACAGAAACAAGAGGTTGCCCAGGGAATGGGGCTGGTTGCTTTCCATTCGTTGTAGCACCACGAGCAGGCTTCAGGGCTTGAGTTTTCAGTTCCTGCTTTGATCTGCCTGTACAAAATAACCGCTGCTGACAGGTACAAGGCTTGAGCTCCTCCGTAGCAATCAGCACGTGCATCATACCCCGAGAGAAATCTCTCCTGCATCCCCACACAACTACCCCATTAGGGGCTACGAGGGTGTTTGTGAATTAATGCTTATTCCAGACAATGTCTGTGCTAAAAAAATGCATTATTAGGTGCCACATCACACCTGGAGGAACACTTACGGATCTGGGCGTTAGGCTAGTAATTGTGCTAAACTTCTGAAACTGGCTGATGCGAGACCTAAGCGGGGATGGTGTGATGAAGGGCTAAATATTCATGCTGTCCAAGTGCCACGTCTTCTCTCCAGTTAGCCTTTTTACAGTGTGCTGCATTAAATGCTACAGTAAAACAAGAACCTAATACCCACTGCAGGGAACAGCGGATTCGTTTCTAAAAGGAGAAAAACTCACAGCCTAACACTTCTTCAGAAAAGTACACCAATGTGCTTCTCCGAACTCATGAGGTTACTTTCAGCTTGTTTTGGGGAAGACAAGGAACTAAACCACAAGTAATTCTGGATTTTCTAAATACATTGGTTTTGTTCTCCAGCTTCCCCAGGTAGTGATTATAATCCCGTTCCTTTTTGTCACTGATATTTGCAGCTAGAAGCCTTAAAAATATGGGGCTGTTCTCAGGTTTCTTTTCCACGAGTGCAGGCTCTGCAGTGATCCCATCATCAGAAGACCCGTGGTATCTGAAACACTCAAGAAAAAGTGTCTGGAAACAGAAATTATTTTAATTTCCACAGAAAGGACTTACATTTTCTTTTATTCAGTTTCTTAGAGATACTGATGCTGAGATGAACAAGGATTTTATGATGTTCTAAGTAATCTCATTTGGTGTCATAATTACATCTTGATTAATTCTATCCACATGGAAAATCATGAGTTTTTTTCCTTTTTTCTTATCTGCAGGGTACATTTTAAAGATTTTGTATTAACTGCAAGTAATGCGAGTTGGGAAGAACTGTGATAGTCTGCAAACAAAGCACCTTTAGTGACTGAGAAGGAATAAATGACAGGTATAACAGGGGCAGGATTGTCCCCCCTGATCTCTGCATTGACATTATGAGAATACAAAGACCCTGGAAGCTATTGTGCAGAAAAAAGTAGGCTGCTAATACACATACCTCTGCCACCTCACCTCTTCCACTGCTGGCATCGAACACAGGTCTGTTTGTATCTTTCCTTGTCGGAGAGAAGCTCCTTAGGATTTGCTGCATGTTGAATGAGACATCAGAGCTTAGCAGCCCCAGCCCTGCAGCATCCAGTGGGACGCATGCCCCATGCACCGTAACTCGCTTTTGAAATGACAGGCTGGAAGACTGGGACTCCTGTAGGTTTTCTAAAATCATTTAAGATTATTTTAATCCTTTTACCTTGGCCGGCTGACAGCACTTTTTGACATTTAGCTGGTGGTCTAAAAAAGTAAAATTTTCATTTCCTAAGCATGCAGACTAGTAAGTTGTTCTCCTGAGTTCGGAGCTGCAAAGAGAAGTATGAGAAACCATGCAGGGCTGCAGGAGGTAGCTTCTACCTGCCCGTGCCAGTTCGCTGCAATGCAGCTCCAACAGTGCTGAATTCCCCAGCACTGGCAAAGTCTGCCCTTACCGAAAGCACTCACAACTTGTTCCTGGAAGTTTCGACATGGCCTTCGTCCCCTAGTGATCTGTACGAGAACGAGAGAGTGCAGGACCTTGTGGCATGAGTCCCAAGGAAGAGGAAGGGCTGTGGATACGCAGAAAAATCCTCACAATTAAAATTCATTTGAAAAAACAGAATTGTTCTCTCTTTTCCTTTCCCTCCCTGCCATTCTCTCCTGTGAAACAGCTTCACAGCGAGGAACCTACTATTGGCCATTGCACATCATTAATTTTAGAATCATTTCTCTTCTGTTGCATCTTATGGTCCTGCGTTACACTACATAATATTGTCATCCCAGCATAGGAAACATCGCCTATTTCAAGCATAACACTACAGACCAGAGTTACTCAGTCTAAGAGAGACCTAAACTAGTCATCACAGAGCAGTGCAGGAGTGGAGCTGACATATAGATACGCAGTCGTGAAAATACATCGTGGATGAGAGACGTTGTTTTATGTGAAGGGACTGGGCGTGCAGGCAATAGCTCTGAAGCTTGGAGATTTCTCAGCAGTGTCTTGCTTAGAAATCTAAATTTTAAGATTAAAACCCAACCCTATTAAGGTATAGTTCACAGTATTTTAGAACTATATGGAGGACTCAACAGTTCATATCTTTGATAGGCTTATGACAGAGGATACATTTAGTTTTACCTGTTTCAGCACCAGTGAGTCCATGAATAGACTTCACTGTTTATTGACTGCACTGAAGGCTTTGGCCACTGGAAGAGTTCGCACATGCCGGCGTCTGCAGCCTAGCCAGGCAGAGCTTACGGTGGCAGGGAGGAGAACATTCAAACCTGAAGCCCAGACTAACTGAACGGAGGCCTGCAGCGTGTATTACACATAACGGGGCTTTGGATTCAGCCTGGCAGAGAGCAGGGCCAAGCAGACACCACCATTCACTGCAGCTGCAGGACCAATTCTTAGGCGACTCATCTGACTTTACTCGCAGGAACAAAGCATTTTCACGAGAGCAAGCAAGAGGATGCAGGGCTAGGGATGTTTTTTTACAAGTACGCTGCTTCTGCTCACCAATTTTTCTTAAAAATAACCTAGACACAGGTTTACATTAGTCCACATCCAATCCTAACTCAGCTTGTAAACACTTGGAAGCAGAACTCTTTTTTTTTTTTTGCTTTTACCCAGATAACTGGGTTTTGAATGCATCTTGTACAATGGGCCACAGCTAGGGATCCCAGATCAATACAAATAAGAATGAAAAATAACACTATGTTCTAAATTGCTATGACTAATTCATTGTATCAGTAATACAAAAAACCAATTCAATCCATATTGCAGGATTTTATCAGTGGCCAAGTACCAAGTCAAAATTTTACTAGTGTCTGCCTGCTTTTCCATGGAATAATAGCAAAATGTGTTTCCAATTCTGATTTTGACTCATTAAATCCTGTTGACAAAATCATTTAAGAATTAAGTGAAATCCTTTTCAGAAGAACTCTCCTCACGGTGCACACATGGGAAGCAGCCCTCGAATATGTCGCTCTTGGAAAACCCAACACGACGTTAGGAGACCCGATACTC
The DNA here is from genome assembly GCF_018139145.2 of Gymnogyps californianus. NCBI lineage: Eukaryota > Metazoa > Chordata > Aves > Accipitriformes > Cathartidae > Gymnogyps > Gymnogyps californianus. Next base: position 5,315,830 of record NC_059476.1, read on the forward strand.
CTGCTGCAGCGCCTGTGCGGAATATGGACCACAGAGTAAACCGACAAAATAATTGGATTATACATGCACAATTCAAACTTCCAGTTACTGGGTGCTTTCTTGCTCCTGGTTTCCACAGAAAAGTCAGTTTTTTGTTCCTTAAGTCCTTGTACTGCTTATTTACATATGAAAAGGTAAGTTTATAAAAGAGCTTTCCTATTTTACTACATCTAATAGTTAATAATTTAAATCTGTAGCCATTATCATCATATAGATTGACACAAATGGCATATGGATCATTCTGGGGATGAGGGTTAGTTTCTTTTAAGAGCGAATTGTTTTAGTTTTTGCAGGAAATTAATCAGGGGAATGGGCTTTGTGGAGCATGGAGCAAATCTAATCTGTTCTTTGTTCAAATTTGCCTTGCTCCAATTCCTAGCAATTGTAGACAACATGCTCTTTTGTTCGGGAGCCACTTGTTACATGCATAATTAGAGACTGCAGTAGCTGTGTTTAAAGAAAAACTGTTTTCCAATGTAATGTGTGATCTTGATAATAGTATTTTCATCAAAGGTAGCAATTACATTCATTAAGCTGGGACTGGCAAGGCAGCAAGGAAATTAAGTGGAAGGTGAATAAAAAGCTCCCCGTTTCTTTTTAAAATCTCTGTCTCTTTATAAGTTGAAATGCACCATGTTGAGCTGCAAACTGGAAAATACATACTGAATATAAAAAAAAAGAAAGAAAGAAAAAAATAAAGTCCTCCTTAACCTTTCTGAATAATGATCCAGAAGATATCCTAGGGACACCTACTATAGATGCACTTTTCAAATTAAAGGGCTTTATTCTACATTAATTTCTTATGCAAGTTTTAAACGAGCTCAACATATGATTCAGGTCTCTAAAGGCTCCAGGGCTCTCCAGGATTAATTCACTGTTCTTTTCACACATAAATTAATTGTTTTGTGTTCTCAAAAACAGCAAACAGCACATAAATCAACCAGTTTAGAAAAGATGCAAGGCTGGTACCTTTTGCAAATCACTGAAGTTCGCTATTTACACTTCATTATTATAATATGTAACTTTTAAAGGGAAAGCTGGAAAAGTAGGACATATGTTGTTAATTCTAAGCGGATTTCTTGAGTGCATAACTCATTTTAGCAATTTGATTCCTTGAAAGACAAAAGTTGCGGAGCACTGAAAAGCCATTCTTCCAGCACTCTATTTTTCCCAGTTAATAATTCAATTACACATCACTAATGTATTTGCAAACATTCCCACGTAAAAATAGCTAGTTGTGGGGGGGGTTTCCCCTTTTTTTTGCCTTAAGCCTTGTAAGAGTGAGATTCACAGATGGAAAAATGTGAAAATCTAAAGACGTGAGCCCCGGAGCCCCGGGAGGGCTGTGCCCAGCCTGCAGCCTCCCCCAGGCACTCCTGCTGAGCACGCACACAGGAATCTCATTTTTTAACTCCAAAATGTACTCCTGTTTTTTTCTTTCCAGGCACTGTATCGCAGGTTGAGAAGTGTGTGGGGGGGAAGCGGGTCCATCCCCTCGTACCTCTGCCCTGTGTGGACAGCCAGGGCAGCACACCATTGCAGAGAAGTGGTTACTTCAGATGAGGGCTGAGCCCTTAGTTTGCATGTAGGCAAAACACCCTCGGCAAGCGTCAGCCAAAGCAGGCGACACTCGCAGCAAGTGGGGCAAGTTTAATTTACAAGCACTTACAGCAGGACAGGTACCGAGAAGCAGGCGATGGCAGGTACCGTGCTCCCTCCTGGACAGGGATGCCCCAGCGCACTCTCATCTCGAGGCAAGAGAGAAAACTGAAGCCAGAACCTGGCTATCCGTAACCCCCAAAATAAGCGTTTCTCCCTCTGCCCTTCCCAGAAATAGAATATGAAACCACAGCATCTTGGCCAAATTGGAATTTGCATAGTTCTGCGAAGCATTTCCTTCAGTTAGGAATGATTTAATTATTCTTCACTTCCTCTTCTAGAAATCATTCCTGGATAATGAGGTTAGCATAGAGCAGATATGTTTCAGTGAAGAAATAGATGTAATTCAGTGCCAGAAGGCTTTTACAGTTTAAAAAAAAAAAGATTTTTGGACACTTCTAAATAGAAGCAGCAGTATAGAGAAGGTTGGCTATTAAATTACAATAGCCTGAGACACCAGATCATCGGGTGCTTTAACCCGGTGCTGCGTCAGCCCCCTGAAGAATTAGAGGACAACCACAACCGTCTTGCGGCCCAGATTCTTGCACAAGGGTAACAAGGCACATTTTAAATAATTATTAAATAATGACAAGCTATATTACCTCCAGATAATTGTTTATCTCTGCAAATTGAATCACCGAAGTCAAACTACAGTGGAGCTAAAATACTCCTAGCATAAAATGGAAGACCTATGGCTGCACCCTACTTTGGACCTTGGAAACTGTGAATCCTGCATGGCAGTCAAATATATTTTATGACAAACAGCTTGCTGAATCTAGCTTTTATGATTCAAGCAACAATCAAAATAACCTGCCATATCAATCAAATGTAGACGTTGCTGCAGTTAAACTGAGAAAATTATTTTCTTTTTAAAGCTTGATTGGACAGACACTGAGAAGACCTAAGTCATTTGGAATTTAAGAAGGGAGCATAACAGTTTGTGTTTGGTAAAAATCATACAGTGGAACATAAGGAATTTTTCTCTGAATATGAGGAAAACAAGACTATGAACGTAAATAGACCCTTCATATCATATAATCATCTTCTAGTACATAATAGGGAGTCACAAAACATTTTCAAAGTTCAAAAAGTGCCTAAGCTGAAAAAAGTGCTTTGCCTCAATTCTTAGGGGAACAATTGGAGCAAATGCTGCATTTGGTGTGTAAACATCCTCTGTCACAGGAACAGAATGCCTAACGTTTTCTTTCCTAAAAGAAGCAGCATCAGCTTTTTCACTAAAACACATTTGCTCCGTACCAATTGTATCTTCAACAGCTCCATTAACAAAACAAGTTCTATGGAGCCTTTCAGTATTTAACTACATTTCCAGAACCTTAATTTCTGGATTATTCCTCGAGTATTTTTAGGTCAGTTTAGCAGAGTTGACACAAAGCTGTTCTCTATGAGATAAAATGCAAAAAAAAAAAGGTAAAACGTTGTGCCTACAACTTAGTATCATTTCAAAGCTGGCTTTTTCGCTTCAGCTGGTCCTTTAGCCAGTGTTGGGTGCACGATACAGTGACTCACTCCATAAACAAAGTTATATCAGCTAATACTTTTTAGCATAAATAAGGTCTGCAGCTTCTGGGACTCTTCACCTTTCACACTTTCTACTTTTTGTACCCCTACAGAAAAACAAAAAATATCCAGAGAAGCTAGTGTCTTTCTAAAATGTAATTATCATGTCTTTGGGTACCATCTAAACAAAGGCAGAAAAACTCAGCAACACAGTATCAAATTAAAACTGGATGACTGCTCTGGTTATATTGAAAAATTTGCATTTAATTTGCATCTTTAGGATGCAAATTAGCGAACAGAAAAATCTTGCAGCATGTCCTAGAAAACAATTCAGGCCCAAAATATCTAAGACACTTGCAGCAAACTTAATGTGATGTAAAAGGATGATCAGAAAACTATTCTGTTCCTCTGACAAGTGGGTCATCGCTTAAAAGTCTTGGCTGAATGTTCGTAAGAGAAGGCAGGAAACAACCCCTCGACCAGGAGAACACCAGCTCTGGATGTGTGTGTCAGAGCTTCTTGTGTCCTATGAAGTGGAAACCCAACCAGAGTCCTTTCTGCAGGCTCCAAAATGGAAACTTTCCAAAACCGAATCAATCAAACTATGGCACCCAGAGAGGCAGGGGATACAAACTCAACATGAACCCATCATATTGCAGCTCCGCTCTTCCCTTCCTTCTCTCTACAGTAGGAAAAAAAGTCGTCTCATAGCTGGAAAACATTAAGACATTTCTTGATCTGCCAACTTGCATTTGGCTCTAGACCAAACAAGCAGTAACGCTCCGTTTCAGCTCTTCCCACCGATAAGCACTTTCCCACCGTGACCCTGCAGCCATCGTTACAGATGAACCAGAGCTCATTTTAAGTCCTGCTAATGTCTGCAAGGTGACTTCTCTCCTCTGTTGAACGTACCCAAAGCACTCCAGCCCTGCCTTATCTGGCGATTTACAACAGATGTTTTTAAAACTGTCACTAATTGTGACAATGGCTTGTGTAACACTCCAAACAGATTGTAAGACCTCCAGGTCCAGCTGGTTAGGGAGCAGAATTTAATTTCAGTCCATATATGCTAATTTCCTGGTTAGGTGACCCCCAAATACACAAACTAGCAATGTGGAAGTTGGGGATTTATTGCTGTATTTTAGGTTTTCCTGTTGCTATTCAAATTTTTTTTTATGTAAGAGAGTGGTTACAGCTTGTAATAGCTTTCCTTTCTTCAGAGATCCCTGCAAAATGTTTGATGAACATATTTTTCTGCATGTTCAGAAGTCCTCATTGTGTGTAGTAAATAAATCCAGTTCTGAAAGTGCTGGTTACTTGGCTATTGAGACACAGTTTTCTGTCAGGTGGGGAGTGCTTTTTCTTTAGGATCTTTTGTGAAGTCACCATGAGATTTTTTTTTTATATGTAGAGTCCTCCAGTATTAGTAGCTCTACAGCTACTAAGACACAGAGGAAGAATAGTTTCAGAAAGATGTAACTCCAAATGATCTTGAAAGACAGAAGAATATATAAAAATGCTATTATTGCCTATTGAGACTGTACACATTTTTGATTTATATTTTAAAATATTTTATCAAAAAAATGTTACATTGTACATTGCATGTTCTTTTGAACATTAATATACCAATACGAATCAACATTTGAATGCTCTGATCTATGAAACAAGCTATTAGAAAACACACTGGTTAGTTCTAGTTACCTAATGTATTAGACAGTTATTGCACACGAACAGAATATTTTTAGAGGATAATAAACGCCAAGATTTCAAAGCAGCTTAATAATGTCTCTAGTATCAGATAATGAGAAATTCCCTCAATGCCGCTAAGCTGGACTTTGTTAATTATAGCAACTGATCTTACAACTGGCATATTTAACTGAAATAATGATTGTAAATCCTATTTGTTAGCCTGGAACTCTGGATTCACTACGCACTGCTGTTTGACTGTCTCTGGTGTGGGCTCGGAAAGAACTCTTGCTTCCTCTCACCTGTGTGTACAATCAACCACGCTACGTAACTCTAGACAGTCAACTCCAGAAGAGTAAGCCTTCTAGCCATGTCCCCTCACCTGGACCTAGACCAAGGAGCTACCCTTCAGAGAAGACAACTCCTTGGGAAACACTCTGCAACGACTGTACTTCAATACAACAAAAAATGACAAATTGTGTGAAAATTCTTTGGGAATCATACAATACATATTCATCTGCCCGTCAGCTCTCACTTGATTTGTGCCTCCACCAACAGTTTGCACTGTGATAACGTAACAGGTAAATATTTATGAAGTATTTGTGGTAGCTGTTAACTACTTTCACGTAATTCTCTTAGGAGAAGATCTATCACATTGGTACACTGAAAACATTCTGGGGTTGAGGAAAAACATTTCTTCAGCTTTCATGTATCCAGTAAGCAAGCTCAGGAAAGTCAGACAGCTGCTTTCGAAGCAGACTGTGTTTCAAATTGAGCTTAGCTTGGTAGGAAGAACTCGAAATGTGTCTCTCACCAAAAGATTTCCAAATGGAAATACAATAACATGTTAATTAGAAAATTCTTTACACAGCAAAAGGCTCCCAATGAACAATTACTTTATATTTCACATAAGCCTTTTCTAACACAATCTTTATATGGGGAAAAGAAAATATGGAAGAAAGAACAACAGCATAGAAAACATCATATAAAATGTTGTATTTGAGTATTTCCCAAGTAGCGATTAAACCTTTCTGTGGAAATCTGCCTCAGACCTTTATCACAAACCAGAATAAAACTAAAGAAACCTGACAGATGATATAGTCATTCTTTCCCAGTACAAAAATTGCAAGATCTGAGAAAAATTTTAAATGACAGATTATTAGAGAACCATCACCTGATATACAAGATTAGCATTGTATCAAGTCAAATATCAAATTCAGGCACTTTTTAATACATTCTCAATACAGGTCTCTTCTCCTAACCGGGGAAGCCCAAATGCAACATTTGATACTGAAAATGCCGTTCCAGGGCAATAGCCTAGATTGACTGCGCTGATTAAGGGCATATAAAGGGAAAACTCACTAATATAAATACATACTGAGTATAAAGCAGCTTTGAGTCCTGTCATTAGCACAGAAAGCCTCACAGCATTCACAACGCCAGCTCTGCAGCCCTACGCGTACTGGTGCAGCCAGCCGCCATCAACAGTCCTGCGCCCACAGCGCCAAACGTAGAAATGCAATTTATGACAATCCATAAACGCCTGTCCCAAACTGAACAGGGGGAGCGGAGCGCAGGCAGCTCTTAACAGCTCCTGGACAACGGCACAGCACATCTTATTGCTAAACCAACATCTGCATTTAGTGCAGCAATGGAATCAGACTTAAGGGGATGAAACAAGTTAACTCTTCCCAGAATCAACGACCAGAATACCTAATGTTTTCCACAGTGGTACGTGACCTTTTAAAACAACGATGAAAGAAACTCAGTGGTTATAATTCATTTGTGCGCATATTCCTCCACAGAATTTTGTGGACAAAAATCAAATACAATACATACATTTCTTTCAAAAGTTATTGTGTACAGAATACAGCATATAGAACTGAGAGACGTGAAATATTTGCAGCTGTAACATTAGTTAAAGGCTTGACTTTGCTTTTCTGAGAAGAACTGTTGAGTAGCTGATGAGGCTGTTGTTTCCTGGACTAAGGCATCCATTGTTTCCTGGACTAAGGCATCCAAGTTCAGACTGTAGGAAATCACATTATTTTGATTTTTTTCCTGATTATTTTTTCAAATGGATACCTGACACAGTTCTACACAAAGAGACAGTCCTTTCACATAATCCTGGGCATCCAGCCCTTAACAGTCCTTCAAAGAGCTCTGCACTTTCCTCTGTAAAGGGTTTGCTTTTAGCACTGTATTAAGTCAGTTAAGTATTGCCACTCACTTCCTAGCCTCACACAAAACTGCAGAAGCCAAGCTAAGATAGTGTCTCAAACTAGGAGACCTATTAAAAAGTATGAATCAAAACCTGATCTCTGCTGACACTCATGTTGGCAAAGCAGGCTAAACTGCAGCAGCTAAGGACTGCCTCACATTAGCACAACTCATCACATTAATCAACGTTAACTCAAGCATTTTGTAGTATGGTTATGATCATTTTAGACTCGCAGACAGACTATGTTGAGCAGAATAACTGTAGTTAACTGTTGTGGTGTCTGTAGTCTTAATTCTAGTCTGACAATGTCCCCAGCCGTTTCAATTCAGCTGAAAGAAAGCCTGCAAATAACCTGACATGCATTAATAATGATAATGATAATAATAATACTAGAAGAAAACTTCAGAAATCAACTAGTCTACCCTCCTACTCTTGTATTTTTGAAAATCTCAAAGCTGTTGATCAAACTGATATGGGAGGGGCTTTTTTTATTGGCATAAGGATAACTACCACATTAATTCTTTGCCTATCAATAGGCAAAGCATGTACGTAGGGGAATTAATTCACTAAAGTCGTTATTTCCCTTTGAAGCTGACAGAAAGTCAGAAAACTTTTTAATAGTGCTTTTCCTCCTTGCTTGTTCGTTTGTATAAGGCACTGCAGTCTGCTTGTTTTACAAAATTGTACTTGTTAAGTGTCATTTACCCTAGTTTTCCTAGAAAATCCTTTGGGAGTCTCAGCCTGTAACATTCTAAGCTCCACTTGAATCATCAGTGACTAGCAAGCTTTAAAAATGAGATTCTTCTAAGTCAGCCAAAACCAGAAAACCAATCCTTCCCTCCCAAAACCACTTGAAACAAATTGCCAATTACAGCAATTATAATGATTTTTCATATATTAAGCTTTCCGTCTCTTGATTCTTAGTTAATTAGTTCTCCAGCACTGAAGAGGTTTCTGCCGTAAATAAAATGTCTAATTTTAAAGTAAACAGAGAGGGATAAAAAAGCAAATACTTCTCAAAACGCCGCCCCCCCCCCCCCGAAGGAGAAAAACTTCACTAGAGAACCACTAACTTCCATGAGCGAGTTTTCTAGGCTGCAAATTAACAGTGCCTCCCTAACTCCCACAAAGGCTCTGAGGATTAAAGTTTGTAAAATGCACTGAACATGGAAAGGCCACTGTGAGGTAGTATCACAGCATTCCTATTACCTAGCTTATATCTCTGTCTTTTTGCAGAACTACTAGAGCTTTTTTAACCCCATTTCACAAAGATTTCAACTCAACCTTTTATGAAAGGAGAACTATAAATAGCCTCTTAGATTAAAACCCTTAACAGCTGAGAAGGCTGGAAAGGGAGGTAGATATTATCCACCTTTCAATACTACAAACTGGGGCTGGAAGGGCTTAATTACCAAGATATACTTAAGAACACACTAAGGGCTGCTATAAAAATTACTCCAATTACAGCAGCTCCACAGACTTCGCTCCACCTGGGAGAGAGGAAACCATCTCTTCTATCTCTTTCCACATACCTCTCCTCTACCCCATGCTAATAAAGAGCATCATGACCAAAGAGCAGCTTCACGCCATGCAACAGTTCTGCTGCCCGTGTAGAGTCCTTTCTCCCAGGTGGCTTAACAGAACCTTTCACACCAGGCAAGCCAAGCATTTGGCTTCTTTTGTTTTCCTTTGAAATCTGAAAGTGGAGATACGCTGTCTGCATAACCTAAGGCAACGAAATAATTTCAGCCAATGTATTACCTTAGAAGTGTCTCAGGCAGAAAGAGATACTTTCAACCCACGATTTGGATTTGAACGTGGAATTCATGATTTCACATGAATTACATACTCACTGCCCTGAAATGGGGAATTAATGGATTTCCTTATGATTTTGTCTGTGATGATGTATTCTTATTTATGATTTTTATAATTACAAATAAAAGTGTAATTCACAATGAGTGTTTAGTGAAATAATTTCCGTTAACAGTCAAGAAGTCCTTATGGTTTCAGTACTCCTGTGCTAAGCTTTTTGCAATGGTGCTCAACTGGATATTTGAAGTTCCTTCATATATTGTACCTGAAATCAGAAGAAAATAAATTAGAAGACTATAAAACCACAGTGAGTATATGAAGAGAGACCAAGATATCATTCTAACAGTCCAGTTAGAACGTTTACAATTATGAAGTGAAGCTTTACTGAGCAAGTTCTAGAAACAGAATTATTTACATAAATGTTCATATTTTATTATCTGCAACAATTAAAATACTCTTCTGCCGGTACAACATAATGACAAGACATTTTCCTGAAAAGCAATTCCTAAATAACCAACAAAAATTAAGTATTTACAAATGCTATCAGCAATAAAAGTCAAAGGGTAATATTGTTAGAAATGTCAAACTGTTAGGTCTGAGGATTATACTGCTAAACAAGGAAGTCTTGAAAATAAAACTCCACATAGATTCAGATCTTAAAGCCAAAGAAAGTATTTTCAATTTTTTTGAACTGCAGTTTTCTTAATAGAATGGGACACAATGTGTGTCTGTATAGCCTTACATACACAGGTATTTATACCTAAAGTTTTACCTTCTTATTTCTGAGCCTTTGAATCAGTGTTGATTACAGACTCACAGAAAAAATATCTTTAAAAATGAGCCAGTCATTCATCCCCAAACTTTAATACTACTAATGCTACAAGAAATACTTGTTAAGAAACTGTCACTCACCTATCTTGCAGTCACGATAGTACTTTTCTATTGGATAATTTTTTGTGAATCCAACGCCACCCATCCATTCAATACATTTACTAGTTGTCAGTGTTGCAACCTATGAAAATAGTTTCAGAGTTACAATTTCAGGCTTCAATTTCATGCAGGTGGTAGTAAATTTTATTCTTTGTAGCTCTTTAAAGTAAAAACAAAACAGCAATTAAAGCAGTTACTAGAACAAGTGGGAAGAGGAAGGACTGATACTTTTGTATTCATCTTGTTTATGCAAGTTATTTTAGAATAAAAATGACATTTTTCTCTAAATCAGAGGACATCAAGAATTCACTAACAGTTATTGCAATAGTTCATGTGCTGCACTATGAAAAAGACTAGCAGCAGTATGCAAGACAGCAATTACAAAGAGGCAGAAGCAATCCAGTTTTGAATCATATTAAGACTCACAGTTGCGACCAGCAGAGTTGAAATGGTCACAAATGAAGTCTCACCATGCTATTTCTCCAGCCACAAAAAGAGAATTCTGAGAAAACGAAATCTCTCTAGATGAGTGAAAATACTAATTCACTTTCTCTTTTAATGTTGTTGCTTGTTTTTCAAAATTTTATTTAGGGGCGTGAGCAGTTCATTTTTTGGTGGCCTACTTTACATTCCATACACGGACTGAGAATGATAAACGAGATAAAAGTACATCCACAGATCTCACGGCAAAACATGCATTAAAAGTTATACATTCAGTAACAGAAGAAATGTTTAAACAGCAGTGAAATAAATCCACTGAATAAAGAAACTGTAAGTTACCTCAGCAGCATAGTATTTGGCCATGCTTGCCTCCTTTATGAACGGCCTTCCTGTTTCCGCAAGACGGGCTGCGTTGTAGGTCAGCAACCTTGCTGCCTCCAACTGCGTGGCCACCTGAGCTATCTGGTGTTGCATCCCCTGTAATAAGCATGCCACAAGTCAGACAGAACAGTAGCTAGTACTCAAGTGGAATTTCTAGCAAGAACCACTCTTTTCACCAAGGAACATACCTATACTCTAAAATAAAAATACGAAATCTAGATGGACTAGTAACTACACATCTCTGCATCTATGACATCGACATTGGAAAACCTCTGGGCCACCAAAGTCCTTTCAGGAACCGCACTCCCATTTTCTCCTTCCCTCTTCTTGGATCCAGGAGTACTGGGGAACTTCTTGGCTGACTGGCTGGACAGGAGCGTCACCTATTTGCACCCGTGAATATCAAGGAAAATTTCAGCCAAATCTTAATGTTCTCCTCAGCACTGCAGAGACACGGGTAGGTCAAAACTGTATTTTTATTTTCCAGCTGTATATTGAGAGCATTCATACATTAACAACTCTAGTTCCCTGATGAGCTTAACCGAGAAAGACTTGAAAAAAGCACCTCAAATAAAGTGGGGAACTAGCAAGGTGACAACCACTTCTTCCCATGTCCCATAGCCATGAGACAAGAGTTAGGAGCAGCATAAAAGTATAGAGGCCATGACTGATGAATGGATTCAAGGGGAAGGAAAAAGGTGACGGAGCTCACATCTAAATGGTAGGTATTACAGAAGAATGCACTTATTTAAGGAGACCCAAACATTATGATGATTGAAAACGAACATTTAGTAGTCTAACTTGCTCCTAAAACACAATGAAATCTTTCATCTTATTAGAACATTAACACTGCTCCCTAAAATTTGCAAAAAATATATATGCAGGTCAAAATAACAAAATGATTTGGCAATTATAAATTCCATTTCCCATTCAAAAGACACAGTTCCAATAATTTCCTAGATATCTGTGGGTGCTTCCTAAAATTTGTATAAATTATGAGTAGTACTAATGTTCCTTCTCTTGAGCCGAGATGTAGGTTTCTTTTAACAAGAAAATTACTATAGTAATTACAATTATATATCTTTCTTATTAAACTATACATCATTTTTGCAACAAAGAGTCTTTTTCGTTTTAAGATACAGATATTATCATGAAAACTAAATGTCTTTGTGTAACACAGGAAATCTAATAATTCAATCAGTTTTCCTCATCTTTTTATAATTTCTAGTGTCTCCAGAAAAAGGCCTTCCGCTACACCTCATGAAAGGGTATAAAAACTGGAACACATTCAACATACTATGATATTAAAATCAGAAGAGAAAGGAGTTCCATGTGTATTATTTTCAAAGGCTGTCAATATGCTATCAAGCAAAAGGAGTTATGTTAATAATGTTTTGAAGTTTTAAATTATTTATATGATACTTGCAAAGGCACATAGCACTGAATTGATATATTTTATGTGGCAGATGAATGCTCATCTGAAATTCTTTTAAAAAATTCTTCTCAAATATTGAGAAGGAGAGACATGACACAAGGTGGAGCACAAATTATGCAAATCAGATTACTCATTTTACTGACTTCATCTACTGTGGTAACTACTACTTTCTTGGAGGAAACTTCTCATGTGTTCATTAACAAGTACCTGGAAATCGAATATGCTTTTCCCAAACTGGACTCTCTCCTTTGTATAGGGAATTGTATGGTCAAAACATCCCTGTGCCAGTCCTAACATCTGTAAGAAATAAGGCAAATGTTCAGTAAAAATTAGTTAATTGAATGCACCTAATAGAGAGGATAATAGTTGATCTTCTTCTGGTCAGGCAGTTCACTTTTGTAAAAAGCTTGGTATTCAGGAGAAAAGTTAAGTTTTCTTCCTACCTAGGGATTGCTAAAACTTACACAAAGCTAAAATAGCTTTATTGTATTTATTGAAATATAATAAACTTTCTATATAGCATCTCAAGAGCCAGAATTTTACAGTTATTAGACATATTGAGGTGAGTTACGACAAAAAAAAAAAAAAGAAGTTTGAGGAATAAGCCTATTCCATACTATTCCATTCCTGAAAGAAACTTTCCTACTATAGGCAAACATTTGTGAAAACACTATCACTACTTTTGGAACAAAACTTATGGGTCAACAGTGGTTGCACAAATATTAAGTATTTCTGGGAAAATTCTTAAGTACATGGGAAAATGACTGTAAACTAAAGATCTATAGATCTGCATTACAGTACTAAAGGAAAAATAATTTGAATGATTATTCAAAGCTATTTTCATAATCAAAATAATTTCTCATTTTATAGAAGACACTAGACTGTCAGAATTAGCAATTTATTTCAGAAGTTAGAAAATTAGCGTAGTGTAAGGAGAGACAACATTTCTTCCAGCATTTTATAGAAAAAAACCAACTCCGCAGAACAATTTTAGAAGACCCATTGTCTCTTCACACACTGTCTTCACTCAGCAGCGAAGACAGCAAAACACAATTGTTATCTTGGAGGACAGCATCTGGGAAAACTACACACGAACATTTATAAAGAAGTAACTCACATCTATGCTAGTGTTTGATTTGTTAGCCTCAAGAAACATTATTAAATCTGCAAAGTAAACTAGTTTTACATTTTTTTAACTACCAAATTTTGACAAGTGTATTCCATTCCAAACAAGATAGTAAAGAAAGGACCCTGCCTTTCATCTATCTTGGAATATATAGCTATTAGTAAATAAGATCAGTGGGTTTCATTATATAACTACCATCCACCTGAATGCATTCTACCTAGTTTCTTTCCTAGGAAAAACAAAGATAGCAAATTAGATTAGGGGCAGGATCAAACAAGGAAGAAAACAAAAAAGGGAAATGAATGGCATGAAGAACTATCAAAAAGCAAGGTAACATGGTAAAATTGGAATCTCATAAAACTTTTCTAAGTCAAGACAGGATACCACAATGTGGCAGTCAGCTGTCACATCAAGCAGCTTAGTCAAACTACTTTTAATGATGTACAAGAGCGTATGGGTATTTTTGGATAGACCCACATATTAAGCTGAAAGCCAAGGGCCCCAAGGAGATAAAAACATGACTCTGACTGGGTTCAGACATCTACTCCTTAATCATTAAAGGTTCTAGAAAAAAATCCACAATACATTGGAAAATGAGTATGTGGGAAAATAACATAAGAAAATAATGCAGTCTGCTGCTAATCAGCTGTATTACCAGATTTGTTGCCTTCTTATATAAACTCATATAGATGAACCAAATGTATCAACTTCAGCACCAGTAACAATATCTGCAGCTACTTTGCACTAAAACTATCTGAAACTGTTTTCACAGCCACAATTACATTTTATAAGATGTTCATTATCTTTTAAACCTATTACTACTGCAAAACTGAATTCAATACTACAGGGCTTTAGAACTGCTGTTCTTGTCCATTCAAGTACATTCCTCTTCATTTGAAGGTGCCAGGAAAGTAGTAACTAAGATATAACAACTACCTGACCTTAACTTTTAATTAGGTTATAAATGTAACTTGGAGTAATTAAGAGTAAAATCCAGACCATGTATTTTACTGCCAGAGCCTCTATATTATTTATATCTCTGGGAACAACGGGGCCCACAGCCCTAGTTTTTAAATGCCATATCAGACAAAGTTTAATCACAGATAATCTTTAGAAATGATGGAAAAGCCAATCCATTTAGCAGCATAGTATACTGCCATGTGGAAAGTCTAAATTTCATGAGGCCGATTACCTCTGGTCTGTCTGCAAACTAGGGCAAAAAATAAGGGAGGTTGGTAGTACAGACATATTACACCCTATACAGCACAACTACATCCACAACAAAGTAGAAAAAAAGAAAAGATTACTTTCAAAAGTAAATTAAAAATATAAAAACTTGTCATAAGTCATTTTATTATAGGGCTGAACCTGATTTCCACTCAAATCAGCAGCAATCGGAGATCCAAACTGAGTTTACAACAAAATACAACATTTTGAAGTAACTCCAAAGTCAGCAAATATTTTCCCCCAAGATGCCATAAGGTGCAATTTTCAAACACAACAATGAACTAGGACGCTTCTGCTATAAAAAAATCGTATTTATTTTAAAAATAAGTTGACTTTTAAAAACAAGTTGCTGGGAAAACATCAGTTAGGATAAGGTCACATTTGGCAATGCAATACAATCACAGTTGGAAGCATTAATATTATACATTTCAGTGTGTTATATTTTCCAAAGCTAGTTTTCTTTGTAAAATAAATTTGCATAATGGAAGATAAAAATGTTGATATATTTCAGTAGCAATAAGTTAACCACCAAAGACAAACTAATTGCCATTTAATGTTTTCTAAATCTATTGCTTGTGTCACCGAAGGAGAATTTTACCATTTACAGTTGTTTCAGTATTTTACAGTAACTTAGATACAGGAATAGTGACATCTAGTGGCAACTTCGTTTTTAATTAAGTATTTTCTAAATAGTTTATTCTTATTAGCTTTAAATATTTTGTAAATGTCAATCCAAATTCAAAGTTATATACTGGTTGTATTTGTATTGTATTAAACAAAATTACCCACCTGTGCAGCGATACCTATTCTGCCGGTATTTAGCATTCCAATTGCATACTTATAGCCTTGTCCAACCTGTCCCAGGATATTGGTCTCAGGAACCTAAAGAATAAAACCACTCAATTATTCCTCTTCTATTCTGCTTTGCAACTGCTAGTACGGTTCACAGGTGAATCAGTGTACATGTTTTATTTAATGTTCCTCATAAGTGAAGGCGTAAAACATAAACCAGACATTTGATTCCTAGAATACCTGATTAGAACATTTCCTGATACATGTGATTATAAACTGATGATTGAGAAAAACTGCATCAAAATTTAAGAAACCCAACCCCCCTCAAGACTTCTGTGAAAGAATAGGGAGGAAAAAGTTAAAATATGCCAAACAATCAGTATGTCTAAGGAAAAAAATATTGGGAATTTAGTTAACATTCTTTCCTTATATGTGGTCAAGTTCCAATATACACAAATTATGCTTCAATAGCTAAATAACTTACAATACCTTAACATTTTCAAATGTTACTGGGCAGGTAGAAGACGCTCTGATTCCAAGCTTGTCCTCCTTCTTCCCTACATGTAGTCCCTCTGTGTTGCGATCTACTATGAAGCATGTAATTCCCCTGTATCCCTAGGATGAATTAAAAAATAATCAAGAACTGTTTTTTATACTAATATGACCAAATGGTGGTCTAAATATCTCATTCCAATAGTGAAATTTTACACCTGCTTAATACTATATTACTAAATAAAACACTGGCACTGTCATCTGTTCCTTCTATGTCTGCTAATTATGGTTTAACAAAGGCCAGAGATACCTTCCTATTAAAATATTCCATGTGGAAAACATAATGAGAACAACCTTAAAAGTTCTCTTGATAAGACAGGGGATTGGTATTATGTAAATGAAACAGACAGGACTGTGGTGCCTGTCTATACTGGAAATCACTGGGAAAGCAAGTTATTGCTGTGCAGTGAAGTTACTGCTTGCTGTTGGAACATATGTCACAGTCAAACAATGGACTGCAAGAAGACATCGGGTATCTTTAGTCTAAAATGGTCAAACGAATAATGGCTCTAAACCCATCTGTCAGATGATTCCATAGGATGCAAGATTTTACTTAAGCCCAATTACTTCAGCTACTCTTCTCACGGAAGGCTGCATATATACTCTTCCTTCTAAGGTTGTCCACAGTAAGAGCATGGACTGATGAGACTGGTGTCACTGGGAACTGTGCTTGAATATTCAAAGTGCAGCATAATTCTAAGTATTATAACAGACCTAATCTAACACCCAGACTTGGTGCACACATTCTCCTTGTGATTCCAGTTTGCAGAACATTGGTATCACTGTCTCTTCACTTTAGAGAGGTAGTGGGAATATAATTAATAGTCTGAAATCATTACAATGGTTGTTATCAAAAAGCTCAAAGAGTTGATTCGGTATTCAGATACTGATCTGGACAGGACACTAAATAATGCACGTGACAACACATAGATTGTATAGCCAATCTAAATTCTGGCATCTCCTACATACACGCTTACAATCTTCACATCTTTGACACCTTAAACTAGATTCTTGAAGTACAGAACGGTGATTCCTGATAGCTGTCACTTCCTCTTTTTTCCTCTGTGTAATTCTTATTCCCAATGCTCTCTCCTTTCCACCACCCATTCTTGCTCCCTCGGCATTTCCCCCAGCCAGAACCACAGCAGTGTCTCTTATGCAACATACTACAAAGTCCATGAGACACAAATGCGAGGTGTTCCTGGCCATGTTTCCATCTCTTCCTGTCCTGAATGTCCACAGCACCTTCTCTCACTAAAAGGGTGACACTGAGAGGCAGGAAAAGTCCTGTGGTTCTTCTGGAAGAGCTGCCTCTTATTAAAGATGAGGCTGCTGTTTCAATCTCACCTCAGTGACAGCCCATCTCACGAAATGGGAGCTGCTAGTGCAGAATGTACATTTCAGTACACAATTCTACGCTGGTCTGTTCTCTCATTTATACTGACATCAACTGTTATTTAATCTTTGAGCAGCATTGACTTTTAATCTCCTTCTTGAGTATTTAAAAGCAAATTTCTAAGTTTAAGCAGATGTCCTGCTTTCAGCTGGGATAGAGTTAATTTTCTTCCTAGTAGCTGGTACAGTGTTATGTTTTGGAGTTAGTATGAGAATAATGTTGATAACACACTGATGTTTTAATTGTTGCTAAGTAGTGTGTATTCTAAGGTGACGATTTTTCAGCTTCTCATGCCCAGCCAGCAAGAAGGCTGGAGCGGCACAAGAAGCTGAGAGGGGACACAGCCAGGAGAGCTGACCCAAACTGGCCAAAGGAAT
Organism: Gymnogyps californianus; assembly: GCF_018139145.2. Lineage (NCBI taxonomy): Eukaryota > Metazoa > Chordata > Aves > Accipitriformes > Cathartidae > Gymnogyps > Gymnogyps californianus. The sequence continues at coordinate 5,333,422 of NC_059476.1, forward strand.
ATTCCATACCATATGACGTCATGCCCAGTATATAAACTGGGGGGAGTTGGCTGGGAGGGGCAGATCACTGTTTGGGAACTAAGTGGGCATCGGTCGGTGAGTGGTGAGCAACTGCATTGTGCATCACTTGTTTTGTATATTCTAATACTTTTATTATTGTCATTTTATCATTATTATTGTCATTATTATTATTTTCTTCCTTTCTGTCCTATTAAACTCTCTTTATCTCAGCCCACGAGTTTTACTTTTTTTCGATTCTCTCCCTCATCCCACTGGGTGGGGGGAGTAAGCGAGCGGCTGCGTGGTGCTTAGTTGCCAGCTGGGGTTAAACCACGACAGCAGACAATGTATTATATGTTTTTAAAATGTTACACTAATACAGAAACAACTCCAGATTATACGGCAATGTGCAGCACTTAACAAATATAAAAACTGGCTTATCAAATATATTTTCATTGTATGTAGTACTCAAATCACCCACCAGCTTGTGAAGAAATGAATAAAAACTCAGAAAGAGACACGATGTTCAACTGTTCAATACAATGAAAGAAAACCCCTTCTTCTCATTTAGCCAAAACCTGAAATTTTAATTTAAAAAATAATTATCTTCAAGTTAAATTTTTAAGAAAGAGATAGTGGAAGAAGTTTAAAAAATAAATAAAAGTTTTAAACAATTCAGTTTTGTATTTGGTTATCACTCTACCGTATTGGTATAGTACACTTTAAAGCCTACAGTTGACTTTTCTGAATCTACTGCCTACATCCAAATTGGTGACAAAACTTGAAACATGCATACGCAGCTATGTATTTTTTTGCCTGAACATACGTTGCTGTTGTATTGTTAGTTTTCCAGTGCATGTAGTCTAAGCTCTATTTTGCCTTTCAACAACAGCAAGTTGTCAGTCAAGTCAGAAGGGCTGGAAAGACTTAGACTATCTGTTCTTCCGTTACTCAGAATAATACCAATGCATGCTGTGCTCTTCATCTAAGCAATTATGATTTTGACATTTTTATTTTCCCTGGTGGGAGGAATTTAATAAATTGCTCAGCAAGTTCTCAGTTTTTGTTGGGAAATATTTTTAAAGGTTTGCTGTCAGCTAGGAAAAGGTTCAAAGAATATTAACCTTTAACATCAGATTATTAATATAAAATCCATAGTTTCATATATCTTCAGCTGTCACTGAAATGCAACTATTCTTTAGCAACTTACTAAGGACGGATCTGTATTTGCCATCACAAAGAAAACTCCTGCGTGTTCTGCTAAGCTAATCCACATCTTTGAGCCATTGATAATATAGTAGTCTCCTTTCTTTTCAGCCCGAGTCTTCAAAGAAAAAGCATCACTGCCAGATCCAGCCTCCGAAAGACAGAAACTGCCTATCTGTCAATTGAAGGGAAAAATTCATTTTAATTTTTACTGAACATATAGGCACAACATATAACAAATTCTGCAATGAAAATAGTTACAAACAAGCACAAGTCTCTTAAACTCAAACATTTTAACCTACTGCATCACAGTAACTAAGTTTTAGACACGGAGATCAAGAATAGAAACACTATGTAATTACACATCTCTCAAAGTCAACTGCTTTAAAGTTCTTTTCCATAGTAAATTAAAATTTAATGAAACTAATAAGCGCCTTTCCACTTTTACCTCTCAGGTACTGATGACAGGACGTACCTATATCACCACAGATCTCAGCTCTAACCAGTGTTTCAAACTTAATACATATTTTCCAATGCTGCAGTCACCCATTTAGTTACTGAAAAAACCCACCCCACTAACATTACTTAACTATTAAAAATTATACTATAGTTTTAGTAAAGTGAGAATTTGACTCACTGTATCTTTAGCGACTCTGGGCAAGTAAGTTCTCTTTTGTTCTTCTGTTCCATATGTGGTAAACAACTTATTTGTTAGTGTATTTTGGAGTTCACATAGAAGAGCTACAGCTGGATCAACTTTGGCCAATTCTTCTACCACCAATATGACTGAGAAAAGTGATGCTCCAGTTCCTCCATATTCTTCCCCAAGCTCAATACTCATCAGCTGCAATGTAAAAGAGGCAAATAGATCAATCTGTTGGTTCCTGTCAACAACTTTAGTCCAAGCTGATACTTAAGAGATTAAAATGAAAACCACAGAATGTAAGTATTTCCAGATCCTTCCCCAAAGACCTGTTCTCCTTCAATACCCTTAACAAACTGACAATTCTTCACAGAAGTTGATAGTCAATTCATGCAAGAAATAACTAATGTGTGCAGTACACAGGCCAATCATCACCCTAATTCGATTACATTTTCCAGAACAATTGCAATCTCAACAGAGTCTAATTTTTAGAGTTGTCGTTGTACAAAATGACATTCTAAACAGAGACAAGCTTTAGATTTGATAGTAGGAAAGGCTAAAATTGAAGCCAGGAATGATCAACAGGATATCTGCAACACAAGTCCTTGTGGTTGGCCAGTAAGGACATAAAGAACTCCTGATACTCTTTTCCAGCAACACTTAGAGTCATGCTGGTTCTAGCATTCTACGCAATTATGTTTATTCAATTAAAAATAAAAAGGGTGGGGGGAGGAAGACAAGGAACTCAAAGATAAGATGAAGAATGTGGTATGGGAGAGGGAGAGATGGAAAGAATATTACAGTAAAAGATGGAGAGTGATAATGCAGTAAAAAAGAAGAGAAAGTTGCCTTGCTGTTGATAAATTCAAAATTTTTAATGATTCACTAGTTCATTTGACTTATACTCCTCAATCTTTTAATCAAAAAATCTGAAAAGCGCACAGCTAGAGATTCATAAAATGACGTCACTTTCTGAATAAAAGATTAAGTAAAAGTGTGCAGACCCCTTGTTCAAACAATCCTTGTATTACAGAGTCTTCCATTTTCGAATTCTCATCCATTTTTTGCACCAAAGGTGCAACTCGTTCCTGAGCAAATTTTGTCACTGTAGTGAAGAGAAGAAAGAAAGCGTGTAAGTATTCTAACACTCTCCTTGAAGATCAATATAACAGTAATGTGGTACTTCTGACAGGTTATGTGTGTACTCCCTGACTCTCCCAGACAAGTTAATAAAAGGACAAAAAGTTGCCCAAGTGAAACAAGGTAATGTGCCACAAGGCTCAATTATAACTGCTTTCTGAACTCAGCTACAACTCAAAACTGAAACAAGTGTTTCCTATAAATTCAGAAACTTTAAAAGCATCTCAGTGACACTTATGTAACATTGGTTGACCAAAAAAAAAATCATATAAAATATTTCAAATACATCCCTTATTTGGTTAGCTGTATTGTATTTCTTTACAAATTAAACCTGCAGTTTGGGAAGATGGTCTCAGGCTTTAACACGTGTTACTTTGAGTGCACAAAATCCTGTAAGACTGTTTCTGTTTAATCGGAGCCTTTTATAAGCTCTCTCCCAGAGGTGCAGGTCCTCACTCTTTCACCTTTGCTCTGAGGATCCCTTCTGAAACACTGTCTTCTTCGTGCAGGCCTGGCTGCATGGCAGACACTCACATCACATCTGTCACCATTCTGGGTATACCTGAAATCTCTGAAAACCAGCCGGAGCAGTTAACTGTAGCTGAACTAAACACTTCAGAAAGGGCACGAGTCAATGCCAGGCAACTTCACTTCTGCGACAGCAACAGTTTTAAACAGTTAATGTTTATTTATGCAGAGTAAACAGCACTGTGGTATGTGGAACTGTGCCATGGTAACATGGAAAAAGAACATTACATTTTTCTCCTGTGAACGAAAGCAGTTTTAAAATGAAGCACAATCCCACATAACAATCTCTACATTTAACTAGAATTAAATAATGAAAAGAAATTTTTAAGCTAAAAATATCCCTTCTAGTTAGACATTTCTGAATTTTAACTACACAGATAATAGGTACCCATATTTTTCAGCATCGCCTCCTCTTCGGTGAATGTTTGAAGCGGAGCGCAGACAACTCCATCACTGGCTAGATTTGGCATGAGTTCCGATTTGGAGGATCTAAAGACACACGGAGAAGCCCTCCAAGGAGCCAAGTACGCTGGCATGCTTCTCAGCTGCTGACAATAAATACAGAACATGCAAACAGTTAATAGAATTTGTATTTGTATACAGACAGCAATACACAATTTTACCCAGTGTTTTTATTCAGTAAATGATTAGGAAATATAACGTACATTCAATGTCTAGTTTGAAAGTTTTTGAGAAGATAAAACCCCCCAGTGTCCTAAAAGAAAATATCCTTTAATGACTCTTCTTTTAACCCCAAACAATTTTCTTTCTGGAAGTTTGCTAACACAATGTTATTCTACAAAGTATTCACAAACATTAATTTTAGTCAATTTTGGTGTTTGCAGCAAATAAACCCTGCAGACAGTATTTATTTTTATAGATGATTTTGCAAGTCTGCTGCAATATTCATAGTAGTAAGTGTATATTTTGATAGAATTAATATCTTCATTAACAAACATGATAAGAGTAAACGTGAAATAGACATATGAATGTTTTTTACAGAAGACCTGCCAACTTTAATGATAGACTTAGCTCTCTCCCTGGTTTTCTAGGGACCAGCAACTCTTGTTTCTAAAGCAATCTGATAGCACTTCATCTGAGTTATTGGTATTTTTCTGTGAAAGGGCATAACTTTTAACACCACTGTGGATTTTTTGTATTCAAACTGAGTTCTTATCCACCACTTAATGATTTTCAGAATGAGCACAGATTTCATAGACAAAGCCCTGGCATTTGAATGCCTCTGTACAGTTAATTTCTATATAGTTAGTTTAAATCCTACAGTTAGTATGTTGATAGTACTACGTAACTAATAATTAATGTGTCTTATTTGGTTGATTTATTTAAAAAGTACAGGAAGGAATTAAAATTGAGTAATTTATGCTTAACCTCTCCCCATTTGTCCATGACACAACAATTTCAAATGATATCAAGAAGCATTGGTTATCGAACCAAGAGAGCAGAGGTATTACAGAGCGTTTTACTATAGGGGAATGGCATTAAGCATATTTGGCAAAAGTCACAAAAACGAACAGAACAGATAGTGGCTTTTGGGAGCAAGCTACGCACAGTGATTGTCAGGTGGGTGGACATAGATAACATGACAGGTAATTAGTTTTGTACCTCGGAGAACTATAAACTACTTAGCGTTCAAAGACTTACTCAAGTTGGTAACAGCAGGCTTTAGAAAGGAATGCATTTGGTTTGAAAGTTAATATACTTTCCAACCACAGAGTAATTTCTTAGGATTTTAAAGGAAGTTAGCATAATGAATATGATCTGGCTCAAAAAGTAACAGGCTAACAGTAGCTAAACTGCTGCAAAATGTATTCCTGAAAAGCAGTATTGAAAAAAGCACAGTTTGACTGACTGATCTCAAAAGAGGCAAGACAGAAAAATGGCTTTGCTCTCACAGCTCCCAAAACCCAACTTATTCTGTGGCTAACATCTACAGATCAGACCTTTGCTACAGATTTCTGTCACTTCTGCCATGTCAGTCTAAAGTGTGGAGATATTAATGTCTTACCAAGACAACTGCTGACACAAACCCCCAGTAGAGACGCATCTGTGCCATAAAAATAATGTATATATGAGCATATGCCTGCCAACATACATTTTTGCCAGCACACACTCTTAACCCCACAGTGAGCCGACCGACTGACTGTGCCGTAACCAGACTGCTATTTAGCTCACAGAACGCAGGACAATTTTGCAATGCACACTGTGATAGCAGCATTCCTTAAAAAACAGCAGAAACTTTGGGGTCAGGAAGTAAAAATTCCTTTGATCCTTCTAATAATTCACTCTCTTTCATGTTGGCTTTCAACACTTGTCATCTCCCTGGCTGAAGAACTGATGTAAAACAGATCTACGGACTCTTTTTGTCTTAGAGGCAAGATGCATAAGTCTATTACAGTAACGAAACTCCAACTTCAGCACAACCCATCACGCGTGACAAAAAACCCCCAGTAAGACGTCATAATATAGAAAACAAATATTGTTGTGAACATTCAATGTTCATTCACATTCAACACCCCTGGTCACATAAAACAAATACTGACTAGTGGGGCTGATTCATGAATACAGTTTGGATGATCAGCAATAGATGCAACACTTTCAAATGAAGACTAAGTTACTGGAGTCACGGTAGGCCTTCACAGAAAAACCAAACAGGAGTTGCCTTGATAGAGATAAAATCCAAGGCACCCATGTTCTGGAAGCTGTCAGTCAGGAATGGATTATTTGCAGAACATCCAGCTATGGCAGGGTCACTCAACACTCAGATGTACAAACATCCACCTGTGCAAGTCTACATTCTTAGCAAGGTCTGAGAAGGAAAAACCTAAGTATAAACATACACACACACACACACATTTAACACAGTATGCTTCCTGAGCAGTTATAGGATTACAAGTCACACATACTTCCTGCTTCTTCCACTACTTTATTTCCAAGTACAAAGAAAAGCGCATTTTTCTTTCATGGTGGCATAACCACAGATGAATCACTGAGAATATTTCACCAGTACTGACCAAGAGCTGTCAGGAAAAATGCACAGTGCCTTCTTAAGAATACAAAACTTTTTGAAAAGCTGCAAGTAGGTACACTGAGTAGGAATAAGCCACCACTGTTGAAACAACAACTGGTAGTACTCTGGGATTACCTCTACTTTCATTTGATGGCACCTGACACTTGGATGTGGAATTATCGACCACGCAGGTGAACATATCACTAAACGCATGCAGAGGACTCTGCTCCATGCAAAGTGGGAAGTACAGATCTTGTAGACCACAAAAAAATACACAGATTTTTCTCATATGCTTTCATGAAAATGGGAAGCTGGACAAACTTGATTAAAAGCAGTTCAGCAAGCTCAAACACAAGTGCAGGGGGCTATATCAGCAGAGGTGACCTGCCAAACGCTGGCTAGCAAGTAAAAGCTTTGAAACACAATAAACAGCTCAGTGTTTGTTAGAGGTTACAGCCGTTATAGCAGGCCTGCTCTTGGCAACAATGCCAAAGGCTTTGAGAAAGTTAGCACTCATGGGAACTGTCCCTTCGTTCACTTCCCCTCCCTCAGTAGAAACCACCCCAGGCTTTCTCCCCTCCCCAGAGCTCTTGGGGGCTCTTCCACTGCAACCAACCCACTTGAGAGTGGCAGAGAAAGGTGTCCTACCGCGGCAGGAGAAACAAAGGCAGCCCTTAGCGTACGTACGCACGCAGACACGGTTTGATAAACGCTTGTTCGATACCTGATTGAGATGGTGCTAAAGGACAAAAGGAATATTCTTAACAAGGTTACCTTGAAAAGTCTTAAAACCAGTAGCATGGCCCCAAGGGATGGGACCTACATTGGCAACACCCACACACAGAGCAGTGACCCACAGGTATGCCAGAGTAATAGCACAGTGTAGAAATGATGTCTTATTTCAACATTTAGAGTAAAAAAAAAAAAAAATCAACTCACTACATTATTGTTTACATTTTTATTCTTAGAAGTCATGCAGTCATACAGTATCACTAACTTTCAGATAGTTATTTAAAGTGCATGTATGTTACTCAAATGCTTTGATACTGCTTCCCTGCTTTTTTTCCTCTTTTTCTGTAAGTAAGATTATGATTTACACTGCTACAAGATTCAGACTGCTTGCCCTACTAAACACATGTATTTGAAAATTGGTCTCTGGGTTGCTGATAATATTGATTTTTCTGTTTATCTCAATTCTTACCGCCACCTCAGCTCCTTAAAGATCAGTTCTTTTGGTTTCCTTCTGTTTGTTTTACAATCTAAAACGACATTTTAATGCTGGTGGACCTGGCAGCAGCATTAAGATATAAATAAAAAAAGGCCAAAGCAATATATTTTCCTAAGCTCACTTTCCTTTCCTTGATGACTTCCGCTTCTGTATCTGTCCTAGCTGGCTTCCAGACATCTCCTATTTCTCAGCAGAGAAGCTCCACCACAGGAAGCTTGCTTGCCATCGTTTATGGGGTTGGTTTTCTTTATTTCAATTGGCACAACACACCCACAAGCTGCCATGAGAAGGTCCCAGGCCAGCATGTCTTCTCCGCACAGTAAAAGCCTGTGTGTGGCACAAACCCAGGTTTTCTGCTTGTTTTGTCTTTCGACTACCCCTACAGTGCCACAATTCTGTTTAGATAAGTAAAGGAGACATCAGAGCACCTCTGCTGCTAGAACCGTGCTCTCTCTCCTCACAGGCATGTCAGCCACGGGCTGCTCCAACTACCAGCCGTTTCACAAGACTTGCAAGAACTTTTCGGAGCAAGACGTTACCTCATACCGCCCTCCATACAAAAACACGCCAGACAGAAGGAGAAGAGGGCTTTCCAAACCCACCCTCACCCCCCCGCAGCGCTGCATCTGAACCGGCCGCGCAGACCCCGCACCCCGCCAACTCCGAGCCCCAGCGAGCGCCTCCCCGGGGGCCGTTGCGGCGACGGGCGGCCGCGCCCCCGGAGCCGCCCTCGTCCCCAGCAGACCGCAACCCGTGGCGAAGGCAGGCGGAACGCGGCTCCCCCTTCACCACAGGCGGGACTGGAGAGCCGTGTAACGGACACGCGGGGGCCTCCTCGGCAGCGCCGCGCAACACACGGCCCCCACCGCGGCGCTCGGCGGCCCCTCGGCAGCCTTAACCGGCGGTCTGAGGTGAAAGGAAGCGAGAGGTGAGGCGGGATCCCCCCGCGCGCGGAGCCCCCGGCCCGCCGCTCCCTCAGGCGCCCGGCGGCCCCGGCGTCGCCCTGACAACGGGCGCGGCCGCACCCGCAGGCTCGGCAGCACCGGGGGACGCCGGCGCCCCGGTAGGAGAGGGGGCCCACCCCTCTCCCGCGCTCAGGCGCCCCGCTTCACCTTCGCGCAGCTCCTCAGCCAACCTCCCGCCGCCGCCATGTTGGCACCCGCCGCGGCCCGTCCCGCCCCCGCGACGCGAGGGCCACCGCCCCCCCCCCCCCCCCCCCCGCCCGCCGGTGCGCGCGCAGCGCGGCGCCCGGCGGGCCACGCCCCCGGCGCGGTCTCGCGAGGCTGCGGTGGGCCGGGCCGGGCCGCGGGAGACACAACAAACATGGCGGTGGCGACGGCGGCGGCGGGTGGCGGCCGTGGCGCGGGGCGGCGGCGGTGAGTAGCGCCCTCTCCCCGCCGTGAAGGGGGCTTCGGCGGCAGCACGGCCCGCACACCTTCCGGGTCGTCGTCGTCGGCAGCGGCAGCCGTGACACGCCTGCCCGGCGGCCGCGGGGTCTCCGCTGGGGCCTCCCTTTGACGTGAGGGGGGGGCCGGGCGGCGGGGGCGCCTCGCGGGGGAGGCTGCTCTCGGCTCCTCCGGCGGAGCGGGCGGGGAGAGCCATGCCGCCCCGCCGGGAGCGGGGGGCCGGGTCAGCCGGTGCAGCCTTTCGGGGGGGGGGGCGGGCGGGCGGGCGGGCGGGCACACCCGGGTTTAAAGCGGAGGTCTCCCGTGGCCGTGTCGCTTCCCGCCCACGCGTGAAGGCGGCGTGGGTCGGAGAAAGGTGGAGGAAAGGCGAGGGTGTTCGTACACAGCCTGGCGTGGAAAGGGGGTGGCGGAGCAACCGGCGGTTTCCCGTGGCTGATGACAGGTCGTGGGGCTCGGCCCGGCAACCGCCAACGCTGCGGTTCCTCCTCCCCTTCCCACGCGCAAAACTCCTTGAGAAGGGGCAGGAATGGTTTGGATAGAGTTTGGGATCCTTCCTCCTTCGTTATTTTAATTTTAAGCCATTTGCGCTGGAAAAGATGAGACTGGGGCAGAGAGATCCCCCCCCTTTTTTTTCCTTAATTCCTCGAAAGAAAACAGGATACATACATGTCTTGTAGTCATTTTATTCTCTTATAATTACTGCAGTATGAGTTCTTACTGTGCGTGTGTTAAACTAGTGGTTTTACTGTGTCTGAATTATTTTCTTTAGCAGAATTCTTTAGGCAAAATATTTATGATGCCTTTCATCCTAGCACATCCTATGGCGCTTCTTAGACAATAAACTTAGTACACATCAGCACTGTAACTAGTGCTAAATCCAGAAGTTGCGCCTGTATAGAAAATGAATAACCAGTGTTCTACCCGTCAGTGTGTAAAGCTGGAGGAGATGTAGTTGTCTATGCAGAAAATGTTCTGTACAAGTAGAAGTTGAGGAACATCTGGTGTGATCAGCCCATTCGAGTGTGTGAAACGTGAGCTGGTCTGCTCAGGTTTCTAATAATTAGAATTGCATTTACTAGTTTGCAGTAGTGACATAGCAAGAATCTGATCTGTATCGTTCTTCCCTGAAAAGGAGAACTGCTGGTTGTATATCTATAACAAATACCGCATAAAATCACAAAAGGTTCTTTTGTGCATACAAATATAGAGGTTTGAGGTGCTGCTTAAATTGTGGCAACTTACCTACATTGACATAAAAAAAAGGATGAATGTTTTCAAATTAAATCGATGAGGTAGAGAAAGGAAGTTTTATGCAGCTGATCACCAAAATAATGTCTTTTCTCCAATCAGATTTTTAAAATTTTGTGTAATTTTCTTTAAAAATGAAATGTCATTATAAAAGTAATCAATCAAATAAGGTTTTTGTGCCTTACACAAAGGCATACACAGATTCTTCTGTGAAAATATGGACCTTTAACGTTGTTTCATGTTGAACCATTCAACATTTAGAATGGTTTAATTTTAAATTGTTATTTCTTCTTATTATAATTTGGTGAAAGTTGTCCTGGTCAGGACTCTACATTACACTGTCCTGTTTTTCTCTTCTATATCTTTAATTCATATCCTGATATCTTTGTTTTATTGCAGGAGACACCAACAAATGGAACACAAATTAACTTAAGCCTACACCAGGCTGGTGACACCCGAAAGAGGGTAGGCAAAATTGATACATAAAGATGTGTTCAAAACTAACTTAACGGTGATAATAATGATAGTAGTTGAGCACACTTAGGTATGATGTGAAAGGACATACTCATCTGGAGGCCAAAAATGAACTAACGCTTGTAAATAACTTTGCAGATACAGGAGAATGTGTTTAAATGTGGTCTTGAACTCAGAACTTGAGTTTTTGTAGGTCGCCTAATGCTTTGTTTGGTAGCTATTGGAAAACAGAAAGATATTCTTATTGAACATGTAGCATTATAAATTATTTCTGATTATAATCTGCAGGAATAATAGTGTGACTGACTAATTGCCCTCTTTCCAACTGAATCCTAAGTTCTGTCTTCACAAATTCATTGCAAATTGAGGCTCTAAAGGTTTGTCATTTACAGTTCCAGAAAAGAGCATGACCAATGACTTCTAGTGAATATTTTTATTATTTCAATGCAAAATAATGAAATGGATTAAGACTTTTATGCAGGATAGGAAACTAAAATTTTGGGAGAGCTATGAAATACTGCTTCCTGTAAGGCTTCTTTCCATCTTTGGTAATCAGCGACATTCAGTTGGTTTCCCAACATTACAGTTGCCATAACTGACTTGTGCAACTCTGGGATTTTTTTGGAGCCACGTGTTCACCAGAGAAACTGTTCAAATGATCAGTGAGACAGAAGTGTCTTTCAGTGAGATACATGAAGGAGTGGATGCAGTCTTTGAAAAGTTTTTGCTGGAAGTGTAATAGTTTTAATAAAACTTACAGCAGTAGAGTGTTGGAACCTGTCTTTCAAAACATATATATTTTTTCAGGTTTCTTAGAACTCATGGGGGTTGGGAAGAATAATGGCCCTACATTTCCTTTTTTTCCTTCCAGGGAAAGTGGAGAAGCTGTGCTCTGTGCTTTCTGTCTGACCTGTTGGGAGTACATTTTGGAGCATGTTTGCTACTTAGCAGGGAACTGAAATTCAGGTACGATCCATTTAAAAAAAAGTAAGGCAAGTTGATCTTGATTATTATGTCATTTTATCCAATTTGATACTGTCCTTCTGTTACTGTAGCTGAAAATGGTTTCCCCAGTAATATGTATTTTGTGATCTTTAATGAGTTAAGAATTCTAAAAACAGTATTCTTATGGTTGTCAATTTGTGCATCGAGTCACGCTGTATGATAAAAGTAATCCTTCACTTTAAAAAAAAAAAAAAAAAAATCCCAAACCCAAACTTGTTTTTATTAATGCATTCAAATTCAATGATACTTGTGTTTTGAAAATATTTTTCCTTCTAGGCACAAGAGGTTGTAAACGTAAAGAGTGAATATGGGTGAAAAGAAGCCGGAACCTTTGGACTTTGTAAAAGATTTTCAGGAATATCTTACACAGCAGACTCACCATGTAAATATGATTTCTGGATCAGTTAGTGGAGACAAGGAAGCAGAGACTCTTCAGGGAGGTAAGCTAATTTCAGTGCTATCAAATTTTATTTTTTTGAGAATGACCGCACTGTTTGCGTTCCAGATAATTATGCAGACTGCTACAATTGTATGGAAGCATTTCTGACAGTCGTTTTCACATCACAAAAGATGTGTACGTACCTTTGTTTTAATCAGAGTATGTTTTTATAGTTCTGTATAGTTAAAGACCAAGGGCATAGAGAAGCAAAAGATATTTGGCATATTCTGACAGCATGATAGATAGTATCCCACTGATTCTTGATTGACATCTCTGTTGCATTACTCACAGCTGGGACAGAAGGTGATCAGAATGGTCTGGATCATCCTTCTGTTGAAGTTTCACTGGATGAAAACTCAGGAATGTTAGTGGATGGGTTTGAAAGGACATTTGATGGAAAGTTAAAGTGTCGATACTGCAACTATGCCAGCAAAGGAACAGCACGGCTCATAGAACATATCAGAATTCATACAGGTATGAAATATTCTGCAGTACTTTGCTGTGAGGCATTGTGGTATTAACTCAGTGTTATGATGTGCATGTGAGGAGTTAGCATCCTCAAGCAGTGTGATAGTTCTTAGAGTTACTCAACAGTCTGGTTTTTGGGTTTTTTTAATAGACTGTTTTTTTAAAGGTGTGCCATGTACCTATGTAAATTATGCAAATTCCTACTTACATTTATTATTACAGACTACTGAATTTGAAGTAACTATATATGGGAGTAAAGTTTAGCATGAAAGCATCGGTGTAAATTGAAGGGCCCTAAACATAACTTTGTTTTTCCTTGCTAATCAGAAAAGTGAAAAATGTACATGCTGCCACATGGAGATTTATAGGGGCTTTTCCTCCTGTGTTGTTTAGCTATGAAAATATTCCTGTTTTTACAACATTCTAAATGTGGAAGTACAAAACATAGTAATAAGAATAAATTTTTCTTATTGGTAGAATATTCAAACGTGAGGGCATGTCATCAAATAAGTAATTAATAACAGTAATGAAAAGAAAAAATACTGTGGCTTGTTTAAGAGCAGTTACCACTGTTGGGTTTATAAAGCTGAAAAGCAAAACTCTCAGGAAAGGTTAGAATACCCTAAACTGTTCATGAAGTCAGCTCTGACTTCTTGGCAAATGAGAGAAAACAGACGAAAGGTCCTTCTGAAGTCTGACTTTGGTGCCTGCTGAGTATATTACACCAATACAGAAGACTTTATGGCTATTAGCTGAAGTAATAAGAAAAAAAATTTGTATTCTGCAAAGAATGGAAGTTTTTACAGGTTTCCAGTCTGGTATGGATTGTCCCAAAACTTTTCAGTGTATCATTTCAGTGGTCTTGGGCAGGTGGCATTCTGGGACTCACTTTGAAGGAAACGCATTGTTGTAACTTGATGTAATTGTAGCTCTCTTTAGGTACAGTTATTGTTAGTCAGATTCTCACTTTGCTGTGAACCATTGCTTCTGCACCGTAACTCCCGGATGTGTTTTGGGGAAGTCAGTGCTCCTTGCACTGGCCCCTGCAGTGTTGGCTTGTTTTGGCAAGGCGTAATGGGATAGAAAATGGCAACCAACTAGAAATCAAAGAATTCTGAGGTTCAGACTCTGAAGATCTTGTAAATTCTTCTCTTGTGCTACTGTGAGCTACCTCTGTGTGTAGCTGTTGCTGTTCTCAGATTCCCAGTGGAAATTTTGTGTAGTTCCAGTAGTGGATAAAGGACTGTGGCTTGTGTACCTGCATTTGGCAGCATTAATGCCGTGGCTTGCTGCAGATCTGCAAAGCAGCAATGTGTTTTGGAGCATTTTTTTTGTCTAGTTTTTCATGAGGCAGTTACAGCTTCACCTACCATTTGCCTCATACAGTATGTGGACAACGGGAGATATTTTTCTTTTAACAGCTTTACTCTGTGCAGTGCTATTTCTGAGCTTGTGAAATGAGGGTCATGTAGTGGGAGAAACTGTACTGCAGACTTACGCAGTTCATTTTTAAATGGTACTTGAGGATGCAGAAGTAATCAGCTTTAAAATTTCGTGTCTTTTCAGTAGCATATAGCTATTGCCATCTAAAAACTTGCATCCCCAAGCCCACAGTTACTACTGGCCAGTTGTCAACATGAGCAGATGGACTGCTAGAGCTGTGACGGGAGACATAAATTGCTACTAGAAGATGCTGGTATTGTGTGTTTGCTGATTCTTGAGATGTTTTTGACGGCTTTGGTGTGTATGGGGTTTCTCAAACAGAATGACTGAAATAATGTGTTGTTACTTAATGTCAAATGTCATAAATTTTAGCCATACTAGAGAGCAAAAAATCAAATCTTCCTTCTTTAAGTATCAAAATGTGGGTATTGGTATAGTGTCAGCATTCCTTCTCTTACTCTAGGAAGTTGCCTACCTTTTTTAGACTCTCAGATCTTAGGTTAACATTCTTTTGTGTTTTCAGAATGCTTTTTTTATTCTGCTGCTACTTTAGGGAGTAGAGGTCACTAAGTGGCTAGAGGTAGCAGAACAATTCCTGCTGCAGATTGTGACCATTTCAGCACGGTTGCAGCATAATATATACAAAAGCAAGAAAGATTCCAACCAAAAATTGAGATGCTGAGAAATGTCCTCAAAAATCTGTGATCCAATGGTCATTACTCAGAAGCAAACATTCCATGAGCTACACAAATTCAGTTTTTAGGATAAAGCATAATACTTTGGGTTTGTGCCTTGACTAACATTTTGAGTTGTTTCTCATGGTTGTAGTATATGACAGCATTATACCAGAAGAACAGAGCTTTACATGTGGGATGACTATTGTCTCGGTGCTGCTGCAGGTATTCCTGTTATCAGAGGGTATATGCATGACGCATTTGATCAAAGAAACTTTCACAAAGGTGCTAGGAAAAAGTAGCCAAATTAAAGGCACCCGTCACTCTATTGCAAAATCATGCAGTCTGAATTATTTCCATTTCGGAAAGCTAGCTAGCAGTGAGAGAGTGATACAGGGGGTGTCAGCCTACTGTCTATAGAAGAGCTTCAGCAATTTGGACACACTCTCACACAGTGAACGCTTTATAGCCAGGTTACTGGTTGAAATGTGTCTGCCTAATGAAATACCAGTAACTGTACAATGATAACAGTTAATTTCCCTATACCAGTCTGTTCAGTTTTATAATATAGACAAGAATCCCAGGCTGCTAGAGGCTTTTTTGTTTTTCTGTATGGTTTCCCCTTTGCCTTTTTACAATACTTTCATATCCTTGATTTTAATACACACTGCATGGTGTCCTGGTGGCAACACCATTTTGCTATTACCTTAATGGCTGTTCAGAAAGCCTCGCTTTGTTTCTTTGTACAGAGACAGGGGACTCCAGAAAAAGGAAGCGTTGTTTGTTTTGGTTCGGTTTTCTTGTTGTTTTTTTTTTTTTTCCACTTAAGGGCAAGGAGATCCAAGACCTGAGTGTAGTTTTGCTCAGAAGCATAGTGGGGAAGCACGGCAAAGGGCCAAGAGATGGATTGCATGGAGTATGAAGGCTCAGAGTGACTGAATCAGCATTAAAATAGGGAAGTGATAGCTGACTGGTAGTCTCAGAGCAATGTAAGTAAACAAGTAGTGCATCCTGGATAACATGCAAGTGCAGCAAGGTATCTGCCAAAGTAATTATGAGCCAGGCATGATCACGCAACCATTATTAAGTGCAACTTACTGCAGAATTAACTTCATGCTGAGTCTGACAGCAGTGTAATTAGTAGTTCACCAGCTGTGTTGTATTAAGGGTGTGCAACATGGGATGCAAATCTTTATCTCTGTGTAACCAGTTTAGAATGAAATAAGCCCATTCAGATTGACAAGTTCTTTGTGAATGCAGGGAGTCTGTCAGTCTTGTTACATCATTGTTGGTACCAAATCTCCAGATGTTTACACATATATACATATCTGAATACATATATATGCTTATGGAGAAATCATGGTTTCAGCTGGTGCAAATAAGGTACCTAGATGTAGCACAAAAATTGCTTGCTTTCTTCTTGAAGAGCCAGTGATGTAGGGAAAAAAATTATCTTCTGTTCAGTGTCCCAGCTTGTGATTCCAAACTGTGGGATGCTCAACATGGGAAGGGCTTTCTGTATCAGTCACATGCCATCTTACAGGGCCTGTACAGTGCTTGCAGTGTAATAGCGGCCCTTGCTGCATTCAGTCTCTGGCTTTTACAGTTGTTCTAGATGGATTTTGAAAGCCACAAAGCAGATGTATTCGCCTGTATTTAAAATAGTAGAAGATGTTTCAAAAAAACCCATAAAGGCTGAAGAGACAGAGCCCACTCGTATTTTTTTGGAGTTTGCCATGCTGTGTGGCAAGAGAATCAGTTGCACAACAGTGATTTAGAAATTGACCTGGCATTCTAGATAGGAAGATAAGATGATGTTTCATTTCAGCACCTGAACATGCATGAAATCCTTTAGGCATTTCTAACATTGCAGACATGGATCTAAAAACTCCTAACAGATCAGTCTATGAAAGGAAAATCAAAAGTTCCAAAGTATTATGTTACAAATATGTTGGCCTGTAATTATGTTTGAAAGTTTTCTGAGTACTTTTAAAAGTGTTAATGTGAATATCTCTAAATATCATTTAATAGAAGAGCAAAGTTCTACCTATCAGAAAGGAGAACATCTGGTACTATCATGTCTGAGAGAGCACACAGCTGTCCAGGGATTAGCTGGCTTTTGTTTTCTTTAACAACTCTTTAGCCACAGGATCCTTTTTCAAAATTCAGTTCTTGAGTGCATGCATGTGTACACGGGTTATTTAGACAATAGTTCCAGGATGTTTAAAAGTAGGAATGTTTGGAAGATATCGAAAGGATACCCTCCCTCAATGTTTAAACACAGTTATCATTAAGAATGATTACATTTTGGTAGTGCAGACATTCCTGTGGCCAACTGTTTATGTGCTTTATCGGTGAGGTAGAGTTTGGATCCAGTTAAGGGCACCACACAAACATCATTGCATTCAGTCCTTGGCATCACTGCTGCAATTCCTAGTCAGGTTATCTGTTATGCTAATTCGGGTCACACTTTTTTGTTATGCTTATTATCACTTGGGTGAGGCAGAGATGTCTAAATTTACTCCATTCTTCCACCAAATACCCAGCTAAACTCAGGACCAGCAGTGACTCTGAAGCTGAACTGTTTGATTAGCAGTTCCCAGTTAGCTACTTTCTGTTCCATGAAAAGCCTTTTTCAAGCACTCTGAGATGCTATAGTATAATCTGTTTTAATTTTCCAGGTGAGAAGCCGCACAGATGCCATTTGTGTCCCTTTGCATCAGCTTACGAACGTCATCTGGAAGCTCACATGCGATCGCATACTGGTGAAAAACCATACAAATGTGAATTGTGTTCCTTTCGCTGCAGTGACAGAAGCAACTTATCTCACCACCGCAGACGCAAACATAAAATGGTGCCTATCAAGGGTACAAGGTCTTCCCTAAGCAGCAAGAAAATGTGGGGGGTTTTGCAGAAGAAGACCAGCAATTTGGGGTACAGCAGAAGAGCATTAATTAATTTGAGTCCACCTTCCATGGTGGTTCAGAAACCAGACTACCTTAATGATTTCACTCATGAAATCCCAAATATCCAGACTGAAGCGTATGAAAGCATGACAAAAACAACCCAGAGCAGTGGGTTGCCAAGAGATCCACAAGACCTTATGGTAGATAATCCTTTAAACCAGCTCTCTACGTTAGCTGGACAGTTATCTAGCTTGCCACCTGAAAACCAAAACCCAGCCTCTCCTGACGTTGTTTCCTGTCAAGATGAAAAGCCTTTCATGATACAGCAGCCTGCTGCACCTGCAGTAGTTTCAGCTGTGTCAGCAAATATTCCTCAAAGTTCATCTCCAACCAGCCCAGATCCTCGGCCTACACACAATCAAAGGAACTATAGTCCCGTGGCAGGTCCCAGCAGCGATCGCAGTGCCCACACCAGTACTCCAAGCATAAGTAACAGTCAGCCAAGTACTCCAGCTCCAACCCTCCCGGTTCAGGACCCTCAGCTTCTGCATCACTGCCAACACTGTGACGTGTACTTTGCGGACAATATCCTTTATACTATTCACATGGGATGTCATGGATTTGAAAATCCTTTTCAGTGCAACATATGTGGGTGTAAGTGTAAAAATAAGTATGACTTTGCTTGCCATTTTGCAAGAGGCCAACATAGTCAACATTGACTGAGAACATGCTTTCATTTAGTTTTTTAACATATTACAGTATATTTTTCATACTTGCTGAAGGAAAGCTTGCACATTCCCATAAGGAATCTTCACATTAATCAGTTCGACAAAGGAGGCAAATTTATTTCTATGTTGTCGTAAAACTTGCCAGGGAAATTTTGTATGAGGTGTGGTTGTTATTTTATATGTAGCCTTTCAAAAAAGCTAAGAGAGTGCTGTAAGAATTGGAATGCATTTACGTGCTTTGGTTGCTAAATTTAAGTTGCTTGCACTTAATCCCAATAAACATTCTACAAATGTAGAAGCAGAGCGTGTGTCCTGAAACATAGGATGCAATTATCAGACTATTTACTAGGCAAGACAAAATATATTAACCATAAAATACGAAAGGTTAATGCAATGACACGTGGTTACTTTGGAGACATACTAATCCTTAAAAACTTAGCTACTCCAAACTGGAAAAACAAACAAAAGCAACATTCACATACAAATTCAATTTGATGTAAAACTTGCTGTAATCTGATTAAGGTTATTAATAAGTTTTTGCTTAGTATAGTCTAAACTCTTCATGCTAGGGCTCAAACACTAATTTAACTATTATTTTTAAAACTCATCACAAAACTAGAAGATAACAGGTTATTGTGAATGAAACTCTGGTAGGAAAAAAGAAAGAGTTAAAAGCTTGTCATTCACTAGTTACACAAAAGAAAAATTAAATACGACACCTTATTTTAAACTACACTTACCAAAATTTTACATGTCATTCTTTTTAGAAGGAGGTAATTTTTAAACAGTCATAATAAAGAGCTTGTAGAACTAATATATATTCCGTGAGATTTTTAACTGCCTTAAACTAATTTGTACAGATATTTAAAATTTGCACAATTAGACTTCTGTCTTGCTGATGGAAGTTCTAATAGAAACAAACAAGAGGTTTACAAAGTAAAAATCATGTGTTCAGTTTTATCTCGGGCCAAGCTACAACTGATAGGTTGCCTGTTTGTTTGAAAGTTGTATCATCTAGTTTATTGTAAACTTCAGCTAACTTGGAAGTCAGTTTGTCTTGTCCCCTCCCCCAGATTTGTTGTCCTTTTGCTGTGCTGGAAGTAAGGGGAAGGGCTTCTGGGTTTTCTGAACTGTTCATGTTGTAGGCAAAGGAATACCGGCTGACTACATTTGAAGTCATTGTGATTAATAATGGTAGGTGGCAAATGGTAACTAAAGATGTACATGAAGTCCATTGCACATGTTTATTTTTTTTTATACTGTACATCTTACTTTAGAAGCACCTAGGCTAACGGACAGGCACTTTAATATAAAACTAAATAAAACATCCTAGCAAAATTAATAAAAGCTCTTAGTGTGCTACACAGGAATTTGTAATGTTTCAGGAAAGTGAAGAACTGTTACTTTTCCCATATTTAGACATGCACTTTTACCTTAGTTTGTCTTACTTGAGACAAATTAAAGCTTCCCTCATATATTCCCCTTTTACTATCAGCAAAATATGGCAGCAAATATGCTTTGTTAAAAGCAGGAAGGTTTTATCAATGTTCTGCAAGTCAGAGGTTGGAATCTGAATAGCAAATGTTTGGCTTATTCAAATTTATATTGTTACGGGAGCTAAAGCTTCCTGAAGCCAATGGAAAAACTTACAATGACTTCAGTGTAAGATCAATGCAGGAAAAACCACCTTTCTGAGAATTTTAGCTTTAGAAGTAACTTTGACTTCAATGAATTAGAAATTTGGGAACCAAATATGTTTCTCTCTACCTAACTTACCTACTGTTGAATTTCCTGTGCTTAAGTAACCAGTTGAAGGAACTGGATTCTTGGCTGCACGTAGTCTTGCAGTAATGAGGTCAAAAATATGCTGTTGAAGTATTTCCAGTGTAATGAAGATGAATGATAACACACTGTCACTCCTAAAAATGTTTTTGGTTTCAGGCCTGGTTCAAAATCCATTTCGGTGGATTTGTAAAACAGAATGTAATTTCCATTTTTCATAAAGACACTCTTATAATTCCAAAATACCTCTTTGTTGCTTTATACTTCTAAAATTTATTTTATAAGCAAAACTGCAACTCTGTGTGCATAAACATAGAGAGTCCTTTATTTTAAGGACTAAAAGTTGACTGAACTGGAATCCAGTTGGAAGTTACTGCTCCTGTACAGGTTTTGTAACATGACTCTTCTAGTCAAAGAAAAATGTAGAAATGATAGCTCTCTTTCGATCACATATTGACACATTCTAAAATCTAAACTTGGCTAAAATAGAACAACCGATGTTACTGTTGAAGACCATTACCATTAGTAATTTATCGAGGTCACTTTCCTTGCCTTTTGATAGATGATGCAAACTTCGATTCCTAGGCTCTAGCAACTCCAAGGCAGCTTCTGAAATGGTGGTTCTTCAAGGAGCGCCGTCCAGTACTGAACAATGCTGATCACGGCAGCCAAGTTCTCCTTGGCTTGCGGCTCCAGCCTTTCTCCCTCTTGGTATCAGTAGGGAGATTAACTCCGATGTGCACAAATGTTGGAGATTTCATTCTCCAATTCCATTTACGTGGTTTCTGATCCATGAGGACTTCCGTTGGCAGTGCCTGTAAACATTAGAGACTTTTCTTTTTGTGTCGGCTAATGATTCGGTGATTTAGAAAAATAACTTCTGAACCATGGTGCCCCTGAACGCAATTTTAGATAGGAGAATAGTTAGGTCACTAATAGAGGTAGCTGGTAGCAAGAGGAAGCCTGCATGATCTTATTGAAAAGGGGCCCTCATTTAGGAGGGGATCCTCTGTTGCGGGGGAATGTATGTTCTTAATAACAGAACTTGGTATGAAAAGAAAAACCTACCGCCAAACCTTGCACATTGTTGTTTAGAAGTATTTTAATACTGCTGACTTAATAGCATTGTTTCTGCTTCGAAGTACCTAAGGAAAAGAAAATCAGCTTGAACACCTACGAACTGTTGAACAACGATAAAAATGTTTGTCCTTCTTGCCTTGTGCAAGCTCCTGCGTGCAGGGGGGGTTCTTCGGCAGCAGCAGGCTTCGGTGTTCGTCCCCGGATTCTGCAGCCAGACCTGTGGGGCCGATCCCTGCTGACTAACCAGGCCTTCACGGAGGGTCGCCCTCTGGACCAGGATTCTTAATTTTTCAACACAATACTGTGTGTTCAGTTGTGCCAAACAGTTCCCTGACTATATCCGTTTCCTTCTGTCTACTGAGTAGGTTTGGAAGGTGTATTTTCATTTTAGTTTTTCATAATTTTGTACATACTATTTACTATAATTTAAAGACCAGAATTAGTACTGGAAAATTGTTTCGGAGTATGATCCTGATGATTCCCTTGCACAAGCAGGCCTTACTCAGAGTCAAGGAGGGATACTTGTCAGGAGTTGTGGGATCGAGTCCTCAGTTAGTAGGACTTTTCATATTGAGTTTTCCATGTGCTACACTGCACTAATTTCTTTTAAAAAAAAAAACAAACAAAAAAACACAAACAAAAAACCAAATCCTTATATTATAAGGTGGTGATTAGCATTTTAACTTGCATTAACAGGGAAGTTTGGGAATGAGCTGAAATTTTTCCATAGCTTGACTCTGTTAAGTTCTGTAGTTGCAAAACATTTAACTTTGTGGGGTTTTTGTTTTTATTGTAATAGATTATTTTATAGATTTGTTGACATTTTTAACATGCACTATTTATAGTACTCTTAATACAGACTTATTGAGATTGAATATTCCAACAAACATGCAAATATTAGACTGAAGATCTTAGTCGATTATCTCGGTTAATACTTAAACCAACTGTGAAGCAGCTAATAGGGAAAAATAGTTGTTTTTTCACAGGTACATGTTTAGATGAAGAGGATTTTGACATAAAATGTTGATTGGCATTTTAACATAAAACTCAGTGCTGGAAGACATGTTCCAACAGTGTTTCCTAGCAAAATGATCTGTTGCTGTTTGTTTTGTTCCAGAACGTTTGGGGGGGTTTGCTTGTTTGTTTTTTGTTTCTTTTTGACGAAGGGAATGTAATTTAGAAGTCTTCACTGGCAAGTTTTCTATTAATTTTGAGCTTCTTTGAAAATCTACAGCAAATGGATGTTCTGCTGCAGGAAATCTATCCCCTGCTGAAGCATTTTTCATTGAGCAATCTTTGTGTATGTGCTTCTAAGTACCTGCTCTGTTAATAATACGTATTTCAGTGTAAAGAGCATATTTTGTATGCAAAAATGAAACCTGTTAGAGTTGTAAAATAAATTTTATTGTGTAGTGAATGTTTTCAGATGACAAGGTTAATTCTGAAATAACTCGACTATATCTGGTGTAGTTCATGTTGTGAAGCTTTGCTTTTGTAAGATATGAATAAAATAACACTTTCTAATTAAGTCTCACGTTAATTCGTAATTGCCTGTGCTTCAACAGGTGGAACTGGCGAACTGCTCATGACTAGCTGTGGTCTAGATATGGTGAGGAAGGTAAGCTTACCTTTTGGGTAAGCAAGGAACAGTGCGTTTATGTTTCAGTGTGCTTAATTTGAAAATGCTTAATTTTAGTGCTGAACCAGGACACACTTTCACTCCTTTCCACCATTAATCTTGCACATTTGGTCATCTTCCAAATTCTTTGTTTCCTCATACTCTTTATTTCCTTCTTACCAAGAGTGCTTGTATGTCTGAAATCAGAGTTTTTGTCATGGTGAGGTGGTTGTCACCGCATACGGAACTTCTCTGTATGTTGTTAGTAGCAACTTGGAAGGTGGCACTAAGTTTTAAGTTCCTTTGGACATTGGAGTTAATCCTACATGCGTGCGTACGTGCATGCAGCCCTCAGGTTTCTGGTTCTTTGCAGTTTCTGTCAGGGAAACAAGCAGAGAAGCCAAGAGCCATCCATCTCACTTCTTGTTTCTATACCTTCCCAGGCACGTATTCTCTGGAAACGCTCCGCCACGCGTTGCGCAGAGCAGAGCCGGTCACCATCCAAGGCGCTCTTCACCACCTCAGCTGGAGCCGGCTCTGAGAAAGCTGATCCAGCTTGAAGTTAGTCCCGCTGTCAGCAGGAAACGGGACTAGATGACTTCTAAGTGTTCCTCCCAGGGTAACTTATTTCTATGATTCTGTGAAATTTAAATAAAGTCTGAGGATGGGTTGTTGGCTGATCTTCAAGGTCAAAGACAGTATGCAAGACTGTATTTCTCTTCCATCATATGGGGGGAGGAGTTAGAGAAGGCACGAGACTCCAGAGAAGGAACCTGTATCTCAGACATTTTTCAGCTGTACTGCTGAGCGAGTACTGCATTTTAAATACTCTGGACTCTTAAAAACCACCAACGTTCTCTATGTCATTATTTTAAAATGTATTTATTAACTATATTGGTTGCCTCATGTTGGAATGAAGAAGTTACACTTGTAGCAGGGTCAGAATATTCATTTTGTATGCAAATTTGGTTTTTCAAATTATTTCCTTGCCGCAAGTCTTCCAAAAATTCTGCTTTGAGTTTGTTGAGTTCTTCTGCCAGGCTCTTCATCTCACTTGGGAGTATGTTTTTATCTAAAAAAAAAAAATGAAAGCTGAACTTGTAACTTCATGCTTAAAGACAAAATTTACAGGCTTTGACTCACATTCTACCAATAACTTTGACCAGACTCCTGAAGGCGACTGCCTCAGTCACACCTGCAGGGCTGGGATTCCTTAACAATTCACCCCCAAGGGGATTTCACAGGTTTAGTCTTACGTTGCCAGCTAGCACCTAGAATATGCTACGCGTACCTTTCGCGTCCCTCATTGTCTGCGAGATGATGCGTCTGCATGTGCGATCAGCCTGATGGACAGTGCTAGCTGCACAGATTGCTCGATCTGCTTCCTAGCCAGGGCGACCAACAGAAAGGAAGAACACAGGCAAACACGTTAAATTTGATTTAGACCGTCACCAACTTTTGAAGTACTCTTTGAAAACAAGTAACACGTTAGCAGCAACTCGGTGACTGGCGCAGCGCACACCTCCTCCTTCGAATTGGGAGGCAGGTACACGGATCTGGGTGGCTGCCAGGGACCGGTATGTGTGACGTTAGGAAGTGAACGTTATTTTCCTCAGTGTGATGTGACAGCTCCAAAACCTTTTTACTACTCTAGAACATATAACAGTATTCTTAAGGGTAGTTCAGTGGTTTAACTTAACAAGGTGACAGAAGTACCCATTTCAAGTAGGATTAACTCTGTGTATGCTTTTGCAATCAAGAAATGCAATAGCTATTTCTCAGTTTCTGTCATCACGGTGTTCTGAATACGATTCAGGAATCACTCACTCAGTCACCATCATCTGAAAGAGCCGTGACTGTGAAGACAAGCAGTGCTACCTTTTGCTCAGTGTTTTCCTCGTTTTGCTTCACTGGATTTTCCAAAGCAGTGGCCAGCAAACTAATTATCTGCTCACTACGAAAGCAAACAAAAGAGTAAACCACATTAATCAAACAGTTTCACTGAAGATTTTTCCTTCATTTTGTAATGACACCTCATCGCAGAAAAAAAAGCAAGTTTTCAGTGAAATTTATGAGGCAATCAATGAAATAACCTTTATACAGCAAGTGAGATGAAAAACAATTACAACTAAAACTACAGCAAATTATTTCCAGTCTTAATGTTTCAGACAATTTACATAAATTTTCAAGAGCAGTTGAGAAATGCAGTTAGTTTTGAGGTTAACTCTGCAAAGAATGATGGCTGTGAGTTCCCAACAACTGGCGTGTATTGTGTGTGTAATCGACCGGCTTCCAAAAATCACCATACGGAATATTTCTTACCTACTGTTTAGATACAGTACAAAGCTTCTACCCACCCATTTATGCAACCAGTACTTAGTGAAAACCCTAGCATCAATGCAGCAGCGTACTCATCCTCTGAAGTGCAATCAAAACTTTTCAGAATGAGGCTGTTCTGTTCCCAAGCATTTTTCTTGAGATCTGGCATTTCTATTTTTCTTGCCATTAAATATATCGTCTGGTCAGGTAATGGATGACTTCTTAGACGATTTCTCTGCAAGCAGCATTCAAGTGGGCACTCTAAGAATAACTGGCAGAAGGCCAAGGAAT
Organism: Gymnogyps californianus; assembly: GCF_018139145.2. Lineage (NCBI taxonomy): Eukaryota > Metazoa > Chordata > Aves > Accipitriformes > Cathartidae > Gymnogyps > Gymnogyps californianus. The sequence goes on from NC_059476.1 coordinate 5,359,076, forward strand.
CTAAAAGAACATAAACAGACAATTTCACCTTCAAACTGTTCAAGAAAAAATTTCTGAGCGCAACATGCACGAGAAAGGCTTTACATGAATGAGGAAATTCTACACTAGTTCTGAGCCTGAAATGAATACGAACCTAGAAAGAATACAACACTTTTACCTTCAAGGCTGCTCAATTAGTCATTTCTGAAACCAACATACATAAGAAAGGCTTTACGTGACCTAGCCATTTCTAATAATACAGTAATAAAGTTGATGCTTACTATACTGCAGGGATCTAGCGATTAAGCATAACAAATGTTCCACAAGAGCACTTAAAGAAAGGCAGCTGAAGCGCACTGAATTTCCTACAAAGCCGAAAACGTTCTTATGCATAGGAACGAAGAGTAATTACATTTGCGAGCCAGCTGGTACACCTCGTATCTCATGCTCTGATAATAAAAATTGTCATCCAAGATCAGGTAGAGCGGGCTAGGCGTGGCTGCATGCGCCCAGTAACGGCCAGCGCCGGCGCGACCTTCCGCCGAGGAGAGCAGCCCCTGCCCGCGGCAGCAGGCCAGGAACCGCTCCCAGGCCGGCTGGGTGGCGGTGGCGGGGGCTGACAGCGGGCCCCCGGTGACCAGCGCCCGCAGGAAGCGCTCCAGGCACTGCAGCAGCTCCCGCCGGCTCCGCTTCCAGCGCGGCAGCTGCGGAGGAAGGCAGCGGAAGGGTGAAGGCCCGCGCACCCACGCCGCCCCGCCCCAGCTCCCCCACCGCCGCTGCTGCTGCTGAGCTCCCCGCGGCTCCCGCATCGCCGCTCGGCCCTCCGCCGCCCGCCCTCCGCCTCCCTCCCTCCCCAGGCCCCGCCGCGGGGGGACCGGCCCCGGCCCCGGCCCCGGCCCCGGCAGCCGGGAGGCCCCGCATGAGGGACGCGCCGCGCTGCCTGGCAACGGCCGCCGCGCGACCAGTGACGCTACTGAGCGACGCGTCCACGGCTGGCCAATGAGAGCAGAGAGCGCGCAGCGGGAAGGAGGAGAGCCGCACTGACCAATGGGGACGGTCCCGCCGGATCCGCCCCCGGCTCGCTCGGGCCGAAGGCCTCCGGCGGGATGAGCTCGTCGTAGGTGAGGAGGGCGCAGGCCCAGCCCGGGCGCTGCGGCAGGCGGCGGCGCAGGGCGCGGGCCAGGGTGGACTTGCCGGCCGCCGGCAGCCCGCACAGCACGCACAGCCCCACCGGGACGCGCCCGGCGCCGCCCGGCCGCTCCGCCGTCCCCGCCGCCGCCAGCGCCGCCAGAAGCCCGGTCGCCGCTCCCGCGGCTGGCCGCTGCCGTGCGCATGCGCGGGGCGTCGCCGCGGGAGGCCCCCTGGCGGGCGGGGCGGGGCGCGGCGCTGTCACGCCGTTGGCGCCGGGAGCTGTGGAGAGGAGGCTGGCCGTGTGCGCGGAGCAACCGTTTGTACTCGATTTTATTTTGGTTATAAATTCGATAATATATTTTAGTGAAGCCAGAAGCGTCAGACGGCGGAGGGGTCCCGGGTGTGCCCAGCGGTGGTTTTTGTTACGATCACAAAATCAAGATACTACTAAGTGTGCTGACCCTGATGATTTATTTTAAATTATAATAATGTAATACTATGCCTGTTAATAAAGTCTAAATGATAGGAATATTTAATAATAATTTAAGATTCTGAGGAATTAAGGAAGATGACACTTCTTTGGAAGACACTCCTTGCCAGTGCCGATTTTTGCCTGCAATATATTTTGGGTTCTTTCGTCCAGCTCTTTGGTGAAACGGCCATCTAAGGGATCAGAAATGTTGTCTCGGTGAGGCGATTCCATAATTTATTCACTCTTTTGGCTAGTTCACATTCCCAAAGTCTGCACGTGAACGTGGTCAGTGCGTGACTGACTCTCCGATTGATCAGTGTCCACAGCTCTCTTCTTGCCAGTGAGTTTTTTTCTTGGCACAGCAGCTTCTTTCCCATGAGTTGCCATTTTGACAAACTATGTAACTTCATACATTTTCTTTTACGTGGGTACCATTTTCTAATTGTCCCATTTCGAACGACAAAAGTTATCTGTTGCTTTTGCGGTGGAATCAGCTTCTAGCAAAAATCTCAAGCTGTAATAACCAGTAAACATTAAAACACTGTTAAGTTGTATGACATATTTCCTGATACACCACATTTTCTATAACAACAGAGATTCTATAACAACAGAAATTGTTTCTTTTAGACTCAGATACGTTACCTACAGAGTTTCTTTCCGCTGCTAGTCTCCCTATACCAGGTTACTTTTATAAACTACCTGAACTGGAAAGTAACGCAGGTAGTAGGTAATGAGAGGTGGGATGTGGCTCCCAGCTTTGGGAGGGCTGCACGGAAGACAAGGCTCAGAGCAGCGCGTGGGAACTGCCCGCAAGCCTGGCGTGCGGGCTCCGGCTGCCTTCAGCAGGCGGCCCCGAGGTCCCCGGCAGCGCGCTGCTGCGGGGACGGCCCAGCAGGCAGACGGGCTGCAGACTGCCCAAGAAGTCAATCTACCTTCTAATTTTCACAGCAGCGTATGACTGGGGGTGAGTAAGTTATGTCTGTAAATACGTGAATTCACTTCTCTTTGGCCTGCAAGTAAGCCATGCTTCAGAAGAGTCCTGTTCTCTCATGCTGTGACAGATTTAATCTAACAAGAGTTGAACTTCAGGCTTCTGATTTAAAAAAAACAAGAGGTGAGGTAGAAGAGGCACAAATACAGCCAGCAGCAATTAGCAAAATCACGGGATGTTACAAAATCTGTGTTCGGTGCCTCTTGGCATCCAGTCTTTGCCAGAGGTACGTGCTTTCAGCAGGCGTTTTGGCTGCACGAGGAGAGGACTGGAGGATGGCAATCTTTAATTTTTTTCACACCAGTTACTTGTCAGAATTGGCTGAGGGTTCCCCAGGAACTTTTCAGACAGCCGGTCTAGGTGGGACTGTGGGTTGTTGAGGTCCTGAAGGAACTGCAGGAAACTGGGTTTGTACTGGCAGCCTGAAGTGTGGAAAACACATTTGGTGAAGTATTTCATGACTTGAGACAACTCATATTTCTGAACTGGTGCTTTACCATTTTTAAATAGTTGCTAGCATACATACATATATTTAACTCTCTCTGCCCCTCCCTCTCCCTCTTCCTCTCCCTAGTAGCATTTACATGTGCCATTACGCTGTTTTCTATACAAGCAGTAAACCAGCATTTCTCCTTCAAGCATTTAATCTACTTTATCTCATATGATGCTGCATGAAAAATCCTCCTAAGCAGGACATGAGACATTAGGAACTTCACTTACAATGATAAAGCAATGTAAATATAGCAAACATGAAGAAAAGAAGGTTTTAAATACTACAAACCTTGGACCAGGAAAATCCGATATGGTAAAAAAATCACGACTTGATGCAGCAGTCTGGAAAAGATGTCACAGAAAATCAAGATAACAAAACCCCAGATTTCAAAGTGTGGCTAATTATTCAGTATTAAGCCAGTGGTATTTTAGAATGAATTTTCATTTCCTGTGACATTCTTCATATTCTCTTGCAACATTTTGTTTTGGTAATTTTTATTTTGTTTTATCAGAACTAGATCCACAGCCTGGCTAAGCAGCTTCTCTGGTATTTGGCCGCAGAATTCAGAGTTCAATCTTTGGCTGCTCTGCTAAGTAGCAGCCTGTTCCACCCCATACTACTCACAGCCCATGTAGACAGGGCAGGCAGTAAAGCTCATACCCAAACAGAAATCCTGTCTAACACGTTATAAATTATTTTAAATACTTGGAAATTCAGATGGCTTCAATGTATCAAAAAGCCACAAAGTCGTCAGTAACTATATGAGAGAAAAGGCACTGTATAATTTGGATTACTCAACATGAAATAATGCAAGTATGCATCTATCTTACCTGACTATTTCTTGTGTTATGACTTGGTCTCTTGTTTTGCTTCGGTTGCTGCACATTGTTATCCCTGAAATAAAAACCACGTCATCAGGCAAACCCCCATTTGTTTAACTACCTTCAGGGATGCGGTGTTTTTCAAGGGACGAGGCTACAGCTCAGAGATCTGGATTCTGTTTCTGACGCCACCCCTTTCTGGCCGTGGCAAGTAATTTCAATATGCTATGCCCCTGTGTCCATGCAATACAATTATCAACAACAATTAGGAAAGTGCAATGTATTTTGGGGAAAAAAAGCTTGAGAACCGACAACTGGAGTATCTGGATTAAACTACCTAATAGCAGGGTAGTGGCTATTAAACTACCTACTACTACTAATAGCAGGGAAGTCTTTTCTTTCAGGAGGTATGGAATTCTTTGCATAGATAAAGTGTCTAACTGGCTCGCTAAATTAATCTGAAGCATGCTCTCAAGTGCTGAAATATGCATTTGTAGTAAATGAAATACCTGTGTTGTCTTCTACTTTTCCTGCAAAACTTTCTTTTTATTGCGTCACGCTTAATTACTGCTACTACAGTAACGATTACTATTGGCAACACAAGGAAGAAAAAAATAAGGAGACCATCCCGAAGTGATGTATCTAGAGAAAAAGAATTGAAATCATGTAAGATAGTAATCCCGTTTAACCTCACATTAAAGCATTTTTTCTGCTAAAAACACTTTTCTGTTGTAAAAACTACAATCTTCAAATTATTATAGATTAAAACTAGTAACTCCACTGAAATTTATAAAATGCTGTGATCAGAAAAGTAGGATTTGGCCTTATGTTATCACAAGTTTCTGCCTTACCCACCCCATGTTGTATGACATACAAACTGTTTCCTTTTCCATATATTTTTTCAAGAATTCTAAAGCAGACAAATTCATTTTGTATTCGCTTACCCACAATTGATCTGCACGTCTTCTTTGTCTTCCTAAGCTATTAATAAATCCAAAACATTTGCATGGTCTCTCAGCGTGAAGGCCGGCAAAATCTACTCCATTTTCCCTTTGCAGAATGTCACGGCTCTTACACAAGCTAACTGCTGCTTGCTGCATGCACCTCCTTAACCCCTCTCATTTCTGTGAGACCCTTTCCATATATAAAGGCTGCTGGTTTCATTCTCAAGCTATAGTCTTCCTCTATGACACCCACTTTATCAGAACTCTGTTTTAAATACCTAAGTAAATATCTAAATATCTAACTATTTAAAAATGTAACAGTAATTTATATATTGCTTTTAATTTCAGTAATTTAATGTATTGCTTTTTATCTCAGACAAAATAGAGGTCAAATTCTCCCTTGGACCAACTTCCTTGATGTCTGCAAACCTACACATCAGATAATAATGTTTGTTCTTCAAGTCAGTCCATGATTAAGTGTCCCATGCAGTAGAAAAAAAAACAGTTGAAAAGAAACTGAAAAACTCCCTGTTATTAATAGATTATTTTATCAGACACTGGGGGCAGGATGAAGGCCAGTTTCAGTATCTTACCTATGTGAGCTGGACCACTGTCAACACTGCCGCCGTAGCCGGACCGCTTACAGAACGGAGGCGCCCATCCAGAATTGCAGTGGCAGTTCCCGTTGTTGTTACACATCTACAGTCGATACAACAGGGATGAGTCAAACGAACAACGCCTTTCTGGAAGCGGCCACTTTCAACCTCCAGTATGTATTTGGAGTTCCACATTAAGAATTGCATGTGGAAACAGGAAATATTGCGTAGTATTGCATAGAAATACATGAAGTATTAACTGGGAATAAGCTCTCCCCCTCCATAACATCCCAAAACACTGCGTAATACTGGTACCAGAAGTTCATCCTCTACAGAAGCTAACCTTTGCTTTGTTATTTGCCTGCAATAGATTACAGTCCAAAGAACAACTCAGTTTTACAACCTTTGGACTCCATTTTGATTTTTCATGTAGAAATATATAAATCAGGAATCACTAGACTGTCCTCCTTAGAGGAATATGTTCCTTTTACAACTTGGCAGCTCAGTAATATTAGAAAATTCCCTAGGGAAATTCAGAAGAAATGTCTTTCAATGTTAGTGCTAAGAGGTTTACAGTATACTGGCAGATAAAAAAGTGGACTTAACTTTTAATACAGATCAGAAAAAAACAAAGCCATCTGGCTGGTTATTGCTTTTATGCAGGGATTTTGCACCTATCTCTGTCTTCTAGAAACAGGGCATGAAAACACCATCTACTCACCCCATTATCATTACACTTCTGCTTTACATCACAGCTGTAGCCCAGATGACTTGCATCAACACATTCAAAACCTACACAGGCCTGAAAAAAGTAATTAGTGTCTTTCAAACACAAAACTTCAAAAAACCCCATCCTTTTATAAATATCCTATATAAATGTATATGTTTACAAGTCTACAGCTTTTACTTAAATGTCAAGAAGAAGGGCTGATAGAACATTCAATACTTCACAATTTTATAGCTGTATTTGTCTCAGATTTTCTTAAGTCTGTGGATGCATTTTGATGGAGTAATTTGAATAACTGATAACGTAGTTCACTGATTTGTAGCATCCCAGCTTTTGAAAAGCTAATTGTTTGTTTGTATGTGTATATCTCAAAAAGCAGATTTTTTATTATATTATGGCATACAAATAAGGGAGCTATGTAATGCTTTTGAAAGTTAAGAACTTTCCGGTTGGTGGAATATATTCTGTAACGCTGCTGTGATTCATCTTACCTTCTTTTCTCCACAGGCTGTTCCATCATGAACTTGAGCAGGATCAGGGACATCTGATCCTAAGTCAAAGTCAGAAGACCAGCATAAAACCCCAGATGCGTTATTGACAACACTCCAAGCAGGAAGATTTTGAAGACTAACAGATGTGCACTGGAGCTTGCCGCACAGACTATGCCTGTATTGAATGAATGACACTCAGAGACAAGGTGAACACAAAAAAACCCAGTATCAGTGCAAATACACCATCCAGTCAAACTTTTTAGCTTGCATTTCAAGGAAATACTCTCTTAAATCTCATGCTCTAAGGGTTTGTAACAAAATATAGTTTTTACATGGAAGATTTTAGAGTTAGCTTTTATTTGCTGGTGACTTACTGAACAGGACATTTCTTGTACACTCCACCACTCATTCCACAGTTTCCAAACCTATCTCCTTTAATATTCGCTTTTTCGAAGCATACATCAGGTGCTTTTCGTGCCCCTGTACAAAAAATAGTGAATCGTAGTAAGCCACTACACTGTCTTAAAAATATGAGAAAGAAAAAGAAAAATCGGAAATGTCTATTAGGAGACGACAAATCTTTTTACATTAAATTATAAACATACCTTTTCCATATATAGATTCACATTGTGAATCAAAACTCTGGCATACTCCATAGTAGCAATATGCCTTCATGTTGTCGCATGGGTAACCATTCATGACATAAACATCATCTGGACAGTAGGCATTGCTTCCATTGCAGTATTCAGGTAGATCACAGAAATCCATTTTCGGTCTGCACTCTGTTCCTGCCACTTTAAACTACAACCAGAGAGGAACGCCACCCTACTTTTATTTTGCAACAGCAGAAGTTCTAACGTGAAACAATGACAACTGGGAACCTTTTGTGATTTTAAGGAAGACAAAATAGTTTTTCAGATCAATACCTAATGAATATCCCAAACTTCCCTTAGTTTCATATGGTATAGCTATAAAGTTTATGAGCTGAGCCTGCAGAGGACTTGGGTAGATCGTACAGATGCGTACACAAGTACAAATTAAAAAGCAGCCAACTATCATAGACTTTGGAGAAGCCTGATGTTGCATAATGGAGATCACTACTACCGAGTCCCCTGATTGCTCCTGCCTCCTATGAGGGATGACACAGCGATGACATTCCATTTCTAAGCTACTGGCCAAGAGTTGTTAGACACAAATTCTCTGCTTACATGCTCTCTACTGGTGAATCCAGTGTGATAATGTGAAAATATGTTAAGAGTACTATGATAGCTCTTTTCAAACATTAAAAAATACTAGTGAATAGTATCAATTTAGCTTAACAAAACATAGCCTACCTTGCAATTTTTGCAGCAGAGTCCTTGCGCGCATTGCGATCCAGGTGTGAGTTTGCAGGTTGCAGCATCACAGCAAGGGTTAGTACATTCCTGAAGAACAACCATGGACAAGGGGACGCAATGTTTTCACCTCTCTATATAGCTAGGAAAGTACATCATCAAATCAAGTGCACGGACAAACCAAACTTTAAATACACTGTCTCTCTTGCACGTTCTGAGGTTGACAGCCTTCTGCTCTAACAGAAACCAGCATACAGTTTGGCTGTATTTTTTTACCAGAAGTCATCAGAAAGACATCTGTTTTGATGTGTTGTGGCACAGGGGTATAGGATAGGTTTACACTTTAAATGGGCACTAAAAGAAGCAGAACATTTTGGTTTTTAAAAAACACTTCTTATCACCCCTCCCCTCATCTTATTTTTCCACTACACTAGCAGGTTGATGTAGAGAAATGTTGGTATCTTTTCATGACTTAGAAGAAGGCCTATACGATGGAACCTGGGTTTGCTGACAGCCTTTTTATTTATTGGTGTCTTTTTTGAGACACCTTTATTTTCTAAAGAATGAGTCAATATATCCCATTATTTGAGGGAGATTTTGACAATGCAAATATGACCAACAACAGTAATTTTGTTGTGGGAGAATTTTAAGGGTTACAGTTAGGAAACCTGTAAGCGCTCTATAGACAAGTAGTCTCTTTTATGTAACAGAAATGGCCATGTTGCTAAAACCAGCACAAAAACCAATGGTGTTTCCACACACTCTGCACTGAAATGCTCTTCTTTCTTAGGCATTGGCTCAAAGTTCTGTGAAGTCCAGTAGCCCTTAACTGAGTTCATATCAATATGAAAGTATGATTTTAGGCTTTTTCTAAAATTTATCTTCATACTGCTTGCAAAAATGTAAATTTACAAGGAAAACTCCTCAGATATTAATGCAAATCAGGTATACCAGAAGGCCAGTGTTACACAACAAATATAATATAATATCATAAATATAATATAATGTAATATAATATAATGTAATACAATGTACAACAAGTATTCAGTTGAATTTCATTCATTACCTGCGGTTTGCCACAGTCGCATTCTTCATTGTTATCGACCACATTATTACCACAGACAGGTTCTTTGTAAACATTACTTGTTCTGGGAGGATTTCTAAGGCAGGTTCCTCCTCCATTTAGAATAAGGTTCTCAAAATCATCAGCACTGCAGGTGCTGAAATTCCTGGATCCACTGGAAAGCATAATATTATTTTTTTATTATAAATATTTTGCTTACAGGAAAAAATACAACTCAAGCCCTTAAAATATTGTCAATCTATAATAAATATCGTGTTTCATAATGCTAGGAGATCATGAGATACTTCATTTTTACTTTATTTTGCATTAGAGTACAGTACTAGAAGTTAAAAATACTATTTATAACATAAATGCAAGTACTTTCAGAAGCAAAAGAGACCATCAGGTTATCCATTCTGGTGTCCTATATAAAACAGGCCTTAGAAATTCCTTGTCTGTACTGAGTCTAAAAATGCCTGATTAAAAAATACTTTCCAGAAAGACATTCACCTTAACTTGGAGTCCCTAAGAACTCAGGAATGCATCTTCTTATAGTAGTTTTGTGCAGTGTTCAATTACTCTGATTTATTAATACAAATGTGGACAGATACAATAATATGATCTTTTTCTCTTAAGGGGAAGCCAAAGAAAATGTGAACTGAAGGAAACATAAGCCGAGAGGTTTTGTTTAAATCAACTGTTAAGAGAATCTGTGCGCAGGATGCATGTTTGCACAAACGCAGTGAATATATATAAAGCATTCTCAGCAGAGTAAAAAAACCCAGCGACACACTATTATTTAAAAAAAAAAAAACTAAGAAAATCCAAGTAAGTTTTTAGGAATGCTACAAATAAAGAATTACTCGATTGGAAAACAGATAACATTTCAAATAAAACTAAAATGATGTCAAGTCCTAAGTCAGTGAATTCACCTCTGTGATTAAACTTTTCAAACAACTCCCCATTCAGAAAAGTTCTTCAAGATTCATGGGCGTTTCACAGCTTATAAGGCATGTTACTGCAGATAAATAACAATTATTAAAATAAAATAACTGGAAATCTTACTTATCTGTGCTGTGCATAATATAGGATGCAGGACATCTTTTATCGTCGTGTTTCATTCCGAGATTATGTCCCAATTCATGTGCAACTACTGTAGCATGACGTAACACATTGTTATGATTCAACTAATAAAGAGAATCAGTGTTAAAAAAATTGTGAAACTGAAGAAAATACTGTGTTTCTACCTCCTGATTTATTCAAGCCACAAAGCTCTCAGAGGCTATGAAGACAGAATACTAAATTGTATTGCAAAGCGAAAGCAGCAAGAACAGACAATTTGTCACTGTTTATTTTCAGGCAGGGCCAGATTCTGCCACTCTTTCTATTCCTTCCGTTAGGGTCATATTCTGAATAATAACAGTTGGCAGTTGGATGAGATGATCACTGTAGGTCCCTTCCAACTGAAATTATTCTATTCTATTCTATTCTCTTCTATTCTATTCTAACACAGTTAATCAGTCATGAGACTGATTTCAATGGAGTATTCAACGACAAATGTACTGTTAAAGAACAGAATCTGCTCCTGAGATTGTCCACAATGTTGTGGCATCCATATTGTAAGGACAGGAACCTCTGGAGATACTGGTTCTGCCCCAAGGGTGAAGGAGGAAAAAATAGGTTCTTACTAATTTTGCCATATTTAATTTTTCTGCCTGTTTACAGCAGGGATTGTGGGGAATTCCAGACACTTGAGAATATAGTGCATTATGTCCACTTTCTATCCATGTAAAGAGTAAAAAAATACACATTATTTTGTAGCTGCATTCCCATCCTAAAAACACTGTGGTTATGAACTTTAATGGTATGAGGATGGGCTTTTCTTACACAACCTTCAGTTAGATGAATTACAAAAGGTGACCAAAAAGTTATTTCAGGACTAAATCAGCCAAGTGGACTGGAATGTGACGAAGACAGAAGAGAGAAATTGGGAAATACTCTAAAAAAAAAAAAAAGTATAAAATATGCACAAGTCTTTACATAAGCAACCCCATGAAAGAAACCATACAACTCCAAGCCTAGTCTCCAAGACCAGGGTGACTTGACCAAATAGGTCAGCAAAGTGCACATTATTTATTAGGATGTTCTGGAAGGTACCTCTGTGGAAGCAATGTCTGGCAATAGCAGTATCTACAACTCTGGGTTTTGTAAATGCACAGGGGAAAGCCTTCAATTGTTCAGGTACCTCTTTGTCCCACTAGCAGCGTATCTATGATAGTTTAGCAGCTCCTGTGCTAGTTTCTTCCATTAATCACAACATTATGTACTTACAGTGCTGATTGACCCTCCCTGGACTTGTGAGCAGACGGTACTCACAAAAGCCATTCCAATGGTTCCACCATAAGAGCTTCTCCCTCTGCAACAAAAGCAGTTTGAAGGTGTTGTTGAAAGAGGGGCTGAAAATTCGCGATTTCTACTAAAAGACACTGACGAGTTTGAAACAAATATTGCAAGACAAAATTTGGTCTTCTTGAAGTCAAGAAGAAATTTATCACCATATCAGGGTTCCACTGTAATTAATAACGAATATCTGAATAACATAGCTTGAAAATAATGATCAATCACCTAAGTCTGCTGTGTCAGTGCTTCTGAGTTCACAGAATCACAGAACGATTGAGGTTGGAAGGGACCTCTGGAGGTCATCTGGTCCAATGCCCCTGCTCAAGCAGAGCCACCTGGAGTTGATTAACTATAAAAAATCCATTATCGTTTCTGCTCATTTTTCCAGGTTAAAACAATTTGGAAGTTGAGTGAGTTTTACTCCAGTTATATTTTAATTCATATACAAACCCCAAATCATATACCTTAACAACACTGGCAGCGTGGCTAGTTTTTCCACTGAATGAAAACTTACATTATGAGATGGCTAACATCATTTCTTGATCGTTTAAGAAGATCTTTCTGTCTCCAAGAAACGAATCTACTCAGTACATCTCCAGGTGAACCATCCATTACGGATATGTGGTTTGTATCTGTCCAGATCTCTAATCCAACCAAAACAATCTGGATGTTCAATGCTCTGTACATCTGAAAAAACCATAATGATAATTACTGCCCATCAGTCTGTTTCAACTGAATTATGAAAGATTACATCACTATTACTGAGTAAACAATAAGCGGAACATAGTGACTGAAACATAACTTTCGTTTCTTTGAAACTAAATATAAAATATTTGTATTTATAAACTAAAATATAAAATATTTATAAGTTATAAACTAAATAAAAATATTTATAATATAAAACTAAATAAGGAAAGAATATATGACTGAAGGCAACCTACTTCATGAAGGTACCTAAACATGTCTTTCAGTTGGAGAAGTTGGAAAGACCATGTTCATTCATTTCCTTAGCTAATTGTCTTCAGAAACTGGGAACAGATGATCAGAGAGCTTATGGAATTGTTCACAGTACTGACAGTTTGCTTAATTAAAAACTACAAACATGAGAAATACTCTTCCTAGAGATGTAAAACATAGTGGAGACCTCATGTTCCTGGAGCAGTCAAAGTCTGGGAGCACACAGAAGCGGTTTAAAAACATCTTGCATCTCTCTCCCTGCTTGCACCTCTATAAGACTTGTGCATAGATTCATGATGTGCCTTAAATGTGTTACAAATTGTTGTATAACTTCCAAATACAGTTTCAGTACTGCATTAGCTGTTCTTTTGAAAACTGTGATAAAGTAGAAACTACTTAATCTAGGCAACTTATCTGACCTACCCCATCAACATAATTAATCAGCTCAACTGTCTCCTTTTGCACCGCAGCAGGATCAGAATTCTTCAGCAAAAACTGTAAAATACCATATGAGAATGTCAGAGAAAAAATTTAATGAAGTAATAAAATGTATTTAGCATTGGATGATATCATTACCCTGTTGTTATCCACAACCACAAATAATTCCACATAGCTCTTCTGTGGCAGGACAGCTCGCTTCTTCTGCAAATTAGAAAGCACAATAAGTTAACATAATAACTAATGAGTTCAAGGTTTTTTACTTATCTTTCTCATGATTTTCATTTCATGTGTTTATAAAGCAATGATGCATTTTTTAACGTGGCCTCAAAAGTCAATTTGCCTTAGATTTCCACATAAATATCTGTATGTCAGTAATTCACATCTGGTCAGACACTGGGATACAAGACTTGACACAGGCAGCTTCACGCCTTTCATGTCATACCCACGACTGTCTTGGGCAGACCTCTGCTCTTCTGCTAAAGGATTGCTTCCAGCTATGTTAAATTCCCCTTGTGATGTTCTTCTGTTTCAGGATTTCCTTAGCAGTACTCCCACCAGTTTGGGGTCCATGAAAATGAAGGCCACAAGGAAGTAGCCTACCAGGCCAAACCCACCTGCAATGACACCATGCCAAAGCAAGAGCTCTGGAGACTCTTGGCTGCTGGAACAGACTGAGGAGAAGGCTTGGACTCAAGAGAGAAACAGAAAAGTATTTACCCTCAAAAGCCTTTCCCTGCTAGAGGTACTGTTTGATAAAAACGCGTATTTCACAGACTGCTTCACAAACATCTCATGATGAAGGCTGCCATTCAGCACACCACATTGGAACGGGATATCCTGCATATCTTCTAGCTGGTAAAACACATGTTCAGATGTGCTGGATGTGTTGAGCGGCTCCATTCCATACCATTTGCCACCAATGTAGAGAATTCCTCTAATAATCATAAAAGAATGAAAAGTTATTCCACAATTTTTCCCTCAGGGTTATGACTAGGTGAGTGAATGACAGCTGGATACTTAAAAATTAGAACTGTTCATACCACTATGTTGAAATAAATTATTATCTTAATACAGGGCATAAGTTCAAATGCCCAACAGGATCTCAAAAGACAAAACAGAACTTATTTAAAATGCTTGATCGTACACAAGTGTGGGCTCCTTGAATCAGTTAGCGGGAAAGCCAAATTGTGACTAAATGGGTCTGGATTGTGGGTACAGAGCTGATGCAAAGGGTCTCTTTTAGTCCTTATCTCTAGTCTCTCTCCTAGCCCCATACAGCTAAAGTAATCTAGCATTTTAGAAAAAGATATCTTCTAAGACAGAAAGAGAGGCTAAAAGCAATCACCAGGGTGTTTATGAGGGCAACAGCGGCATTGCACTGCTGAGTGCAGCTAAGTATAAAGACTTTGCATTTGTCCATGGCTCAGAAACACCTGGGACGTGCCCCTTTGCTATACCAGCATCTTTCAGAAACTATTATCTTGTTCTCCAGAATCTCAAAACTATATTTAGAACAAGAATTCTCTAGTTAATATCTTGTGAAAGAAGATCCTCAAAAATGTGAGTACAAGATAACCAAAGGATTTGAGTCTGCATAAGTTTGCAGAACAGCCAAAATGAAATATCTGTTCTGCTTAGTGAGATCCAGCATTACCTGAAAAACCAGTATGTTGACCATTTTATTCTTCACTTAAAGGAATGCCAGGAAATGTCATTATTTATCGTGAGTGGCATCTCACTGTGATACCATACATGAAAGATATGGGGGTGAACTTTATCCCATTTGCCTCTTCCTGCTTGTCAAAAAGACATCAAACTGAACAAGGCTACTACAACCAACAAGTACATCCGAAGTCCAGCTAAAGAGCCAAGCTCAGTGAACACAGGGGAGCACGGACACACTCTAAGCACGTTCTGAATATCTGCACAATTTGCTGTGCGTGCCATCTCACTTTGCCAACTCATATGGACTGATTCTGCAGGGAGAACACCACCATCTTTTATGCATTAATCTGGCCCCTTTACGTTTCTCAAATAAATGTAATATTGTATTTGAAACACAAAAAATTGTTTCAAATTTGGTCAAAACTTTTTAATGGAAATGGTTTGTCTTTTGAAACGTGCCCATTCATAAGACAGAATTGTTCGCAGGAGTGTTTTAAGTTCAGCGAAAGCTTCATCAGATAGCATTTCTTCTACAAAGGTATCTCTGGTCAAGACATTCGCATCAAGTAATAGAGGCCTCAGTTCATGCCCATGCTCTGCCTATATTTAGATTTTGCTCTCTCTTATGTTGTCCTTTTTTCTGTGAAGGAATTTTGGAAAAGGGGAAAAAAGTGGTAGTTGAGGGAAACTATAAAACCTGTGAAGAGTTTCAGCTTCATCAAAAGGCGAAATATTAAAAAAAATATTTGCAAGATAGCATGGTATTTTCTCTCCAGCTGTATGATGAATAGCAACTGTTTTTTACTGTTTTACTTTGGTACTGCACAATGAATTATCCTGAAGTAAAAAGCAAGAGGTAATACCTAAGGCCATCGCATGTGCTAAGAGCAAGCATTGAGTCAGGAATTCCTTCAACAGTGCCATGATAATAACAGTGTGTCTGAAATGCAACAAAACCACATAATTAATGACAAAATAAGGTTGTTGCCTTCAAATACAAACTTATTTTCTAACCAGCCTTTTTATTTGCATGACAATAAGGCTGGCTGTTACAAATTTACAGAGTTCCCTATTCTAAAAGTAATCCCAACCTTCTTGAAGTAAAATATTACTTGACATGAGTACCTACAATAGCATTTGGTCCCTTGGTTCTAGAAGACAACCAGCTTTTTAGTTTAACCCATCACCATCTTTTAGCAAAATCATCTACATTGCTCATCCTGTTCTTAAACAGACTCCTCTCAAAGGCTGATCTGAGAAGATCTCCCATGCAAAAAGCACCCAATTAAATCTCACTGAGCTCACATGCAGTTTAAAGTTGAAAATCAATTCAAAAGTATTTATAAGGCTTGTTTGATACAGGACCTAAAAACTATAGAGCTTTGATGCTGCCATTGTACCTTTAATTGCATACTATGCAAAGGTGACCTAATCAGGTAGCTCAAATTCAGTCTTGGCATAATCTCCTGGCATCTGCTTTCACACCTTGGAAAACCGTGATGCTGTATCACCATAAATAGCCCGCTCCCTCATAAGACATAAAACCTTATGGTTTGTATCAGTGGTAACTGTTAAACAGCAATGCTACAAATGTGAAAACTCACAAAAGCCTCCTTCCCAGCAAATATATTTTTCTTCTGTAGATACTTTATGTACATCACTTGCATTTTCCCTTCCATTGCCAAAAATGTAACCAATTTTCACTGTCCTATTATAGAGATGCAAAGACACTCAGAAGTAATGGCTGTGCATTTGCTTTTGCTTTGCAATACATTCAGATGTGTACACATCCTTGTTGTCATCCTCAGTTCTATCAAATTGTTAATATGGCCTTCAATTCATAAGGCTTGGCTTCCCTGGTTTGAGGAAACTCTGACACAAAAGGGGAATTTTATTATATACAATACCTCATTTTTTGATTGTGTTGCCTCCAGTTTCCCATTTTCCCCATATGTATATAGCATAAAGTCTTCGCTAACCAGCTTTCTGGAAACAAAAATAAACTACTGCTCTTTTAACAGTCTAGAAAGCAAGAAATAAGTCAAGAATCCTAGTAAGTACTACATTCTGTTAGCAGCCCACTCATGCTAAATTATTCTTAAAATCCACGGATGTGAAAAAAAATACCTTAAAATGAGCTGCATTATTTGGAAAATAAGTTATTTTGAAATACTTTAACTAAAATATCCATAGAGTAGCATCTGAGCAGACTGTTGCATCAGGGTCTGGACTATTACAGGCTCAGGAATGAGGAACAACAGTAACAGACAAATTTCTTCAAATACAACACGGCTAACAACCCTCCCCCCTGCTAATAAAAAGCTAATGTTGAACTGAATTCTAATTTTCCATAAAGATATTCTGAAATGTACTATTTTGTGCTGCTAATAAAAAATTAATCAAAATAAATTTCTTCACAACTAGAAAAAATATTATTCCCTTCTATTTGCAAGCTAGTACCGTAACAGAGACACTATTTAACAGTCATTTTGTAATTACTACAATCTGCCATTTAAATGGTTTCTTCTGAATTTTTTCAGTACAAAAATACTTGTCTATATGCAACTAACTCCCAAGATGGTATGATTCCTTAGAACACTCTATCACATACTTATTTTTCTTCAGTTTTAGGAGATATGTTCCATTTCTGGTTTTAACTGAGTAAGAAAGATTGTCATCTGAATGCTCCTGAAAACAGAACAAAAGATACCGCTTAATTAGGTGATTTTCTACTTGGTTGTGTCAGTTCCATGTTTTGTTTGAGAAGAGAGGTCCAACTACTATATGTGTTTTGAGTATCTACCAAAACACAGATTCCTAACCCTCATGCCTTTGATATTTCAAAGTCTCAGCAGCACACTCTACATTCTTTCCTATGGAAAGTTTAAATTCTATTAATCTATAAATTTTCCTGTAGAAGACAGAAGGGCACAGCCCATGTATGCACTCTTTGCCCAGCTACCACATCATGTTTCGTGACACTCCTTATGTAAATCATTGGCAGCCGGATGAACGACTCAGATTCTTCCTTCCTTAATCGGTTTGCACAAAGATGACTAATGCTATTTCATTAACAGTTACTACAGTAATTGAACTCAATATCTAGCACAAAGGTAAGTTACCTCAGAATTGAAGAATTAAGGCTCAGATCTTTCTCTTTTAACTCATTCATTTAACCTACGCCACTCTGTGGGACCATTTCTACAAAGTGAGCATCAGCCCTTTAGGTGCTCCATGGTTGAAATCCTCCGGTTATCCAAACACCAGGTACAGCGAGCAGAAGAACATATACGGCATGGATGTTAGTTCAAGTTCAAGTTCAACATCTAATCTGACTCGGAGGAAGTGGAAATATTCATGTTCCTTCTCATTTCTGTCTTATGAGGCTGTTAACAGGACTAGAAGTTTGAAAGGCGCTAACTTAAGAGTGCAATCACAGACCTTTGTGGGAACAAATTTACTCAAAACTAGTTGAAAACACTAAGAATCTGAAGAGGTAGTGTGGGGCACATTTCTTCACAAAAATAATCTATATGTGGCATACATTGTGTGTGTATGTGTAATATAGGACAGTATTGTGAAAACCAGCAACATCTGAAGAAAAAATCAGATAGAATAACAAACCTCATGAAAAAATGGGTGATGTTTCTCTCTGCCTGTCAGACTTCGAGGAATAATTATTTCTAATGTAGAAAGTCTGGATGTCTGTTCAGAAGATACACCTAAAAATAAAGTTTGAAATTTCTAAAGAATCAGAAAAGATAAGTAAGATATTATGTTGTCATCTGCACAGTGGTGATTGCTGAGAGACCATTCTGATCCGGCTGTAAGTGGAGAAAGAGTAATTTCACCGCTACAGGACCTGACTATCCATGCTCAGTTTGGTCTATTCTGTCTCTGCCAGAGCTCTTGGATTATGCTGGGAAGTCGCAGAAATCAGCATTTTCATTCATGGCCAAGTTACTCTTCATTTCTGAGTGTTTAAACTAAATATATGTGGCCTCATTCTCTGCAGAAATGCTGTTTTGACTGTATTCAAGGTTAATGACTACACCACCCCAAACACAACTGATGTAAAGTGCTAAAAACTGCAAATGTGAGCAAAAGTTTTCTTAAACAAGGTGTCCAAAACTCACTGGCAATCTTGGCTTTAACTCTTGGTCTTAGTTACTTACATTATAAACTGGGATAATAGCTCAAATTTTTCCTATTCCTTCATATAGACAATATCAAACCAAATTAATTACTGTTTGGAAAAAAAAATCCTCAACCAATATGACAGTAACATAACAGAGAATCCCAAGAACAAGGAAGAAAAAAAAAAAATCCCTTCCTGTATTCAGTGCAAACTTTTATAGTGATGAAGAAATAGTTTAGGAATGGTCAAACTGATTTAAAAAAAAGTAACTTTAGATTAAATCTAGGGTCTTCTGGAGCACACAAAGAAAAACTACCAAATGACTTAAACACAATCTTAATTCTCACATATTTTGGATTATTAACTTTGTAACTTTGTCTATCATTTTTGAAACATTTTTTCTTCCATGATCTACACTTTAACCTGAAGTACCACAGAAAATGTATGCAGCTACCTTCTCTGTCCACCCATCTGTCCCCTCACGGTAATTTTTGAAGTAGCTGGCCAGTTAAAATCAACTGTGCAAGAGATGCTAACATCTCAAATAGAATTAAGTTCCTTCAAGCTTTCAGAAATCACCTCGTCGGTGCCAGGAAGACTGTGCTGATCTGTAATTCTACAGCAGGGCTCTCTAGGAGTGGCTGATGGACGTATAGTGCAATTATTTTGAATGGTGGATCCAAGTTTGTCAGGATGTTTCAGAACTTGCTAGACAGAGAATTGGAGAACATTGTATCTCCAGAAGAATAAATTCAGTCCCTAAATACTCGGGGAATGGTTTTTATTGGTTACAGAGCCATTTGCTGTGGTCTTGCCTTCTAGCTACTGTTAGGTCCTGCACTTGCTCGTCTTCTCCCTCGTGCTCATGTCTCTACTTCCTTCTCTCCTTTCCTTGATTAATCAACTCCCCCTTCAGCCCTCTCCTTCCATTTAAATCCCTTTACTCATTTTCCTTTCCCCATTGCCCTGAGTGAGGAATACTTATAGTTGTCCTCTGGATATAATTCTGCCACCTGCTGCGTGTATCATCTTGGCTCACCATGCTGCCTCCTACCATTGCCTAACGCTGCATTTTGTTTGTTCCAGCGACAGTCAAACCTTCGCAAAAGGTTTGTAGCCTCTTACATTGTATCAGAATTATCTCCAGAACATCATGCTAATGCAGGAAGCTAAAGATAAGAAGTCTGCTGAGTACCTGGTTTCAGGTAAACGGTTTTATAAAGACAAAAACAATCTCCGGTGACTTTTTAAAAAATTGAGTGAACTTGAATTCATCTTCCTTTGTCTTGTCTGCTCACCAGTCTGGTTTGAGTGTTGACTTTGATCAACAGACACACAACCATTGCTTTTAAACAGGTTACAGAATCAACAATAACATGGGTTTTAACAATGAAAGTGGTTTCTTCCTTCTTAAAGTGTTCTTTCGTAAGGAAACAAAGAGATTTCTTCTCATTTATAGTAGCGCAAAGTCACCCTCAGCCTCCCACGTTTCTGTGAAAGGAATTCATAATTGCAAAGAAGCCACAGAATCACCCATTCAAAGCAAGGAGGAGGATTACATTCTTCAGTGTAATGATGATCTCTACCTATTAGGTAACATCAGGATTTTTAAAAGCTAGGTGCAGGTAGTGTATGTTTAACATTAAAGACTGCCATTGCAATCAAAATGTGGGAGCTGCTATTAGCAAACATGTCTGCAAAGAATATCAGCACTCAATATTTACTTCTGACTTTGCTCTTAATCTCCAATAATTTTATTATCTAAATTACAAAATCCATTCTGTTTCATGAGCTAAGTGTACGTTGAAGTAACAGCGGAAATGCAGTTCTAACAATTTAAATTTTGACACCTGAAAGCAGGAAACCATCTTTAATGCAAGTCATAAAAATATCACTTTCTAAGAAATATTTCAGGTGCTACATCTAAATCTAAAATCTGAAGCCAAATCATAAATGGAAATGAGTTAGTGAAGAACTAAAACAAAACTGTAGGAATGTTCCTCACATTACCAAAGATCGAAATCTTTTTCTCCAGTCTTTACTGTCAATGAGAGTGACAGTAACTGCAGTTGTCACAACCAGTGTCCTGTACGGAAGATGATGTATTTACATACCTACTACATCCTGCAGAAAAAAAACCACAAAGAGATCAACGATAAAAAGCTTCAACCTGTAATCTTTTCCAGACACCTTTTTTTTGAACAAGATTTTCTCAATCAGCAGGTCAGCTAATAGCCTAATACCTGGGGGGAGCCATGACTCGATTTGAAAGGTGTGCATCATTATGACGAGGACCGGAGAGTACAAGAAGACTTAGAGAAACTTTCTGAATATGTAACAAAAACTGAAAGCTTACCTTTTATCCAAAAAGGTTTTCCAGTTAAAGTTAGTCCAAAAGTGAACAAAAATAGGCTGTGTTTTAACATGACTAGATTACCTGGAGAAACTATTACAGTATCCGAGCAGACATCGTGTACCTGGCTCTTAGCTGCTCTACGCCGGTGAACTAGAAGAATGAGAACCGTCTGCTCCAAAGGTAAACAACAGGAAAAGCACTCCTATACTTCATCTCTGCTAAGGAAACGGGAAGTAAAATTTAATCCATTAGGCTTGCAAAAAAACTGGTTAGACAGCTTAACGCAAATAAAAAGCAGCACATTCTTAAATGCTGATTGGAGAAAGAGTACCAGCCCATGCCAGGATTAAACTTTATTCTAAAGGACTTTGATACCACAGTGAGATAATATGAGATCAGAAACATAAAATATTGCTACCAATGGATACAATGTTTAGGATGTTTATAGTGGCTATTGTCAGCTCAGTAAAAAACTCCGGTATAAAACAATCTACTCTTTGACATTTCAGCTTGTTGTTTTCCATTTTTCATCTTTACTTTAAAAATATCAAAAATGCAATGCATATGAACACATGGAAATCCCACAAACACATGTAAATCCCCAAAAGAGAGATTTTACCCAGTCCCTTCTATGTTAAAGATAATTCTCCTCACCAAAAGTCTGTAAGTTTGTGCAGCTCATAGCTCTTCCAGGATCAGAATAATCTTCCGAGGCATCATGCAACCATGTTGTCACCAAAAGCAGAAAATAAACGCTTCTAAAACTGGATGAATTTGCAACGCATTTCAGAAGTATCAAGCACATTTAGAAACTCAAAAAGGAGACTGAGACAACACAGTTTTAATGCTAAAACATTTACTTTAATTAATTTTAATCGATTCATTAATTAAAACAGGGCAAATCCATTTTTCCATTGCTGGTAAATCACATAAAACAATGGCTTCAGTGAAAAAAAGCACACGTGCCAACCACATTTGTAATATTAGCTCGTACAAAGCCTGTTTAAGTCCATCTTCCTATTTTCACAGACCTAATCAACGTTCCTCAGCCGAGCACCAAGTGGACGAACTCGATATCCGCGTTCCCTGGGTTTATGTCTGTACCGCAGCATCAGGAGCAGGTTTCCCCGACTCCAGAAGCTGGGATCCTACTGAAAATTAAATGAACCCAATCTTTTATTTATAGTCTCTCTCCTATGTGGTACACTATTAGCATGCAACTTGGAAGAGAGAATTCCGTTGCTCCAAATTTTGCTATTTTATCAAGTTCCGTAGCACTGACATGCTTTTAAGGCTTTTCCATCTCTCCGGGAGAGCTTTATTTTATTAGAAAAAGGACTAATACTGGCGCTTGCCCACGCTGTGGGTGTTATTTCAAACGCGAGGCGCTCCGCTCCCTGTCACCCTTTGCTCCCCGTGGGCGGGCGGGAGGCGGGACGTAGGGTCGGCGAGGGGATCTCCTCAACCCGCACCCGCCGCCACCCCTGAGGGCCGAGGTGGGGCAGAGCCCGCTGCTCCTGGAAGGCAGGCTCCGGGCAGGGGAGGGGGACACCCGCCTGCGGCCCCAGAGCGCACCGACCCATTCCCGCCGCAGGCCCGGGACGCTGCTGGTACCTCACGATGGCTTCCCGCCACACCACGGCGGCGCCGCCCCAACCGCGCATGCGCAGAGCTCCCTCTGCGCCGCCTTGTGCAGGCGCCTTCCGCCCGGCGGCCGCGGGTGACGCTGCCTCAGCCGCAGTCGCCGCTCGGTTCCGCCCGCGGCCTTGCGATGGCGAGCGGCTGCGCGGCGGCGGCGGCCGACCCGTCCGGTGGCCCGCGGGAGCCGTGCTGTGTGACGGCGGGGTGCTCCTGGCCCTGCGCGCCGCCGGACGGCCTGGCCCGGGCACTCTGCCTGCGGCGGGACGCGGGCGGCGGCGAGGCCAGGTGAGGGCGACGACGACGGAGGGGACCCTCCGCCACCCCTGGGGGCCGCGCCGCCCCGCCCCGCTGGCTCTCCTCAGGCGGCTGCGGCCAAGCGGGCGGCGTGAGGGGGGGCCGGGCTGGGCGGGAGGAGAGCGGGCGGCGGGGCGGGAGCGGGCCTGGCGGGGCAACGCGGCCGTGGCGCTTCCCCCCGCAGCACCGAGGCGGTCGTCGTGGAGAGGCGGACGGGCGGCGGGAGCGAGGCGCCCTGCGTGCTGCACCTGGAGTGCCGGCCTGCCGGCGCCGGGGAGTTGGTCTCCGTCGGTATCCTCAGCGAGGCCCGGAACATGGAGGTGTACGTGGGCGAGGAGTACTGCGGGACCGGCCGCGGCGAGAGCCTGGGCGCTGCCCGGTCTCCGGGGTGAGTGGCGGCCGGTGGCCGCGGCCCTCGCGGGTACCGGGGGGTGCCTGGAGCGGGAGGCGGACGTCGCCCCGCGGCGGGTGTCGGAGGGGTTTGCTCCTGGGTCCCTAACACCGTCTGGCACTCTTACTGGCAACGGCGTTCTCTGTCTGTGTATCTGTGAGGTGCTCCTACTAGTAAAGACCTGATGTCTGCACCACGACAGCCACCCAGTTTGGTCTGTCTTGAAGGTCAGTGCAAAACTGGTGAATGGGCATAGGCACTGCAGTCGCCTGGGATAACCCTGGTGTACTCCTCACAGTTACTGGTGCCTTGCACAAATGCTGCCTCTTCGATAAAGATATAAGGCTGCAGTTATGCTAGTTACATTTTTGTTCTTTTGTAATTAGTGAAACGTTTAATTCAATAAGTTATAAAATGCTACTCTGAAATTCTGTGGTGTAAGACTACAGAAGGAGTTAGGACAGGTGCAGCTTTTCTGTATTGTTTAATCTTTCTGGACAACAGATCTGCTCGACTCTTCAGCACATCTCTTAGCTGATCTTTACCAAAAGATCTCGTTTCTTTGATACATAGTCATCTCACACTTTTAAGAACATGAGAGAAAATAAAAAAAAGGACTTGTTTTCCCCTTCAATACTTCCTTCCATGCTTTGCAAGGGGAATTAAAGCAATGTCTTCTCTTTTAAGTCGTTACGTGGCACATATGCTGCTTAATTAGCTAAATAAAACCAGCCAACTCAGAGCCTTAGGGAAGATGTGTGAATAATGTATTGAACCTGAAAAGCTTTTCTGGTAGATAATGTACATATGCATACAAATCTTTTTTTACATACCTATCCAATAAGCTTCAATACAAGTTGCATATAAGCATTAAAACTGCTATACCACATTAGAAACATGTTCCAGTTAGTATTGTTTCTTATCTAAATATTTACTGATATAGAGTATTTCTACTAAAGAAAAAAATACTTTATATAGTGATGTTGTGCTCATTTATTTTATTTTTCTAGTGAAACTGAAAAGGTTACTTTATACAAAAAGTACCTTAAGTTCGAATGCCCTGCAGCCTCCTGTAGAATTAAGGTAGGGAGCTGAACAGAATTGTTTTATTTTTCTTTGTCTTTTAATCACTGAATTGACTAAATTGCATTGCTCTTAGTCAAATTACTGTTTTTATACACTTCATGTAATCACTTAAATCTGTTAAATAGTACTTTGTCTTGATAGCAGAGTTCTTTTAAATTTGTGTCACCATTTTCTTTTTATGAAGACTTAATATTTATATGAGAGAGATAATATAGTCTTAGAGGAAAAAAACTTCGTAAACCAGATAAAACTGCAGATAATCAACAGTTGCTATGTAATTAGAACTGTTAACTCTGATGCGGTTAAATAACCTTATGAAAATCTGTATGGCCACTGCTCTTAAGTGCTTAGAAGATCAAGGCCTGATTTATCTCTGGGTCATGCAGGCACCTCTGTTCCAGTCAGAATTTTCCAAAGAGTAACAGCAAGGAGAAATTGGCTTAATTTCCCTGGAAAAGAGTTCAGTATTGTTTTTCCCAAGACAGAAGGAATAATGCATTGTCCCATACATACAAAGAAAACATGAAACTATTTTTTTCCTAACCAAATTATTTTTTTTCCTTCTTGAAATAGCTGCTCTCCATTGGTGAGAAACAAAGAGTACTCATCAGTAAAATAATTGTACAAGTGAAAACAGTGTCTGCAAAACTAGCAACTGATTTTCCTTCACTAGGCTCGAGCATAGATCTAGCCAGAGTGCAAACTATAATGGAATCTATGGGATCTAAGTTGTCTCCAGGTGCTCAGCAACTCATGGACATGGTCCGATGTCAGCAAAAAGTAAGTCACGGTGCTTTTCGATAAACATAAATAGTACTGATCTGCGACCTTACCTTCTGTAACAGTTAAGCATGTTCTAAACTGATTTGGTGAAAAAGATTTTTGATTTTTTTTTTTTAACCCACACTTTCTGCCATTTCTTGCCACCCTTAAATGAGTACAGTGAATAAAGATTGTGTACTCAGGAATCACTGTGCATACGCCAAGTCCAGAGTTAAGAACTCTGTATCATCATCATAATTTTAAACTTCGCTGCCACCATGCTCTCCTTTTGTTCGTTTCCATTGTCACTGCTTGTCAAGGATGGTGGGCATGTTCCCTGTAATGTTTGGGGTGTAGGTAGATGGACTGGTTTGTCTCCTTTATGGTTATTAAAAGCATGTCACCTTCAACTAAAGGGAACGTGCTCTTACAGAGCATTTATTTGATTTAGATCCTAATCCTGCAAAGTAGGCTATTTCAACAGAATCCTGAATCCATCTGATGTTAATAATGTTCAGTCTTGGGGACATACCATGGTAAAAATGGAGTCAGTAAAACTGTTTTGTTACTTAGAGACTGACAAGATAATTAACACATAATATGTACAGGGAAAATCTTTTCCTGTGCTTTTTCCTAAGAATATAATTCAGAACTACTTTTAAAATCTTTACATCACACTAGTAGAATGCTGAGTTATAAAGTATTTATTGTTGTTATTGTATAATTTCCAGTATATTTTAATGCTTAATTATTAATTGTATTGTTTTTCTTCCCATCAGAACAGTTTACCTCTTGGAGACAAACTTAATTGGATCTTTGGGAAAAATTCAAACTTTGGAGGTGACCACGCAATAGATGGATTGCGCAGTGCAGCTATTCAGACATCACTAGATCAATCAGCCAGTGAACCCTTGCCTGTTAAAAATCATTTAACAAGTGAAACAGTATATAAAGACATAAAAATAAGTCATGATCTGAATGCACAAGTACCTGAAGGAGGGAATACTTTTGATTCTGAAAGACTTACTACCCAGCAAAACACAGTTGACCTCAGAAATGATTTTAAAGTCATGGGATCTTTGCATATGCAGGAACAAGCGAGCGAAACCCCAAATGTAGCTAATGCACAGGTGCTGCTTCCTTTTCTTCAAAACTTATGTAGTCAGGTAAATCATCTTCGGCTAAAAGACGGCAATAGGCATTTTGGTAAAAACGCAGTGACTAAAGAGGAAGGCATTCAGTGTGTTGGGTAAGTTGAGTTTGGTACACTTGTTAAAGTAGTAGTTTGACTATTTATTGACAAATTTAAAAAATAAAATCCATAATGTAAGCATTTTATTCTCATTAACAGCAATAGTGAATCGTAAAATATGTGGTTTTGAAGGCTGTGTGGCGATGAACATGATTGCAATTATTTTTTCAGATGAGCCGCTTGAATATAGGAGTTTTTTCGGAAGAAGTCACAACATCATCTGTTGTTACTAAACTCTTTGTGTCTTTTGCCTCCATTTTAACTTTTATGATTTCAAAAAAAGTATAGTCTTTCTGCAATTTCATATACATTTAGTTTGTCTTTCTCGTCTGTTATTACATTTTCGTTTTCACTACTTCTACCTCCTAAATTCTTAATCTCTTCCTTTTTTCACACTATGTGCCATGATCTTTTCTGCTCTACTTAGTGTATCTCGTCCCACCGATCTTTCCTGTCCCTCCTCATTTGTCAGCATTTACAGTGCAAACGTCATAGTAGTAGAGCACCCAGTTTGATACCTGAGGAACGATAGTGGAAATGGTGAGATGTAGGAATCGGGGTTCTAATAGAGCCTGAATATCTCCAGCTCCTGGGAAAGTGCACTATTTTTAAAGAATGCAGATGCAAAAATAAAGAGTTGCATGGTTTGTATAACTCTTGAAACACTTCAACTGAGAAGAATAAAGTCTGCCATACTGACAGAATTTGAACTCTGTGTATACTGTTGATTTGTGTGGATTTTGTTACACATAACTAAGCTGTCTAATGCATAATTGAGCCTTTGAAAAAATAAGGTTGAAAGATGACGACTGTATACCCTAGCATGTTTATAAAAAATTTTTGAGATTTAAAATGTGGCAGGCAGGCAAGGCATTTTACTTGTGCTAAAAACCTAATACCTTCCCAAGTTTATTGTCTAATAAATGAGATTTTACATTTAAAAGAAGTTCAAGTGCCCAGATCTCTCTCATGCCCCTTGTCATTAAGAAATAGGTTATACTTATTCTTATATTTGCTCTTTTTACAGAGTAGAACAACAGCCTATTTGCTCCTATTTGGAAAAGATCATCTCAAAAAATATGGATCTGATGGAGAAAAAACTAATGGACTATATTGATCGCCAAATCCAGGCTCTTCAGACACATATAGATAATAAAATGGTTCTCTTGATGGACTTGGTTCAGAACTCAAAGCCAAACAAAATTTCACAAGTGCACTATAATTCTAACGAAGGGTTCTCTAATGGAGAGAGATAGATGTATATAGATATAGGACTTCAACGTAAGTACTTTTAAGGGCAATTATACTTTACAAAGCTTAGTATTTATGGAGTTGTAACTGTAAAGAACCTCAGTGTCGTTGACTTGCATTTTGTTACTGTAATTCTATCCACTATTGTACACAGTTGTTAGTTTTATGAAAGATCTTAAAAATGTGTGTTTTTTCCCAAATATAAGAATTTTGTATGCCCTTTGTGGCTTATTTATTTAAAGAGCATTGCTAAAAGCTGTATGAAACAGTTTCCCAGTTTCAATTTGAACAATGGAGAAGTACTCTAAATAAACTGAGTTACAGCTTATCTTTTTACCTACATGTAATCAGTTCACTTTTTGTTGTCTTGATTTTTTTGATGTGTAATGTGTTACCAGTAGAACGGAACGTAGTGTCTTTGTGCTTTTGGTTTATTTTAATGACACTCCTGTTGAAGATGTTTATTACTTCATCTATAAGAGGAAGGGTAGTACTGGCATTGCCTAACTTAAACTGTTTAAGGAGTCAGGTTTAGAGAGACAGGCTAACTTGAACCCCAGCCTGGGTTCTTTGAAAGCCTTGCTGGCTGTACAGGCACCTAAGCTAGGAATCTAGGCTCCTTAAGTGATGTCTAAAACAAGACTGTCATTATACTTTTTCCCTCCTAAATTAATTGAGCCATGCGAGAACAACTGAAATGAATGTATACTTAGCAGACTTGCATTTCTCAGGATAATGAAACACGGATAAATACAAGTACTTCATTTGTGGTTTCTGTCAAGGGGGCTTCGTTGCCAGATAGAACGTGCTGGGGTAGGTAGAATCTGCTGCGTTTCACCAACCTTAGGCCAGAGAAGTAGCCTTAGTGCATCGTATTTACTTCAACCTTTTTGGATCAGTTCTGCTGTCATTTGGGGAGGTAGAAATGTGACTTGAAGTCCCTCTTTTGTGGAAGGTCAAGCTTCATACTTCATTCTGTTTATTGCTCTTTGAATTCTGGGGTGCACCATTTAACTTGGACTGTATAGGGACTTAATGGTAAACTCCTAAGTTGGGTGCACAGACACTGGTTGTATTCGGTGTCTTAAAATGCATTGAGCAAAAGCTATTGATGGGAAAGCTAGTGTTGACTCAACAAGCAGCGTAGACCCGTACAATCCAGTATCTTTATCTAGTCTATTAATATTTTCTTCTTCTCCAGGAAAACTGATGTCTTTTGAAGACTGTCAGATCTTGATGGTGGCAACCCACAGGAGTAGATTTTTGAAGAGAGAATAATTTGCTTTGAACAGACATCTCGTAGTTGTCCCTCAGCTTAACTCATGCCAGGTGCAGTTTCAAAGTGATTCAAAAAGATAAAAAGAGACTTTTTTTTTTTGAAGAAAAAAGGACCTAAATTATCTTGTACTTTACAAGTCACACTACACCTGTAAAGTTAGTTTTTAGATGCTTTTGAAGAAACACCCTGAGGTAGACACTTACATTCTTTTTCAAATCAGTGATTTAAGATAGAGTATTAGGTTGAGAGGTTTTTTTTAATGACAGAAAAGGTTGAAATATGTTTCCAAGCATTGTTGTGTTCCAAGGCTGTTAGTTTATTGATTATTGGTTGGTTTGGGTTTTTTCCCCTCATCCCTCTTTGGGCGACAAATCTGAATAGAAGTTGACACAAATTCAGAATATCCTGAAGTAGTTAATATGAGCTCTGGATTTTTTGGTAGCCGTATCCTGCTTGGCGTTTGTGATATTTCAGTATCACAGCTACCACAATGATAATATTTGAAATTAAAACCAGAAATGAAAGAGTGTACAAGCTGTATTGTTGCAGGTTCGGGGTTTCTTCAGCATCTGCTTTAGTGAGGGATTCTGTGTAGAGAAAAATAAAGTGAGATGTTTAAAGCTTTGAATACCATCTCATTTCAATGGAAATTAAATAAGCATTTTTTCCGATGTTTTGGTTCTGAGGAGTTGACCCACACAGATTGCAAATTCTGAATCTGTAGTACTGAAGAGTTGTAAAAATTTGTAATAAAACAATCGTGCAGAAGAGCATCATGATGTTAACAAATTCTTTGGTATCGCTGCAGCCAGGTTTCTCCCAAGCAGTGCTGTTGTTATCTTTAGAACCAGGTAGATGGGAGACATTGCTGAGGCAAAGCTGGGCAAAAAAGAAACTCGTGGTTCTGACCCTGTCCCTTCTAATGGTTTACTAGCTGGTCCTTGGTAAAACTCATGATTTTTCTATAAATTGTGAAAGATACTATGAGAATTAATCTATGTTTTGTAATACTTTGAGTGTTATCTATTTGCAACTCTAATCCTTTTCACATTATACATGTGTCCAGTTTCTAGCATATGGATGCAAAATCTTTCACTGTTGAAATAAACAGGAACATGTTTAAAATGCTGCTAGAGTTCAGAGAGGTTAATAATTGTTTAAAAAAGGAAGAAAATGTTTATTACTATTAGGAGCCTGATTAATGCTAAGTACCTCTTAGATCAGAGACCTGAAAGCATGTGGCAGAATGTGCTTTTCTCAGGTGAAGCTTTGTGCTCGGTGAAAGTTAGAACAATGAGTGTAGTGGGAGTTACAATACAAGCCCTTTAAAATAGCTTTTTCCATATTTTGCAGTCTGTTCTACATTAGCTCTCAATACTCATCTAGACCACTGTAGAGCAGACTGCAAGTTGTACTAAAGAGTATGTCAGATTGGGGCACTAAAGCTTAGTTGTCTTACAGACAGCTTTGCGGCTCTAATTTAAAAGCATGGTGCTTTTGATTTCTGCTCCAGTGGCTGTCCTCTTCGTATTTTTGTTCTAATAGGCAATACATACAGTGTGAGGATTTAACCTAGCATGGAATAAGTCCTCTATGTTTATCATCTGGCATAGCTTTTCTGTAGTACCGACAAATAAAACTGAGTGAAATTTAGTGGACTGTTAGAAGATACACAGGTTGTAACAAAGCCTGACTATGATTTGGAATGTGCTCTTTAGGTAGTCTGTGGCTTTTGAGAAATGAGCCCTGGTCCCTATGTATGCCTTATCAAAAAAAAGTCACATAAGAAAATTGAAATCTTCTCTTTCATAACTTTTTCTGAATACATAGTCAGATTCTGCATACACTATTTTGTAACTAGGAGTGAGTGCTGCTTTTTCTACTTCAAAGAGCCCGCCTTAATCCAAAAGGCCATCAGTCTGTCGGTTTGAAAAGTACTTCTGTGATCTCGCAAAACACAAACTTCATTGAACCCGTTGCTCTGATGCAACGTTATTTTTGAACTAGTGTAATTCACTTACTTCATTAGTGGATCGAAGGTAACAGA
The DNA here is from genome assembly GCF_018139145.2 of Gymnogyps californianus. NCBI lineage: Eukaryota > Metazoa > Chordata > Aves > Accipitriformes > Cathartidae > Gymnogyps > Gymnogyps californianus. The sequence goes on from NC_059476.1 coordinate 5,390,078, forward strand.
TTTACACCAAGGAAGAGCTTAATCAGGTTCCTAATTTATGTATTCCTCTTACCTGAGTAATCAGCAGACCTGAGATCTCTCTTCAGGCGGATGGGACCTACTACGGTATTAGTTTTCCAAGTGTATGAAGAAATAGCTCTTTTTTGCCTGGAGAGACAGCCTTCGGTACAGCGAGAGTTTGCGTTTTTGCTGTCACAAATTAAAATATCACACTGGAGGTAAACTGATGCAAAGCTGTGCAGGAACCTGAAGGCGTTAAATTTGAATCTTCCGTAGTGTTCAAGTGGTGGGTAGGTTACCACAGTGTCATCTTTATTGCAGCTGCAACAGAATTTACAGAGCTGTTAAAGCAGTCCACATAAAATACTCATTCTTGCTAACTACTTTTAACTGTAACCACAGCATTTAACTAGGGCATTATTGTTACATATGGGCATACAATAATGTGCTTTTTTCCTCTCCCCAGTGCAATGTGGTGCTTGTTTTTCCTAGCTCTGTTTATGTAATGCTTTTAAATTTCTATGAAATACAGCTTCCAACCACAGTCTACTGAAGAAGGTAAATGGAAGACAGGCAAAAATAAAAGAACAATGGTTGACATTTAGATTCTATTGCCTCACATGTTAGGAGATGGTAGTAAAATTAATTTAGAGTCTTACCCGCTTCTGATTAAGTCATACGTTGGCGATCCAAAATCAGGTTGTGGAGATGCTATACAGGTATCAACAAACACCAAAAGATTTGGGTCAGTGGAATGAAGACTGACTTGAGCAAAAAGAGTTTGGTTCAAGTCTACATAATATGGGAACTGATGTACAGGCGTGGAGAATGAATCCGAATCATAGAATGACATGCTAACGTTGTATCTTCCCACAGCGGTTGTGTTTTGGATTATATTATTTTTTGTTATGTACATGACTTCTAAGGTTGAATTGTTTTCCATTTTGCATTTTGCAATAATCTTTATGGTCTTTTGACGGGTGATAATGGTGCCAGTAGCAGAGAGAGTTACGATGTTGGTGTAAGTGATGCTCTGACCTTCATCCTGTAAAAGGAATCGTATGAAGTGCTCAGTTGTGATTATATGAGCAGTGCCGTTGAAAGCAATTGTACTAAAGTTACAAAGCCGCCCAGCTATGCTTATCAGAGGCTCAAGATACCTTTGAAATGTGAAACAGGTTGCAACCAAAAAACCATTATCAACCCCCCTCCTGTTTTTTCAAAACACTGAACCAACCCGTGCAGCAAAAAGGTTAAGGAATAGTGCATGGAGTGCGAAAAGTACCAAAGCTACACTTCAGTCACCCTTATCAAAACAATGCTATGAACTAGCTCTTGGGAATCTTCACATCTTAGGGTTTTTCCCCTTTCTTTGTGACTCCAGGATAAGTGCCAGCCGTGTCACTTGCAGAGGATGTTTAAGTTACGTCCCTAACGTTGTACTACTTCTGATAACCTGGGTTGGAGAGGGAATGAACATTTGGGGTTAATTTGTGTGGATTCTCCTGGACTTCCTTTGAAAGGGTCATTGATGATCAGGTTCTTAAAGAGGAAAAACGTTCTTTCTGCTTCAAGATGGGAAACACGCAACGGGATGAGCTAAGTGAGAGTAAATCAGCTTATTCACAAACTGCTTTTACAAGCTCTTATCATTCATAAGCTATCGTTAGTGTATTCTCTTAACTTTTTTCCCCCTTTACCTTTTTAGTTGTTCCACAGCTGGCTAATGGGAAGGAAAAGATCACTGAATCTGTTACAACTGGACTGCAAGATGGATCATTCAGCTGCAGGTTAGTTTCATTATAACCAAGGGAGGTCAGATAAGACTTGCTCAGAACAATTTCCATGCGATCTGAAGTGCACGTAAGTAATGCTGCAATTGAAAGAGAAATTTAAAAAAAAAAAACCAAAAAACACGTTACTACAAACTGCGGCGATCATTTCTCACTTGGTCTAGATCCTTGAACCTGTTGCATGGTTCTTGATTTGTCAGTCTGAAACGGCTTGTGCGCATTTGAGATCATGCAAAAGTCAGAACAAAATTTCATGCTGGACTTCAAAAATGTTAGATAAGCAAAACCATGTAAAACTCATGCTGAAAGTTTAATTTTAAACCCAGTAACACAGAATGAATTTCCCTTTCATTCTGGAATGGGATCTCCCAATTCTGGGAAAAGGAATCAAAGTGCTAGTGCAGGATGGTGGGTGAGGAAATTGATTTACAGCGGACAGCAAGGCTTTAGAGGCTCGCTGTCCACCTCAGTTAATGAGAAGATGGGCATGTGAACATATGGAACCAGTAAGGAAAATGGTCCAGCTCTGGGGGAAAGGAAATTGCAACACACCTAAACCCTGTTGGACTAACCAGTGTAGACCATTTTCCTGAGTATCTTGGGGAACAAAAATGTTTGAACTAACCAGTCAAAAAAAGTTTATCTTAATATCTCTAGGATGGTAACAATGCCTGCTTTGTCCAAAAGAAGGAAAAACAGATTTTCGGTGGTGCTGGCCAGAAAAAGGACCAAAAAGTGAAAGAACAGAGTTTGTTTCGCAGATGGGTCAGTAATAACTTACACTCTATAGGTGAGACTAATGTGGGATTTTTGTATGTAAAGAGGGTTAATGACTATCAATAAAAAGGCTTAAATCCTCAGTATCAACTATCAGTTCCTTTCAATATTTATAAGGGAAGGGAAGAATCATATGTGAGAATAAAGAAACAGCATCCTATTCATGTAGCAAGTGTACTTACTGTTGGGCTCCACAGGACCTGGCAGCGGAATACTGGTATACTGAGCAGAAAATCCTCTGTAGGAGTTGGCATAGTCTGTAGACAACACAACTGTCATAACATTTGAAGAAGATTCAAATCTGGGCTGAGCACGACCACATACTTTTCCTATTAAGCCAGTGTTAGTGGTGAGGCCATCGTAGACTGCTGTGAAGTCAAATTGGCAGTTCTGGTCCAGTTCCAGGCTATAGACAGAGAAAAAATAATTACAGGGAAATCTGAGTATAGAGAACATTGCTCATACTGGATAGAGGATCCAGTGCAGATAAAGTGTCTTTTGAGTTCCAGTCGGCTGAAATAAAAGAATGGAGAATAAAAGAACACATAAATAGACATTATTAACACCAAATAAAGCATGGAAAACCCTCAAAGGGAAGAAATGCTTAATAAGAGTGTGATTCTGCTCCCATTGAAATAAACATTTTGCTATAGCTCTCAGCAGAAGCTGGATCAGCTATGTTTTTATAGCTCTGATACTGCATATACTGATTGCTACTTATTTACTAAAAATAACCACATCTTCAAATACATATATTTTTATATATATATATTAAAATAATCCTGTATCTTAAAATAAAGAGCTTTTAAAGTGTAGGGTTGGCTTATGCAGGTCTCTGAAACCCGTTGATGTCACCAGAGGAAGGCTCTTGCCCTTTTTATGAACCTGCATGAGAGCTTACCTTGGTGCTTGCTGCCCTTGATGAAAAGCACCAGCTGTACTGTGGTGGGTGGATACCTCCAGAACAACATCTCTGCTCCTGAATCGGCAGATGGACCCTGGCCAGGACTGGTGAGAACATACACCACGCTGTGCAGAGTTCATCATCTCAGAGGGCAGTGGTCAAGGTAATGATTTCCTATAGAATCCTATACATTTCATACTGATTTCTTATACAGCATTCTGCAGTCTGAGTGTCTCAAGAAATGTTCTTGAAGATACTGCCCTTTGAATTCCCTTGGTCTTGAGACTTTCGTCCATGCACAGTGTCAACTGATGCAGGGAAAGCCAAAAAAAGGCTACCAGTCCACTACATATGGGTGACCAACCCTGATAAAGAGCAATATGGATCAGGAAAGTCCATGCCAGTGTGGTTTCCTTATGCCAATGCATCCATTAGCATTTATACTTGGAAGTACTTAAGCCAGTGCTATGCTATCTTCTTTGCCCATCGGCCAGCAATACTGAGGAAGATGTACTTTGGGCAATATTTGCTTTATTCTTCTTTTGACCCTCAGTTCTAAATTGCAAGTACGGTGCACATGATGGTTTTAAACGTGTTCCTTATGTAGCAAAAGCTTTATTTATACCGATGGATTTAAATTCAGATCATTCAGGCTAGCTTAAAATGGACCTACACCTCATGCCTAGTAAACTGAAATGCTTTCTGCGTTTCACTGACTGGCATTACAGTAGCTATAGTGTAATGTATAGTGATGTGGAACACATTGCAGTTTTTTACATGAGAGTCAGCAAAGCACGTTTTAAAAATGTATAGATGTTCTAAAAGTTTGAAAGCACTTCTGATTCCTGTGTTTAAACAGAATGAAAAAAGACTAATAGAGCATTTACTCACAAAAAATCCTGGAACTGTAATTCTATCTTCGAGTTTTTTTCTGTTTGTATGTGCCAGACACAGTATGTAAATTCAGGGTAAGATGCTGGGTAGTTGGGGCTGGTAAATGTCCCATTGGGACCACTTAATTGTCCCCCACAATTTTCAACTTCTGAAAAGAAGCATAGATATATTGGTAACATGATAGTATACATAATGAGCCACAAAAAATAAATTAAAGATCTAAAGTTACATAACTAGCAGGATTGTTTCTTTAGGATTCCATTCCTTTGGAAATGATTAAAGGTACTAAAGATAGAACTTATGTAGAGAATTTCAGGTCAGGTGGATGTTACAAAATGAAGCCTGTTGTCACTATGGTATATCTGTGAGGCACAGTGTAATGACATCTGAGATGGCTGTAGTTGAGTTAGCTTTGATACTGTGAGCAATTTAGTTACATCTACATTTCGGGTAAATTAGGTGCCATCTTGAAAAACAGGTAATGAAGATGCTACACCAACCAAAAGAAACCCTGAGAGACTTTATATTAGAGAAATCTATGAGGCCTTGGTCATGATCTATAGGCAAGTGCAAAGTGTGCAAGTTTGAGAGAGATTTTACTTGATAGACAAAGGCAAAATAAAATCAAGTCAGTGGAAACCTTGAAGACAAATGTAGACTAGAAATAGGGCACAATTTTTCAGCAGCAAAGCTAAACACTGGAGCAGCATAAACTAGGATGTGGTAACTCTAGGATGTGGTAACTACTCTGTAAAATTGAAGCTTTTAAGAGCTTAATACCATGCCAGTCAGATCAGCAGAAGCAAAGGAACTGGTCGCAAGGTAAGACTGATTTTGTCCAAGCTATTCTTACCTTTTAAGGAAAAAAAGTAAGGAGCTTGTTGAATGAAAACCCTTACTGACTTCTGTGACCTGTACTTGGCAGGACTTCTGACTAGATGGTCATATTCTCTTCCGGGGTAAACGCTATAATATTTGCGAACTGAGTAAATTTAGTAGAAGCCTGTAAGTAAAAGCAGAGTCCCATAATGCCGCCTTTGCAATCATTTTTCAGAGTAAAATTTAACTTTTTAGGCACTCTGCAAGTGCAGTGTTGTTTTGCTGTGTCTTTCCTTTCACTGATTTTCCCCCACACCATACTCTAAGGCCTGAAGAACTGAATGAGACTAATTAAAGATTCTGTTAATAGTCTCTAATTGCAGTCCTAAGCTTTCCCCTAATGGGAAAGTTTCTTTTAATGATGCAATTCAAATGGTATTTAATGACTTACTTGTTTCTGGTGAAAAGAAGTAATAGAAGACAAAGAAGTTTCGTGTGAAAGCCACGGAGTTTGTTGTTATGACAAAAGTTGCACTGTCTGAAGATGATTGAAGTACTGGGACTGCATCAGTGTCGTTACATACTTGTCCAAGAAGAGGCGAATTAGTTGAGAGACCATCGTAAACTTTAATACTTTCTGTTTCACAGCTTGAAGAAGGAGCAAATCTATTGAAAAAAACACAGAACTACCTAAGCTCACTGATAGATATACAGGCTCATAGATAGATACACAGATGAGTGGCATTCCTCAGGGGTTGGTATTGGGACCGGCGCTGTTTAACATCTTTGTTGGTGACATGGACAGTGGGATTGAGCGCACCCTCAGCGAGTGTGCCAACGACACCAAGCTGGGTGGTGCGGTCGACACTCTGGAGGGAAGGGATGCCGTCCAGAGGGACCTGGACAGGCTTGAGAGGTGGGCCCGTGCGAACCTCATGAAGTTCAACAAGGCCAAGTGCAAGGTCCTGCACCTGGGTCGGGGCAATCCCAAGCACAAATACAGGCTGGGCGGAGAATGGATTGAGAACAGCCCTGAGGAGGAGGGCTTGGGGGTGTTGGTTGACGAGAAGCTCAACATGACCCGGCAATGTGCGCCTGCAGCCCAGATAAGCCAACCTTATCCTGGGCTGCATCAAAAGAAGCGTGGCCAGCAGGTCGAGGGAGGTGATTCTCCCCCTCTACTCCACTCTCGTGAGACCCCACCTGGAGTCCTGCCTTCAGCTCTGGGGCCCCCAGCATAAGAAGGACATGGACCTGTTGGAGCGGGTCCGGAGGAGGGCCACAAAGATGATCAGAGGGCTGGAGCACCTCTCCTATGGGGACAGGCTGAGAGAGTTGGGGTTGTTCAGCCTGGAGAAGAGAAGGCTCCAGGGAGCCCTTCTAGCAGCCTTCCAGTACCTAAAGGGGGCCTGCAAGAAAGCTGGAGAGGGACTTTTTACAAGGGCATGTAGTGATAGGGCGAGGGGTAATGGCTTTAACCTGAAAGAGGGTAGATTTAGACGAGATGTAAGGAAGAAGTTCTTCCCTGTGAGGGTGGTGAGGCACTGGAGGAGGTTGCCCAGAGAGCATGTGGATGCCCCCTCCCTGGCAGTGTTCAAGGCCAGGTTGGATGGGGCTTTGAGCAACCTGGTCTAGTGGAAGGTGTCCCTGGCCATGGCAGGGGGGTTGGAACTAGATCATCTTTAAGGTCCCTTCCAGCCCAAACCATTCTATGATTCTATGATTCATTGGAGTCCACAACACAGATTCAATACAGAGAAATATTTGGAGGCAATATTTTTCTGTGCTGTATTCTAATGGAATGAAACAGTACAAAAGCATTCGGAGGAAATACTTACTTAAAATAGGAGAAAATGAGCCTAATTGTTTGATTTGCATTCCTCTGAATTTGCCAGACGCAGTTTGCGTTTGCATTTAGTTCAATCCTTAATGCTTTGTTGAGCTCATGAAACGAAGCACCACAGCGAGGTACACCTGCTGAAGAACAGCAACAACAACAAACAGCTTGCAAGGATCTTTCTCAAGTTTTCTCCTGCAATAATGTTTCATTCTTCCCTGTGCAAAGACTCTGGCACCGTCCATCATGGAACAGACATGCAAAATGTAGGACTATTTTTTGTTTTCATTTATATTGCTGCAGTTTATGAAACCTGAAGTATCAAATAGTAAAAGAATATTAGAAAATACTTTTTATCCTCATTTTCCTAGTAGCAGAGAATAGAGGAGTTAGGGGAACACGTATCACAGATGAAGCCAATGGCAAAGCTGGAAATGCCAAGCGATACAGGATATGTCAGCAGCTCTCTTCAGCAAGGCTTGTCACCACAGGCACTTCAAGCCTCCAGTCTTCCCCCTACACTGAGTTCCTAAAGATCATTGAATCCAGTTCTGAGGTTCAGCTGTTGACTTAAAAGCATTTGGGAACCTACGCCCAGGGAATCAAAAAGGCTTTTCAGATTTGAGCTTCTAAAGGACTGTGTGTAGGATTACTGTATATTTACTGCTGCATGCAGTTCTGATCCTCCATCTCTAAAAGGGTACTGCTGTACAGGAGAAGCTTCGGAGAATGGCAATGAAAGTGATCAAAAGTTTAGAATAGCTTCCAGACAAGGAATAAGTAAAGGGACTGAAGCATTTCAGGTTGGAAAGGGGACAACTAGGGGGGAAAGGAGGTACTAGAGGAGTATAAATTCATGGAGAGGGTTAATATGAGATAATCTCTTCCAATGCGGTAACTCAGTGGCTTGGAAAGAAACCAGTAAGTTGTGGTTTTGAAACAAACAAAAGGAACTGGCTCTTTGCACGTGGATCTTTGCTGCAGGGTGATGTGGGTCGTAAAAGTAAAACATAAACCAGGTCAAATCTGTGAAAGAAAAAGCCTTTGGTAACTATTAAACACAAAGATAGCATTTCCTCTGTTTTGGAAGTTCTGAACCCCATTTGCTGGTGACTGGGAGAGTGTTCTGGGGAAGCATTATGCAGACTTGTATCCATATTCTTGCCTGAGCATCCTCTCTTGACTGTTTCTGGGTTCAGGATGCAGGGCTAGCTGGACTCAACCCGGTTCTCTTATGAAAAAAACCACAAACCAACCATGGTTGACATCACTGACATCACTTAATGCTCATAAGTTATAAAGTAGTTGCAGTAATGGTCATTGTATAGGAAACTTTAGAGAAAGTTTATAATCTAGTTTGAGCATAAGATCTCCTTTCTACTTTAATATTAATCTAAAAATAATGGTCTAAAACAGAAGGAAGACTTTCCTATACAGTGTCTGCAGTCCCAGATAAAAAGGTCAGGCTTTCTGATGAACTCCAGAGGGAAAAGAAAGGTTTAGGAGAGACCTTTCTCATCGCATACGAAACCTCCCAATTGTAAAAGCATTACAAGGTCAGCCCTACCCTCCCTTTGCATCGCCCTGCACTGCTCTGTAGCCAGGCACCACTAGAGCAGCTCTGCAGCAATACTTCGTTATCCTACAGTAGCTACCCACCATTAATCTGGTAAATTGCTGATCTGAATACAGAATGGTGATCCCAAATCGAGCAACAAACTACTCTTCGTTGCTTCTGATAGAACAAAGGAAAAATGAACAAATATCTCTTAAAAAGCAACTGTTTTCGAATTAAGTCACTTTATTCCTATTACTCCAACGTAGTATTAATTTATAAATGCAAATTTCCATTCCAGAGTAAAATCTCTTCAAAATCAAGTTCTTAAGTTAAACATTTGCCATAGGGAGTCATATATTGAAATTTTTTTTTTGTTTACCATTTTTAACACTTGCTGACACATTCGGGTGTTACTCTTGTGCAGCAGTACATTAAAATAAGATGCACTTTTAGAGATATGTTTAACATTTTTCCCTTCAGTTGCCTATAAAGTACCTATTGTGCAATAACTAATAAAATTTCACAGGTGAAAAAAAAGACTAGGTTTCCGTACCCATGGATTCTGTTGAGTTGTCTTCAGCGAGAGCTAGAGCAGCGAAGAGAGGCAGGAGGAGGAACTGTCTGAGCGCCTGCATTTTGATGGCAGCCGGGGAGGTTAGGCTTTTCTAACTTTTATACCTCCTGCTATTTCATAATCATCTTGTATTACATCGTATCATGGAGGGAGGGCTTAATCTCTCTGTTACTGTTTCTTTTTAACAGATATAAATGAGAAAGTAACAGGTGTGCCCATTTTTTTTAATATGTACCGCATGGAGTAAGTTTAACTCTGTTTTTGTCAGCTCTTGTGGGTTCAAAGCACGTTTTTCAGTTGATTTCATTGAGCGTCTGTTTGGGTATGTTGACATGAGCAGGAATGTTCTGGAAGGGATTGCCAGACTCCCTTGGGAGACACATTCAGCAGTTTGCTTTTAGCACTGGTCAGCAGGAGCTTGGTTTTTCCCACTTTCATTTTGACACCTGTCCCTTTAGGTTACACTGGGCAAATCATTCCCTGTCCTTGCTGAGGATTCCTCAGGTTGTAAAGTGCGACTATCATCACAGAGTTGTCATGAGTAATAATTTCCTATTGCTGAAACATTTGTGGATGAACAAGGCCAGATTCATGTTAGTCACAGATTTAAAAGAAGAAGATTGCACTGCAACCACTTTGCAGATAAAACTTTCTTAGTCCCACAGTAGGAGCTACAAAAAAAAAGGGAATCAGCCTTTCCTTCCCAAGGTAAGGAAACAAGCACGGTCCTAAGAGCCTCAATTCCTTCTAGCAGGAGTCTGATGAGTATCTGTTCCAATATATTCACGCTACTTTCTCTGTCTTTCCATAAGGACCAAAGCTCTTGAAATCCAGAGTATTTCCTACTGCAGCAGCAGATACCCAATCTTTAAAGCTTCTAGAGGCTGTGATAGTGCCAGTGCCGCAGATGTGCTATTACCCTGACCTTGGTTCGGTGCGATACCTGCGTGGTGTGTGAACAGCCAGGGTTCACGCAGGAGCCTGGCTCTGTGATTCTTTCCAATACAGAGAGCAGGTATCCCACAGCTGTGCAAATAGATGTTCTTTCAAGTTTACTAGAACAGTCAAATTGCAACGCAGAACTTCTTGAAACACATCCAGGTACTTTCATAAAAACAATTTTTTTTGTACAAAACCGTTTTTTTTTTTCTTTTATAAACAGACTGAAATATGATATGCATCTGTAATGATCCTATATTTCTAATCTCAGACTTATGCCTTCTTTAATACAATTCTCTCTGATTTTTAACTCACTTCAAGGATTTTGAATGCAACTCTTCTTCATGACAATGTACTTATACTGCCTTTAAACATGGAGGCAATGAATACATGTATACAGATGTTGCACAGCATTTGAATTCCCTTTAGCTTCTGGAAATACTAAATTTGCATTTAATCTGTATAGCCTTTCATTTCTTCAACTCACACACATACTTGCAAGGAATTTTCAAATGCTAACATCCACTTTGTATGCATTTAGTGCGTGAACTGGTGTGTGGAGCCCTGCCAATCAATGCTGCGTCCATCAGAACCAAGAAGAAAATGCCTATGGCTATGATAGCCTGGTAATTTACTCTGGTGGTTACAGGTTGGTAGTCAAACTGTTTGGAATTACTTGTATATGAATCGTTAGGAAATTTTCTTGCGCTGGAGTTGATATTAAGGGACTGGACCCCTAAGCAGTGGCCTGGTGTTTCTGAAGGGCTGAGCCCATGCTCACACTTGAGGCTGGCTGGCAGCTCTGTCTGCACAGACAAGTCTCTAAGAAGCTGTGCTGCTGCTGCTGCTGCTCTGCATACTTGCGCTACAAATCTGAGTGTTCAAACTGTTTCAGATCTTGTGTGTTTAGCCCATGTTCAGATAGTGTGATGTGCTCAGATATCAGGTGATGCCGAAATATTAACGGCCCGCTTTGAATTTCCTCTCCTACCTCAAAAGAAAATGATCAGCAAGTCTTTGTGAAAGTCCTTTAAGATGAGAAGAGAATGACTGTAGGGAAGGTGTTTTACAGTAGCAGATCCTTAGAACAAATTAGCATGCGTTTTAGTACAAAGGAACAAGGATTCAGCTGTTGTGACACTGTTATTTACAGGCACTTCCTCTCACTGCCCGCAGCGGGCGTGCAACAGCAGGGAAAAAGTGATTTCAAGCACTTTAAATCATTACCAGTGAGAAGCAGAGCAGCACGGTTACGAGTGTGATGGAGTTTTGTATGAACTAAGTATGATTAGGAAATACTCTGGCTCAGGACGGGCATTACGGTCCTGCAGGATGAGGACTTTGGCAGTGAGCCTGCTCAGCCGATGCCAAGGCTTAACCACCAGGTAAGAGATTCGATCTGGAGTCTTTGTGGGAGATCTGCGTGATTCTGGCATTTGAGAGCGGGCTAAGTTATTCATGGAGAAACTGAGTTTCAGAATGACTCTAGTCCGTTTTTTTGAAGGGGTGAAGCATAAAAGGAAAAGTTGCTGAAAAAAGTGGAATTTTTTTTTTGTTTTCTTGTGTGGCACAGCGTATAGACGCTAGGCATCCTTACTCAGTACAGGGCATCTCATTATGAGTTTGAGTAATCTGCACATACTTGCCGTATGGAAACTGAGTATTGGCCTTAAAGATGCTTTTCACAGTCAGGCCAAGTTTACCAGGTTATCAAAATTTAATCGATCTCTTTCCCTGAGATGACTGCTGCACTCGTGTACAATTCTGCAATTGACAAGATGTTTTTCTCTATTATGAACTGAAAATTATTAATTTCCATTTTTTTTTTTCACTAAGTCATTCCAAGTAGGATAATTTAACATTAAAGTGCAGAAACACTTTCTTGGCTCAAAGTGATATCATATGAACAGCTATTGAAAGAAAAAAGATGAAGCAAATGCTTATAATGAAGTAAATTTAGAGGTACAATTTTTTATAGTTCTAATCTCCAGTAATAAAACCTGATATAGGGAAAGATTATAATAGCTTATAGGTATTGCAGAGATTATATCTCAGTACATGTACAAAATTTTTTCCAAATATTTTTGAGTTCCTATTTAAGGTATAAAATTTTTTCCAAATATCTTTGAGTTCCTATTTAAGGTAATTGCTGAGACATTACTGGTTACAAGGGGTGCTTATCCTTTGATTTATGTCTCTTCGTGAGCTCAGAAAGCAGCAGTGTGATGTGTGCATCTGTAAGGCAGGTTCATCTTCCTTAATTGCTCAGTATTTGAGCTATTTGGTACAATGGGGAGAACTGGAAGAACTGTGAGAGGGAAACAAAGTCTTGAGGAGAAAAATCAGCCAGCTGATCCCATTAGTCTTTGTCACTGAGAGTATTTACTGAAGTTTAGGGTTTTACAAATCTGGAATATAGATCCAAAAGATCTGAAATTAAGGAACATGAGTACAGTTAAGATTAAAATACCTTGAGATTTACACCCCCTAGTATAAGGTATTTTTAGAAATTAGTAGCAGATGTGCAACACACTGATCATGTATATAAGTGATCAACATAATGTTATGGTTAGAAGAAGCGTTATTGGGGCTGTTGTTATTTGGGGACGATAGTAATAATGACCTCGTCACTTGTGCTTCTTTTGCCTCTTGTCCTATAGCCCTGGTAGCGTTGGAAAGAATAATTGTATGTGTTGCACGCTAATATTTTGCACTGTAGGCAAACTCTTGGGTATATGGGACCACTGAACTTGAACTGGACAATCCTCTTGCCTGGTGAATAGTAGTTCCTACAGGTTGGGTCCCTTACACACCTGAGAAAAAAAAAAGGAAAAAACCACATATAATTGTCATACAAAAATTGTGACATGGTCACTAAGCCCATTTGTTTCGCTGGTTACAAGAAACTTTCCTTCAGAAATTTCTAACTGTGATGTTAATCACAATTCACAGCACAGACCTCCTGAACACAGGTGCAACTATATGGAATTGAAATATGTATGTTTGTATAATATGTAACACAACTTATCTAAATATCACCCACGTATGTAAATGTGTAAATGTAAAGCACCTGATGGAATTTTAAATATGTGAGCAGGAGTTACTGTGTAGGCCTGTTATCTTGCCATAGTTATTTTTTATTTCAACCTTAGAATTTCTGAAGAGCTATAAAGAAACAATTCCATATCCCAAATCAACCAAAACCCCTTTAATCAGATGCTTCGTCCTTCTCTAAATTTTTTATATAATTTGTGAAACACCTGCTGAGAATTTATACCAATTCTTCTTCCGTAGCAGAATATTGTGGTGAATTAAACATAAAAAGCCAACTAACAAAACTATGTGGTTTTGTCCTAATACCTAGTTCATTTAAAATCCTGCTGCTTCTTGCAAGTGGGTAACTCAAATGAGTTTCAGGACTGTGTATCTTTGGTGTATGTATTTGTTGTTGTCCATATGAAGTCAATCACATGTGAGGAATTATTTTGAAATTGTTGCTGAGATGTTTTCCTTACTCTCTTCTGACTAAATCAGATGCCACAGTCATAACGTCATGAGGATCTGGAGAGACCACACGCGTGTCAGTAAATAGCATCAGATTTGGCTCTGTGCCGTAGAGGGTAGCACAAACAAACAAGTGCTGGTTTGGCTGAACATAGTATGATGAAGCCCTCACCGAATTTGAAAAAGATGGTGAATCATAAGAGGCAAACTTGACAATAAATCATCTAGACAGAGTTTCCTGGTATGGAGGCTCTGTAACACTGGGTGTTGTTTGGGCACCAGCGTTCCTGCGTGTTTTGCAGTCAAGGTTTGGCAAAAGAATTTGTATTTCTGCTGTAGAAGGTGCCAGAAGTGGATCCTTCCCCTGTGTTGGAACAGGTCATGGCTTGATGGGCTATGAGTTTAGAGCTGCAAAGTATGGCCGAAACCTTTTCCTGAACGTCTCTAGAAAGTCAGGCGACCTAAGGAGTAACAGGGCTCAGCTGTCCATGCTGGGAGGATCCCGGGCCACGCGAGGTGGCCCAACCGCAGGTCCCAGCTGAGGACATTGCCGAGTTGTGAGAAAGTCTGCAGAGCTATGCAAGATAAGAGAGGTGAAATTACTGACACATCAATGACTGTTGATTCAGGTTCAGTTAGTAGCTCAAGGACTCAAGAGGGAAAATAGCAACATGGAGAGGTAGAAAGTCTTAAAGGGAAAAAAAAACCCATGGAGAATGGCAGCTGAGCACAGTGGAGGGTCTGTTTCAAGGAGCCATGGAGGAAGACCAATCCTTCCCTGCCTGACTGTCGCCTGGCCAGCAAAGGCTCATTGGGAGTCTCCTCGGTATGGTGAGCATGCTGAGGCCCAGCTCGTTAAATCCTGCTCTCCGTTGTATGTTGGAGTGAATACACCATTGCTTTATATGTCGCAGCTCTACGTAACCCACTTGCAGTGTCTCTTTGTTTTGGGCCCATTTGGCCACACACAAAGTGACCTGACGAAAGGGAAGAGGGGTGGGGAAGTGTGTGAAGTGGGGAAGGTTGATAATATCATATGATTTAGAATAATGAACTTTTAAAAACGTAATTTTGTTGTGGTGTTAATATAACATCCGTCTATGCTGTGGATGTTCCATGTCAGCTTCCCAAGTCTTGGCATTCACAAAGCCATGGGGTGGCATCATCCGGTAACAATCTTTAAAAATATTTTTGATTTTTTTTCATGTATAATTTTGATAACATCTTGGCATGTGATAATTTCAAACCCTTATGTTCCTACCAGCCTTCTTGTGCCACAGCCTTTGTATGGCATGTGAAACATGGCATAGGAGTCAATCCCAGGCCTGCATTGGGTTGCTCAGGTGTCTGTTCCCTGCATGGTAGCCTCTGGCATTGGTGTAGCGTCTTCTGGTGGTCACTGTTCTGAAAATTCCCTTCCCTAACTCTTCTATCAGTCAGTCCTTAGAGGATGAAAGTGTATTAACTTTGTTAATATGTATTAGCTCACATTATAAACTGTAATTTAATGAGGTAGTGGAATTTTACTGCAGACTCCGGTATTGTTCATGCTTAATTAAAACAAACTAAAGGACAGCCTGGCCCTGGAAAGAAGGACTTTGCTTTGTGGAAGCTTAGAGCTGTCCATGAAGGATTCCCCTGGACACCCAAGGTGAAGCCAGCATCCCAGCCCCTCTGACATGTCTTTGAAACCCTCTCAGCGTCATCTGGTGTCATAGATCAGTAACTCCAGCAAGACTGACTCCAGGGACATCTGGATCAATAGACAGACAGCAAGAATGCTGCAGAAATAGAGTTGTTTTGCAAAGTTTTACTATGATTAGTAATCGGTAGTGTGGATGTGAGTGATTAGTGAAATCGTGTTGTACCTGAGTGTTTGAAGAGTTTAAGAAGCCAGTGTAAAACCACACTCAGGGTGCCCCACTTTGGCTGGGACACTTCATGTGCATGAATAAATATTTACCCTTGTAATTTTATGCTTTGCATCCCAGGCCTCCTCGGTTGGCACAGGCCAGTTAAGAATCTTAGCAACTTCACCTGCATGTATTTAGGCAGATAAATAAGGTTTGCTGGAAAAGAAGAAATTTAATGTTAATAAACCATATGTAAGCATAGAATAAAATGCAGCATCTATTAAATACTAGTATGCTTTGCAAATGCAAATGTGGGCCTTTCTGCCATACCTGGAAATAGCAGCTGAGTGGAGAGGAAATGAATTTCTCTTTCTTTGATGGTGTACCATTAAAAGCTCGTTACTCCCTCCTACAACTAACCTCGAGGTTACACAAGTTAGTGCTGTCCCTCTGTTCTCCCGTGGGAAGAGGGGGAGCTCGCCGCAATAACGAGCTGTTTCCTTGCCTGCAAGCCCTCCAGAGCACACGGGCACTGACTGACCGGCAGCCTGGCAGGCTATGGGCAGGTGTTTTAAATGTGTTTTTTCCATAAATGGTGCAGACATAGGCCAGCTCATCCCCTTGACGCTTGCCACCAAGGATGGTTCAGCTGCCAGCCCCTGTATCAGCGGTGTGCGGTCCCTGGGTAAGCTGTGGCATCCCCAAGCTCTCTGCCTACTCCCGACCTCTCCCGCTTCCCCCTTTCTTCTGCACTCAGATACCCTCTGCCGTTAAACTGCCAGGCTTTCCCAGCTCACATCTCTTACTCAGCATATACTGCCCTTGGGAAGAGAAGTCATTAAAAAGAAAAAAGAATGAAATACCTTACCTGGGTTTATAGGTGCTGGGTCTATTTTTGGATGGGCTTTTAATGAAAAAAAAAAAAAAATAGTGAGACTGAATGAGGAAAATGTGTGCTTTTATGTAATCAATTAATATACATTGTAATCAGCTGAATACATTAAGACTAGGAAGTGTTAGTAGCAACAGTTCTGAGGAATAGAGTTGTCAAAGGGCTCGTATTAAGAAAAGTGTAGGGGCTTGAATACTGAAGATGACACATTACTTAGCATTAATGGGGACAAAATTTAATTCTGTTTATTCCTTTGTGTAGGCAGATAGTCCCGTGCTCAAATGCCATGCTTTGCGTCTGAAGTTCAGTTTCCTGTATGTTGTCAACACAAGTATGTGTGTTTTATTGAGGCAGCCGAGTGCCCTTTATCAATGTGTAGCTGATAGGGCCAGACTTTAAAAGAAAACCTTAGTCTGCTATCTAAGCATCTGAGGCAGAGTATTTTCAATTAATGAGCAGAACTTGCAATTCAATTTTTTCAAAAGATAAATCCCAGTGTAGAAAACTAAGGTTCAAACCAAATACCACTGAGTATGTCAGAAGGATTCCCACTGACTCAACTTCCAGTGGGGATGCAACTTTGAAAGTGCAGGGAGGCTGACTTTCTAGGGTAGAGATGATCTAGAGCAAATCTGAATTTATATCGGTGTAGTGTGTCTGCCTCAGCGATTTCCCCTTCCCTAGTACTTTAATCAGTGCAGGTATTTCTCCTGTATCAATACCAACAGCATTTTCCATCCCTTAATTTGTATGGAAGCCAAAGGAATTATCCCCAAAGTTAAATACTAGATCCATGAGATTATGCCCACAGTGGAGACAGGGAGCCATGCCAACACATCATCAGATCACGACTTTGATAGATAACTAAGGATGTAAACCAGAGTAATGCATTACTTACAAGTGGTAACGGCTGCTGCTTCAGGAGTTGAAGAGACTGATAGAGCGGACAAGCTTGTTACTGTGAGAAGAGAAAATGTGAAATTACACATTGTCCACATTTTAAATACATTGATGACTCACATGAAAAATAGTAAACTGCTCACCACAGTTCAAGAAATGACCAGAAATAAATACCTGTTTTTTCAGCCATTGTGGACTCGGTCGGGACTGTTAAAGAGAAAGTAAAAGCCATGCTTCAGTAACTGTTCCATTACTGTGTGAGCGAAGCAAGGACTGTTAATGGGGAGGGAATTGGTAGTTTACTCCCAGGATCAAGCATTAGACCAACTCTACTAAAGCTAAAGTCATACATACCTGCTGCTTCAGGTGTCGTGTTTTCTATAGGGGCTGAACCGAGACATGAATGAAAACAAAACTGCAGGTTAGGCATTGTCCCAGCACTGGGAAGGTGCGAGGTACCCAAACCACAGGAGACCTGCAGGTCTCATTCCAGTGGCGATCAGCCACAGCGCCTGGAAGGTGCTGCCGCTGCCCAGGGCAGGCATTAGCAAAGTCTGTCCGGAGCGTGAGCAGCCTCAGCGGGAGGAAAACACATCCCCATGCAGGCTGCCTCTGCCACGGCCTCCAACAGGCTTCTGACCTGCCGGGTGAAAGGCCCTGGAAACCCGTGGGATGTTTGCTAAACAACAGTTTGGGGGCCGGGGGATAATGAGATAAAGTTTCGTTTCTAATATGCAGTGCCCGTAGCAGTGCCGTGCGCTGCACCGACAGTGGCGAGGTCCGTGCTGCCGCCTCGGCGGGCGATGAACCTGGCTGTTCCCTCGGGAAGCACAGCCCGGTTTGTGCAGCGATGGGGATGCAGCTTTGGGAAGTGCAGGAAGGCTGGCTTTCTTGGAGTGGGATGATCGAGTGCGAATCTGAATTTATATTGGTGTAGTGTGTCTGCCCCAGCGGTTTCCCCTTCCCTAGTTCTTTCATCAGTGCAAGTATTTCTCCTGTACTGATACCAAGCCCCTTTCCCTCCTTTATTGTGTATGGAAGCCAAGGGAGAGGCGATTGAGATTATCCCTGAAGCTAATGGTTAGATCCATGAGATTATACACACAGTGGAGACAGGGAGCCAGTCACTACAAGGTCAGAACTTGGGCAGACAACTAAGCGTGTAAGCCAGAGTAATGCTGTATTACTTACAAGTGGTAACATCTGCTGGTTCAGGAGTAGGAGAAACTGTTACTGTGAGAAAGAAAAGATGAAATTAAATATTGTCTGCATTTTAAATGTATATTTTTGCCCCGAGACCCATAGCAGCAGCCTCAGCCGCTTGCAATATCACACGAAGCCATGTGAGTAACCGGGAAGCGCTTGGCTGCATGGCTGAACGTAGCCCAGTATTGCTGCATACGGCTGTGAACGTACAGCTGCGGTGACGCAGCCGGCGCGATGGTGTGTGGTGTCTCTGGAAAACCCTACAGCGAGGCCCTCAGCTTAGGCAGGGAAACAAATTATGCAGCTGGACAGGGCACAGCTCTGGCAGCCAGCGTTGCCTTGCCAGGAAGGCAGGTAGTCCGCTAAATCCTGAACGGAGACTGAAAACCGGAGTGCCTGACAGTTAATTCCTCGACTCAGTCCGGGAGTGCTGTGTGAGCCGGGGATCCTGCTGTCCTTCATGGTCTGACAGTACCTCTGCTCACCACGGTTCAGTAAGTGAGCAAAAATAAATACCTTGTGTTTCAGCCGTCGTGGACTCAGTCGGGACTGTCAAAGAGAAAGTAAACGCCACACTTCAGTAATTTTTCCAATACTGAGCAAGCAAAGCATAGATTGACAAAGCAAAGCGACGTTGTCATTTAGGTGTAATGAGATCCCCAGTCCAATTCCATTACAGCATTTTCCCCCATAATTTGGCATTTGTGTAAACCAGCCTGTGGTATTGCCACTGCCCTTGAGGGTGGATGGAAACCATGTGTGTGGTTGTGTGTATCTCCACAGAGGCAATACAGCTCAGCGTGGCGGGACACCTCTGTCCACAGATCCCACCGGGAGTTCGTGTTCACCTGAGCGCCTTGAATTCTTCGGGGCTGATGATGAGGTAAGGGCTCTCTCACCTCTGAGAGAGCATAAATTTCGGCTCAGTGCTGCTGAAGTCCAGGGGAGTCAGCACTCCGCTGCGGGATAAGTTGTATTTGACTAAACCTGAGATAAATAAACGAACACTGAAGTACTCCGTACCTGTTGCTTCAGGTGTGGTAAGCTCCAGAGGGACTGTCAGGAGAGAAAATAAAAACTGTCAAAAGAAGGAAAGCCGGATCAATGCTTTCAGTTATAAGGCGAGACAAGGAGCAGCGCAGTCAGGGCTCTCCCCGAAACGGTGACTGAGGTGATGCTTTCAGCAGCCTAGGAGAAGGCTGCAGGTGTTTCTGCCTAGCCATTGGTGTTTCTGCCATGCCATTTGCACTGCCACGCCATGCAACGAGTACGTCTGTCAACAGTGGGGCAGAGAAGCAAACCTGGTGGGGACAGGTATGATTTCTGTCCTGCCTCCTCACCCGGGCTAAAATCCAGTATGAATTGCTGTTTGCAGTGAAGTAGCTCCACCACTGCAAAATCTACCAGAGCCTGGAAGATGAGCCGTCCGGAATTCCTTTTTAAATTAAATAAATTACGTAGAGCTTGGGAAGGTTAGTTGGGAAACAAACATTTTGTTCCGTAAATTACTAAAATGTTCAAGCAAGTATGGCTTGCGCTGCAGTACAGCCTCTTGATACCTTGGAGGAGAAGTGGTTTGCAGTGTGTGGGCTATGGTGGATTGAGCAGGACTGAGTGAATTAGGAATGCAGGCTGATAGTCTGAACATGATTTCTCCTTAAATGCTGCTCCTGGGGCTTGCAGCTTATGTACAGCACATCAAAGATTCGTCGCACTTGTTTCTCAAATATTTGTTGTAATTATTTGCCAGTAACCACCACCTAAGAACAGTGCATGGTACCAGAAAAAGGGGAGAGAAGAAAAACATAAAATCAAAGTGAAAATATGGGCCTCTTCGGAGGGGTAGTAGAAGCCTTATTCACTTCTTCTGGAATATGTAAGTCTTACGGCTATTGTTATTCATTATATCATTGTAATACAATATGACAGCACAGCATAAGTGTCACTTCCCTATAGGATCTCACTTTCTCTTGGACCAGCAACAGCTGAGTCCACAAAGATGCGGTGGCCTGCCAGCCTACACTGACGTCTAGGATCAGACACACGACATTCATCTAGTGCCAGAACCTCCATCAAAACAATTTCCTTCTGCATCCTCAGCTGGCAGGAATTTTCTTCATTTTCCTCAATAAACTTCACATAAATATGATGCAGATCTTTGAAAATAAGTACAAATTCGTGAAGGGAACTGCAAGTCTGACGTGAGTACTTTGAGGCTCTTAGGCAAATAGTCTTTGTCCCAAAAGCAGATTCCAGGTTGGTCTGCCAAAACCTACTGATGGTCCTCTCTGGAAGAACATGCCTATAGCCCCGCTCTTCCCTCTCTGCTTCCCTCAGACCCAGGTAGAGGAATCCCTTGTTGGAAGGATGAGATGGCCCCAGGATGTATGGAGCCCGTGGGGGCTTGTCTCGCCTGTGACCAGGGTGCCCCTGGCCATCCTTGGCTGTCATCGGCTTCCCCTCTCCCTGCATGGCCACTGCCAAGGGTCCCCATTCCCATAGTGGCTCCAGCCTTGTGCCCAGTCCTCCTTTCACCCATACTGGCTTGCATGCGCAGCTTAGGAAACTTAATTCACATTAAATAAAATGGAAAGGTGAGTACCTTCACAGATAACACCAGCATCTTCCTTGTGGTAGCAGTCGTGCGTGCCCAGCCCCCTGTGAGAGCACTGCTCCAGGGAGGACTCATCCCCTCTGCACTCCACGTTGTCCAGGAGAATATCTCCTGTGCCTTCCCCAAAAAAGGCATCGATTTTGGCTGAAACAGCATCTCCGCAGCCCAGCTGCCTGCACACAACCGTGGCATCCTTCATGTTCCAACCATCGTTGCAGACGGTTCCCCAGCTCCCGTTGTGAAAGACTTCAAGGCGCCCAGAGCACACGTCCCCTCCGTTCACCAGCCTCAGGGACATGTCTTGGAAAAGCAGAGGGAAACGCGTAGCACTCAGCAGCCTCAGAAATGAGCTTTCCAGGGGCATTTATCAAATAGCAAAAGCCAGTGGTGTTATGTTGCACAGAAAGTGGCAAAAACATGAAATTAATCTTATTGTAACAAGCCACATTGTGTCAGTTCATCAGCTATCATAAATCCTTACTCGCATAGTGTGCCATATACACCTGGGATTAAATATAAAGATTTTTTTTCTCTTTCAGGCTGTGATGTATATGTCCATAGCTAACATAACCATTCCTATTGATACCAGTATTCTTTAACAGCAAAACTCCTAGATAAGCCTCAAGTATCTCAGAAACTCATCTTACATGCATTTACTCGCTTTGAAATTCTTACCTATAAAATTTTTGCCTTCCTACCAGTGCTTAAGTTACTGTATAAAATATATCAGCTGTGAAAGGCTTGCAAGACCCACGCAGGGAGAACTCACCAGCTGGAACGGGCTTTGTTGTGACCAGAGGAGTAACTGGCTCTAGGAAAGGAAACAGAAAAGTGAATTTCTGGTTTTACTACAGAGGATGCTTAATAATGTTCTTCAGTTGCTGTGTGAAAAAAAAGAAAGCAGTAGGGATATGGAGCAATCCATTCATCTCTGGAAGCATCATCACCAAAAGGGAGAAGGCTGCAAACCCTTTTTTAAATGTCAGGTGTTAATGGTTGCAGTTACCTTGCAGGTGTAATCTTCAATTGTTTTAGGTGTGGACATACTCACCAAAGAGACACATGTCTGCTTGGGTCGTGTGTATAACTCCACTTGAGGTCTTAAGTAAAGAACCTACTTCTATTAAAAATTTGCTGTGATTTTTCCCCAGGGAAAGGTATCCCCAGGATAAGCTGTAAACCAGCATTCTTTGTGCCAGGTCTTATCCACAACGCCTTTCAGCTAGTTACGTTTCACCTCGGTCATTTCAGGCTCGTAGAGTGCCTGCCACGTGGATGAGCTTTATCCATGGACCACCACTTGCCGTGGCACCGGCCACACAGAGGCTGCAGTGACTCGGGCTCTCCAACTGCACACGTGTTTCCAGTCAGAATACAGAATTGCTGGAAAACTGGGAATTGATTTGGAAAAATCCTAAAGGAAGTTACTAAACATAATTTCCTACTAAATACAAGAAAAGGAAATTTGATTTACTCGTCACAGTTCATAATTTATGGGAAATCAGGACTAGGAGGACTGAAATATAATAGTGATGATGTAAAATCATGATTCAAATAGTAATGCATAAAGCAGCCGGGTAATAAAGTAGGAAATTGCATCAGATAAGATTGGCAATGATATTCCAGGTAATCAAAGGATTTGAGAATTAAAATAAAAAATTAAAACACAAACCTGTGTGAAATGTATGAGTTAACAAAAAGAAAAAATGTGGGAAACACAGCAATTCTTATAGGTCTTGGTTTCATGCCTGAAACAATTCCACTGATGGAAACAAGTTGTGCATCAAAATCTTAGCTGCAGGCAAGCTTGCATGGCTCACGAAGCAAGAGTTGACGAGAGATGTGCTAGCGTACCTGCACAAACGACGCTGGCATCCTCTTTATGTTGGCAGTTATGGACAGCGATCCCTCTGTGGGAGCACTCCCACAGGTCGTCTTCATCCCCTCTGCACTGCACGTCATCGAGGAGGATGTTCCCAGAGCCTGGACCAAACGGGGCTTCGGACACAGCTAGCAGAGCTTCTCCGCACCCCAGCCTCCTGCACACCACCTTGGCGTCCGCCAGCTCCCAGGCGTCGTCACAGACCGTTCCCCAGCTGCCGTTGTGATAGAGTTCAACGCGGCCCGAGCACCCGCTGTCACCGTCTGCCAGTCGCAGGGACAGAGCGGAGGTATCTGCTGCGGAGAAAGAGCCCGCGTAGCGCATCAGTGGTGTTTGTCCGAGGTGGTGGCACCGGCTGTCTTCAGGCCACGTGCCACCCCAGAGAAGACAGGAGCGGGTAGCCCGCAACCTAGTCTGCTCTGACAAAGAATCCTCCCCTGAATTTCAGTGCTGTTGTAGGATAGATATTGTAAATGCTCAGAACCCATCTTCCTACATGCAGTACCCAACGGGCATGGACATAGTCCTCTTCCACAGTGTGCTGATCTCTGGGGAAGATGATCCTCACCCGTGCAGCTAGCTGCCGCCTCTCCCCACTTTGTGCAACGAAGGGAAGGTTTTCTGCCTTTTCTTTACCATCATTCTCATCTATACTGTAGTGCTGTCTAAAGGACGAACACAAATACCCAGAGCCAACCTTTTCCTGGGATACCTTGCAATCTAAGGGATATGGTTTGGGTTTTTTTTTCCCTTCCTTTAAATACTGCCTGGTTCAGCTTCTTTTCCCATCCTTGCTAACCCTCTGGCATAACAGATGGTTGGCACAGCGTCATTTCCCCAGAATAGTAGCAGAGCTATTTCTACAGACCAGGCTCATTTCTGAGAGCTGGGTACTTACAGAATACTCCACACATTTATCTCACTTTCAGAAGGAAAGGCTTTTAGAGATCTGAAGTTCCAAATTAGTTTTATGGGTCTGGAGTGTATTTTTCTTTCAGAGAAAGAAATCAGAGACACTGCCGACAACATAATTGAGTTCCTCCTAGTTTGTGGCCATCATAAACTGTACCAAGTATACACACCTGTCTTACTCCTTGGTGGGTCAGTGATTACGAGGTTTTCATTTTGGGACATTTTGCTGTCACCTGGCAGCCATTTGTAACCAGCTAATGCACATCCATTCAGACTGAGGGCCATGTTTCCTAGGTCTCTCTTTCTCCTTAATTCCTTTTTGCTGACCATGATCAAAGCTCCTTCCATCCGAGTACCATGCTTATCATTTACTTCTGCAAAAGCTGGCTGTAAAGAAATGCCAGCAGCAATGTGCTTGGCTCACTTCCCAAGATCTAGGTCTAAACACCTACAAGACTGCCAAATATGATTTCAGGGAGAAAAAAAGATAATTGAGACAAAAGATAATTAACCTGTTGTTCCAGGCATTGAGTATTCACCAGTGATGGTGAAAGGTGTTAAATAAAAAGTTTAAGAACAGGACTACATTAGCTGTCTAAATCCAGGTGGGAATAGTGAGAAAGAGGCAGATTAAAAATTCTATATCCAGATCCAGATCTTGACTTAAATTACAGGCAGAAATAAATTTGTTGTGATTCAGCTGATATTCAAAATGGCTTTATTGGGAGGGAGGCATCTTTCCTATTAAAGTTTCTAAGTAAATGAAGTATTTCATTAATCTGAAATATTAACATCAATCTGAAATTTTTGGAGGTACTTTTTCAGAACATAAAGGACTGATTAAGTAACAGTCCCAAGAATCTTTAATGTATTCTTGTGGGGGTGTCTACATACAGCTGAAAGGCAACTTTTTACTTTCAGCAAATTAATAAAAGAAAATAATTGATATTTGTATCTCTTCAAAGTCAATGATTTGTGCTTAGTTAAGTGTAGAATATAATCAAAGGAATCAGCGAGCACTTAGTTTTCCTGAGACACTAGCACAAATAACAGTTTACCTGCAGTATGTACAAATGAAAGTAATGAGAGTATTAGAGCTATAGAGGAGCCTTTTTTTCCCTTTAACCATTGAACAGCATCCCTATTACCCACAGTATACATAAATAGGATGAAATTGTTTGCTCAAATACTTGGTTGAGTAGACTTAGGCAAAGCACTTAATAGTTACAAGGACACAGTTGCATAGTAATGAGGGTATCATTAGGAAACCATATATACACCATGTATTAAGTTCCTTAAGCCTGCATAATAGTCAACAGATCACTCATTTAAGAAATTCATGTTCAACTTCTGAAAGCCAAGCAAATCAAAGTAAATCTTGGGGGACCACATTCATTTCTCAGTTTCACTGGTGTCTGCAAAGTAGTGCAAACTTCTTTCATTCAGCTGGAATGGAGCCCAGGCTGAATGTAAGGCAAGCAGCAAAATCTGATCAAAGCTCTGTAAAATATTCTTCAAAGTAGGAAAGTTTTTGTTTCTGTCCTTTTGAAAGTGAAATGACTGGCAGGAAAAAGGTAGAAAAACACTGACTGAAATTTCTTCTTCACTGTGCTGAAGAGTTGTCTGTTCATATCTAAGGTGTTCGTAGAAATTAGGGTGGATAGATTCTAGATCTCAAACATGAAAATACTGTTCAAAATAAGGTTAATGGGTGGAGCAGTAAGCAAATCTGTATTACACTTTCCAGTGCTGCTACCACTGGTATTGAGTCACAGCTCTGAACTTCTGACAGCATGAATAAGGCTGTAGAAGACAAGCAGTGTTAAAAAAAGGTTGTAAAGAGAGGAGTTATCAGTTGCCTTGGTAACTGTTTATCATGTTATGAAGCATCTTGGACTAACAGATGGTGTGGGTGTTAAACAGCCAGCCACAGCTACCGTACTGTAATGAGATCCTCAGCCCTTGCCACTGAAACTGGAACAGTACAGATAGAGCGGCAGAAGGAAAGGCAAGATCTGTGCACTCTCTGGAGGACACGATGAGAATTCAAAATGATCTTCATAAACTGAATAAATGTCAAAAATCCGCAAGCTGAAATTCAATGAAGACAGGTGGAATGGGCTGCTCATTGGAAAGAGAAAACCAATGCACAAAGGCAAAATCATCCTTTCAGCTGGCACAGAAGGACCATGGAAAAACTGGAAATCGGTAGTGTTAATGCTACAGTGAGCCAGTCCAGTCTCAGTCTTGCTCTCAGAGTGATACATGGGAGCTACTTACTCTCCGTGGTGCTAAAGACACCTCAGCTGCTCAGCCGGTGATTGCATGTTTAAGAAAGACAGAGATAATGGGGAGAGCTTGGATGAATGAATCAAGAATATAATAGGCTTGAAACTCAGGAGCTCCGAGGAAAGCTTTGAAGAGCTGAATTTAGTTCATGTGGGAAGTGTCTTTCGCTATTCTGAAGAAGAGGATGGCAACCAGTTCCTCTGCTCCCCAGAGTTCACGGAGAGCTAAAAGAGCAGCTGTAGGCACTACAGAAAATGTCCATCCATAAAAGAACTTTGAATATAGTGTCCAACGCATTTTTTTGTGTGTCTTGAAAATATCTGTCAAGTTCAGAGGCAAAGTACACATAGTCATCTCCCCTGGTGGAGATTTACATAGGAGCTTAAAGCCTACTGGTGCTATCAATTTCTGCTTCATTAAAAGAGGATGTAGGACAGCCTGTGGTGGATAGGAAGGTCCCAGCTCAGCTGATGGCTGATGCAAAATGGCCCTGTCTGGTGAAATTCTGGTTTTAAGACTTTTTAATCCCTAAGAAATTATTTCATAGATCTACTAAAACAGGTCATTCATTAAAAACTTGCAAAGTGTATTACGAAATAGATGCCAGAACAAGAGTTGCCCCGACAAAGAGAACAGGGAAAAGGTAGGACATACGCACGCACATGGCAGTGCGATCAGCACTGAAGAAGGGCTGGACCCAAGATCTGTATAAGTTAATCTCCCCTCCCCAACGGGGACCGCTAAGAGGTGCTGAGGAGGAGTATGTGAACGGGACAAGCATACAAAGTGTGCCCAGGATTGTCTCCTAGCCACCTGTTTGCAGCTCAGGGACTTTCTGAGCCCCAAACGGTGCCTTGTGTGGTGATGCAGGACAGAAAGATTTCTGCTCCTAAAGAATGCAGGGCACACAGGTCGTATCTGACTGTTCCTTACCTCCGCTCAGCGTAGACAGCGATGTTGGAGTTGTTAATGGCTCAGTACTCTCTGTGACTGGGGCAGATGTGATCAAGTCGTCTGTTGCTGTGACAGAATAATCTGTTGAAGTTTTGAGGAAAAAAGCAGTAGGAACAATGAATGATAATGAGCAAACATGAATATGAACCAGAATTAAATTTTTGGTTAAAATGATCTGGATTTGTCATTTTGCTAGAAAAGGGTGAAAATACAGGAAGCTTTGTTTCAGAGAGCAAACATGGACTTATCCCTTGTACTTCTACCTGAGCCTCTATCACCGCATAATACCATGATAAATAAATATTTTAAATTTAGATTTTTAAGCTTATTAGCTACTGGAGAATGAAGCAATGTATTCTAGCCCTCTTTATTAAATCTTCATTACATACACTTTCCATACAGTATGGCTTTCCCTTAGACTTACAATTGATTTTGCAACTATACCTTTGTCTTTGTAAGCTATGCTTAGGCTTCCTGGTGTAGATACTGCCTCAGTCTCTTCACTTACTGAAGTGGATGCAAAGGAGGGTGTTGAAGGGACTGTGAAAGAGTTGAGGAAATACATTATTGGAGAAAAACATCAATCAGTGATAGAAACTGGAGCTGATGATTGCTGATATGATTTTGATTATGTCCTTGAAGGAAAAGTGAATTGGATTGTAGCCTCTAAAATTTGGTAGTTTGAGTCAAAACTTCAAGTAAATAATTACTCAGGTAAGGTGATATTTTGTTAATATGATGATAAGGATCTAGGCAGCAGATCTGGGGGCTTAGGCAGCAGGCATTCAAGTGAACTTTCTGCTGATATTCTCCATAGGCAGCCCACAAAACAACTACAACGTGGTGTGCTTTACACTCTCCCATCATTAGTTCCTTGGTGAGAGACTCCAACAGGGATGAGTGGGAAAGTATGGAGAACCAGCTTCTGTACTGTGTCAAGTGGTGGCATCTCCCTCTTTAAGACTGGGAAAGAATTATCAAAGATTATTGAATCTTTAAAGGAAAGATGTCCCGTCTGATTTACTCATTGATTCTCTCCGCTTCCCAGTCAAAAGCACTGATATTTGGGCACTTTTGCTGATACCTAAATTACACAAATAGCAAAAGCAGCTTAAAGCTCCAAATTATTCATAATTACATATCTCCCAAACTTTGACAGCCCAATATTTTAGAAATGAAGGGTTTAGAAGCTGGATTCTTTCTTCACTGAGACAATTAGCAGTTGACTGATCTTAACCTTCATACAGTTATTGTAATCCTACCAATGTAATCTATTTTAAACAAACTTAAACACTATTATTATTATTAGATTTTATGGCATAGTGTCTGTTCTTACCTTCAGAGCTGTGCAAGGGATTTCTGGAGCTGAGGTACTACAGTCTCCTGTAAGTTGGGTGGGGGAAATGGATGATTCTGCAGTATTTTCAGAGGCTGTAAGGAGAAGGAAGAAACATGGAAATGAGAGGGAAAGAGCATTCAGGTAAGGCTGAATGACTGAAATCAGCTCTTGATGAATTTAATTGCCTTCAGGCTTTCTGGAAAAGGGAGCCTGTGTATTATTTGTTTCCACATCCACTGACATGGCTCAGAAATGGATCTTCACGTTAATGCTTTGCATTACAAGCACCAAAAAAGTTTCAGACTTCTTTCACTGGGAGTGAGAAAAGCAAAAGGAGTGTGAGAAGCAAAAATAGAAATGAGTGTTTTAACTTGGCAGTAACATTTATTGGTATATAGTTTCCGAACACTGCAACGGGGCATGTTTTGTCAACTTTGTTAAGTTCAAAAAGTGAAATAACAAAGGGCATTCTGGTTCTGTAGAGGGAAATGTTTATTACAGCTGTTCCTGGCTTATCCGACTGAAAGTCTTTCTCCCAGAGGTACAGTAGTCATTGGAGGAAGGAGGGAGAGGCTGTCAGGACTGACACTGATATACAGCATCTGTTTTTCCTGCAATTCTCCGCCGGATCTCCTTGCCCTGTGGAGCATCACCATTAGCAGGTGGGAGCCATGCCGAAGAGAGGAGGGAGGCTGGAGGGAGAGCCAGCTCTCTCATCCCCAGCTCGCTGGGCTGAGCCTGCGACATCCTGGGCCACAGGTTGGGAGAGGCTGAATCTGAGCTGAGAAATCCTCAGGAGGGAGTACAGGACCTGCTGTTCATTGTGGACTGGCTTGACAAGAAAGCCCAAGCCTGGAGGCTTAGAAATTGTTTAGAATCCACATAGGTAATGTTATAAATGGTGAGAAACATGGACTGGGTGGCTTTTTCCTGAGTCACGCTTCTTAAAGAAATAAAAATGATTTCCTTCAGATTCTGTGGTTCGAATTCTGCACCGTTCAGCTTCCCCTGAAGCAGGCTTTGCCTGTAGCATTTGCAGCTCCCGACTGGAGTAGCGGTAGCAGTGTTAGTGACAGCCTGCCCATGCTGCCAGAAAGCCAGCGGGTTGGTACCAAGCAGATGAAGTTCATAGACAAGCATCAGCTGCACTGAGAGACGGCGATTTTGCAACATTTCTTGGCATCGCCACTGACGTCCCCTCCTAACCAAAACTTATAACCATGTTTTTCTAACATGCTGCATGTTGTGCAAATGCCCTTTACCTGTCTGCAGCGTAGTCAGGATTTCTGATGTCTTGCTTTCCTCCGTGACGGCGGTGGAAGCAAAGGAGGCACCTGTGCTACCTGAGGAGGCTATAAGTATGAGAAATGAAATGGTTGCAAGTAGCAATTAAAAGCACAAGTGTGATTTGAGGAGCTTGTGACTTGCTTTAGGTCTCAGGCTCGATAAAAACCTGTGTTATCAGTCTGCTAAATAACTGGGGAGGGAGAGGTCCAACTGAGGGAGATGAGCGCAAATGCCTGGCTGGGCTCCTTAAAGTTTTTGGAGTTTTTATGAATCTTGGACACACAAAATCACAATGATCTGGACACTTTTGCTTTACAAAATTGTAAGTGTAGTATTTATAGCTACAAGCTCAGAGGTAGTAATCATTAAATGCATATATTCCTAATATGTCCTGACAGCCTGATATTTTTCAAGTGAAGATGTAAGGGCATTGTTCCTTCACAGAGATGTTTAATTTGTAGTTGTCTGCTGTGAATATTTTACAGATTTACATGGTCACATCTTAATTCAGCTGAAAAACCCAAATTAACGGAATATTTGTTCTAAATAGCACTTGCAAAATGGCTGTTCTTACCTTTATAAACTGTGGTTGGGATTTCGGGAGCCGATGTGGCAGTTTCCTCTGTGATGACAGTGGATGCAGAAGACGTAACTGAGGTCAAGAGAAAGTTGAGGAAATACAAAGAAGAGGAGAGACTGGCAGCAATTAGGAGTGAACATGTGAACTGAAATCTTGATGAAAGTAAGTAGACAGGGGCTTTGCAGACAGTGAGTCAATGCATAGCCTTTTATTTTTGCTGAAAAAAAGACTTTCACCTTCATTTAATATTTAATAATAAGGATAGTAGATATTCCTGACTGCATTCTTTTACTACTAGAGATGCAATAGTCATTTGGAAAGGTGCAAAGTGGCCATGGTTAGGGGAAATAAAGAATGAGCTTTGTCTTGTGCTTTGGAAGTGACTTTCAACACGCAAGGGTGCCTCACCTTCCTCGAGGGTTGTCGAGGTCCCTGGAGCAGATGGTGTCTCAGCCCCTGCTGGGCTTGAGCTGGGTGCAGAGAAGGAATCTGCAGAGGTGGCTGGGGAGTGGGGAAATATGTTACTAAACAGAATCGCCTCCATGTAAAAGACAAGACATTTCAAGGATCTGTGAAATCATTAATACTTCAGGCTTCATGGAAAGGAAAGTCAGCTCCCTGGACTTTAACCTTCGGTAATGTGGCTCAGAAGAACATCTTCCAAGTAGTAATTATAAGTGAACTTGGGAGGCTGATGCAACCGGTGCACCTCTCAGCAGGGTATAAACACACCTTATTTCCATTCTACCTTTGCACTAACTTAAGAACTAGGAAAAATTAGGCAAGATTATTAAAAGAATTGAAGGTGAAGAAAATATCCAAGTAAGAGTGCCTCAGATGAACTGATTGTAAAGATTTCACCATACACACATGCAGTCTTGATAATTGTATATGCAGGCAGGCTTAATCACATGCCCGTTTTCCCTCCAACCACATTTTCCTATGAAAATGGAGATGGTGGTGGCCATTGGCTCTTCCAAGGCTAATTACATGCAGAGCTACTAAACATTTTTACTGAATTCCCAATGTTCCTCCTGTCTGCTCTAAACAAATCAGATATATCACTCAAAATTTCCGCACATGACATTTGCAGTTTGTTTTTTTCCCTTGCCTTTGCCAGCAGAAGTCAGGGGTTCTGCGGTAGGTGTCACAACAGTGCTGTCTGTGGAAAATGTTGATGCAGAAATGGAAGTTTGGGACTTCTCTGAGGATGCTGGAAGTTAGAGGAAATAAATTATTAGAGAACTGTAGGAATGGTCATGAGAACTGAGACACTGGTGAAATAATTTAGACACCAGGTTTTGTGCAGCACTGGGTTAATGCACTAGACCTTAACTTCTGGTAGTGCGAGTGAGATTTCTGTCGAATAACGGCAGTTCTACATGAACTTCAGAGATATTTGCCAGTGGTGCCATCAGTGCAGAAATAGATGTGCAGAACATGCAGGAACAGTTCAGGGCTACTACGATGTGTTTTTGTGGGTTCAGTCTTGAGGAGAAGTGATTTTGGGAACCAGTCTTTCATTTCTGTGCTACATATGATAGAAAACTGGATTTTAGCACCCAGTCCTCTGTGGCTGTGTATTATGAAAAGCATAATTAACTTAACGCTTAAAAACCCCAGGAAACATGAGTAAAGTCTGTACTTTAAGGTTTCCAGGGTGCTATGATTATTTCAGGAACAGTAAAAAAAACAGGAGTCAGAAACTTAGACCTGGAGTGTTAAGACTTGTCTTATATTTTCCCTAATTATTAGTAAATGAGTGGCAAATATAGTTCCTACGAGCTATCCAAAGAACAGAAATAATGTTACAGTGGATGAATAAATAGTAATTTGGAGCAATAACTAGTAATTCAGAGCACGTACCTTTCTAGAATACTGTCTGCCAAGGAGCTGTAATCACATGATTTTTGAGTTAAAAATTAGTCTCTGAGCATTTAGGGAGACCGTGAAGAGCTAACGGACTTATGCCTCAAAAGCCCTGCCCTACCTGATGGTGCAACTGTGGAGCGTGCCACAGCTGTGAGCATCAAAAAAAAGCAAAAATTTACTTTTATTGTGCAGTTATTTATATTGCTTCAAAATAGGCTGCTTCTAGCTATGCAATCTTTGATTTCTGTTATGTTTATGACAAGAGTATTAGTTTTTATTTTCAATTCAGACATGCCTGGTTCACATCTGGATGTGCTTCTATCTCCTCTTAACTGGTTGCCTTTCTTATCTTGGGAACGGCCTGTAATCAGATGTTGACTAAAGTGGTCCTGAACTACCTTCTCTTCACCATTTTCATACTCAGTGCTTGCTGCTACCAATCTTGGTATTTTGTCCAGGACATCCTTTTTTTCCTTGATCATGCAGACCAGCCTAAATACAAGGAGCTGCCACGTGCACACATTTCAGCTCTAGTCTGATTTCCAAGCTCTGCTGTGATGTTTCTTGCATTTATGGTCAACAGGAAAACCCAAAGACATTTTTAAGAGCGTGTAACTTATTTTTTTTTACCTGAACAGATGACGCTGACATCCTCATTGTGTCCACAGTTATGTGTGCTCCAGCCGGCGTGCTGACAGTCCCACAGGTAAGATTCAGTTCCTCTACACTGCACATCATCCAGGTGGATGTCGTCTCTGCCAGGGCCAAAGTAAGACTGTCCCAAGACAGAGACAACTTGACCGCAATCAAGTTGTCTGCATACAACACTGCCACTCTTCATACTGAAGTCATCATCACAGACTGTCCCCCATTTGCCTTCATGGTAAACTTCAACCCTCCCGGTGCATCGGTCCCCTCCAGATACCAGTCGCAGTTGTGGCTCTTCTGAAACTAAAGCAAAAACTGGCAGGTAAACATCTCAATTTGTTTATTTCCAGGGTATCTAAACTTCTTACATCTAAGCCTGCATCCCCATCTGTGCAGGGATGGGCTGCCCAGTGTTTCTGTGTCCCCAGTAGCCGGGGCTTACTGGGGAACGCCTGCAGTGCACAAAGCAGTACAGGGCAGGGAGCTGAACAGCAGAGCCCAAATCAGTGTGGTTAATTCAGCCCTGTTCACATGGCTCTGCTGCGTACAGGACCCAATCTATCGCAGTAGGTTATCGTTGGCTGTGCTGGTGAGATAACCAGCTCACCCAGAGCTGGCTCATGTAACTCTACAGGTGTGCCCGCTATGCTTACACTCAGGAGTGTGTCTCACCCTCTTACCTTTGGGTTTAAATTTGTCTTTTATCCATGTTGAAAATTTCTTCCATAGTGAGTTTTGGTCTCCATTTGCTGAGTCTTCCGGTGAGTTCCACCACAGACCACTTGCTGTGGCAGATAAGAAAACATATTAGCATTGATGTAACATATCACAATTCTAGGTATATTGTATGTTTTGCTGTGAGATGGTACCCGGTATGTGTTGATACAGAGTTGGATACAGTAAGTGTTGGTATGTGGTGTGTTTTCAAAGCAATCCTGTGGTTCCTCCCTGTGTCTGGAAGGACATGCTCATTTCCTCATAGTTCAGTGGAAGACGGCTGTAGAGGACCTTATTTCATGGCAGCACAAAGAGCGAAGGGATCTGACCCCAGAAATCCTCATGTACATCCTTCACCTTCAGTGAAGACATGGGCTTCTGGGAGCTGAGCTCTGCCAGATTTCACTGGGGCAGTAGAAAGGGTTACTTACCTTTGCCATGTGTGGTTACCACAGTAGCAGGGGAGGCTGTGGACCATTTGTCTGTGCAGACCGTGACAGTTGTTTCGGCTGACAGCCCAGCATGTTAGCGTAAATCTTTGCAAATGCCTGCTCAGGTCTGCATGGGAAGCCCAACTTTGTCTAACTCTGCAGTGAAGAATATACTATATACTGCTCAAGGTATTTAAAAATAGATGTTTGATTAAACCAGACCATGGCATCATGGTTCAGATACCAGGGGATGAAATGATCTTCCAAAACAGGATACAAACCTGTGGTCTGGTAGTGTGGTTTTGATAATTTGTAGTTTTAGTCACATAAATATATTTGAAAATCTACTTGTATTCACTGAAAGGAAAAAGGACTTAGGCTGCCAGGGGTCAAAGCAATGTTTTCAAATGGCAGCTTTTAAAAATAATATCCTTGCTCTTTCAGAATTAGCATGCTCCGAAGAGCTGTGCCTGATTCAATCACTAAAATCAGGAGAAATTTCATTTGGGGATTTTTTTTCTTTTTTTTCAAATTGGCATTTGATCTTCAGACACTCACTTTCACAGACTTTTACTTTAGTGATACTAAAGTCTTGGGTATGCAAGACAAGATCCTAAGTGATTTTTCCAGTCAAAGTTAATCCAGTCTACATCAGGTCGAATCAAAGACAAAAGTGAACCTATAGAATAAGGACAAAGCTTATAGAGTTGCTGAAGTGCTGGGATTTGACCGCCTTCTTGAAATGCAGCTTAGTCCTCTCTGATGCTGAACTTCCCTCTGGATTGCCTTTGCTCTTCTCTTATAAATAATTCGATATAACCAATCCCTTAATCTACACTCCATGAAATTATCTCTTTTTGTAAGGGATTGACAAGACTTTATTCATAGTGTCCATGCTGATAATTAAATATCAAAGTATCTCAATCAAACTAGCAAGATTATAAGGAAGGTTTGGGGTTATTGTTGTTTGAAGTTTGAAGGAACATGGCACTGCAGTAAAGTATATTTCCATCTGGGACTGGCAGGCTGCTCTGTGTTTCTTTTTCTCTCTTTCTCTACATTTTTAAATGTACAGTATAGAAGAATTGAAATTCAAAACTAGAACATTAGAAGAAGAATGTTTAGAGAACAACTTCCCCAAATTATTCCCCTCACAGAAGAGAAACAAAGAAAATATTCTTCAGCACCTTCAGTTTTGGAATATAACCTATGGATTTGATCTGAATCTTTGAATTAGAAGATAAATTAAATCAACAATTTTATGGTACAAAGCTTGTCAGTAATATTCTAGGAGACTCTTTGCCACCACTTCCCAGCAAGCCAGTCTGTATTAGTAACTAATTCTGTCTGTAACATTTCCCTGCAGGCATGAAAATATTTTAGACACAGTACCTGGTTCAGATAGAAGAGTAGCACTTAACAGCAGCAACCAAGTGAGACTCACTTGAAGGTCCATTTTCATTGCGGTTGTCTCTTCTAACCTGATGCAGTTTCAGAATTTATAATAAATGAGTTCTGGTCTACCCCAAAGGTGTGTGCTGTGCAATTTGATCTTTCTTCCTGGACTTCCAGATCAATGCCAAGGAAGTGATTTACTGAGTATTTTCATTTCACAGGGTACATCCAGACATCCGGATAAGTAGATCCAGATCATGGTGCTGTTCCGGACTGGCTACCAAGATCTTCCCAAACACTCCCCAGGCGCCTTTGTGGCCGTGTGTTGATGATGTGGTTGTTCCAGGAAGCAATGATTTACTTTTGGAGATTAGGCTGTTTGGTAAGGATTCTCATACCACCAGTTAAGTCAATTTCCAATTTACAACCATACTAAACCAGATTAAATTGGTGTGAGGATTGTGCCAAAAGAAGATTAGCATCCTAAAAATGTCAGGAAAGTCTCAACCAAATTCTCTCTGTCCACTACAGATCACTCCTCTAAGAAACAATTTCTATGCTTTTTCGTATTTCTCTGACTCCTTTTTAACCTGGGACTAGATCCCTCCAGCATGTTTCAGATCTGCAGTTCTCTCTCTCTCTCACTTGCAGCCTACAGAGCAATAAAACGGCTGCAAGAGATATTGGCCAAGGCATGGTTGGGTAAGAAGAACTGTTTCGGGGGGTAGATAAGTAGGGCTAAACTACAGCAACCAAGGAAATGGAGCAAGATAGGGCCAGAGAGTGCTAAATTAAGCTAAAACTGTGCAAGTCAAGAAATCTACGTAAAAACAGAGGGGCATGACCAGCTGCTATGCTCTGTTCTGGGGAAGACCAGTATAGACTGAAGTCATGGGGCCCTATGCCATGATCTACACTGATTTGCTGTAATCCCCAAGAAAATGGTGAGCACCGATGGAGCACAGTAGGGAAAATCCAAATGATCCTTATGAGCCATGAGGTTGCTGACAGGAATTAGTCACCTTCCATACTTTACAGTAACCACAAATGCTAGACAAGATGAAGACTCCACTGACAATTTATGTCCTGCTCTCCATCTACCAGTTTCACGGCTGGTATGTTTCTGATCAAACCAGACTGAGATTGTCCCCTTGTCTTCAAAGGGCAAGCACACATGCTATCTGACAGTCCTGTGTGTTACATCCCTCGTAAACATAGACTGCACAGAGCCTAAGGAAGTGGAGCCTTTGTCTGTTAGGACCTATGAGACATGCTTTTGGGTCTGTGAGATATTACACAAAAGAGTCGAGGCACAACATATTTTTCAGGTGAAGAGGAGAAACTAGAAACAGGTTTTTATTCTACTGGCAAGAGATATGTGATCATAGGATGAGAGGCAGAAGATATTGCAGTGCCAGTATAAATACAAATTAATAAAGGACTATGAGAAAGCATGAAAAAAAGTCATCATGAAGAGGAAATATACAACAGGTCATGCTGGAGATTAACCTTTGCCACCTGTTTTCATGGTATCTTTTCAGATTAGGTGACTTGCATGAAAAAAGGGGAATCCCACCTAGAAAGGCTGGATTGGAAGGATGAATCCCATCCTGTACAGCTGGAAAAGATTTGCTTCTAGCAAAGCCATGGATCGAGCAGGATCCCTCCAGCCACACAATCTTCTCCCTGGCATGAGGTGGTGGTGTCAACACCACTGTGGCCTCTGATACCCCAAAGGATGCCTCCAGCTCTACCTCGCTCTGTACTGTCAGGGAGAAGATGGGTCTCAGCTAGAGAGAGAAAAAAAGCAAAGCTAAATTTTCTTAGCTGATTAAAAAATGAACATCAATTCTTTCTTTCCGCGAATGCTTTTCTTATTTTCTTAGCACAGTACGATGTGTGATATCTATCTAGATATCCATGTTCTTACCTTCACAATACCTGCTTGAGCAAAACCAATCAAGTCAAGTATCTAAACTCCTAGTTCTGCGTGTGGGTATTACTTGAATTCAGTGTCATTTCCTGAAGTGACTAAGTGGCTTTATGGTAGATCCTTATCAGTATATCTCTATCCACATAGCTCTAAGCTGGGCCTGAACAGTACGGTATGCACCAGCTTCCTTTCCTGGCAGCAATTAAGCTATTTTATACAAACATTTTTCACTTTTGAATGAAAAAGAAATTTTAGAAATAGTCCAAAACTCCAACTGAAATCTCATTAAGGTTTTATTCTCAAAACAATGATGAACAATTTTGTTTTATCTTGTGATTTGACCCAGATCTAAGTGCTCTGGATTTAAAGATTTGGATCTGAACAAAGTCACGTAGAAGCCACAGAAGTCTGATATGCATGTGCCATTTCAATGCACTTCATATCCATCTTATAACGAAAGTATTTCTTTGGCTGCTGCTGAACTTTCAATAATATTCTCTCTAGGAAGTGTAGAGTCCTGTAGAAATAGCTAATGTGTCAGTCTGGTGGCTCAGCTAAACAGTGCTCAGCAGTAAAGCTACTTGTCCAAGAAATCCCATGCAGCAGGAGCATGGGTGTTAATGGAGAGAGCGGACATAATTCACGTTGTCTAGTTGTAGGCATATAATCTATTTATAAACTAAGCTCTTAATCAGTGGCATTTCAGTGCACCTCTATTTGGAGCCTCGATATAGGGATAGGAAAATATGGGGAACATGGCTGAATGCAAATGTCTTGACTATGAACAAGCATCAAGATTTGCTTTTTCAGCATTCCTCAGTCTTTTATAAAACAGGTCCCAAAGAAGACATTAGTCCCAGCGGACATGCGGAGGGCTGAGGACTCCACTACCCAGCTCTTGCCTAGTGAGGCTGGATCTCACCTTAGGCTATTTTACACCATATCTAAGAAGTAACGGTGGTAGGTGCGAATGCTAGCAGGGGCAGAAGATTTGTACAGCTAATCTGTAGTGACAGATGACAAAGAATGACCGGCCTCCACATTAAACATTGCAGCTCCCGTCATGGACATTGAAGGTGCCATTGGAAAGGAGGTGGTAAGACTTCAGTCCAAAGCTAAGCAAGCAGACTAATCCTGTGTGGCAAGAAGCAGCAGTGATGACAGTAGGGCTGACTTTTGCGGTCTTGGAATAGCAAAGCTATTTCCCAGAACATCTTCTTAAAGAAATCTATCGAAATTCGCTCATAGAAAACAAAGAGTGTTTGTCTGTAGTGAAATAGCTTTATGCTGGAGGTTGGGTGTTAAGCTTTCCTCACGGAATGCTGGAGCTTTGCTGCACTGGCAATACTGCCTTTCCCTGGAAATAGCTTCTTCCAGCTTTTTCTAATACGTATGGATTTCAGAGTGTATTTTGTATTGTGAAATATGAACACACAGAGGTACATATATTTGTATATGTGACATATTCTCCATAGGACACCTTCTGCTAAGGGGCAAGTTCTCCATGAAGCCGTGCTGCTCTGCAGCTCTGACCAGCCAACTTCTCCAGCATTTGCAAACAGAAGCAAGCTCACCAAAGGCATTTAAACATCTGATTTTCATGGAAAATTAGTGTTGTAATTTCCATGAGGATCTGAGTCTGAGATAGTTTAAGGGGCTAAAAGCAATGGGAAAATGCAAAGCTGTTCTGGAGGCTCCCACCACCGGAGGGCAGTGAGGCACTGTCCTTAGGCAGTGAGCCCAGCTCTGGGTAAGATGGTCTAACAACACAGTGCTTTTGTAAGGCCCCAAAAGAGGCCTCCACTTCAGCAAATACCATGAAAAGCAAGCAGAGGTGAAAATAAATATGTGCAAAAGAGACAGCTACAAACAGCAGGACCGTTGTTTCCATTCCTTGCCTGTCTCCTGCCAAGGTTGGAGGATATGTCTCTGCCCAAATGGAGAGCAGGAGAAACTCTGGCCCACCTCAGGCATCCATCTATTTCATCTTCCCTTGCAGCTCTTCACTCATTATCACTTAGAGAGGTTATAAACCGTGACACCTGATAGCTCTTATATCTAATATTTGTAAAGAATTTCACTGAAGTATCTCTGAAGGAATAAACGAGGGCTGACTGCCTTTCTCCTATACTTGTGTTTCTTGTACAAATACCTATTTGTATTTCTTCTTCCCTGAAAAAAAGAAATTACTAATGTGTATGAACTCATAAAATGGTGCACTTTTTTCCGTGCTATAGTAATGTATTTGTTATTTCTTTAAATACACTTACTGCACTTTTGAGAAGACTTCTTATGTGACAAACCCCATTTTTTGCTGAACCCATCGTGTTCCCAACAGTCTGGTAATGGCCATGTCCAGTACCCTGCCATAGTGGAGGTGTTTGCAGTGCCATACAGAAACAGCCCCAGCAGCTCTCAGCTAGTGGGGCTGAGGGACCAGCGTGCCGAAACCTGGATCCCCACACAAGTGAACTCATCTGCCCCTTCAGGGGATGTCTCCCTGGGGAGACAAGGGAAATACTTCTCTCAGGTCACGAAACACCTTTGGTAAGGACCTGCTTAGCTGTTTAAAAAATAGTGTCTTTTGAAGCGTGATGAAAAATGATTTAGTTAAATATAATAAGCAGAAGCCAAAACATGGACTTCAGAAGAAATGTCATGCTTTGTTTCATCGGTTTTACCTTTTGTTTCTAAAAGCAGAGAAGAAGGACCAACTTCAAAGGAACTTTTGAGACCTTCAAGATGTACATGTAAATGAAGGTTCCTTATTTTTTCTACTTTGAAGAACACCTGGAAACAAACATGGGAATGAAATAATATGTTGCCAAAGAGCGGCAAGGTGGAAAAGATGCACAAGGAAAAGTGAGCCAGCAGAGGAGCCAAAGACTGCCTTTTTTTCTACTTTTCCCAGCCCCAATCCCTGCCGCCTCAGGGGCAGCAGAATTACCTGATAACAGCAGTCCTTGTCCTGCGTACACAGATATCTCTGCACGCCTGAGGTTATCAGGGGCTGGGTGCAATCTCTGTGCAACAAAGGATGATGAATAGCTGTTGTACAGCTTTGTGGTATGATTTGCATTTGGAAATGTAATATTCTGTTGAGGTTTGGAGACCCTGGGTATGTGCCTGGTTGCTTGCTCCTATTAAGGCGCATGATGTTGTATATTCACTGCTGCTGTTACCCATGCCATCTATGTGATGCTGTGTAGTGCCCTAATAAGCTGTCCAGACATATTCTGAATTATAATTAAAATGTGTATTCTTTCAATGCATTCCTTCTTCGTGTTTTCTCTCTGCCCAATGCATTCCTTTTTCGTGTTTTCTCTCTG
This sequence comes from Gymnogyps californianus, assembly GCF_018139145.2. Lineage (NCBI taxonomy): Eukaryota > Metazoa > Chordata > Aves > Accipitriformes > Cathartidae > Gymnogyps > Gymnogyps californianus. Next base: position 5,430,710 of record NC_059476.1, read on the forward strand.
CCAGCCATTCCACTAAACTCAACCCCAATAAGTTCTGAAGTGAAAGGTATTTTTGCACACTGAAGAATGTATAGAGAAAAGGGCAAAGCCCAGGTGAAGTAAATCACATCCTCAATAACATAACCTTCAAACAGGTTCCTTGCATTTATGGTGAATTTATTGGTAAAGCAAAGTGGAAACTTTACATGTGAAGCCATCTTCCATGGACAAAACTGAGTATTGAGTGCTGGGTCCAGCTTCCAGGTCCCAGAGGAGAATGGCCTTGGGATAAGGATGTCACCGTCCAGCCTCTGGAAGCCCCAGTCCACCCCTGTGAATCCTGTGAGGGAAAATCTTTGTCAGAGATGAAGGCTCTGCCAATGTAAATGAGTATCGGTGGTCTTTGCTCCGCACACAGTAGGACAGGTCATTTCATCCTGTCACCCAGCTAAGGCTTTGTGTCAACACAGGTTGCTTATCTTGGCGTGTGCTGCATTCTTGCAGCTTTTCCTGCTTTTCACGTGGACAATGGTGTAGTCTTAATAAAGAGGTTTTCTCAGCTTCTAGCGAATCCTTTCGATGTCAGCAGGTACCATGGGTAGGGGTCACCCAGAGTACCACCAGTGCCAGGTGACTGTCTCCAGCACCCTTTAAGCATTTGTTATCACAAAAATGGAAGTGGCCTTCTAGTGCATTGGGGGTGCTAGGGAGTGAGGCGTGACTAATATTGCCTTTAAATTTCTTTTAAGTAGATTTTGATACTACAATCAATGCAATAAGAAACGGGGATTGAAGTGCACAGTCTAACCAAATGCTAACTCCGTCAAAGTCCGATTCCTTCAAGAAATAAGATCCATTTATGAAAGCTACATTGCTATTTAGAGCTTTATCTCCTGAGAGTTTGGGAAACTAACAATTTCTCAGGATTTTGATTCAGAGACATCTCTACATAAGAATCATCAATACATTACTGGTTAAAAAGTGCACAGAGACAACACAAAACCAGCACATAAATGGCCAAACCCCAACCCAGTCAACTCGCAAGTCATCAAAGGTCAAATCACAGAAGAGGAGAGAGGAGTACCCTGAGCCAATGTTTCCACTGATTTTGATTAATTGACTCCTTCTGATACTCTTTCTCATGAGTAGTGTTCAATTAAGGAAAAAAATTGATTAGGGAAATTCACAAATGCTTCTCTGGAGAAAACACTGGGAGTTGTGCCTGCATAAAACTCAAGGATTTTTTATGCGATATTAGAGCCCTAGTAGAGGACTTCAGCAGGGCCCTTGCATGGTTCCTGCTGTCCATCAGCCTCAGTGACACCTCGGAGAGAGCAAAGAGAATGGGTCTGGCACTTGGATTTTCCTCAGGAAATTAATGTAGCAATGCTCTGGGTCTTGATTCATAAGGTAGCTGAATATACTAGACGTAGGTGCAAAGCTGCATCGAATTTTGGTACATATTTACTGGAAATAATAATGATAAATAGAACTGGTGCTGGCCTAACTTTGTTTTATTAGTTACTAAAGAAAGATGATGAAAAGAGTAATTAACAAAATAAGGAAGATGAATTAGTAGAGAAAATAAACAACAGGAAACAATCAGGATAACTACATCAATTAATTAGGGAAAACTTTCTTCTCTGTATGAATCCTCAGCAGCTCGGATGTAAGAGGAAAAAAGTGCACATAAAGAGATGTGTAGATCTTTTTTGTCTGTACGCTGATATTTTCCACAGTGCAGGCTTGCACATGTGAGGCTGGGCAAACACACATGCAATATGGGAGCTATTAAGTGACCAGCAAGGAGTGCTTCAGTGGGACATCTTGGAGTGGCACCTTCTCCTGCCCACGCGCCTGTCTGTGAAAAAGCAGATATCCTATTTAACTGTGACATTTTGGGCAACTAATGCAGTTAGAGACTTGGTATGGAAAAAAAGAAGGATGAGTAGGAAGCAATGTGACACAATGGAAGCATTTATTACTTATTTATGGTATCTTATAACCACATCAGTCAATACATGTGCCTTAGGTATGTAGGGGAAACATTTCTGACTATCCTACTCCATGTATTAATGTGAATTGTGCTGAATCTCTAGTCATGAAAATGTTTCTGCTGGATCAATCTGCTTGTAATCAGGCTTTTTTTTCAGTTTATTTGAATACCTGGTTGTTTCCAAGCATGAGGAGAGAATTAAAGCACAAGACTGCTGGATTTCCAACAGAATGCATATAAAGTGAGATTACTGCAGGAAAGACTTATTGTTAGATGTATTATATAAATATATTATTTTCTAAAGAGTGTTTTAACGTAAACAAACAACACTGTTAGCTAAGGTAAAAAGGCATGGGGTGATGGGAGAATAACACAAACACTACTGGTCTGAGGAGCTGTGCTCTGCAAGAGAGGAGACTGTCAGGGATGTAATGTGGACCAAGTCTACCTCTGCAACGGAGGACATCTGGCTTCCCTTTTCTGATTCCAGATTGTGGAATCCTGTGTCGATCAAGATGACAAAGTTTGTCTCACAGTTTTCTTACTCGGTACATCAATCCTAGTGGACTCTATAGAGCGAAGAGAATAGAAATGGTTTGTATTCTGCTACTTGAACTAAACGTCAAGAACATTAGTCACAAAATACTCAGCCTTGTGAATCTCAGGTAATTAGCAGATGAAATCACTGAGACTTTGAGTTAGATATAGATAAAATTCATTGGAAAGAAGCTTTCCTTGTCAATCCTCACTGAGAAATCCAGTTCTCATGGAGACTGGGGATCTGTAAGGTGAAAGTGCCTGCTAAGATTTCTTGTAGATGCCTCAGCAATTTACCAGGCTTAAGGTAATGTACATCTTCATCCCCTTTCTTTGTTCTGCAGACCCTGTAAGAACAACCAAAGAGAAAAGTGATGAGTTGAGCTGGCAAATAGGTATGAGATTCGTATTTGTTAGGTCTCAAATAGTCCACAGAAGTGTAGCAAGGAATTATTTTCCATCATGGGCTTAACTCCTAATGATTTTTCAGCTATACTTCGAAATGCACCTTATGGGAAATTCCTGAAATGAAAAAAATAAAGCAGCAAGTACCTGAACAGACAGCATTGGCATCTTCATTGTGGCCACAGTTATGTCTTGACTATCCGTTGTGGGAGCATTGCCACACATAAGCTTCATACCCTCAGCACTGCACATCATCCAGGAAAATAACTCCAGAACCTTCCCCAAACCGGGCAGCTCCTGGTGCTGAGGCGGGCTGCCCACACCCAACCTGTCAGCAGATGACCTGAGCATCACTAATATCCCAGAAATCATGGCAGACTGTTCCCCAGTGTCCTTTGTAAAAAAGTTCAACATGTCCCTCACATTGATTTCTGCCATTCTCCAGCCACAGAGATATTTCTAGCAAGGAAAGAGCAGAAGTAAATTACACACTGCCCTGACTCTAACCTTACACTTGTACCAGCTGCAGGTGCTGGTTTTGGCTGGCGTAGAGTTAATTTTCTTCACAGTAGTTAGTATGGGGCTATGTTTTGGATTTGTGCTGGAAACAGTGTTGATAACACAAGGCTGTTTTTCATTATTGCTGAGCAGTGCGTACCCAGAGTCAAGGCCTTTTCTGCTCCTCACCCCACCCCACCAGCGAGCAGGCTGGGGGTGCACAAGGAGTTGGGAGGGGACACAGCCGGGACAGCTGACCCCAACTGCCCAAAGGGATATTCCAGACCATAGGACGTCATGCTCAGCATATAAAGCTGGGGGAAGAAGAAGGAAGGGAGGGACGTTGGGAGTTACGGCGTTTGTCTTCCCAAGTCACTGTTACGCGTGATGGAGCCCTGCTTTCCTGGAGGCGGCTGAACCCCTGCCTGCCGATGGGAAGCGGTGAATGAATTCCTTGTTTTGCTTTGCTTGCGTGTGTGGCTTTTGCTTTACCTATCAAACTGTCTTTATCTTAACCCACGAGTTTTCTCACTTTTACCCTTCCGATTCTCTCCCCCACCCCACCGAGGGGGAGTGAGCGAGCGGCTGCGTGGGGCTTAGTTGCCAGCTGGGGTTACATCATGACAAGCAGGTCCGCATTGCAAAAAGGACAAGACTTGAGAAAAAGCTATTCTGCAGAAAAGGGCCATTCATGCAGCCTGACATTGTACTTGGAGCAGGCAAACACGCCTCTGATGGTACGCTGTACTTGCACCCTAATTAAACAATAAGATAACAGAGGTCGGATGTTTGTAAGAACGATGGAAGTGGCCATTTGCTCCGTGCAGGTTCAGTGAATCTTGGAGCAGCACAACACTTTAAGGAAGGCTGTGTTCCCTGAGAATGACTTCTAGAGAGTCTAAGCTGGCACACGTGAGGGACACTTTGCCCTTCTGTGATGAATTTCTGAAAGTATCAAAGTGATTTGCTAAGCAGTAAGATAGGCTAAGGGAGTCGAATTTTAATTCAGTGATAAGTTCTGAATTGCACACCTTACACTCCTTTTCAAGGTCGTTTCCCAACACTTGAGTCCTCCATAATCATCTACATCATTTGATGAACTATAGTGTGGCACTTTCCCAACCTCTTTGAATAAATGTTCTTTTTCCCTTTGTATCAAACAAAAGCAAAATGTATTTCCCAGTAAATACCCAATTCTTGGAATGATCAGCTAAAGAAATGATGACTCACCAGATGTCCTGTCTCCTCTAGAAGCTGTGGATTAGAAATATGAAAATATGAACAACATGAAAATTGTTATCTTAGCAGCTTCAGTTGTGTTTCAGAAGAAATTCATTAATTAATTGCCAGCAGCAGAACAAACACTACAACAGACCTTTGTGATACCTTGTGGCAACTGGGGAGAACTTTGTACCTCAGTCTGCTCTCTGTAAGTGGTGAGGAGCCTCTCTCTTATATTGTCTAATTTGTTCTAAAACTAAATTACTTTTTAATAACCTGTCTTTAACTACCTTAATCAAGACAAAGATTTTAGCTCGTGCTGAAAAGCCAGAGTGAGAGTTTATTCTTTAGGAATGGCTTCTAAGTTAAAAAAACCCAACCAACCAACCAACCAACCAAAACAAACCAGTTAAAGATGATGTTCTGGAGAGGCACAGGAAGGGTTCAGTTTGAACACACACAAATCCAAATATCTGTGCTATAGCTGGTGGTATCTGATTACTTTAGAATTCTTATGGGAGTAACGCTCCTGTGAAACCCAAAGTGCGAAGTGTTTACCAAGCCACTTCCTCCTCCAGTATCCTCCACAAAACAACACATCTCCTTTCTACACTCCCATCAATGTTTCTGACTTGCCACCAGTAGTATATTCTGAGCATCCCAGACCAGAAGGCCTTTCCCGAACATACAACACCAGCTCTTGCCACCAGTAACCACCCCTGAAGCATGTGGAGGAGAACAGAGAGAGGCAATCGGGCTCTCGGTTCACTTCTGCCTTCACTGTGCTTCTCTTGTGTCGCACCCTGACAGCTCTGCTGGCTTTGTTGCTATAAGCCTTGTCTCAGGCTGATGATTAGATTTGCAATTTACACAATTCACAATTTTACATAAATAAAATCATGCCAAATGTACCTGAGCAAAGCACACTGGCATCTTCTCTGTGCCCACAGTTATGTGTTGAACATCCTGTATGAGAGCATTCCCACAGGTAGGATTCATTTCCATGGCACTGCACATCATCCAGGAAAATGTTGCTTGATCCTGGAATGAAATGTTCATTTCGCAGTGCAGAGAGCTTTTCCACATCCCGGCTGTCTGCACACGACCTGCACATCATTTACGTCCCAGAAGTCATCACTGACTGTCCCCCAGCTTCCTTTGTAATAGACTTCGATGACCTTCACATCTGTTTCTACTGTTTATCAACCTTGTGGACGCTTCTGTGAAAGAGAAGAGTGAAGGAAATATGACTTTGTAGGTTGCCAAACCACTAAGTTAAAATTCTGGCGTAGTTCTGGAGCTGATTCAGTATATCACAGTGGCTATTGGATTCTCTCCTGGCCTTTCCTCTGCAGGGAAGGTGGAGAGAGAAATTTGATTAGTGCTGGCAGACCCAGTGTCATTGTGGGGCAATTTGCGGTCACTTGGTTTTTCCTGGGTCACTGAACCAAAGATCCCCTGCTTGGGCCACGCAGATGTTCACAGTTACCTAAATCAGGTTTTCATTCCCAGCTGAATACTGGTTATGAAATTAATAGTAATGAAAGAAATGACCTATGTTAGATAAATACTAGTGGGTATTTATCTATTGTTATATTAACAATGAAGTATTAAAATTAGTAAGGCAGAATCAAGGTTTTACTCATCAAGACAAGGGTGACCAAGAGATGAGGTTAATCAAGACAAAGCAACACAATGTGACCATGACTTTCTTATAACTAAATTCTCTTTTCTCCTTGCATTTTAATATCACTTAAGGGCCCTTGAGTTTCATTAGAAAGTGGAAAAAATCTCTTAGATTTTTTTGTATGTGTTAGGTAACTACCCAACAGATAAAATGAAAAATGCTGTTTTATGCAACGCCTTTTCTTTTTTAAGACTTTGGACTTTTAGCAACCTGGTCCAGTGAAGAAGTTTTTCCCACATAAAAAGTCCCATCCTTTCAGTACTCTGGCAAACTAGATATACATTTCAGTTTCAATTATTAATTCTTCTTAAAGATTAAAAATCCATGTTTAGCCTCATGAAAACCATGTAAATCAGTATTACTGCTTTCGTTGTGATCGTAATATACTATATTTTAAGAAGTTCTTCTCATGCATACACTACTGAAGAAACTAAATAAGACGTAAATTGGTAATAATTTAAACAGGAAGTTGCTTATGCTGGGAAAATTATTTCAAGACAGAAATGGTTGAATAAATATGAAATTGAAATTGCCAGGTATTTCAGTTCCCATAGAAGCTGTGAGAGGAGGGAGCAGACAAAATACACATTTTAGCAATCACAGTTTTTGTAAAATTAACTGTATTTTTCGAACAGATTCTTCACTGAGAGAGTGGTCGGTCACTGGAACAGGCTGCCCCGGGAAGTGGTCATGGCACCAAGCCTGTCAGAGTTCAAGGAGCATCTGGATGGCACTCTTAGTCATATGTTTAGTTTTAGGTAGTCCTGCGAGGAGCAGGGGGTTGGACTCGATGATCCTTATGGATCCCTTCCAACTCGAGATGTTCTATGATTCTATGATAATACTTCACCTTTCTTTGCAAAACCTATTTTTGTTTCAGAAAGTGTTCAGCAACGGGCTAATTAAGCGCTTTGTAATACATGCGTTCTGAAGGTGACAAAAATGATGAGACATGAGATTATGAGCTGACTTTCCTTGCTAGCAACTTGAAAATCAATGGAGAACAGGATAAGACTTTGCAGCTTTTTTACCATCTGACAGTTGCCAAGGTTAAATCTGGGTAAGGACCTAGAACGGCCAGAAGTCTGAGCATGGCACTTACTTCTTCAGAGGGATCTGACACAGCCCTGGTTCCTTCTTGTTGCTCCCTGCCCCTGGGCTGCAAAAGAGTCGTGACTCTAAACCTTTGGATTTGGTTTATCCTGATTATCTCACTCAAATAAATAACCTGCAGGCATTCAATAGAAGCTTTGTCAAGGTGAGGCATGTGGGATTAGGACCTTAAGTTCATGAAAAGTCTCCTGTGTGAAAGCTTGTTGGTTCTGCAAGGGCGGAATGTGCCTTGGGATTGCTTTTTGGTGCTCCTCCCTAGTCTTGGTAGTAAGCAAATAGAATTGTTTAATACAGATTACAGGTGATTAAAATAATGTGATGGTAGGATAAAAGTATTGGATGGACTCTGAGTGACACTGATTAAAATGCTCTAGAAGTTTTTGAATCTTAGCTGGATGGAAGTTTGCAATGTCAAATATTGATAAAAAAAAAAGAGGGAAGTTCTCTGTGTAGGACAGAGCCTTGTTACTGGCAAGAGAGCCACAATGCTGTTGAGAAAAGGGTTTTCTAGTTCAGGGGAGCACTTTTCAGTTTGACAAAATTAAAAAATTAATTGTGACTTTTCTTGATGAAGCAAGGATATTAGCGTGTACATGAGCAAAATGACACTGGCATTGCGGCAACTGCCACACTTCTCTCTATACACCCCCTGTGAGAACATTCCCACAGATAGGTCCCATTCCTTCTGCACTGCACATCATCCATGACAATATTTCTTGGGCTGTGACTAAAGGTGACATCTCCTGAAGATGATACAGCATGTCCACAAACCTGCTGGTTACAGACAACTTCTGTATCATTTATGTCCCAGAAATCATCACCAATGGTCCCCCAGGTTCCTTTGTAAAATATTTCAATATTCCCTTCACACTGGTTTCATCTGTTCGCCAACCTCACTGACATTTCTTTGAAAGAAAAAAGAGAATTTCCCTGAAGCTGGGCACTTCATGGATAGACAGAACCAGAGACTTACGCAGGTTGGAAGGGACCTCCAGAGGTCTCTGGTCCAGCCCCTGTGTGAAGCAGGTCTAAAGCGGGTTGTTCTGGGTGATGTCTATGAAACCATTAAATACCTCCAAGAATGGAGATCCCACAGGTCCTCTGGGTCCCTGTTCCAGTGTTTGACCACCTCATGGTAAAAAAATTATTTTCCTTTATATTTAAGTGAGATTTCCTAAGTTCTGACTTGTTGCCTCTTGTCCTATTGCTGTGCATCTGTGAGAAGAGCCTGGCTCCATCTTCTCTGTGCCCTCCCAGTAGGTGACTGTAGGTGGCAATAAAAACTCCCCTTCGCACTCTTAAGACTGACCAAGCCCAAGTCCATCGGCATCTCCTTGTATATCTTGTACTCCAGCCCCCTGAACATCTTGATGACCCTTTGCTGGACTTGCTGCAGGATGCCCTTGCCTCTCTTGTACAGGGAAGCCACACTCTTGTACTGGACGCGGTGCTACAAATCTGTCTCCCCGGTGCTGAGTAGAGGGGAAGGATCACCTCTTTTGACCCGCTGGCAATGCTCAAAGGGCACATTGTTGGCTCATGGTCAACTTGCTGTCCACCAGGAATCCCAGATCCTTTCCTGCAGCGTGGTTGTCTATCCAGCTGGCTCTCCGCCTCTACTGCTGCGCTTCATAATCTTACCTGATACTTACTGTCAAAGATATTCTTTGCTAAGGAGAATTAAGGTGGTACAAAGCAGGTTAGAAGAGGGACTTGTATGCCATTCTCATTTCACTAGTTACCTATGAACACACATTTTCAACCTGCTTAGATGCTCCTGCTTGTCAGGGTCCCTGGGGCAAGGCCGTGCTCCTAAAGCACATACGTACAAGACAGTGATATTCTGGAGTAATTCACTCTCTGCAGCACAGGATCCACAGCAGTACTGCTCTGAGTAAACATGAGGTGTGAACTTTCATGTAACTCTGTACATACAAAGTCAACCCTAATTTAACCTGACTTAACATTTAGACGGATGTAATTTGGGGAAGTTCTTGACTTTATTCTCTGTTAAGCACTGACAGAACAGAAAAGCTGGTCATCTGTCTGGTACCTGGGCTACACTGGTGTATTATCTTACAGGGAAGTCACATCCAACACGAAGACAGCAATGTCCAGACTTTTCAGTTAAAATCTATCAGTGTTTTTAACTGTACAAATTCAGTTCTAAAACATCGAAACATGTTGATATTAAAGGCGATGACACAAATTTAAGTTTACCTGTTGCTTCAGATCCTGTGTAAGCTGTGAATGAAAAAAGTAGGTCACTTCTAGGTGGAGTTTTCAGTCACTGCAGTTAACAACTACATCTATCAATGAAATGTTATATTGCACATTCTGCTGAAAATATTACTGAAACAGTAAGAAGCAGATTAATGCACCTTGTGTCAGGACTATTACACAGGTCTACAACAGAAGTCAGACCAGTTCTGAAATACATTAGCTTATGACTGTAGGGGAAAATAGGAATTTTTAAAGTGTTAGTGATAAAAAAATGGTATAAAGGAGCCAATGTAGTCACTAGAGAAAAAACCCAAGGTAATCAAAATAAAAACAAGGGATCTGATTTGTTAAGGTTTGAGTACTACAGAGGAAATGTTGCTGGAAGGTAGAAATGTTGCGAGAAACTGAAAAAGCAGCGATGGCTAATATTTCTCTTTTAATGATTGCTTGCTGGCTTTCAGAAAACTCAGGTTAATGAGGAAACTCAGGCAGGCTGCAGTGAAAAGAGAAAAGCTAGGTCTAGGCTATTCTCTGAAGGACATCAGTGACTCAGTCAAGTCCAAGGATGTCTCATAGTGTATAAATTCAGGGTACAAATTTTCTTGTAGGCCTGTTGTTAACAGGTACAGTTCAGTGCAGTATAGGTGATATTATTACTATTAACTAGTAAAGGATGAGGACAGATTGCTGTACAAAGAGCTCAGTTTATCCATGTCCAAACAGGCTGTTGCTCCCAGTGACTGCATGGGGCCACTCTTTATTTCACCTCTAGCACAACGACACCTCTGTGTTAAAATTTTTGAAGGTGTGCCATGCCAGGTGACTCAAAAATCAATCTGGACCTGCCCTCTGCATCTGCACAGGCATTTCTCCCTGGGATGACTCCATTTGCTGACGTGGTGGTTGCAAGATAACCAAGCATCGAAGGAAATTCTACATGATGGGGGGAGTAGGAAATATTGGGTGATATTGACTGAACAGTTTTACTTCACCTGGTAATTCTCTTGGACTGTTTTATCCAGTTTTCATGGAAAGACCTTTGGCCATTTCAGTCCTAACCTAGACTAAAATATCTATGGGGTGTACCTAGCAGGGCTCTCCCCTGTGCTTTGGCTGGCTGTGACTTTGCACCACTCCACTGCCAAGCCGTGAGCCAGGTGTGCCATGGAGCATTGAGTATGGGGTGAACAAAGGTTCAGGACAGGAGGAATAAAGCAGTAGGCTTTTGCAACAGTGGTTTTTAGGCTGATATTTAGCTTGAGGTCTGCTCTGCAAAGTCAGACTTACATAAAATGCGCCTGAGCAAACAGCGCTGATGTCTTCCACAGGTACACAGTTGTGTACAGACCTCCCCTGGGGCACTCCCAGATGTAAGCCCCGTTCCCTTTGCAGTGCACATCGTCAAGAAGGATCTCTCCTGAGCCTTGACTAAAATTGGCATTTACAGGGGCAGAAACTGCCCTGCCACAGGCCAGCTGGCTGCAGATGACCTGGGCATCCTTCAGGTCCCAGGAGTCATTGCAGACGGTGCCCCAGCTGCCCTGGTAATGGACTTTGACATGGCCTCCACATCTGTTCCTCCCGTTCGTGAGCCTCAGGGACAAGTCTTTGGAAGGCCAAAAAAGACAGTGCTATTTATGAGTGATACTTCCATATTGCCAGGGTTTTAGCTGGCTGTTGCAAATTTGAGACAAGAATAAGAACTTCTGATGATCAACGACAAGAGATTGGCCAAAAATGACATGAATTCATTAAAAACTTGAAGATACGGCATATTCCTAACACAAAATGTTGGGATTAACGTATGATATGGTCAAAATCTCATAGGGATGCATGATCTGAAATGTTTGGGATCCATAAATTAAAATCTCATCATGACAAAAGGATTTACAAGTATTCCTCTTCATAAACTGTATACTGGTACTAAATGACTCTATTAGACAAAATTTACTTCATCAGTAAAATCAATAAAGATATATATGAGATGAAAATTACTGGGAACTTCAGACAGCAAAGAAGCTGGAAAAAAAGAAAGAAAAGAGCTAAGTTGCACTAACCAAAAAGAAGAGAAATTATCTATTTACCCACACTGCTAGAAAAAACCCCCACAAACCAGCTCTCAGTAATTTTGTCTTTATAAGGTTCTTTATATTTTTAAAATGCATAGTAGCATGTATTTTGCAAATACAGTAATATGTCTCATGAAAGATGGTTTTCTACATCACATAAGGAAATTTCTAGTTAGTTTATAATTCTTATGGACAATCATTTGAATTCTTTTTTTAGTTAGGAAGCAATGGGAATGGCAAGATGGATAAACCTCTGAAGTGCATTATACTCCACAAAAAAAAGGAAATGTAACTGTCGTGCTCCTTAGAGTTTATTATTTGAAGATTTTGAGTGTGGAGGCTAACGTGTCGGTTATAGTACTCTCTTCAGAAGTATTTGCTGAAATGCAGGAGAATAGTTTGGGATGTCCTGAAGAGCTTGACAATGATTTTGGTAGTTTAGTTCCCTTTTGCTGAGCACCAGAATCTCAATCTGGCAGAAGTGTATAACATGCTATTGATCGCTGACGTCAATAAACCAGAAGTTATCTGCACAGATGACACTGGCACCTTCCTGATGAAAAGAGTTATTGATGAACCATCCATTATGGGAGCACTGCCAGCGGAGCCCTTCACCCCCTCAGCACTGCACCTCATCCAGGAGGATTTCCCCTGTGCCGTCACCAAAATGAGCTTCTTCCAGAGCTGCAGAACATCTGTTCTACCCATTCCCTAGCCTCAGGGACAATTCTTTGGAAGACAAAAGGAAATTAGATCAACTATTAGGGTGACTGATGTGTTTTTAGTGACCCCCGCAGTCTCAGGCTATTGGAGGAAACGCTTTACAACAGCTTTTTAAGGAGCCCCTCAGCAGGGAAAGTGTTCTCCAACCTGTGCTGCACACCAGACTTGAGTTCCTGTGGTTTTGGGCCTGATTTTAAAGCATCTTCCAAGGGTGAGGCATGTAAGTGTCCTTATGGCAGTTGTAAAGTTAGAGTTACACTGACACAATGCTGTCATCATCTAGTGGGGACTCCAGCATGTCATATTGTGTTTTATCTGGCCAGCAATGGACTTAACAAGGAAGCCAGTGCTGAGAATAGTGTAGCAGAAGGTTACTGCCGTCTGTATTTCACTTACTGACTTAAAAATGGAATGCATGTGGCCCCTTAGGGATTACTTTTGCACTGGGTGCATGTATACTGCATGGCTTCCAGCCGAAGATCTGCACAGTGAAGACCACCGCGTTACCCCTTGGCTCTGAACTACTTCCAGATTGTTACCCGCATTGATTAATATTATTCCCAAAGCTCACAGAAACCATGTCACAGACAAACACCTCGCTATAAGGAACAGATCTGCTGACACTGGTGTATCCAAAGCAGTAATTCAGACCTAGGCTGTGTCTAACCTCTAGGCTGTGACTAACCTACTACACATATGCAGCTCACAGTGCTTTTACCAAATGCTCTTACCTGCTTGCTGGGGTCCCCTTTCAGTTTGTCGTTATATTTTTGTCTAAGCCCCTCCAGTGCACTAAAGAAAATTAATTACTTATCATTATGTGTTTTTTCCTACAATGCATTAAAATACAATACAATATAGGTGGTTTCTACATTACATTAAAAGAAATAACTAAAATATTTGGTGGCATCTTCAGTCCTCAAGCCTGCTAAACACCCGTGATGTCTACCGGTTTGAGTGGGCTTTGATACAGGTTACAAAATTTGCCAATATCGATTTTAGAGGAAAACACAAGAGAGAGGGCGGTAGTGCTGAATAGCATAAGGCACAGTGCCTGACCTCTGCAGACATCCTCCGTGCAGCAGTAGCGTCTGAACAGCGGTCAGCATGGGAGTCATGTTAACCAGGTTCCCTATAATGCTGATAAAACATGTTTCAGAATTTATGAGCATGTAGATTTAAAAGGGTGTCCTCTGCAGTTTGACCAGCCTGCTTTTTTTTTAAATTAGTGATTTCATACAATGGAGATAGTTTTAACTTTTAAAAACGTTCTCTTAATTTTTTTTGGCAAGAGTTTGTTTCTAATAGCTTGATTTTTCGATTACCTTAATTATTGTTTGAAGTCCTTCTCTTCTATGGGACCAGTGGTTAAACCCTCCCCTTGGCATATCCGATGGCAGCCCCTGGCCCAAGAGGAACCAGCTGCATGCAGCCAGGGCGAAAATTAGTGACGCCAAGCGAAAAATGATGGCAGACTTTTTTCACCTCTCAGTTTCTCCACTGTCCTGAAGTTGAGCTGGGGGTGGATGTGTTCCCCCGTCCCCTCGCAGACCAGACCCCCAGCCCATGGCCGTGGTGGTGGCTCTGCCCGGGGTCCGTCGGGGTGGCTCTGTGGGCTGAGAGCGTTGCAGGGATTTGCAGGACCTCCCACCCTGGACTGCTTGTGATCCCAGACAGAGCAAATCCCAGCAAGGAAAGCCCCATCTGGGGCACCTCTCAGGGCAGGGGTCTGGCTGAGGTCTTAGCCCCATGCTCCCATGGCTCACACAGCCAGGCCCTGGGCACCAGAGCCCTTGCAGCTGGAAGCATTACCAGGGCAGTGGACTGCCTTATCTGCTAGGAAACAAAATGCTTTTTTTTCAAAATGCAATGCCAGAAACCCCTCAAGACTGTGCAAATTCTAGTCTGTATTGCAAACAGTTAATTTTCAGCTTGATCTGTAAGTGTCATCCCAGCTGTCATATTTCACAGCCTTCGGGAAGCATCTCATGTGACGCCTGGATTAATCCTTGCAGTGTTGGCAGAGAGTAGTCCACTTGTCTTCCTCAACAATGCATTCCTTAGAGAAATCCAATGAACTTTTATGAAACAAAGAAGGCTTGTTTCACACTGGCAAGGCTCAGATCGAGTGTTTATGCTACATGCACAGTGTGCAGCTTTCAAATGCACGCTGCCCAAGCTGCCCAGGAGCTCAAAAAGAAACTGAAGCAACAGGTTTTGGCCACCCTGCTGCAACTGGGGCTTCACAGTTGGCTTTCCGAGCCTGCGACTAGGGATGGCAGGATCCAGCATTTTGGAAAGAAGGCCTGACTTTGCCACATTAATATTAAGTCATGGTCCCTGCCACCTCTTTGTATGGGAGAAAAGAGCCCTCACATCAGCGTAACTCAATTTTCATCATATCTCATGCAAAAAAGCTCTGCTCGAATTCAGGCTTAGCAATGGAAGACAGTGGTAACTAATGCCAAATGCTTCAGGAACACCTCAACATCACTAGCTGAACCTTTGTATAAACCTTTGCAACCAGGTAACTTCAGCAAATGAGGAGCCTTCAAGTTGGGGTCCTTTTGTGCTAGCAACTGGTCAGGCATAGAAGAAAAGTCAGTCTTTGTACGAAGTGCCTAATTTTGCTCAGTGTCTAAATTGAAGAGCAATAAGCAGAAGTGATGAGGGAGATAAGGCAAGGAGGAACAACATCTTGACCTGTACCAGGAATTTATCTATCTGCATGGTTTTCAAAGAGCAGGGATGAGAGGGAGGGAAAAGAAGAAAGACAGAAAGAAAGACAGAAAAGAAAGACAGAAAGACAGAAAGACAGAAAGACAGAAAGACAGAAAGAAAGAAAGAAAGAAAGAAAGAAAGAAAGGAAGAAAGAAAGAAAGTCATATGAGACCTCTACTAAAACCATAAGAGACCTCCTCCCCATCCCAGTAGATGGGTTTCTTTGCAGCCTCTGAGGCTACCAGGCAACACTCATCTGACCGCAGCCGTTCAAAAACCACATTTTATCTATTCTATTTAGTCGCTCACACACCCACACAAAACTTCCTTAGACTCAACAGGTTTGCATGACTATGTCTGAGGACAAAATACAACCCTCACAGTCTTCATACAGAAAGAGGAGGAAAGATGGAAGGCATCTCTCTGAAGATATAGTTTCTGAAAACTGAAAAAAAATACAAAAAAAGAAGATTACGATCATTCAAACTTGGCAGGCTCTTTAGAACAGCAGCAGTCCAATTAATTTCTACATTACAGCCTGTGACTAATTCACTTATTTCAGGAAGAAGAAGGAAAAATCTGCTTGGACGGGTACCAGGTGACTCAGGGCAAAAGAGGTGATCCACGTGTTAATCTAGGAAATGAAAACAGATCTCCCTCCCAGTGACCCAGCTGGGTCACTGACGAGTTTCCTCAGCTAGGTGTGATTTCATTAAAATATGCTTTTTGTGTCATAGTTCTTGAGCCTGAGATAGAAAATCTCCTAAAATCCACAAGCTGCTGTGAGAATTTTAACATCTCCTTAGTTTTTCCCAGCTAGATATAAATTGCCAAACAAACAAAAATTAAATTAAAAACGCCATGAAAATAAAACTACCAAAATAAAGAAAAACAAATAAATAAGGAAAATCTCTTCTCCATGTAACATAAGGCATTTAACAGAAATTGTGCAAGAAATTGTGCAAAAAATTTTGCTTGGGTTCAGGGATGCTGGACAGCAAAGGACTGCAATTCTTTTTACCTTGAACTTGTCACAAATGAAGGGCAGTGGTGGGTCAGTCTCAAGAAATGCATTTGCTGTTTCCTTTGGGTTTATTAAGCGTGGTGGACGATTCAGCAACCCGGCTGCAGTGGCTGTCTGCCTGATCTCCTGTTCAAGGTAGATTCTAGTGCAATCCTGTTAAAAAAGCTTGCCCGTGGTTGGTGAGTCTGATGGAGTTATTAAAAAAACCCCCAAAACTATCAGTCAAGTGAAAGTGATCTCCAGAGTATATTCATTTAGTTATTTAATTGGAATTTGGTGCAAGCGTTCAGTCTCGGGCATTAAAGGGCACCTAAGCCAGAACTGTGAGCAGACAGTTATGTTTAGCTGCTTAATTCAGCTTGTTGTCAACGAGTATCTGTGGGCTTCTATGGCAAGGCATGGGGAGAAAGTAAGGAAAACAAGAAAAATTGTGTTTCTTACCCATACCCTGCAAACCCAAATTAGCTTTTTTTAGTCTCAGTCTACATAGGCATTTGTTGTTAACAACTGGAAAATAAATCTACTTGCTAGCTATGAGATATAGAAACAAACCCATGTTTATTTAGACCCAATTATAACTACTTTTATAGTATGTTCCTGGGAAGGAGTACTACAGAGTTGAATTATCTGCTTCATACTCCAAAATTAGAATAAAAAGATAAACAGGACACCAAAGCACAGGAAATCCAGCATACAAACAAGCAAACAAGAACTTTGTTTCTGAGCTTTGCTTTAACCCCAATGCTGGCCGAATAGGTTGCATGATAACACTGGGAACAGCATAATGGAAGGAATCCACAGAGTCCATACAATATTTTACTGAAAAAGGGGTAGGTATTTGAAAGCAAATTGCTATGGATCCATTCTCTTTCCATGAAAAAAACCTTCTCACATGCCACTTCAGGAGAGTTGTTCAGGGATGTGCTGTTTCTTTTGAGTTATGAATACTTGCAGCTACATGGTCTGGATATACGTGGTGTAATTCAGTCATTATCCTCTCCCAACACAGCTCACACTACATAGGTTGACACTTGTAAGGGATTTTAGCATGATGTTGCAAACAACATGTTTAGTTGGTGCTGAGATTGTTGGTTGAGTACATACTACTGAGTGAACAGGTACATAGCACATGGTTGAGTAGTGACAGACACACTAGGAAGAAATTAAATAATCTAATACCAAAGTCAGACAGTTATTCAAAGCAAAAACCTGCCAAGTCATGGTCGGTGTGTCTTCTCTGAGGGTGGAGGAGGTGGCAACAACAAGCCTAACTGCAGACTCCAGAAAGCTCATTTAAAAAGAGCAAAGGCAGTGGCCTCCATGTGCTCCTGGTTCTTGACATCCTCGTGTTTGCAGGCACCAGGCTTCACTATGTGGTGGGTGTAACACTGATCCCACACAAAATGAATAAACAAAAAACCAAAACAAAAAGCCAAATAAACAATTTTAGTTTACATTTTGGCTTTAAGTCTCTGTATTTTCAGCTAGGACATGAAAGGCAAAAATCCCAGATCTTGCTTTTCATGTTTTCATGCGCCAATGGTAAATGTTTATGTGGGAATTGGCTGTTTGCATTTCCAGCATATTTCAGCCTGATTTATGAATGTGCGCAACACACTCTGAAAGGCTGGGTAAGTCCTGAGAAGCCAAACTCCTCACAGCCACAAAGCATACAACCATGGGAAAAAAGATAAATTAAATAATTTTATTGTGATCAGCAACCGAAAGTATTAAAAATTGAACAAAACTCTTCCTTCTGGAAAGGAGACATGAAATGTCTTTCAACATTTAGATGACATTTCGTTGAGACCTGAAAAGCCTCCTGACTGAGATTCGATCTCTTGGATGAGATTTGTGGTTTTGCCAGGTTTAGGATGTATGTCAATGGGAAGGCTTCCAATTGATTTGGCAAGCCTTTAGATCAGATTGTGTGATTCAGCCTTAAATACTGCAAACAAAACACCTTTGACAGCTCAGTATCTTTTGAATCTGGATTTATTTAATCTAGAGAAGTGAAAACTTCTGGATGGAATGGAAATGGAAAAACCATCGATCTTCAACTAGGTAAAATGCACCTGAGGAGAAAGGGGAGAAAATTACTCCCCATGGCCAGGAGGCACAGGGCAAGAACTAATGGGCTTGACCAGCAACAGTGAAAATTGAGGATAGACATTGTGAAAAGCCTTTTCAACGGCGATGCTAATTTCAATAGTGAGTCTCGTTAAGCATGAGAAGAATTTGCCTAGACAAGTTAGGGAAATGTCTGTTGGGAAGATGTTGGGCTGAGGTGGTGGTGCTGAGGGTGCAGAGGGAAGCTCCAGCTGATGTGCTTTTGATGCTCTGGGCGAGCAGGAGTGCCCGTGGCCGAGGAGGAGGTGGCACAGAGGTGCTGGCACGGAGGATGACGGCAGCAGCAGGGACCTAGCAGCTCTGTGGGAAACAGGCTGCGGTGTTCATGGGGACAAGTGCCACAATGTGGAGCGAGAAGGAGACCAGGGCTATAGCAGGGACCTCAGGAGCAGGAGGTGTGTGTCATGAGAAGATAACAGAAATAGCAGGAGAGAAAAGAGCAAAGGTAGTTACACTAAAATGGTTGGGGAACTTTTTCTAGACCTCTCAGGGCATGATGATTTCTGTGCTTTGTTGCTTCTCAGCTTTGCAAATATGTCTATCATCAATGAGGAACCAAGGAGTCTTTCAAGGCCTTCCCTGTAAGGTTTGGACATTTGTTTACCTTTGCTGCTAGATTTTATTTTATTTTTGACCCACCCTTTACAGTTTAACTCCATTAAAATGTAGCCCAACACTCATACAAAACAGAGGTACCTCACACCTCTTCACAGCAGTATGTAGAAGTGTTTCAAAATGCAACCGATGGGCAGAAAGTCGAATACTGGAGGGAAAGCTTTCTCTCCAATAACATGGAGAAACACACTGGCTGTAGAGGCCGCTTATTCCTCACTGGCATGTAGGGGAAGCTCCTGTCACCTTTCCTGAAGCCCTCACCTTTGGTGATGCTGTGGGAACAGCAGCGGATGTGGGGCCTGCTTGGATGGGAGAGGATGCTCAGGGACTCAATCAGCCATCTGCTTTGGAGGGAACACAGGGTTGGGGGAAATGCAGATGGACAGGTCCTTAGAAGTCCCCTGAACAATGTGGGTCATTTTGCTTTTGTGTGTGACACGCAGGAGAAAGAAATGGAAACCAAAAGAAAAGGAATTTCTGAATCAAGAGTCAGCAATCTGGCTTCCTAGGGTCAGATATTTTCTGTAAATTTGCATGTCCAGAAGGAAAAAGAATTAGCTCATTCCTTTTGAAGCCTACATTAGGATATTTAGAAATTCCCTATGTAGTATTTCAGAAGCAGGGGCTCAGTCCATCGCTTGGTGAATTTTTAATCCAACAGACCACACTCTTCAATACAGTAAAACGTCCATTTGTATTTTAATCACAGAGACATTAATTTGAAAGACAAAATAGAATTATTGCTTTGTAAACATTTCTTCCTTTGATTTTAAATCACACTGCTCATGTAACAGATTACTTTAGCTTGGAAATCTCTGCATTTTATAAGTAAGCACAGATCCATTACTGTTTCAATGAGAAATTTAGCATTAAAAACAATGCTCAAAATAATTAGAATATTGTATAGCCACAATTCCAGATGCCACGGTAAGATCAATTTTTACATTTCCTTTCCAGACATGACCTATTACTTCTCCCCAGATTAAATCTTCCTCCCTTTTAATAAACCTTGAAATATTTATTGGTACCTCACTCGTATTTTCTCTCCAGCTCACAAAATTTTGTGGCAATAGATAAATGGTCTTAGAAGGATGTGAGAAGAGAATTAAAGAGGCGAAAAATGATAAAATGATTGTACCAAACAACTCGTGACATGAATGTTGAAATCCTTCCTTAATCATTTAAGAGGTGTTAGGATTACAAAGTTATTTTAAAGCATTGTAACAGGCTAGGATTCGTTGTAGATAAAGATATCACAGCTTCTTACAAATGGCGCATATGTGACTGTCGTCAATGGAGCATTTTGGCAGCTCTTAATATGTGACGTTTGCCCTGTAGTCATTTAGTGGATGATGCTGACCTTTGATCTCACATTATCCCATGTGAAAGCAGTTTCTCCCTGTGTGAGTGCAGGTCTCCCAAGAAAAGCGGCAAGAACAAAAACGACAACCGCCAGGACGGCGACAGCAACAGCGACCGGCGTGAGGGGATTATCAGCACCAGCGGGAACTGCCTGGGGAGGAGGCACAGAAGAGTCCAGCCCTGCGAGGGAAGGCAGAGGGGGTTTGATCTCAGTATATTAAAGATCAGGGCACGAAGAGCTGTTGCATTAAAAGGGATGGATCCCAGATCAGAGTCAGAAATAAGCTAACTTCTTACAGATTCATTGCTTTAAACTATTTGAACAGGCTTTATATTAGCAGGGATGACAACTTAACTAAGCAAACTTCATAAGCAGAAGACAACTGAGGGAATTAAATGTTTCTCAAGAAGGCTGGGGGTTTGCTGCCAGCTGGCCATCACGCTGCACAAGCGCACTGGAGCTAATTGGTTCAATGGAGTTATAGCACTAAAATGGGTTACACACTGCCTCTCCTTCAGGACAGCCAAAGCAGTTATACTTTTTATACATGCAGGTGAAAACAGGGGGTTTGCGAGGTGTTGAAGAGATTTGTAGACATTTGGGTCAGCCAAACAATCCCTTCCTTTTTATGGCGAAGTTAGCAAAAGCAGATTTCAGTGACAGATGTCAGAAACGCAGAGCTATGGCATTTCTTGAAGCCCAGAGTAGTCTTAGAGTAAATATGAGAGAGATTTATTTGATTTTACCAGTATTCCTACTCTGAGCACCCCCTTCTCGAAGCTGAAGTGGTCCGACAACCACATTCACTTTTTCCTCGGCGGAACCTGTATCTCTCTTGAACCTGCTACTACAGCCCTGGTAGCAGCGGGAGGAATAGTCACCGAGCCTGCACACCACCAGCTCACACCGCAGGTAGACTAACGTATGGCGGCTGATGAACTCAAAGGCATTAAATGTGAACCGAGCAAAGTGGCTGTAGGGGGAGTAGTATGTGGCATAGGAAGAATCTCTGATGCATCTAGAAAGAAACGAAAAAGAGAGTTAGTCTTCATGGGTACACACATGTATGTTCCCACAAAAATGCAATAGATTAAAACAAAATTATATCATAGCTGGGTACTAGGAGCACAATGGGATAAAAGTGCAACTTTTATAGCATAGCAGAGACTTTTTAAATATAGACTTATTTAAGCCCTATGAAGCAGCTAGAGCATTGGCAACTCTTTTTTTTCCAAGAGAAGGAGACTACAAGTGGTGAGGAGGTGAGAAGAGACTCTTACTAATGTCTGTGCTATACGAGGCATAAAAAAATGAATCTGATGCTTGACCTGGTTTTACTAAAATAAAATAGGACGATAGATTCCTGCTGCCAGTTTTCACTATCTCATCTCATCTGCCTCACTCCCACTACTTTGAATTTTGCATATAGGACAAGGATGAAGTGAGTGAAACAAAATGTTAGTAAGGTCTAAATGTCATTTTTTATTTCCAGGCTCATACTGTAAAAATAAAAAAAATCAAAGACCCCTTTTAACAGTCTGTTGATAATGAGATCTAAACCAATTCAGTTTGGCTCTATTCTTTTAAACAAATGCAGAAAGGGTATTACAGATATGCTTCTAACAACTTGAGAAAGCTCTTACCCATTCTTGATTATATCATAGGCTAGAGTGTCAAAATCGTGAGGATCAGGTGATGCCACACATGTGTCCACAAACACCATCAGATTTGGGTCAGAGCTGTGAAGATAAGCTTGAAGGTACAAATTTTGGTTCAAGTCAATGTAGTATGGAGAGTCGTGCACTTGCCGCAAGAATGATGAGGAATCATAAAAAGTGATGTTCATGTCATATCTTCCAAACTGATTTTCATTCATGTCTACAGTATCCTCAGCAGCATACATTATTTGTATCCATGTGTTCTGTAGCATTTTGCAACTGATATGTAAGTGAATATTCTTTTTCCTCTTGATTATGGACCCAGAAGATGTAACTTTGATCATGTTGGAATAGTTGATAGTATCATTGTTCTCCTGTTTAACATGTAATTTAAAATGAGGAATTGCATTTTTGTCACGTTCCATGTTCTAAACTTTGATAGCGTAATATGCAATTTTAAAAGGTAGATTCATCTTAAACTCTTTAAACCAAGAAGCTTGATGTTGGTCTTTTCTGCTCACACATTGTAAATAAACTTGCTGAAGTATGTAATTAAACAGAAATCAGTGGAGAAAAACTCTTTGTTAAATCCAAGGCAGAGCCAACTCATTGAACATCTGTACAAAACACCAATTGTCTAGTACACAGTCATCCCAAACCCGCGTGGCACTTACAAGACTATGTCTACTTTAAATCACAGAAAGTTCATATAACTTCCTCCCAAGCTTTCCTCCCTAGAAGCTCAGTTCTATTAAGCATGGGGATTCCCTAAGGCACGGAAAGCTAAAGCACTAAAAACCTCTGGGTCTTGTTGGTTCACTTCTTAGCACTATGGACCACCATGGCCCTTTCATGACTCTTTTCAAAGCAGGTCCTGCAATTCAGTGCGCACAACGGTGAGCGTACCTCTCGTATCGTCCCACAGCTGTTGTAGGGAATGTTGAATATAACCTCATGTGACGTGACTGTTGGTTTACAGTGATCGTCGTTCAGGGTGACCATCTGCGCCGAGTAGCCTTGAGACTGGAGATAGTCTCTGCTAACCACTGCATGCATGTAGTCTGGCAAGCACAGAAGGGCTAGTAGAAGAAGATACAATATATTAGTAACTTCAGGAATTTCTTAATGATTAAAGGTTGTAATTGAACAAAATGTTGTTTGTTTTTTTTAATTTAGAAGGTAGGCAGTTCACACACCAACCCGTCATATTTCACATGCATCATTTCATTTCCCTAACATCTTTAAATATATGCAAATATTTATTTTGCAAACAAAAGCAAGAAACAGGCTTGTCTGTTGAGAAACACCAACCGGGAACTTACTAGTGTTGTGATCTGCTGGAATGGAGGAGTAGTGAGCCTGAAACCCTCTGAAGGTGGTTCTAGAATCGCTGTGAAAGCGAACGGTCATCATGTTTGAAGAGGACATGTACGTGGGAAAGGAACCAGAACAAAGTCTCCCAAGAAGCGGGGAAGAGTGTGGAGGCCCATCATAGACTTCAACGTAGTCATACTGGCATCTGCCGCTTTGCATCCTGGCGAACAAATGTCAGCACCTTGTCAAATGTGTTTCAGAAACTCTGATTTAACTGCCTAACGCATGATAAAATGTTCCAGCATTTAAAGTTTTCATGGCAGAGGTTTTATTCATTTTATATGCAGCTGTAGCAGAAAATTGTGAGCAGAAAATACCACAGTAATCCAGATTTTGTTCTGGTCTTTCAACTGCTGGATGTTATTGAAATTATCTTTAAAATTGGGAAGGTTGCCTGTTTCAAATAAGTTTTCAAACTTCTCAAGTAAGTTTTGACTTTGTAATTTGCCCAGGGAATCAATGTTTTACTTACGCAATATCTCTAAATGTGAGCATAACACGGAAATTGTTCTCTACTTGTATTTCCCACACGCAGTCAACATTGTTTGGATAATTTCCAGGGTAGAAGGGACTCTGCAGCATCCCAGAGGAATCTGAGATTGAGCCACCACAAAAATGAGGTGCTGCAGAAAGAAATGGAAGAGAATTTACTTACAGTAACCTCTACAAAATTGTACTTGAGCTGTACATGTCTCATCCGCAGCTGCTGAAAAGCAGGTCTCCTGCTGACTGCCGGTGGTATTCTGTATGACCCACATGAAAACAAATATTTGGTTTTGCTTTAGGTTTACTTTCATGTTGGATTTGGGATTTCCTGTCACATCCATGGTGTCAGACCACCCTCTTCAGGCTGGTCTGGTAACACCTTGATGCTTTCTGCTCTGGTCTCTGCTTTCATCAGTTGAGATCTGATTCTGGGAGGTGTCATGACAGTCAGAATGGAGGTACCTTCCTGAACAGACAGCATCCCCTCAGTTACTCTGCTGCTTCTCTTTATTCCCATAAGGACTTTGGAGGATAAATAAGTTGCAAGTCTTCTAGGAAACTCTGTAATTTTATGGTCTCAGACTGAAATAAGCACTCCAGGCTGCTAGGCCAAGTCTTAAATATGTCTCATTTCTCCTATAAGCACAGCTGCAAAAATCTTTCATGTTCCTGCCGGCGTGAATGGCATTTAATTCTTATGTTAAACACACAGATAATCCTAAAAGTTTCCCTATAAGAAGGTGAGCACAGGCTCTGAACTTCATTCCTACAACATGTGACACGGAAAGGCAACACCCCCCCATTTTATGTTCCTGCACACCGATAGCCCCCAATGCAGTGCACTCCTCTCTGCCTCAGGATTTTGGGATTCTCGGGCTATTCCAAGCATGGGAGCACCAGCTGTACCCAGACACTGCCCCTTTCTCGGATCAGACTGGGTGGGTTCTCAGGCACCTTCACTTTCATACTATTTTCTACTGTGAATGGTCAAGCTCTAAATCTAAAATCTGCTTTCTAATGCAAAAATAGCAGGCTGAAGACCATGACAGCTCTAGTAAGAAGAAGAGCCAAAGATTACCCATTGTACACAGCTTCTCTGATAAACAGCCTGTGACTCTGAATGCAAATGGAGAACATTTCAGTTAAAACGATATAATTTTCAAAAAGAAGCCACGTTTTCTAAGGAAACTCTAAAAGAAGACAAATTAAGTTAAACCATCTAGGAAGTAAAGACAAACATGGAAAATGAAAAAAATTCAGGAGAAAAAATGATTTATGAGTGCTGCATAGAAAACATAACAAATAGGAAAATCTATCACACGCACAAAAAAAATAATATCAATTAAATTACACTATACATGTACTCCTGGCATGGTTTGGTGTAGCTGCCCTTTAGATGTTAAGTTGTGAACAAAGTACATATACCACCCTGCCAATACTGATGTATGTGGTTCAAAGTTAGAAATTTAGGCAACACTTCGTAAGCCTTGACCCAGCTGAAGAGCCCAGCGAGGAAATGGCTTGCCCACAGCCAACCAGTAGAAGTGCAAAATAAGCGTCACCGAGATGCAAGGGGATATCACAGCCCGTCCCAGAATTATCATGCCAGTTTGAAGTGATATTGCCATAGAAACAAAAATGAAATTGAAAAAGCCCAAGAGGGAGACAGCCCACAAATGAGAAAGGTGAGAAGAGCCACAGCAGAGCATTACCTGATGGAGGTGTTGAGGTGGCCAGAGCAGCTGTGGGTGTGGAGAAAGAAGAGCCACAAGTGAGACGTGTTGCTCAGGAGAAAGGTGCTGGGGCACAGACAGGGCCCCACCTCAGGGCATAGGGTACGGCGACGGGGATTGCGGCGAGGAGGGGATGGGGACACGGCGGGCAAGGCACAGAGGGCCGTGAGCTCCACGGGAGAGCTGGTTGCCTCTGCTGCCCACGCACCTGCACAGATGACGCTGGCATCCTCCACGTGCCTGCAGTTGTGCACGCCCCAGCCGTTGTGCCTGCACATCTGGAGGGAGGGCTCGTCCCCACGGCAGTGCACGTTATCCAGGAAGATGCGCCCAGAGCCGAGGCCGAAGCGAGCGTTGCCCGGGGCGGCCGTGGGCTGGCCGCAGCCGATCTGCGGCACACCACCTGGGCATCACTCAGGTCCCACATGTCGTCGCACACCGTCCCCCAGCTGCCGCCGTTGTACACCTCCACGCGGCCCTCGCAGCCGTTCCTCCCGCCGGCGAGCCGCAGGCGGGCGCCTGGGACACGGCACATGGCACCAGGTCAGGGTCCCAGCAGCCCGTCACCCTGCAGTCCCCAGATGGGCCCCTAGAGCAGGGAGCCTGCATGGGTGCTGCAAGGCCAGGGATGGGCCTGGTGGGCATGAATTACCTGCTGAATATGGCCAGTGTGTGGTGGGCACTCGAGCTACAGATGCAAGTAAGAATTTGGTGTCAATGAGAAAGGCTCTGAACACAGTCAACACATGTCATGCACCCCGAAGGAGCCCATCTTCAAGGAGCCCCTGTCCCAAGGCACTTCACATCATGTGGAGGTCTTTCATTCAATTGAAATGACCGTTGTGACTTCTGTGTTTCACACAGCCATCTGCTCCCTGGGCAGGAACCGCATGCCCATGGAGATCTAGCTTGCGCTACAAAAAACCCTTTGATGCAGCAGCTCTCTTTTCCAGTCACATCCCAAATCCCAGAGCATGTCCAGGAAATAGCTATGGTCCTACCTGTGCAGGAACTGGAGGGGTGAAGGCAGAGTGATCCCCTGTCGCGATCCCCCCAGTTGCAGTGAGAGGAAATCCCTCCCTGAACAGTTTCCTTCACCAGCCACGGCTACAGAGGTCGTGGCCTCAAGCCTCAGCCCCACAGTTTACCAGCTCTTCTCCATGCTCTGCTTGCAACCCCACTGTGGACTCGGGTGTCAGGAATGGCCTAACCGGAGTGGCCCAGGGACGGGAGACTCCCTCCAGTGCAGTGAGGTCTGGGAAGGGAGATCAGGGGCACTAAGGAGCTCAGTGAGTGACAGAGGACAGGGTTACCTGGTGTGCTTCCCTCTGCTGTGGTAGCCGTTGTGGTCGTCTCCACTAGCATGGTCATCTCTGCTATGGGGCTTGTAGGCACTGCGGTGGTCGTCTGTGCTGGGGAGGTCATCTCTGCTATGGGGGTCGTTGGCGCTGTGGTGGTTGTCTCCACTAGCGACATCGTTTCCGCTGTGGGCGTCATTACTGCTGTTGTGGTCATCTCCACTGGGGAGGTCGGCTCCGCTGTGCGGGTTGTTGACGCTGTGATGGTCATCTCTGCTAGAGAGGTCATTGGTTCTGTGGTGGTTGTCTCCTCTATGGAGCTCATCTCCGCTATGGCGGTTGTCTCCGGTGGTGCGGATGTTGGCACTGTGAAGGTCGTCGTTGCTGTAGCGGTCTTTCCTGTGAATACAGAAGAAGAACAGGACCCACATGAGGACCATGCTTATGCAATGGGTAGACCTGTGTGTTAGCTCCAAGCCCGGTTCCTCAATGATGAAGTGAAATCAAGACAAATGACTCTGATGGCATAGTCCATCTTGACTGGGGTCAATGGAGAGAATGGAGGTGGGTAACAGCCAAATGAAAATTTTTCTTGAAAGTGGTATTTCGAGATGGTGACAGCAGGGAAAGGTGCTGATGTGGCATCTGCTCCCAGCCACAGGACACCATGGCCCAGGCACGACCGGAGGCTGTCCTCTACAGGCTCCTGCCACGGAGCCGGGAGCTGTAGGGTTGCTGGGAGCAGCAGGGCTTAGACCCATCACCATCGTGGATGCCCTTCTGCAGAGGCTCAGGTCATCCCCAGGAGCAGCCGGGCAGTGGTCTTGGGGTGGTGGTTGGCGCAAGGCCAGGAGTGGATCAGGCCGGCATGAATCCCCCGTTGAATACGGCCGGTCTGTCGTAGGCACTGGAGCCACGAATGCAAGCAAGCAATAAATGGCACTTAAAAAGACACTGAATAGAGTATGCGTATGGTAACAGAGGTATGGTAGCAAGTTTTGTTGTTTTCTTCTAAGTGCAAAGCACTGATGTAGCTAGCATTTTCTTCTAGCATGAATTCAGCTCTCTAGGCTCTTCCACTTTGAGGAAGTGTGGAAAACTGCAAAACATATAAAACACCCAAAGAAGCTGTGGTCGTCAGCCATGTCTCAGTTCACGATGATCTGTTGTTAATACAGGAGAAAATAACATACAAATGAACTACCTTTTCTTAAAAAATAAGGGGAAAGTAAAATGAGAAAACAGCAAGGTGACAGAGTACTCAAAATGGATGGCTAGTTGTAAAGGAAATTAATGGACCAAAACTTGAAGGAAAACTTGAAAATGGTTTAGTGTAGTTGCCCTTTAGATGTTAAGTTGTGAACAAAGTACATATACCACCCTGCCAATACTGATGTATGTGGTTCAAAGTTAGAAATTTAGGCAACACTTCGTAAGCCTTGACCCAGCTGAAGAGCCCAGCGAGGAAATGGCTTGCCCACAGCCAACCAGTAGCACTGCAAAATAAGCGTCACCGAGATGCAAGGGGATATCACAGCCCGTCCCAGAATTATCATGCCAGTTTAAAGTGATATTGCCATAGAAACAAAAATGAAACTGAAAAAGACCAAGAGGGAGACAGCCCACAAATGAGAAAGGTGAGAAGAGCCACAGCAGAGCATTACCTGATGGAGGTGTTGAGGTGGCCAGAGCAGCTGTGGGTGTGGAGAAAGAAGAGCCACAAGTGAGACATGTTGCTCAGGAGAAAGGTGCTGGGGCACAGACACGGCCCCACCTCAGGGCATAGGGTACGGCGACGGGGATTGCGGCGAGGAGGGGATGGGGACACGGCGGGCAAGGCACAGAGGGCCGTGAGCTCCACGGGAGAGCTGGTTGCCTCTGCTGCCCACGCACCTTCACAGATGACGCTGGCATCCTCCACGTGCCTGCAGTTGTGCACGCCCCAGCCGTTGTGCCTGCACATCTGGAGGGAGGGCTCGTCCCCACGGCACTGCACGTTATCCAGGAAGATGCGCCCAGAGCCGAGGCCGAAGCGTGCGTTGCCCGGGGCGGCCGTGGGCTGGCCGCAGCCGATCTGCCGGCACACCACCTGGGCATCACTCAGGTCCCACATGTCGTCGCACACCGTCCCCCAGCTGCCGCCGTTGTACACCTCCACGCGGCCCTCGCAGCCGTTCCTCCCGCCGGCGAGCCGCAGGCGGGCGCCTGGGACACGGCACATGGCACCAGGTCAGGGTCCCAGCAGCCCGTCACCCTGCAGTCCCCAGATGGGCCCCTAGAGCAGGGAGCCTGCATGGGTGCTGCAAGGCCAGGGATGGGCCTGGTGGGCATGAATTACCTGCTGAATATGGCCAGTGTGTGGTGGGCACTCGAGCTACAGATGCAAGTAAGAATTTGGTGTCAATGAGAAAGGCTCTGAACACAGTCAACACATGTCATGCACCCCGAAGGAGCCCATCTTCAAGGAGCCCCTGTCCCAAGGCACTTCACATCATGTGGAGGTCTTTCATTCAATTGAAATGACCGTTGTGACTTCTGTGTTTCACACAGCCATCTGCTCCCTGGGCAGGAACCGCATGCCCATGGAGATCTAGCTTGCGCTACAAAAACCCTTTGATGCAGCAGCTCTCTTTTCCAGTCACATCCCAAATCCCAGAGCATGTCCAGGAAATAGCTATGGTCCTACCTGTGCAGGAACTGGAGGGGCGAAGGCAGAGTGATCCCCTGTCGCGATCCCCCCAGTTGCAGTGAGAGGAAATCCCTCCCTGAACAGTTTCCTTCACCAGCCACGGCTACAGAGGTCGTGGCCTCAAGCCTCAGCCCCACAGTTTACCAGCTCTTCTCCATGCTCTGCGTGCATCCCCACTGTGGACTCGGGTGTCAGGAATGGCCTAACCGGAGTGGCCCAGGGACGGGAGACTCCCTCCAGTGCAGTGAGGTCTGGGAAGGGAGATCAGGGGCACTAAGGAGCTCAGTGAGTGACAGAGGACAGGGTTACCTGGTGTGCTTCCCTCTGCTGTGGTAGCCGTTGTGGTCGTCTCCACTAGCATGGTCATCTCTGCTATGGGGCTTGTAGGCACTGCGGTGGTCATCTCTGCTGGGGAGGTCATTTCTGCTCTGGGAGTCGTTGGCGCTGGGGTGGTTGTCTCCACTAGGGACATCATGTCAGCTGTGGGCGTCATTACTGCTGTTGTGGTCATCTCCACTGGGGAGGTCGGCTCCGCTGTGCGGGTTGTTGACGCTGTGATGGTCATCTCTGCTAGAGAGGTCATTGGTTCTGTGGTGGTTGTCTCCTCTATGGAGCTCATCTCCGCTATGGCGGTTGTCTCCGGTGGTGCGGATGTTGGCACTGTGAAGGTCGTCGTTGCTGTAGCGGTCTTTCCTGTGAATACAGAAGAAGAACAGGACCCACATGAGGACCATGCTTATGCAATGGGTAGACCTGTGTGTTAGCTCCAAGCCCGGTTCCTCAATGATGAAGTGAAATCAAGACAAACGACTCTGATGGCATAATCCATCTTGACTGGGGTCAATGGAGAGAATGGAGGTGGGTAACAGCCAAATGAAAATTTTTCTTGAAAGTGGTATTTCGAGATGGTGACAGCAGGGAAAGGTGCTGATGTGGCATCTGCTCCCAGCCACAGGACACCATGGCCGAGGCACGACCGGAGGCTGTCCGCTACAGGCTCCTGCCACGGAGCCGGGAGCTGTAGGGTTGCTGGGAGCAGCAGGGCTTAGACCCATCACCATCGTGGATGCCCTTCTGCAGAGGCTCAGGTCATCCCCAGGAGCAGCCGGGCAGTGGTCTTGGGGTGGTGGTTGGCGCAAGGCCAGGAGTGGATCAGGCCGGCATGAATCCCCCGTTGAATACGGCCGGTCTGTCGTAGGCACTGGAGCCACGAATGCAAGCAAGCAATAAATGGCACTTAAAAAGACACTGAACAGAGTATGCGTATGGTAACAGAGGTATGGTAGCAAGTTTTGTTGTTTTCTTCTAAGTGCAAAGCACTGATGTAGCTAGCATTTTCTTCTAGCATGAATTCAGCTCTCTAGGCTCTTCCACTTTGAGGAAGTGTGGAAAACTGCAAAACATATAAAACACCCAAAGAAGCTATGGTCGTCAGCCATGTCTCAGTTCACGATGATCTGTTGTTAATACAGGAGAAAATAACATACAAATGAACTACCTTTTCTTAAAAAATAAGGGGAAAGTAAAATGAGAAAACAGCAAGGTGACAGAGTACTCAAAATGGATGGCTAGTTGTAAAGGAAATTAATGGACCAAAACTTGAAGGAAAACTTGAAAATGGTTTAGTGTAGTTGCCCTTTAGATGTTAAGTTGTGAACAAAGTACATATACCACCCTGCCAATACTGATGTATGTGGTTCAAAGTTAGAAATTTAGGCAACACTTCGTAAGCCTTGACCCAGCTGAAGAGCCCAGCGAGGAAATGGCTTGCCCACAGCCAACCAGTAGAAGTGCAAAATAAGCGTCACCGAGATGCAAGGGGATATCACAGCCTGTCCCAGAATTATCATGCCAGTTTGAAGTGATATTGCCATAGAAACAAAAATGAAATTGAAAAAGCCCAAGAGGGAGACAGCCCACAAATGAGAAAGGTGAGAAGAGCCGCAGCAGAGCATTACCTGATGGAGGTGTTGAGGTGGCCAGAGCAGCTGTGGGTGTGGAGAAAGAAGAGCCACAAGTGAGACATGTTGCTCAGGAGAAAGGTGCTGGGGCACAGACACGGCCCCACCTCAGGGCATAGGGTACGGCGACGGGGATTGCGGCGAGGAGGGGATGGGGACACGGCGGGCAGGCACAGAGGGCCGTGAGCTCCACGGGAGAGCTGGTTGCCTCTGCTGCCCACGCACCTTCACAGATGACGCTGGCATCCTCCACGTGCCTGCAGTTGTGCACGCCCCAGCCGTTGTGCCTGCACATCTGGAGGGAGGGCTCGTCCCCACGGCACTGCACGTTATCCAGGAAGATGCGCCCAGAGCCGAGGCCGAAGCGAGCGTTGCCCGGGGCGGCCGTGGGCTGGCCGCAGCCGATCTGCCGGCACACCACCTGGGCATCACTCAGGTCCCACATGTCGTCGCACACCGTCCCCCAGCTGCCGCCGTTGTACACCTCCACGCGGCCCTCGCAGCCGTTCCTCCCGCCGGCGAGCCGCAGGCGGGCGCCTGGGACACGGCACATGGCACCAGGTCAGGGTCCCAGCAGCCCGTCACCCTGCAGTCCCCACCTCCCTGGCTCTTTTGGAGATTTGGCCACCGTGACCATGAGCCGGGGTGGTGCAGACCTGAAGGGACGAGGGGAGGGCAGTGGCTGAGCAAAGACCCTGGGCGTGTAGAAGGCAGATGCACAATGAGCAGGGACCCGGTGGGAGGGTCCATGGGAGCTGCCTGGGAGTCCTGGGGGCTGCTGAGGGCATGGGGCATTTGCAGAAAACCGCTTTGCACACCTTGACGGTGGCCCATCTGCTGAGGGGGAGCACTCACGCACCCTGGCGCTGTTTGAGTGCATGGGACGTGACAGGGTGCCTGCAAGGGTGCTGGCCCCCCTGGCTTGATGGTTGCAAAGCCACTGCTGTGCCCTGGCATCAGGGCAGCAAGCTGTGTCCTGGGCTGCCCCGGCAGGCGTACGGGATCGAGGGAAGGGATTACTCCCATGCGCTTGGCACTTGCTGCCGCACAGCCGGGAGCCGTGGAGTGGCTGGCAGAGCAGAGCTCGGACTCATCACCACTGCAGCTGCCCTTCTGCAGCAGCTCCGCTCCTCCACGGCAGCAGCCCCCAAACCCCATGTCCCCTCGCTAAGGGCAGAGGGGAGCAGCAGCCGTGCACGGGGCAGGCTCAGGCCAGCATGTCCCCCCTCTTCTGCTCTTGTGCTGGGCTGGGGCTCACTGCAAGGCTGGGAATAAGCTGGGTGGGGAGGAGTTACCTGTTGTGTACGGCCATTCAGCAGGAGGGGTTGGAAGGGCAGCTGCAAGGAAGAAGATGGAGTGAATGAAAGGGCAGCGAATGCAGCAAGCTTGTGGCAATGGCCATGGCATGGCAAGGCAATGGCACGTGAAAGGACATGGACATGGACATGGACATGGACATGGACATGGACATGGAAAAGCAAGGCTGGAGCACTAATGGGTGAAGAGAACATGGAGCTCTGTCCTGCCATCCCCTATCCAGACACCAGCCTGATGCATCCCCAGTGCTGCCCCATCCTCCCCACACCACGATTCTGCGATCCTGCTCTTTGCCACCCCACTGAGCACCTACACCTGCAAGCATGGAGAGCCTACTGTGCCCTCTGTGTGCAAGAACGGGGCTTTTGCATGACACGTGCTTCCAGCACCAGGCAGCAAAAGCCCCCAGCCTTGTCGCTCTGCCCCGGCTCTACCGAGGGAGGTAAGCATGGATGCTCGCAAGGGAGGGCACGGAAAGCCGCCCGGTGTGATCTGCGGGAGAGGCGGTGGCCTCTGCTGCCCACGCACCTGCACAGATGACGCTGGCATCCTCCATGTGCCCGCAGTTGTGCACGCCCCAGCCGTTGTGCCTGCACATCTGGAGGGAGGGCTCGTCCCCACGGCACTGCACGTCATCCAGGAAGATGCGCCCAGAGCCGAGGCCGAAGAGTGCGTTGCCCGGGGCGGCCGTGGGCTGGCCGCAGCCGAGTTGCCGGCACACCACCTGGGCATCACTCAGGTCCCACATGTCGTCGCACACCGTCCCCCAGCTGCCGCCGTTGTACACCTCCACGCGGCCCTCGCAGCCGTTCCTCCCGCCGGCGAGCCGCAGGCGGGCGCCTGGGACACGGCACATGGCACCAGGTCAGGGTCCCAGCAGCCCGTCACCCTGCAGTCCCCAGATGGGCCCCTAGAGCAGGGAGCCTGCATGGGTGCTGCAAGGCCAGGGATGGGCCTGGTGGGCATGAATTACCTGCTGAATATGGCCAGTGTGTGGTGGGCACTCGAGCTACAGATGCAAGTAAGAATTTGGTGTCAATGAGAAAGGCTCTGAACACAGTCAACACATGTCATGCACCCCGAAGGAGCCCATCTTCAAGGAGCCCCTGTCCCATGGCACTTCACATCATGTAGAGGTCTTTCATTCAATTGAAATGACCGTTGTGACTTCTGTGTTTCACACAGCCATCTGCTCCCTGGGCAGGAACCGCATGCCCATGGAGATCTAGCTTGCGTTACAAAAACCCCTTTGATGCAGCAGCTCTCTTTTCCAGTCACATCCCAAATCCCAGAGCATGTCCAGGAAATAGCTATGGTCCTACCTGTGCAGGAACTGGAGGGGCGAAGGCAGAGTGATCCCCTGTCGCGATCCCCCCAGTTGCAGTGAGAGGAAATCCCTCCCTGAACAGTTTCCTTCACCAGCCACGGCTACAGAGGTCGTGGCCTCAAGCCTCAGCCCCGCAGTTTACCAGCTCTTCTCCATGCTCTGCTTGCAACCCCACTGTGGACTCGGGTGTCAGGAATGGCCTAACCGGAGTGGCCCAGGGACGGGAGACTCCCTCCAGTGCAATGAGGTCTGGGAAGGGAGATCAGGGGCACTAAGGAGCTCAGTGAGTGACAGAGGACAGGGTTACCTGGTGTGCTTCCCTCTGCTGTGGTAGCCGTTGTGGTCGTCTCCACTAGCATGGTCATCTCTGCTATGGGGCTTGTAGGCACTGCGGTGGTCGTCTGTGCTGGGGAGGATGTCTCTGCTAGGGAGGTCATTAGTGCTGAGGTGGTTGTCTCCACTAGGGACATCGTTTCCGCTGTGGGCGTCATTACTGCTGTTGTGGTCATCTCCACTGGGGAGGTCGGCTCCGCTATGAGGGTTGTTGATGCTGTGATGGTCATCTCTGCTAGAGAGGTCATTGGTTCTGTGGTGGTTGTCTCCTCTATGGAGCTCATCTCTGCTATGGCGGTTGTCTCCGGTGGTGAGGATGTTGGCACTGTGAAGGTCGTCGTTGCTGTAGCGGTCTTTCCTGTGAATACAGAAGAAGAACAGGACCCACATGAGGACCATGCTTATGCAATGGGTAGACCTGTGTGTTAGCTCCAAGCCCGGTTCCTCAATGATGAAGTGAAATCAAGACAAATGACTCTGATGGCATAATCCGTCTTGACTGGGGTCAATGGAGAGAATGGAGGTGGGTAACAGCCAAATGAAAATTTTTCTTGAAAGTGGTATTTCGAGATGGTGACAGCAGGGAAAGGTGCTGATGTGGCATCTGCTCCCAGCCACAGGACACCATGGCCCAGGCACGACCGGAGGCTGTCCTCTACAGGCTCCTGCCACAGAGCCGGGAGCTGTAGGGTTGCTGGGAGCAGCAGGGCTTAGACCCATCACCATCGTGGATGCCCTTCTGCAGAGGCTCAGGTCATCCCCAGGAGCAGCCCGGGCAGTGGTCTTGGGGTGGTGGTTGGCGCAAGGCCAGGAGTGGATCAGGCCGGCATGAATCCCCCGTTGAATACGGCCGGTCTGTCGTAGGCACTGGAGCCACGAATGCAAGCAAGCAATAAATGGCACTTAAAAAGACACTGAACAGAGTATGCGTATGGTAACAGAGGTATGGTAGCAAGTTTTGTTGTTTTCTTCTAAGTGCAAAGCACTGATGTAGCTAGCATTTTCTTCTAGCATGAATTCAGCTCTCTAGGCTCTTCCACTTTGAGGAAGTGTGGAAAACTGCAAAACATATAAAACACCCAAAGAAGCTGTGGTTGTCAGCCATGTCTCAGTTCACGATGATCTGTTGTTAATACAGGAGAAAATAACATACAAATGAACTACCATTTCTTAAAAAATAAGGGGAAAGTAAAATGAGAAAACAGCAAGGTGACAGAGTACTCAAAATGGATGGCTAGTTGTAAAGGAAATTAATGGACCAAAACTTGAAGGAAAACTTGAAAATGGTTTAGTGTAGTTGCCCTTTAGATGTTAAGTTGTGAACAAAGTACATATACCACCCTGCCAATACTGATGTATGTGGTTCAAAGTTAGAAATTTAGGCAACACTTCGTAAGCCTTGACCCAGCTGAAGAGCCCAGCGAGGAAATGGCTTGCCCACAGCCAACCAGTAGAAGTGCAAAATAAGCGTCACCGAGATGCAAGGGGATATCACAGCCTGTCCAGAATTATCATGCCAGTTTGAAGTGATATTGCCATAGAAACAAAAATGAAATTGAAAAAGCCCAAGAGGGAGACAGCCCACAAATGAGAAAGGTGAGAAGAGCCACAGCAGAGCATTACCTGATGGAGGTGTTGAGGTGGCCAGAGCAGCTGTGGGTGTGGAGAAAGAAGAGCCACAAGTGAGACGTGTTGCTCAGGAGAAAGGTGCTGGGGCACAGACAGGGCCCCACCTCAGGGCATAGGGTACGGCGACGGGGATTGCGGCGAGGAGGGGATGGGGACACGGCAGGCAAGGCACAGAGGGCCGTGAGCTCCACGGGAGAGCTGGTTGCCTCTGCTGCCCACGCACCTTCACAGATGACGCTGGCATCCTCCACGTGCCTGCAGTTGTGCACGCCCCAGCCGTTGTGCCTGCACATCTGGAGGGAGGGCTCGTCCCCACGGCAGTGCACGTTATCCAGGAAGATGCGCCCAGAGCCGAGGCCGAAGCGAGCGTTGCCCGGGGCGGCCGTGGGCTGGCCGCAGCCGAGTTGCCGGCACACCACCTGGGCATCACTCAGGTCCCACATGTCGTCGCACACCGTCCCCCAGCTGCCGCCGTTGTACACCTCCACGCGGCCCTCGCAGCCGTTCCTCCCGCCGGCGAGCCGCAGGCGGGCGCCTGGGACACGGCACATGGCACCAGGTCAGGGTCCCAGCAGCCCGTCACCCTGCAGTCCCCACCTCCCTGGCTCTTTTGGAGATTTGGCCACCGTGACCATGAGCCGGGGTGGTGCAGACCTGAAGGGACGAGGGGAGGGCAGTGGCTGAGCAAAGACCCTGGGCGTGTAGAAGGCAGATGCACAATGAGCAGGGACCCGGTGGGAGGGTCCATGGGAGCTGCCTGGGAGTCCTGGGGGCTGCTGAGGGCATGGGGCATTTGCAGAAAACCCCTTTGCACACCTTGACCGTGGCCCATCTGCTGAGGGGGAGCACTCACGCACCCTGGCGCTGTTTGAGTGCATGGGACGTGACAGGGTGCCTGCAAGGGTGCTGGCCCCCCTGGCTTGATGGTTGCAAAGCCACTGCTGTGCCCTGGCATCAGGGCAGCAAGCTGTGTCCTGGGCTGCCCCGGCAGGCGTACGGGATCGAGGGAAGGGATTACTCCCGTGCACTTGGCACTTGCTGCCCCACAGCCGGGAGCCGTGGAGTGGCTGGCAGAGCAGAGCTCGGACTCATCACCACTGCAGCTGCCCTTCTGCAGCAGCTCCGCTCCTCCACGGCAGCAGCCCCCAAACCCCGTGGCCCCTCGCTAAGGGCAGAGGGGAGCAGCAGCCGTGCACGGGGCAGGCTCAGGCCAGCACGTCCCCCCTCTTCTGCTCTTGTGCTGGGCTGGGGCTCACTGCAAGGCTGGGAATAAGCTGGGTGGGGAGGAGTTACCTGTTGTGTACGGCCATTCAGCAGGAGGGGTTGGAAGGGCAGCTGCAAGGAAGAAGATGGAGTGAATGAAAGGGCAGCGAATGCAGCAAGCTTGTGGCAATGGCCATGGCCATGGCAAAGGCAATGGCAACGAGAATGGACATGGACATGGACATGGACATGGACATGGACATGGACATGGACATGGAAAAGCAAGGCTGGAGCACTAATGGGTGAAGAGAACGTGGAGCTCTGTCCTGCCATCCCCTATCCAGACACCAGCCTGACGCATCCCCAGTGCTGCCCCATCCTCCCCACACCACGATTCTGCGATCCTGCTCTTTGCCACCACACTGAGCGCCTACACCTGCAAGCATGGAGAGCCTACTGTGCCCTCTGTGTGCAAGAACGGGGCTTTTGCATGACACGTGCTTCCAGCACCAGGCAGCAAAAGCCCCCGCCTTGTCTCTCTGCCCCGGCTCTACCGAGGGAGGTAAGCATGGATGCTCGCAAGGGAGGGCACGGAAAGCCGCCCGGTGTGATCTGCGGGAGAGGCGGTTGCCTCTGCTGCCCACGCACCTGCACAGATGACGCTGGCATCCTCCACGTGCCTGCAGTTGTGCACGCCCCAGCCGTTGTGCCTGCACATCTGGAGGGAGGGCTCGTCCCCACGGCACTGCACGTCATCCAGGAAGATGCGCCCAGAGCCGAGGCCGAAGAGTGCGTTGCCCGGGGCGGCCGTGGGCTGGCCGCAGCCGAGTTGCCGGCACACCACCTGGGCATCACTCAGGTCCCACATGTCGTCGCACACCGTCCCCCAGCTGCCGCCGTTGTACACCTCCACGCGGCCCTCGCAGCCGTTCCTCCCGCCGGCGAGCCGCAGGCGGGCGCCTGGGACACGGCACATGGCACCAGGTCAGGGTCCCAGCAGCCCGTCACCCTGCAGTCCCCAGATGGGCCCCTAGAGCAGGGAGCCTGCATGGGTGCTGCAAGGCCAGGGATGGGCCTGGTGGGCATGAATTACCTGCTGAATATGGCCAGTGTGTGGTGGGCACTCGAGCTACAGATGCAAGTAAGAATTTGGTGTCAATGAGAAAGGCTCTGAACACAGTCAACACATGTCATGCACCCCGAAGGAGCCCATCTTCAAGGATCCCCTGTCCCAAGGCACTTCACATCATGTGGAGGTCTTTCATTCAGTTGAAATGACCGTT
The DNA here is from genome assembly GCF_018139145.2 of Gymnogyps californianus. NCBI lineage: Eukaryota > Metazoa > Chordata > Aves > Accipitriformes > Cathartidae > Gymnogyps > Gymnogyps californianus. The sequence continues at coordinate 5,469,305 of NC_059476.1, forward strand.
GTGACTTCTGTGTTTCACACAGCCATCTGCTCCCTGGGCAGGAACCGCATGCCCATGGAGATCTAGCTTGCGTTACAAAAAACCCTTTGATGCAGCAGCTCTCTTTTCCAGTCACATCCCAAATCCCAGAGCATGTCCAGGAAATAGCTATGGTCCTACCTGTGCAGGAACTGGAGGGGTGAAGGCAGAGTGATCCCCTGTCGCGATCCCCCCAGTTGCAGTGAGAGGAAATCCCTCCCTGAACAGTTTCCTTCACCAGCCACGGCTACAGAGGTCGTGGCCTCAAGCCTCAGCCCCGCAGTTTACCAGCTCTTCTCCATGCTCTGCTTGCAACCCCACTGTGGACTCGGGTGTCAGGAATGGCCTAACCGGAGTGGCCCAGGGACGGGAGACTCCCTCCAGTGCAATGAGGTCTGGGAAGGGAGATCAGGGGCACTAAGGAGCTCAGTGAGTGACAGAGGACAGGGTTACCTGGTGTGCTTCCCTCTGCTGTGGTAGCCGTTGTGGTCGTCTCCACTAGCATGGTCATCTCTGCTATGTGGCTTGTAGGCACTGCGGCAGTTGTCTGTGCTGGGGAGGATGTCTCTGCTAGGGAGGTCATTAGTGCTGAGGTGGTTGTCTCCACTAGCGACATCGTTTCCGCTGTGGGCGTCATTACTGCTGTTGTGGTCATCTCCACTGGGGAGGTCGGCTCCGCTATGAGGGTTGTTGATGCTGTGATGGTCATCTCTGCTAGAGAGGTCATTGGTTCTGTGGTGGTTGTCTCCTCTATGGAGCTCATCTCCGCTATGGCGGTTGTCTCCGGTGGTGAGGTTGTTGGCACTGTGAAGGTCGTCGTTGCTGTAGCGGTCTTTCCTGTGAATACAGAAGAAGAACAGGACCCACATGAGGACCATGCTTATGCAATGGGTAGACCTGTGTGTTAGCTCCAAGCCCGGTTCCTCAATGATGAAGTGAAATCAAGACAAATGACTCTGATGGCATAGTCCATCTTGACTGGGGTCAATGGAGAGAATGGAGGTGGGTAACAGCCAAATGAAAATTTTTCTTGAAAGTGGTATTTCGAGATGGTGACAGCAGGGAAAGGTGCTGATGTGGCATCTGCTCCCAGCCACAGGACACCATGGCCGAGGCACGACCGGAGGCTGTCCTCTACAGGCTCCTGCCACGGAGCCGGGAGCTGTAGGGTTGCTGGGAGCAGCAGGGCTTAGACCCATCACCATCGTGGATGCCCTTCTGCAGAGGCTCAGGTCATCCCCAGGAGCAGCCGGGCAGTGGTCTTGGGGTGGTGGTTGGCGCAAGGCCAGGAGTGGATCAGGCCGGCATGAATCCCCCGTTGAATACGGCCGGTCTGTCGTAGGCACTGGAGCCACGAATGCAAGCAAGCGATAAATGGCACTTAAAAAGACACTGAACAGAGTATGCGTATGGTAACAGAGGTATGGTAGCAAGTTTTGTTGTTTTCTTCTAAGTGCAAAGCACTGATGTAGCTAGCATTTTCTTCTAGCATGAATTCAGCTCTCTAGGCTCTTCCACTTTGAGGAAGTGTGGAAAACTGCAAAACATATAAAACACCCAAAGAAGCTGTGGTCGTCAGCCATGTCTCAGTTCACAATGATCTGTAGTTAATACAGGAGAAAATAACATACAAATGAACTACCTTTTCTTAAAAAATAAGGGGAAAGTAAAATGAGAAAACAGCAAGATGACAGAGTACTCAAAATGGATGGCTAGTTGTAAAGGAAATTAATGGACCAAAACTTGAAGGAAAACTTGAAAATGAAAACAGAATACAGAAACAATGCAAAGTGAGTTGTCAACTATGGCAGTTTGGGTTGTGACTGTGAAACTATTATTGCCCATAATGAATGCGTTAAGGCTTGCCATAAGAAGATGAGTTTCACCTAACCCCATTCCTTCCTGATGAACATTGCCTATCAGACATAGCTTTGCCTCTAATTTTGACTTGTTTCCTTATTCTCTTTGTCACTGCTGGTTGATTAGACGGAATAAAAGTTCTGCACATTGCAATGCATATCTGATCCTTGAATTCTTTAATTGCTTTGCATGGAGTGAGCAAGCACAGTTTGTACACTACCCTAGTGAAAAAAACATGAGTCCATGCTGGCTCTGCAGGGTCAGCGGAGTGAAAAGACAGGGGTTTTGGAAGATCAGACTCTGCTTCCTGAGAACAGGCCTTTTCAGAGGGAGTGTGCCCTTCCACAGATAGAAGATTCTTCATAATAAAGTAAAAAGAAAGATTAGGCATATGTCTGGTATATCTGGTATAGCTTTCCAACATATGTCTTGACTGAATGAAATATTATCTCAGGAGGAGAATGTCTGCATACCCCCATGCCAACACATGTATATTGAGTGCAATTTATAACAAAAAATATTTAGAAAAGAAAAATGTGACAGCACCTGAACAGACAACACCAGCATCTTCATAGTGGCCACAGTTGTGTATCCTCCATCCAGAGTGCTTACAACGCGACAAGGAGACCTCATTTCCTCTGCACTTCACATTGTCCAGCAGAATGTTGCCTGAGCCTTGCCCAAAGTAAGCTCCTCCTGGAGCTGCAATGGCCTGGCCACATCCCAGCTGCCTGCACACAACCTGGGCATCGGAAATGTCCCAGAAGTCATCACAAACTGTCCCTGGCCGTCCTTTGTAATAGAGCTCAACGCGACCTTCACATCTGTGCCTTCCATTCACCAGGTGGAGATGGGTGGCTTTAGGGGAGAGGGATTTGAGCACAAACACAGTCAGACAAATAAGCTGGAAGTGACCTTAAGAAGTCATCTGTTCTGACCTCTTGCCCCATCGTTCCTAGTAGGTGCTTGCCTAGCCCAAGCCCTAAATGCCTGTGAGGACAGAGGTGATGATACACACCTTTTTTCTTCCTCTCTTCCAGATCTCAAAATCAGCTGCATATATTTCATGTGAGATTTCTACAGAAAATTTAGACAGCAGGCTAAGCACAAACTGTTTCAGCAAGAAAGGAAATTCTTTAACAACAATAAGAAAAGCTTAATAGGAAAGCAAAGGAGATAAAATGAATTTCAGTATCTGAATGAAATCTAAGTAAAACTGTATTAAGACAATAGCACTAAATTTTTTTCACTTTGTTAATAGGAAGAAAATGGCATGTTTTAAGAACACATTTCATGTTTATGTATTTCTTTTATTCATTGTTGTCAAAATGTTTTATGCTAAAGAACAAGGAGACATCACAATTTGCTTTGAATCCTACTGAAATTTAGGATGTACAGCACAGCTTTCCTGCCCTCAACCTGTGTCTTACCAGAAGCACGTACGTGTAGCATGTCTCCGTGATGTACAAAGCCTCTGCTGACCTGGGTGCAGGGGGAGAAAGCAGAGCAGTGGCTCAAGCAGGTCACCGAGGCTTCAGGGACACAGCAAGGTGCAGCTTGGACAGCCAAGACCATGGCTTTTTCCTAAAATTATGCTCATGGGGCTGGTACAGTGCTGCCGTATAAAAATTATCAGGCAGATAAATTGCAGTTCACGAGGTATTATGCACTACCGAAGGATAATAAGCAGTGCACTACTTAAAATGATGTCAGAATTAGGCCAAATGAATCCTTCAGAAAAACTACAGAATTTTAAAGAAAACAATAGCCATTCTTTATTTTTCTCCCTGGTTTACACAATTTAACTAGAATTTCTCTTCTTCCTCTAAAATTTTTAGGAGAATTTTAAGGACCTAGAGTCCACACATCACAACCAAATCCTACAGTTTTTAAGAGTAATTTTAGTGGAAGAATTCCACTAAGTGTTCAACAGAATGGTGGATTGTCTCAATGGGATTATAAAAATTTCAATAGGAATCCAGTGGCTTTATTTCTTATATGTTATTAGTAAACTTATATGTTATATCTAGTAAAATGTTATTAGAGTTTGAAATAAAGAAATACCTAATAACCTACAATGTATACATCTGATTACTGCATTCATTCAGGTAAAGCCCATCTGCTTCCCAGTTTGAGTTAGCTTGTTTATACATTCTGCAGTGAACAGTATGAAAATCCTGATTTTAGAGATCCTTTTTTGGTGAAGAAGTTTATTAAAGACTTTACCACTAAGTGTAAGTGAGCAAATAAATGTTGTAACTTAAGATTTGCAGTATTTACACTTTGGAAATCAAAACATGCATGCTGCACTTGTTATGCTTTGCATTCCTGCCAAATACATATTTAGCTTGTTATTAAACACTGAATAAGTCATCCAAAGAAAAAAAAAATCTGAGAAGTTAACAGCTCCAGAATTTCTTCACTGCATCTAATTCTTTGTTGTTGGACTAGAAGAACAGTCAAGACAGTGTCCAAACAAAATTTCTCCCTGTTTGTATGCATTTAACTGGCAGTTCAAAGGGAGAAGCTACAAAAGTGCCCCTTGACTTACATCTGATTTGTTTCTTCAAATATCTACTTGGACATGCATATTTTTGAACCACACTCATAGGATTTTTGAGAAGTGAAACAACAAACCGGGCAAAAAAGTCAGAGTAGGATTAGGAAATTAAAGCTGATCTAAAACAGTTTTATCTGCGCTCATTCAGGGTCTGTCATCACTGTGAGAGCACAACCATCAGCTGGGCATGTAATTAGATAGGTTGTGTCCTGCCTCACGCTTTAAAGGTGTCAAAAAGGCAAAAGCCTGTGATTACGCAAATACATCGCTTAGTCTGACCCAGGGACAGAGGGGCTGGGGAATGAAGCCAAGAGCAGAGAGAACTGGAGCAGCCAGAGTGAGATGGCTTATCACCAGGCAAGCAGAAGACAGACGAAGAAAACTGGATGAGGTGCATGATGGCAATATAAATGATCATAACGATGTTTAAATGACTAGTTGGAAAATCATCTGCAATTATTCTAGGATATACATAAAACTAGCTCAACGTCACCTAAGTCACTTAGGAGATAGAAACTAATCATATAAGGAAAAAGTCAAAGACCAAAAAAAAGTTGAACTAAAAGCGTTTCATGTCTTCCATTATTTTTAGATGTCCCTCATTTATCCACAGTGCTAGATTATGAAAACTAACTTCTTGTTATATTTTGTTAAATTGTACATAAGATCAAGAAGAATTAAATAATACAAGCAATATTAAATACATAGCATATGTATGCATGCATATACTCTGGAATAAATATACATTTAAAAAAAATAAATAAATCCTTCCATAATTCTTAGATCAGATTTCTGGAACTGGAAGAATGACTCATTCATCACATACTCACAGACACAGTTCTCGCAATGACACAAGGCACTAAGACAAGTACAACCCTGTGGCAGCAAAATGAACTCCACTAAATGGTTTAAATCATTCTTATCATTCACTGTGATGATTAGCTCATAATTTTAGTAGAACAAAACTGTGCTATCTCTTTTATCCATTTTCCCCTTTAATCTTTTGCCCAAACCAATACCAGCATGAATATGATTTCTATACATGGAATCAATAGAGAGGACCCCAAGCAGTGCTTATATTTTTTTTATACGCCCTGGAACAAGTCTAAGTGCTTTACCTGATATGGCCTCCAGAACCGCTGGACCTAACAAAAGTAACCATGTCAAAATCATAGCGGTACCCATCTCATCAAGTGCTGTTGACAGAAAGGACTGTCAGAATATATAGTCTCTATTTCTGAAGGGGAGTGGCTCTATAGGTTTATTTTTCTACCGGAGGACAATAAAACAACCACAGTCCTATGATCTGAAACAAAAATATGTTTGATTTGTTATTTAAGATTTTGTAACTTCCTGGGTTTTGCAGAAAGATAATACCTCAAGAGTAACATTTTCCACTGCCTGGAAGGAAATATTTATGCTACGATAGGTTTCACAATCATCTCATTGTACAAAGAAAATAAGCTCCTATCCAAAGATACCTTTCAATTCTGGCCGATGAATCTCAGTATTTTTCTTTTATATGGAGATTCCTTGGCAGGTCTGGGGAAGGTAGTGGAATCTTGAAACTTAAATGGGCTTCCTCCAGCAAAGTAATAAAAAAGCTTCATAACTTGGTGCCAACTAGTGTGGCAAGTCTCCCTGGAGAGCCATGAATGTCTTAAAGCTTCAGCATACGTTAAATAAAATAAGACAAGACCTGGTGGCCCTGCTCAAGTATGACTGGGGAGTCTCTGAAGAACCTTGCAGTTGAAGTCAACACCTCCAGCCCCAATAGGAACCCATTCCTTTCTGGCATTTTTAAGTTCAAATTAAAACTCTATTCACTGAGAGACTGTTAGATTGCAAGAAAGTGTCAGGAGAATCAGGGTCCGCTGATAACTTTTTGTGAAAACTGTGCAGAAAAATCAGTGGATTTTCTGTATAGTTAAGTAAATTACATAGGTTGCAACCTAACTTTATTCTAAAATTTCCTTTGATCCTTTGAACCATCAAAAGGAAGGAAAAAAGGTTCAGATTTCTATTAAGAATCTTTCTTAATATATTCCTTGTTTGAGTTTACATCGTGACAATTACAACTGTGTCATTCTTTGAAGAATGAATCCAAAGCTTTTCCACAACATGAAATAATGCTTAATTCGCGTTCACCACTCTCTTGCCAGAGTGGTTACTTTCCTCTGTTTCTGTGTTTTAACCATTTAACGAGAAAAAGCTGATGGCCATCCTAACACTGAAGAGCCAGAATATTGTTCTTCATCTGATTCCTACCTCTACAGCCATCATGTCTTGGATGGCATTATCAGGAGTTAAAATCTGTGGCACAATTGTTGCCATATACAAATTTATTGCCTCCAGAGGCAGTCATCAAGGATGAAGACTAAAGTCCAGGAGCCAAAGGGAAAAAGAGAATGACTTAGAACATCTTTCCACAACAGCCAGCATTATTGTAATGGAAGAAGGAAGTACAAAACACCAGAGGCCAAAGATAACGTTGGAAGCCTTGAAAGTGAACATTGAGAAGGGTAAATATGTTTCTTCTTTATACAAACAACCACGTTCGCGCATGAATGAGGAAATGTACGCAACACCTGGTATTCACTATTCATATTCTTCTGGTTTTGACATCTTGGCAAGAAGCAGAAAACATCCAGTATATTTGACTGACCAATCAAATACTGCAATCAGTGAAGCAAGAGTAAGTGATGGGTAGCAATTCTTCTCCAAACTCTTGTAATAACTGAAAAGGGTGGGGAGGAAGGGGAACACGAAAGTGATTCCCAGGTGGTTCAAGTGAAAAAAAATGTGTCAAACTGTCCAGGTAAATGAACAACACTGATTAATTAATTCCTCACTACATTCTTCACTAATAAATTCTTTACTACAAACTTCAAAGATCTAGATATTTCTAGAGATCTTGATTATCAGACAATCTCTGCACAGTAGGAATAGATAAATGTTATGTTACGATTAATTTCGTTAATTAATTAATGCAAATACCAGACAGCACATGTTTTCATCCTTCCATTGGCTAGGTAGGTCTCTCGCAGTAACACATTTTTGTTCTCTAGGACTTCTTCTGGCAGCTTGAAGTGTTTCTCAGCACATTACTCTATGAAAGAAGCTCCACCGAGCTTTGAAAACACTTTCTCTTCTGCTGACTGTTGTTAGGAGACTTCTGCAGACATACTGGCTTTTGTGAGGTCCAAATGAAAACCATTGAAAGGACAAAGATTAATCAGCTTTCACCCGTGACTGTAAGAAAGCACCTACACTGGAATAAGGGTATCCACAGATTTCTGCACAAAGGAATGATAGTCTGAATCCATGCATTATGATGCAATGAGGCAGCTTAGTCTAATTTATTGGGTTTCTTGATGGCCTCTTGGGCTCTGTTGCCTGTGTCATGTGAAGCATGTCATTGCAAATCGATTTGCATTTGTTCAATGGTGAGGATGCAAGTGGATCAGAAGTGTCTACCACTGAGTCAAATCCACTGGATTTACCAGTAGAAGATTTCCTGAATATGAGTGGACGGGAGGTGGGAAGGAAAGTTCTTGGCAGAGAGATCATTCACCAGGCACATGTACTTTAGAGCATGACCCTTTCCTCATAATCAAATCCAGTTTTCTTGAATCCTGCACTTCTGTAATATTTGTGGATCAAGGAAGGCAGCAGGAAATAAGGAGGACATCAATTGCTTGAACAGATTAGCAGTGTTTTCTACAGTGACATTTAATATTAATAAACCACTGAACTTGGTACTTCTGCCTTGCATTGTGATGCAACCTTGGTGTATCTCCATCTGGGACCCCTGGCACAGACATAGTATGGGAAGACTCAGCTCTGAACAGCACAGGCACATTGCAGATTGGAGACACCTAGATCCTAGGTCTAGGATCTTTCTGCTTGTCTGGTCACAATAATATTCAGAGATTAGGAGAAATAGAAAAAGTGCTGTCAAGCTATGCCCTGAAAAATGTTGGGGTAGCAACACCACAGCAGCAAGGCCACAGCAGGAGCAGGGGCAGGAGAGAAAACAGCAGGCCTGGGAAGAGCAGAAGGTCCTCTTCTAGAGAGGTAGGAAAGCCCAGGTCCAGGAAAGTCTTCACTGTGCTGAGCAGGTCACTGGATTCCTCCAAGCCTGGACAATCTCTGGTCCACACAACAGGACTTGATGAAAGGCAGGTCAGCCTCCTGGGTTGCTCTGCCCTTCAAAGGTGGCTGTAGGCAGAGAGGAGAGGAGGACCCTCCTCAATCCTTGTCCCTCATGTGTGGACAACAAATTCACTCCCACTTTCTGTGGGCAATGCCAGTCCCTCCTTGTATGGTCTCTTCTGCACAGCACGAAGAGGTGACGAGAGGCCTGCCTGGAGTCACCAGGAAAAGGCAGCTTGAAGGAAGAAATGGTACAGGCTGTAATGATGATTCCCGTCAGAGCTGCCCGCATCCTCCTCATCAGGTCAGGATGTCGCCCAAGAGTACATCTCACCTTCCTTACACGTCACTACTTTGTCTCTGGCTCACCTCACACATAGCGCAGTATACTGTTCCCAATGAACTCTCCTCTTTCATAGCTGGCTAGAAAACAGGAAAGTCTAAAGAAGAGCATTTCTCAATCAAATACCAATGACCTTTCCACCTGTAGTAAGTAGCTTCTTCCAAACAGATTCTTCCTTTATTATTGTTTTTATTTTGTTTTCGTATGGGGATAGGAGACAGGTCACACTTCCTTATGCCAACTTACGTACATTCTCTCTCCCGCCCCCCATTACACCATTACAGGTGTAGAGATGTGTAAGAACAAGAGCGGAAATCATTGCTTGGCACCGTCACTTTGTCAGAAGCCACGTTCTCCACCCTGATAATGCGTTAGCTGGGAGTTCAGACACACAGGTGGCATGTTTGCAAGTACACAAAAAAAAGTATTGCTCAAAACTCGTTTTCTTTCCTGCTTTTTTTAATTACACATTTACGTAATAGATTTGATTATATTTGTCCTCTATACAAAATCTTGTAAATGGTCTACATTTTCTCAGAGAAACATGTAATTATGAAGAACCATACCCCCAAAATAAGGAACGTTGTACAGCCCCTGTGCATTTTTGCTTATGAATCATTACTGAGATATTTTTACCACAAAGAAACATTTTTGTTGGACTGCTTTCCAGAGTATCTCATGGTGCTTGTCCTGGGTTTGGCTGGGATAGAGTTAATTTTCACAGGAAGCTGGGAGTGGGCACAGCCAGGACAGCTGACCCGAACTAGCCAAGGGGATATTCGATACCATATGACATCATGCTCAGTATATAACTGGAGCAGCTGGCCGGGGGGAGGAGGGATCGTGGCTCGGGAACGGGCTGAGCATCGGGTTCCAGGTGGTGAGCAATTGCATTGTGCATCACTCGCTTTATACATTTTTTTATTGGTATTTTGTTATTATTACTGATTCTCTCCTTATGTTGTCCTATTAAACTGTCCTTATCTCAACCCATGAGGTTTTACCCTTTTCTTCCTATTCTCCTCCCCATCCCACTGGGGAGGGGGGAGGAGTGAGCGAGCAGCTGCGTGGTCCTTAGTTGCCAGCTGGGCTTAAACCACGACAGTGCTACACGGGTGTTATCTGCATATCAGCAATGGCAAAAAAAGGTAATTCTTCTTTCTCAAGTCATCTAAATTAGTCTTCTCAGACAGATACTCAACCAGGAGCTCAACTGAGATGCTCTGAAATGTCCAGCATTTAAGATGGTAGCTTATTTGGATGCTGGGAAGGAAGAATCAACCTTTCTTTAGACCTTAGGTGTATTTGGACTTGAGGATTTTAAAGCCAGGCTCCTTTATAAGTTCAGTTCATGGTAACACCGGGTGTTATCTTGATACAGTACATTCTTCGAACAAGATCTGGATGGTGGAATAGTCAAGTAAGAGTTACCCTCTATACAGATTGCAAAACCAAATAATGAAGCAGATGACTGGTGAAAATATCCTTCCACCTGCAAGTCTTGGGTTGCTTCTCACATTATCTGGTATGGGATGGGTTCCTGCAGTTTACGCTTCAAAAGAAATCCTCCCACCGTGAGAACAGCAGCTACCAGCACCACGGTGGTCACAGCCAGAGGAACGTGGGAGCTGGCAGCAGGCGTTGAGCTCTGAGACTCCCCTTTCGCCTGCATGTCAGAGGCCAGCTCTGTGCATAAAAGAGAAAGAGAGAGGCTTACATTTGTTTTCCTGAGCTAGTTAATCTCGAAGATAATTAGGCAAAGAGAATTTGAATTAAAATGTTGCAATCTAGATCTGATCCAAAACCGAAATGTTTTATTGCATGTTGTTTCAGAAACGATTCTGTGGCCATGCCAAAGAAGTAAAGATTATGGCAAGAAATTAAAGAGTGATTAAGAGTTTGTAAAGATTACACTCTAAGACCATAAGATGCTGTTTTCTGATAGTGGAAACAGCAGCTACAGGACACTGGGAGACAACATTTCGAAGGGGGCTTACAGATTGCTTGCTAATAAATGAGACATGCCAATCAGGCACAGACAGCTTTGAAAAATTAATATATATCCTGCAGGGAGATGAGTTACATCTCATCCCTCTTCCCACAGAACTGAATAAGATGCCATTTGACATGTGCAGAACAAACAATGGATCTAAACTATGATAGAAAGGAAATAGCTTGTAAACCTTATAAATCAATTTCATAAAAAATAATAAAAAAAAAATTCCCCATAAGAATTATAGCAGAGTTGTGAATAAACCAGCAAAGGTATATTTCAGAGTTGGATTTCATGTCTGAACTGACACGCGAACATACAGTAATATACAGAGTCTTATGTTATTTAAATTATTTAAACTTACCAGCGTTCCTGTTCTCAGCATGAGCTTCCCGAAGCTGGACAGGTCCAATAACAACATTCACTTTTTTGTGGGAAGAACCTGCATTCCTCTTGAACCTCCTAACACAGCCTTGATAGCAGCGTGAAGAGTAATCGTTGTACCTGCACACCACCAGCTCACACTGCAGGTAAACTGACGGGTAGCGATTAACGAACGAAAAAGCATTAAATGCAAACCGAGCAACATAGCTGTATGGTGAATAGTAAGGAGAGTAGGTAGGATCCTTAACACACCTGGAAAGAGATAAAATTAACAGATTAGCTGTTGTGAACAGAAACACTATTACACTATCTCTGTGTAATACATTTTGAGTTTAAATATAAAACCAGAAGGTAAGAGTATAAGAGAACTCAAAAGGATTTAAAAAAAAAGTGTGTTTTTAGCAAGAAGAGAAATTAAGAGACAAAAATAAGAGTGGCAGTGATTTCTACCACAATAATGTATACAGCACAGAAATTTCATAGCTCAACAAATTTCGTGTAAACATGAATAGCTGAAAAATAACTAGTGGTTCTGCTTTTTTCTGTGTTTCAGGTGAGGACCTGTTTTGCATTTGCAGACAGGATTACCTGTTTGCAAAGAGGCCCCTGCAGGTTGTTGCAGAAAGAGAAAGGGCCCCTTTCTACTCTGGAAGGACAAAACTAATTCGAATACACATCTTTTTTGGGAAATAAACATGATCTTTAGTCCTTCAATGTTTGTAGAGTACCTTGCTTGAAGGAATCTCAACGCCTGACAGAGATCTCCAGATGTTTCACAGAGCAAGTTGCTAGATTAACTTTCCTGTCAATGAGTTTCACTTCCTGACAATTACTAGCCTTAGAAGTTACCTGACTTAGATCCTAGTCGTTCTGGTTTAATTGAACCACCACGATAAAAGAAGACAATAATTCACCCACAATTGTTACCCCAGAATATTTCAAAGCTGTCTTTAATTATATTTGTGCTCATTTCCCTAATAAATACACCAAGGATTTAAAGTCCTCTCATTCTTAAGTTATTTTATACTGCAGTGATATCCCAACACACCCGATATTATTGATTTTAGATTCAGTAAATACATTTGCTTGTGGCACAGTTCCATGTCACATGAATAAAAATTAACTGAAAAATTATCAGAATCTATTTGCCCTGTCTCCCTGGTGAGTATCCTGCTCACAAAGGTAGACAGTCCTTCTGTGTTCTGCTTAATGAATATGTGTTTTTATAGATAAAAATAAAAAGAAAACCCAACAAGAGGAAAAAACCTTCCTAAGATTCACATAAAGTGTGAAAGAGAGGACATTCACCCGGCAGGCAGGAGGCACAGTGTCACTTCATTAGCCTGTCACAAGCCTGACTTCCAGCTTAGCAGCAGGTTACTACACTGCTCAGGTTACTGACGTGAACACCCTCCCAGGAGGCAGAGAAATGCAAATCCCACCAAGCACAGAAGGGAGATAAACTAGCATGAGCCTTTCATTCCTGGAACAAAACGGGACACTGAGAGCCACACTTTTATGCTTCTAGCTCCCGTCGGCTTTGCATTCTTTACAAGACTCCACAATATTTCCATTGCCAATCAAAAGGCACATTTTGTATCAAATTAAGCAAAATGTTTTAGGTTTTTAGAATAGCGAGAAAAGGCTAAGGAATTTCTCTTCTTTTTGAACAGACATTTTTATATTCTAGTTATGATGCTGCAAAACTCTAATTCTGATACAGGGAAACGTAGAGCCATTGACATCCCTACATTTCATGCATCTATTTCAGAAACAAATTCAGACCTCTGTTTCTACACTGCCTCCTTGAGTGAAATCTCAGTGCTTGATTGCAACTTCTGAATGGCATTTCTTTGTCATATTATATTTTATTCCTTTGTCATATTATATGTTATTCGGCCTTTGCCAAAATGTTTTTCTTAGAAGAGCATTTGTATTGAGAATTGCAGCCAACGTACACCGGCCCTAAATCACCTCTTTCATAAATTAAGCTCTTTCAGAACTATGCATACAGGTACTTTTAAAGTAATTCTTTAGAAAGTTCTTACCCATTTCTGATCAATTCATAGGTCAGCGTTCTAAAATTGCTAGGATCAGGTGATGCCACGCATGTGTCCACAAACACCATCAGATTTGGGTCAGAGCTGTGAAGAGAAGCTTGAAGGAACAAATTCTGATTCAAGTCAATGTAGTATGGAAAGTCATGCACTGGCCACAGGAAAGACGAGGAATTGTAGAATGTCAAGTTCACGTCAAATCTGCCATACTGGGTTTCACTGACATTGATGATGCCATCGGCAACGTACATTACTTGCACCCAGGTGTTTTGGAGCATTTTGCAGTTGATGTGCAAGTGAAGGTCCTTTTGCCTCTTGATGACGTAACCGGAAGCAGTCACTTTTATCACATTGGAGTAGGTGATCGTTTCATTGTTGCCCTATTTGACACATTAGATGAGTACAAAATTATCGCATGTTGTCATGTTCACAGTGTGTACTATGAATTTCTGTACATGCCAGGTCCTAGTATTAGTCAGAAAGAACATGTCATACTCAAAAAATCCAGGCATCCTGGATGAGATTGTTCACTTAACTCTCTCCTATACTTTGCTCTCTAGAACATCACTCTGAAATAGATACAGGGATTACCTAAACCCTGGGAAGGATAAGTAGGAATGTTTAACAAACCTTAGCCTCCAGAAACACATACTTCTTTTCTGTGTTTTGAATATCTGTGGGCTACAACACCCGTTGCGATTCATGAAAATTTTCCAAACATCTATTAAATTTCCATGCCCAGACTTGGAGAGCTCTCCAAAATATGTTGACACCAACCTGTCTACGTGTACCACAGCCGTTGTATGGAACGTTGAATATAAACTCAGTTGATGTAATTGTTGGTCTACAATTAGAGTCAGACAGGCTGATGTTCCACACCGAGTAGCCCTGTGACTGGAGATAATGTCTGTCTACAACTGCGCGCATGTGGGTTGGCAAGCACACAAGGGCTAGGGAAGAAAATATGAATTATTAGTGATTTCAGGTGCATGATAATGCTGGCATGTTACAACTTCAACAAATGCAATAGCTGCTACCATTTAGGGGAGAGAATTCAAAAGCCAAACCACTTGTTTTTACACCTTAGATTTAGATATGAATAAGCAATAGTCTCTGACAAACTTCAGCTGACCTTCAGTTACTCTCCTGACAAAAATATATAGCTTACGATAGGCTTTTTCTGAGACCTTGAGCCTGTATCACGACTCACACAAAAATGCTAAGAAGTGGGAGTTTTTCCTGAGTAAAATCCAAAAGGTGTTGTGGAAGGTGTACAGCTAAATGTGCACACTGGCTTGCAGAAACACTACTTGAGTGGGAGGGGACCCTGAAACCATCTCCATGATGGTTCACTGAGTCCATGACATGAAAAGCAATGATCCAAGGGAGAGTTTGGCCTTTGGTAGAGAGAGAGATCTGATAATAGGGACCTACTGGCAACACACAGCCTCTTGAAAGGCAGTTACAAAGACAACAGAGCCAAATGTGATGGCTATTTTTTGTGCCTGGGGAGGTTGTGAGTGCACATTGGATAAACTTTCCCACTGGGACTGCAGGACAGTACTGGAACAGTTCACCCAGAGAAGTGGCTTTGAAGATTTCATCCTTTGAATGTGTCTAGAGACTCAGCTAGATAAATTCATAATGGACCTGACTGGGTGTTGGCAATAGCTCTACTTTGAATAGTAGGACTCGGAAGCCTCCAAAGGTCCTTTCTAACCAATATTTCTATGATTCTATGAAAATCTGTCCACAAAGGTAGAAAAAATATATATGAATAATGATGTGATAAGAAGAAATATGAATTTAGACTGGCCATTGCAGAAAACATCTAAAGGCAATTAATTTGATACTTGAAGATTTTTTTAAAATCTTCAATAATAAATAAATAAATAAATAAATTTTAAAAATTAAAAAATAATTATTGTCTGCAAGTGATCGGTCAATAACCAGTTATGAAATTCCAGTAGGAATGTCATTTATGTGGGATTTCTTCGACAACATTAATACTTATTTAGCAAATAAAATCAGGGTAGAATCACAGAATCATAGAATGGTTTTGGTTGGAAGGGACCTTAAAGATGATCTAGTTCCAACCCCCCTGCCACGGCCAGGGACACCTTCCACTAGACCAGGTTGCTCAAAGCCCCATCCAACCTGGCCTTGAACACTGCCAGGGAGGGGGCATCCACATGCTCTCTGGGCAACCTCTTCCAGTGCCTCACCACCCCCACAGGGAAGAACTTCTTCCTTACATCTCATCTAAATCTACCCTCTTTCAGGTTAAAGCCATTACCCCTCGCCCTATCACTACATGCCCTTGCAAAAAGTCCCTCTCCAGCTTTCTTGCAGCCCCCTTTAGGTACTGGAAGGCTGCTAGAAGGCTCCCCGGAGCCTTCTCTTCTCCAGGCTGAACAACCCCAACTCTCTCAGCCTGTCTTCGTAGGAAGAGTGCTCCAGCCCTCTGATCCTCTTTGTGGCCCTCCTCCGGACCCGCTCCAACAGGTCCATGTCCTTCTTATGTTGGGGGCCCCAGAGCTGAACACAGGACTCCAGGTGGGGTCTCACGAGAGCGGAGTAGAGGGGGAGAATCACCTCCCTCAACCTGCTGGTCATGCTTCTTTTGATGCAGCCTGGGATATGGTTGGCTTTCTGGGCTGCAAGTGCACATTGCTGGGTCATGTTGAGCTTCTCATCAACCAACACCCCCAAGCCCTCCTCCTCAGGGCTGCTCTCAATCCATTCTCCGCCCAGCCTGTATTTGTGCTTGGGATTGCCCCGACCCATGTGCAGGACCTTGCACTTGGCCTTGTTGAACTTCATGAGGTTCCTGCAGGCCCACCTCTCAAGCCTGTCAAGGTCCCTCTGGATGGCATCCCTTCCCTCCAGAGTGTCGACTGCACCACCCAGCTTGGTGTCGTTGGCACACTCGCTGAGGGTGTGCTCAATTCCACTGTCCATGTCACCGACAAAGATGTTAAACAGCGCCGGTCCCAATACCAACCCCTGAGGAATGCCACTCGTCACTGCTCTCCACTTGGATATCGAGCTGTTGACCGCAACTCTTTGAGTGCGACCATCCAGCCAATTCCTTAACCACTGAGAGGTCCATCCATCAAATCCATGTCTCTCCAATTTAGAGTCAAATGCTTTGCACAAGTTTAGGTAGGTGACCTGAGTTGCTCTTCCCTTATCCACCAACGCTGTAACCCCGTCATAGAAGGCCACCAAATTTGTCAGGCACGATTTCCCTTAGTGAAGCCATGTTGGCTGGTGTAAAAGCTTCTGAGCAAAGAAAACATTACAAACAGAATGGAAACTTACTGGTGTTCTGGTCTGCTGGAAAGGAGTGATACTCAGCACGAAACCCTCTATTGGAATATCTGGAGTTACTGTGAAATCTGACAGTCATAAAGTTTGAGGATGATGTGTACGTGAGATCAGAACTAGAACAAATTCTTGCAAGCAGAGGAGAAGTATTGGGTGGCCCATCATAGACCTCAATATAGTCATTCTGGCATCCACCTTGCAACCTGAGCAAGAAACATGAATATATAATAAAATGCATTTGGTAAACTTTGGTTTTTAAGTACTGAACAAACAATAAACTAAGATACTGCACTCATACAATTCCCATGTAATGTTTATAATTCACTAATAAGCATGGGAAATGTTCTTGGGAACTGTGGTTGTAGTTGAGATTTGGGACCCATTTATTGCCCAAGCAGGAAGTGGTTTACTTACTGAATACTTCCAAAAGTGAGCATAATGCGGAAATTATTCATTACTTGTATTTGCCACAAACAATCTGCATTATCTGGATAATTCAAAGGATAAGAAGGACTCTGAAGTGTTCCAGAAGAATTAAAAAGTAAGCCACCACAAATATATTCTCCAGCTGAAAAAAAAAAAAGAAAATAAGATATAGATGTGATTCATTTAGATTTATTTCTGATCAAATGAAACTACATTTTATGCATCCACACCATAGCAACAGGAGGTTAAATCTCCAGAGAAACTGAAAAGTTATGCTCTTCTCACTCAGGTTACAAGTATGACTATCTCTTCAGAGAACTCTGACACTCCCGTTCTATTTTTTGTTTGGTAGGCTTAAGGCATACAGGAATGACAGAAAGCAAGAGGAGCTGGCCCAAATAACAAAAAAACTAGAGAAGAAAAAAAGAAGATTTCCCACAAAATCAACACAGCCTGAAATACACCCCTGAAAACAGAATCAGACAGACATAGGGGACCAGTATGTAGGATTTAAACAGTTAGTACCACTAATGATTTTTTCCAAAAGTATTACGATCTGCAAATGATACAACTCCAAACTATATACTACCAACTAACACACCACCAAAGTAATGCATTAGACAGATGAAAAAAGCAGACACACCTGGAGTACTTAATGGTAGAGTGGGAACAGAGGTCGTGGTTGAGGCACCTGTAGAGGAGGAAGAGAAAGAAGCAAGTGAGGACTTTGTGGCTGAAGGAGACAAGGCCAGGATTTCTCCCAGTGCTGGGGACGGTGGTGCCACCCTGTCAGTCACACGGGCAATGGAGAGCTTGGGGGTCTCCGCAGGGTGGTCTTCCGTGGTGGGAGCAACGAACACCACAATCTTTGAACACGTCTCCAACACATACCCAACTGCAGCCAAGAAGGGCCACTTTTTGGAAGCGTCCTGGTATTTAGGAAGGAAAAGCCATGCTACCTGAGCACACAACACTGGCATCTTCACTGTGGCCACAGTTGTGGACGCCCCAGCCACGGTGGCTGCACTGGAAGAGGGAGGACTCCCGCCCTGTGCAGCGCACGTCGTCCAGGTAGATATTGCCAGTGCCTTGTCCAAAGTAGGCACTCGATGGCGCAGAAACAGCAAAGCCGCATCCCAGCTGCCTGCACACGACCTCGGCATCGTTCAGGTCCCAGTCGTCATCACAGACGGTGCCCCGGCCCCCGTTGTGGTAAATCTCGACGCGCCCCTCGCACCGGTTCCTGCCGTTCACCAAGCTCAGGGAGGCACCTTGGAAAGGAGGAGGCAGGGAAAACATGGGAAAACCCTCTAGCACGCAGGCACCTTCTCTCGCCGGGGCATTGGCAAGGCTCTACGAGTTTCAGGCCACCAGGACCGCCACCCTCGGCTTGCTTAAGCTGTGCGTTTCCCTGGCTCTGCTCTGCCATGGAGAAGACCAAACCCCACCGTCTGAGCCACTAACTGGTACCGCCAAAAGTAGGGGCCAGAAAAACCATGACAAAGTCAGACCCACCTGCAGGAACGGATGTCGTGAAAGGGACTGTGGTCGTGGTGGAGGCATCTGTAGAGGAGGAAGAGAAAGAAGCAAGTGAGGACTTTGTGGCTGAAGGAGCACGGCCAGGATTTCTCCCAGTGCTGGGGACGGTGGTGCCACCCTGTCAGTCACACGGGCAATGGAGAGCTTGGGGGTCTCCGCAGGTGGTCTTCCGTGGTGGGAGCAACGAATACCACAATCTTTGAACACGTCTCCAACACATACCCAACTGCAGCCAAGAAGGGCCACTTTTTGGAAGCGTCCTGGTATTTAGGAAGGAAAAGCCATGCTACCTGAGCACACAACACCGGCATCTTCACTGTGGCCACAGTTGTGGACGCCCCAGCCACGGTGGCTGCACTGGAAGAGGGAGGACTCCCGCCCTGTGCAGCGCACGTCGTCCAGGTAGATATTGCCAGTGCCTTGTCCAAAGTAGGCACTCGATGGCGCAGAAACAGCAAAGCCGCATCCCAGCTGCCTGCACACGACCTCGGCATCGTTCAGGTCCCAGTCGTCATCACAGACGGTGCCCCGGCCCCCGTTGTGGTAAATCTCGACGCGCCCCTCGCACCGGTTCCTGCCGTTCACCAAGCTCAGGGAGGCACCTTGGAAAGGAGGAGGCAGGGAAAACATGGGAAAACCCTCTAGCACGCAGGCACCTTCTCTCGCCGGGGCATTGGCAAGGCTCTACGAGTTTCAGGCCACCAGGACCGCCACCCTCGGCTTGCTTAAGCTGTGCGTTTCCCTGGCTCTGCTCTGCCATGGAGAAGACCAAACCCCACCGTCTGAGCCACTAACTGGTACCGCCAAAAGTAGGGGCCAGAAAAACCATGACAAAGTCAGACCCACCTGCAGGAACGGATGTCGTGAAAGGGACTGTGGTCGTGGTGGAGGCATCTGTAGAGGAGGAAGAGAAAGAAGCAAGTGAGGACTTTGTGGCTGAAGGAGCACGGCCAGGATTTCTCCCAGTGCTGGGGACGGTGGTGCCACCCTGTCAGTCACACGGGCAATGGAGAGCTTGGGGGTCTCCGCAAGGCTGTCTTCCGTGGTGGGAGCAACGAATACCACAATCTTTGAACACGTCTCCAACACATACCCAACTGCAGCCAACAAGGGCCACTTTTTGGAAGCGTCCTGGTATTTAGGAAGGAAAAGCCATGCTACCTGAGCACACAACACCGGCATCTTCACTGTGGCCACAGTTGTGGACGCCCCAGCCACGGTGGCTGCACTGGAAGAGGGAGGACTCCCGCCCTGTGCAGCGCACGTCGTCCAGGTAGATATTGCCAGTGCCTTGTCCAAAGTAGGCACTCGATGGCGCAGAAACAGCAAAGCCGCATCCCAGCTGCCTGCACACGACCTCGGCATCGTTCAGGTCCCAGTCGTCATCACAGACGGTGCCCCGGCCCCCGTTGTGGTAAATCTCGACGCGCCCCTCGCACCGGTTCCTGCCGTTCACCAAGCTCAGGGAGGCACCTTGGAAAGGAGGAGGCAGGGAAAACATGGGAAAACCCTCTAGCACGCAGGCACCTTCTCTCGCCGGGGCATTGGCAAGGCTCTACGAGTTTCAGGCCACCAGGACCGCCACCCTCGGCTTGCTTAAGCTGTGCGTTTCCCTGGCTCTGCTCTGCCATGGAGAAGACCAAACCCCACCGTCTGAGCCACTAACTGGTACCGCCAAAAGTAGGGGCCAGAAAAACCATGACAAAGTCAGACCCACCTGCAGGAACGGATGTCGTGAAAGGGACTGTGGTCGTGGTGGAGGCATCTGTAGAGGAGGAAGAGAAAGAAGCAAGTGAGGACTTTGTGGCTGAAGGAGCACGGCCAGGATTTCTCCCAGTGCTGGGGACGGTGGTGCCACCCTGTCAGTCACACGGGCAATGGAGAGCTTGGGGGTCTCCGCAGGGTGGTCTTCCGTGGTGGGAGCAACGAACACCACAATCTTTGAACACGTCTCCAACACATACCCAACTGCAGCCAAGAAGGGCCACTTTTTGGAAGCGTCCTGGTATTTAGGAAGGAAAAGCCATGCTACCTGAGCACACAACACCGGCATCTTCACTGTGGCCACAGTTGTGGACGCCCCAGCCACGGTGGCTGCACTGGAAGAGGGAGGACTCCCGCCCTGTGCAGCGCACGTCGTCCAGGTAGATATTGCCAGTGCCTTGTCCAAAGTAGGCACTCGATGGCGCAGAAACAGCAAAGCCGCATCCCAGCTGCCTGCACACGACCTCGGCATCGTTCAGGTCCCAGTCGTCATCACAGACGGTGCCCCGGCCCCCGTTGTGGTAAATCTCGACGCGCCCCTCGCACCGGTTCCTGCCGTTCACCAAGCTCAGGGAGGCACCTTGGAAAGGAGGAGGCAGGGAAAACATGGGAAAACCCTCTAGCACGCAGGCACCTTCTCTCGCCGGGGCATTGGCAAGGCTCTACGAGTTTCAGGCCACCAGGACCGCCACCCTCGGCTTGCTTAAGCTGTGCGTTTCCCTGGCTCTGCTCTGCCATGGAGAAGACCAAACCCCACCGTCTGAGCCACTAACTGGTACCGCCAAAAGTAGGGGCCAGAAAAACCATGACAAAGTCAGACCCACCTGCAGGAACGGATGTCGTGAAAGGGACTGTGGTCGTGGTGGAGGCATCTGTAGAGGAGGAAGAGAAAGAAGCAAGTGAGGACTTTGTGGCTGAAGGAGCACGGCCAGGATTTCTCCCAGTGCTGGGGACGGTGGTGCCACCCTGTCAGTCACACGGGCAATGGAGAGCTTGGGGGTCTCCGCAGGTGGTCTTCCGTGGTGGGAGCAACGAACACCACAATCTTTGAACACGTCTCCAACACATACCCAACTGCAGCCAAGAAGGGCCACTTTTTGGAAGCGTCCTGGTATTTAGGAAGGAAAAGCCATGCTACCTGAGCACACAACACCGGCATCTTCACTGTGGCCACAGTTGTGGACGCCCCAGCCACGGTGGCTGCACTGGAAGAGGGAGGACTCCCGCCCTGTGCAGCGCACGTCGTCCAGGTAGATATTGCCAGTGCCTTGTCCAAAGTAGGCACTCGATGGCGCAGAAACAGCAAAGCCGCATCCCAGCTGCCTGCACACGACCTCGGCATCGTTCAGGTCCCAGTCGTCATCACAGACGGTGCCCCGGCCCCCGTTGTGGTAAATCTCGACGCGCCCCTCGCACCGGTTCCTGCCGTTCACCAAGCTCAGGGAGGCACCTTGGAAAGGAGGAGGCAGGGAAAACATGGGAAAACCCTCTAGCACGCAGGCACCTTCTCTCGCCGGGCATTGGCAAGGCTCTACGAGTTTCAGGCCACCAGGACCGCCACCCTCGGCTTGCTTAAGCTGTGCGTTTCCCTGGCTCTGCTCTGCCATGGAGAAGACCAAACCCCACCGTCTGAGCCACTAACTGGTACCGCCAAAAGTAGGGGCCAGAAAAACCATGACAAAGTCAGACCCACCTGCAGGAACGGATGTCGTGAAAGGGACTGTGGTCGTGGTGGAGGCATCTGTAGAGGAGGAAGAGAAAGAAGCAAGTGAGGACTTTGTGGCTGAAGGAGCACGGCCAGGATTTCTCCCAGTGCTGGGGACGGTGGTGCCACCCTGTCAGTCACACGGGCAATGGAGAGCTTGGGGGTCTCCGCAAGGCTGTCTTCCGTGGTGGGAGCAACGAACACCACAATCTTTGAACACGTCTCCAACACATACCCAACTGCAGCCAACAAGGGCCACTTTTTGGAAGCGTCCTGGTATTTAGGAAGGAAAAGCCATGCTACCTGAGCACACAACACTGGCATCTTCACTGTGGCCACAGTTGTGGACGCCCCAGCCACGGTGGCTGCACTGGAAGAGGGAGGACTCCCGCCCTGTGCAGCGCACGTCGTCCAGGTAGATATTGCCAGTGCCTTGTCCAAAGTAGGCACTCGATGGCGCAGAAACAGCAAAGCCGCATCCCAGCTGCCTGCACACGACCTCGGCATCGTTCAGGTCCCAGTCGTCATCACAGACGGTGCCCCGGCCCCCGTTGTGGTAAATCTCGACGCGCCCCTCGCACCGGTTCCTGCCGTTCACCAAGCTCAGGGAGGCACCTTGGAAAGGAGGAGGCAGGGAAAACATGGGAAAACCCTCTAGCACGCAGGCACCTTCTCTCGCCGGGGCATTGGCAAGGCTCTACGAGTTTCAGGCCACCAGGACCGCCACCCTCGGCTTGCTTAAGCTGTGCGTTTCCCTGGCTCTGCTCTGCCATGGAGAAGACCAAACCCCACCGTCTGAGCCACTAACTGGTACCGCCAAAAGTAGGGGCCAGAAAAACCATGACAAAGTCAGACCCACCTGCAGGAACGGATGTCGTGAAAGGGACTGTGGTCGTGGTGGAGGCATCTGTAGAGGAGGAAGAGAAAGAAGCAAGTGAGGACTTTGTGGCTGAAGGAGCACGGCCAGGATTTCTCCCAGTGCTGGGGACGGTGGTGCCACCCTGTCAGTCACACGGGCAATGGAGAGCTTGGGGGTCTCCGCAAGGCTGTCTTCCGTGGTGGGAGCAACGAATACCACAATCTTTGAACACGTCTCCAACACATACCCAACTGCAGCCAACAAGGGCCACTTTTTGGAAGCGTCCTGGTATTTAGGAAGGAAAAGCCATGCTACCTGAGCACACAACACCGGCATCTTCACTGTGGCCACAGTTGTGGACGCCCCAGCCACGGTGGCTGCACTGGAAGAGGGAGGACTCCCGCCCTGTGCAGCGCACGTCGTCCAGGTAGATATTGCCAGTGCCTTGTCCAAAGTAGGCACTCGATGGCGCAGAAACAGCAAAGCCGCATCCCAGCTGCCTGCACACGACCTCGGCATCGTTCAGGTCCCAGTCGTCATCACAGACGGTGCCCCGGCCCCCGTTGTGGTAAATCTCGACGCGCCCCTCGCACCGGTTCCTGCCGTTCACCAAGCTCAGGGAGGCACCTTGGAAAGGAGGAGGCAGGGAAAACATGGGAAAACCCTCTAGCACGCAGGCACCTTCTCTCGCCGGGGCATTGGCAAGGCTCTACGAGTTTCAGGCCACCAGGCCTGCCACCCTCGGCTTGCTTAAGCTGTGCGTTTCCCTGGCTCTGCTCTGCCATGGAGAAGACCAAACCCCACCGTCTGAGCCACTAACTGGTACCGCCAAAAGTAGGGGCCAGAAAAACCGTGACAAAGTCAGACCCACCTGCAGGAACGGATTCTGTCAAAGCGACTGTGGTCGTGGTGGAGCTGTGGTCGTGGTGGAGGCATCTGTAGAGGAGGAAGAGTAAGAATGGAATAGTTTGTGGCTGAAGGAGCACGGCCAGGATTTCTCCCAGTGCTGGGGACGGTGGTGCCACCCTGTCAGTCACACGGGCAATGGAGAGCTTGGGGGTCTCCGCAAGGCTGTCTTCCGTGGTGGGAGCAACGAACACCACAATCTTTGAACACGTCTCCAACACATACCCAACTGCAGCCAACAAGGGCCACTTTTTGGAAGCGTCCTGGTATTTAGGAAGGAAAAGCCATGCTACCTGAGCACACAACACTGGCATCTTCACTGTGGCCACAGTTGTGGACGCCCCAGCCACGGTGGCTGCACTGGAAGAGGGAGGACTCCCGCCCTGTGCAGCGCACGTCGTCCAGGTAGATATTGCCAGTGCCTTGTCCAAAGTAGGCACTCGATGGCGCAGAAACAGCAAAGCCGCATCCCAGCTGCCTGCACACGACCTCGGCATCGTTCAGGTCCCAGTCGTCATCACAGACGGTGCCCCGGCCCCCGTTGTGGTAAATCTCGACGCGCCCCTCGCACCGGTTCCTGCCGTTCACCAAGCTCAGGGAGGCACCTTGGAAAGGAGGAGGCAGGGAAAACATGGGAAAACCCTCTAGCACGCAGGCACCTTCTCTCGCCGGGGCATTGGCAAGGCTCTACGAGTTTCAGGCCACCAGGACCGCCACCCTCGGCTTGCTTAAGCTGTGCGTTTCCCTGGCTCTGCTCTGCCATGGAGAAGACCAAACCCCACCGTCTGAGCCACTAACTGGTACCGCCAAAAGTAGGGGCCAGAAAAACCATGACAAAGTCAGACCCACCTGCAGGAACGGATGTCGTGAAAGGGACTGTGGTCGTGGTGGAGGCATCTGTAGAGGAGGAAGAGAAAGAAGCAAGTGAGGACTTTGTGGCTGAAGGAGCACGGCCAGGATTTCTCCCAGTGCTGGGGATGGTGGTGCCACCCTGTCAGTCACACGGGCAATGGAGAGCTTGGGGGTCTCCGCAAGGCTGTCTTCCGTGGTGGGAGCAACGAATACCACAATCTTTGAACACGTCTCCAACACATACCCAACTGCAGCCAACAAGGGCCACTTTTTGGAAGCGTCCTGGTATTTAGGAAGGAAAAGCCATGCTACCTGAGCACACAACACTGGCATCTTCACTGTGGCCACAGTTGTGGACGCCCCAGCCACGGTGGCTGCACTGGAAGAGGGAGGACTCCCGCCCTGTGCAGCGCACGTCGTCCAGGTAGATATTGCCAGTGCCTTGTCCAAAGTAGGCACTCGATGGCGCAGAAACAGCAAAGCCGCATCCCAGCTGCCTGCACACGACCTCGGCATCGTTCAGGTCCCAGTCGTCATCACAGACGGTGCCCCGGCCCCCGTTGTGGTAAATCTCGACGCGCCCCTCGCACCGGTTCCTGCCGTTCACCAAGCTCAGGGAGGCACCTTGGAAAGGAGGAGGCAGGGAAAACATGGGAAAACCCTCTAGCACGCAGGCACCTTCTCTCGCCGGGGCATTGGCAAGGCTCTACGAGTTTCAGGCCACCAGGACCGCCACCCTCGGCTTGCTTAAGCTGTGCGTTTCCCTGGCTCTGCTCTGCCATGGAGAAGACCAAACCCCACCGTCTGAGCCACTAACTGGTACCGCCAAAAGTAGGGGCCAGAAAAACCATGACAAAGTCAGACCCACCTGCAGGAACGGATGTCGTGAAAGGGACTGTGGTCGTGGTGGAGGCATCTGTAGAGGAGGAAGAGTAAGAATGAATAGTTTGTGGCTGAAGGAGCACGGCCAGGATTTCTCCCAGTGCTGTGGATGGTGGTGCCACCCTGTCAGTCACACGGGCAATGGAGAGCTTGGGGGTCTCCGCAAGGCTGTCTTCCGTGGTGGGAGCAACGAACACCACAATCTTTGAACACGTCTCCAACACATACCCAACTGCAGCCAACAAGGGCCACTTTTTGGAAGCGTCCTGGTATTTAGGAAGGAAAAGCCATGCTACCTGAGCACACAACACTGGCATCTTCACTGTGGCCACAGTTGTGGACGCCCCAGCCACGGTGGCTGCACTGGAAGAGGGAGGACTCCCGCCCTGTGCAGCGCACGTCGTCCAGGTAGATATTGCCAGTGCCTTGTCCAAAGTAGGCACTCGATGGCGCAGAAACAGCAAAGCCGCATCCCAGCTGCCTGCACACGACCTCGGCATCGTTCAGGTCCCAGTCGTCATCACAGACGGTGCCCCGGCCCCCGTTGTGGTAAATCTCGACGCGCCCCTCGCACCGGTTCCTGCCGTTCACCAAGCTCAGGGAGGCACCTTGGAAAGGAGGAGGCAGGGAAAACATGGGAAAACCCTCTAGCACGCAGGCACCTTCTCTCGCCGGGGCATTGGCAAGGCTCTACGAGTTTCAGGCCACCAGGACCTGCCACCCTCGGCTTGCTTAAGCTGTGCGTTTCCCTGGCTCTGCTCTGCCATGGAGAAGACCAAACCCCACCGTCTGAGCCACTAACTGGTACCGCCAAAAGTAGGGGCCAGAAAAACCATGACAAAGTCAGACCCACCTGCAGGAACGGATGTCGTGAAAGGGACTGTGGTCGTGGTGGAGGCATCTGTAGAGGAGGAAGAGAAAGAAGCAAGTGAGGACTTTGTGGCTGAAGGAGCACGGCCAGGATTTCTCCCAGTGCTGGGGACGGTGGTGCCACCCTGTCAGTCACACGGGCAATGGAGAGCTTGGGGGTCTCCGCAAGGCTGTCTTCCGTGGTGGGAGCAACGAATACCACAATCTTTGAACACGTCTCCAACACATACCCAACTGCAGCCAACAAGGGCCACTTTTTGGAAGCGTCCTGGTATTTAGGAAGGAAAAGCCATGCTACCTGAGCACACAACACCGGCATCTTCACTGTGGCCACAGTTGTGGACGCCCCAGCCACGGTGGCTGCACTGGAAGAGGGAGGACTCCCGCCCTGTGCAGCGCACGTCGTCCAGGTAGATATTGCCAGTGCCTTGTCCAAAGTAGGCACTCGATGGCGCAGAAACAGCAAAGCCGCATCCCAGCTGCCTGCACACGACCTCGGCATCGTTCAGGTCCCAGTCGTCATCACAGACGGTGCCCCGGCCCCCGTTGTGGTAAATCTCGACGCGCCCCTCGCACCGGTTCCTGCCGTTCACCAAGCTCAGGGAGGCACCTTGGAAAGGAGGAGGCAGGGAAAACATGGGAAAACCCTCTAGCACGCAGGCACCTTCTCTCGCCGGGGCATTGGCAAGGCTCTACGAGTTTCAGGCCACCAGGCCTGCCACCCTCGGCTTGCTTAAGCTGTGCGTTTCCCTGGCTCTGCTCTGCCATGGAGAAGACCAAACGCCACCCTCTGAGCCACTAACTGGTACCGCCAAAAGTAGGGGCCAGAAAAACCGTGACAAATTCAGACCCACCTGCAGGAACGGATTCTGTCAAAGCGACTGTGGTCGTGGTGGAGGCTGTGGTCGTGGTGGAGGCATCTGTAGAGGAGGAAGAGTAAGAATGGAATAGTTTGTGGATGAAGGAGCACGGCCAGGATTTCTCCCCGTGCTGGGGACGGTGGTGCCACCCTGTCAGTCACACGGGCAATGGAGAGCTTGGGGGTCTCCGCAAGGCTGTCTTCCGTGGTGGGAGCAACGAACACCACAATCTTTGAACACGTCTCCAACACATACCCAACTGCAGCCAAGAAGGGCCACTTTTTGGAAGCGTCCTGGTATTTAGGAAGGAAAAGCCATGCTACCTGAGCACACAACACTGGCATCTTCACTGTGGCCACAGTTGTGGACGCCCCAGCCACGGTGGCTGCACTGGAAGAGGGAGGACTCCCGCCCTGTGCAGCGCACATCGTCCAGGTAGATATTGCCAGTGCCTTGTCCAAAGTAGGCACGGTTTCCCAGCCCTCATTTGTGGTAAATCTCTACGTGCCCCTCGCACCGGTTCCTGCCGTTCACCAAGCTCAGGGAGGCACCTTGGAAAGGAGGAGGCAGGGAAAACATGGGAAAACCCTCTAGCACGCAGGCACCTTCTCTCGCCGGGGCATTGGCAAGGCTCTACGAGTTTCAGGCCACCAGGACCGCCACCCTCGGCTTGCTTAAGCTGTGCGTTTCCCTGGCTCTGCTCTGCCATGGAGAAGACCAAACCCCACCGTCTGAGCCACTAACTGGTACCGCCAAAAGTAGGGGCCAGAAAAACCATGACAAAGTCAGACCCACCTGCAGGAACGGATGTCGTGAAAGGGACTGTGGTCGTGGTGGAGGCATCTGTAGAGGAGGAAGAGTAAGAATGGAATAGTTTGTGGCTGAAGGAGACACGGCCAGGATTTCTCCCAGTGCTGTGGATGGTGGTGCCACCCTGTCAGTCACACGGGCAATGGAGAGCTTGGGGGTCTCCGCAGGGTGGTCTTCCGTGGTGGGAGCAACGAACACCACAATCTTTGAACACGTCTCCAACACATACCCAACTGCAGCCAAGAAGGGCCACTTTTTGGAAGCGTCCTGGTATTTAGGAAGGAAAAGCCATGCTACCTGAGCACACAACACCGGCATCTTCACTGTGGCCACAGTTGTGGACGCCCCAGCCACGGTGGCTGCACTGGAAGAGGGAGGACTCCCTCCCTGTGCAGCGCACATCGTCCAGGTAGATATTGCCAGTGCCTTGTCCAAAGTAGGCACGGTTTCCCAGCCCTCATTTGTGGTAAATCTCTACGTGCCCCTCGCACCGGTTCCTGCCGTTCACCAAGCTCAGGGAGGCACCTTGGAAAGGAGGAGGCAGGGAAAACACAGGAAAACCCTCTAGCACGCAGGCACCTTCTCTCGCCGGGGCATTGGCAAGGCTCTACGAGTTTCAGGCCACCAGGACCGCCACCCTCGGCTTGCTAAAGCTGTGCGTTTCCCTGGCTCTGCTCTGCCATGGAGAAGACCAAACCCCACCGTCTGAGCCGCTAACTGGTACCGCCAAAAGTAGGGGCCAGAAAAACCATGACAAAGTCAGACCCACCTGCAGTAACGGATGTCGTGAAAGTGGCTGTGGTCGTGGTGGAGGCACCTGTAGAGGAGGAAGAGAAAGAAGCAAGTGAGGACTTTGTGGCTGAAGGAGACACGGCCAGGATTTCTCCCAGTGCTGGGGACAGTGGTGCCACCCTGTCAGTCACACGGGCAATGGAGAGCTTGGGGGTCTCCGCAAGGCTGTCTTCCGTGGTGGGAGCAACGAACACCACAATCTTTGAACGCGTCTCCAAAACATTTGCTCTTCTCGCAAAGAAGTGGTAATTTCTTGGTTGCCCAGAGAGGTTGTAGATATCTCATCCATGGAAACATTCAAGGTCAGATTGGACAGGGCTCTGAGCCATGTTCTAGGTGAAAAAATCTCTGCTCATTGCAGGAGGGCTTGACTAGATGACTTTTAAAGGTCTCTTTCCACCCAAACCGTTCTGTGATTGTATGATTGTATGATTGCGTGATTCTATGATTGTATGATTCTTTTTTAAAAGGCTGCTTTTAGTGAGTGACTAAATTTGACAATGCAAGTGATAAAGAAATTCAGATGAGGTATGTTTTCCCTAGAGAGGTGCATCTTTTGGGACGCGGTGCAATCCACTTTGGAGCTTTGCTCTCTCCAGGTTTGCTTGCCGCATGCCCATTAGCCCCAAGGGTATGACTGGCAGACCAGTGTCCTGCCCTGGCGTGTGTGGTTCACGGGACCATGCTCCTACCTGTCCCACCTGCCACTGGCCAGCTTCAGACCCCCGAGCTGGGATATTAACTAGCACAGTCTAAAAGTAACATATAGACGGAAAACATGAAAAATGCGGACACACCTGAAGACATTGGCAGGGTGGCACTTTGGGTCACATATTTAAATGTTAAGGGAAGAAGAGAAAGAAGCAAATGAGGAACTTATTATCTTAATAAAACTATGAAGATTACCTCTCCCAGATCCATAAATTTCACTTGAGGCAACTGTTTTACAAATTAAAAGCAAAACAGTGGTGAGGAACTTTTTTCTAAGGAGACATACTCGTTCCACGTGATGACTAGTACAACAGCAGACTGAGACACACAGCTTTGGACAAGACAGAAAAGAGAGCTGTGGTGGAGATTTGTTGAAAAAGGAGTTTTAAGAAAAGGATGTGTTGCATATTTTGCCCACTGATATGCATCCGCTGAGGATATAGAGGCATCCCTTCCTCTAGGACACATTAGTAATCAATTTTTAAAACTTCTTTATTAATCTTCTAAGGATAAAACTTTGCTATTAATATTTGCCATACTTCCCTATCTTACCACTCTTAGGATTATGAAAATCAAGGGACAGAGCCTATGTATTGTATGCATGCGTAAGTGTGACAGTAATTAATTTGTATATAAATGCATATATATTGGGGAGGAACAAGTGATGGCTGACCTGACTGTCAGAAATGGTCTTTTGCGATTGTTTTTTTTTTTTTTCTCACTGCTTTGATGACATATATGTTGTTCTTTGCTGTGTGATTTGTCAGATAAATGCAAGACTATTTCCAGCACCAGGTCAGGTCAGCTGTGACTTTGTGTAGCCACAGCAAGTCTTGAAAAGCTCGAAGGATTGGGAATCCCCAGCCTCTGTGGTAGACCTAATTAGAAGGTATGTGTAATGTTAAAGCATTTAATTAAAGTTTAAGGTAGCTCCCTTCTGTCAAACTCGATTGAATGTGGCTAATATATTCAGAAGACAGAGGGGAGGGCAGTGCTGCCCTGTAAAGTCAATCTACATGAGAGAACATCTTACAAAGCACCGTACAAGCATCACAGCGAAGCGTGCTCTTGTATGCTAAAACTGTGGCGCAAGGTCTCTGGGAAATGAGAGGTAATTAGTGGTGCCATATTACACAAGGGCTTGGTAGCCTCCCAAAATTGTCTTTTCAATTAATAAAAGACTGCAAACAGAGACAACTGAGGGCAAATCTGCCATCTAGCAAACCAATTTTTCATACATGCAGGTTTGGATTAATGTTCTGTCAGACTGAAGAGAACAGTTTGGATTTTTGACTAATATTTGAATTTTCTGTGGTAATTCTTAGTGTGTATTTGCTAGCAATAATGGACAGGAGGTGCTGGGAGCTAAATAAACCAAGCATTGGACAGACTTCTTGTCCTCATAATAAAAAGAAACAGTCAAAGTTTACAGAAGGATGTGACTGGGTGGGAGTAATGTAGAATATTTGTGGTACTTCCATAAATCTGCACTTCTAATTTGAAATACCCGCAGTATTTTTAGTTGTTTATCTGCAACTGTTTTTTTTTTTCTGTAAACTTAAATGCGTAGTGAAAAGAATGTAAAACAAGTGTAAAGAAAACTTGCATAAGGTATTCATTTCATATCTAATAGGAAAAATGTATTCATTATTTTTACGTAAAAATAGTGACATGCTTAGCCATGGTTCATGGTCTGATACAGCATTTTAGAAGTGTTGCGTATTTCTCAAGCCTTTTTTATTTTGAGTAGCAAACACAAAGTACTTGGTAATTCCCACACATTCAAAAAGTGACTTTATACAGTGAGACAGATATCAGATTTTAACGTAAAACAGCAAACAGTAATCACTGTATAAACTCCTCCTTCACTTCCAGGCTGGGTCCTGTAAACTCTATTGGGCTTCATGATTAAAATATATATTCCTGTAGTAGGGGAAACTTTTTAGAAATCCAGAGTAACTTTCAGTAAGTAATGGTTCGTGCGTTCTTCGAAATTGCACAGCTTGATTTAAGACAAACAACCCCCCCCAATGCTCCCTTCAACCCTCCCCAAATTAAGTGCTTTTCTTTTAGAAGTGTTGTATAAAGCCATGGGTTTGAGTCACACTGAGTAAGTTTATATAACACATAGTTTCTTCAAATCATCCCTCATCTGAATAATACTCTGCGATTCATTGTGGATGTGAGTCAGGCTGCCTACAAAAATTTCAAACTCTGGCTTGCTTTTGGTGTTACTTTTTGGGCTGCTTTGTTCTATTATTTTATTTTTCTAAATGTCTCTTATTCTGATTTCCTTGGCTTAGTTTTTGTTTCTCTGTTTTATCTTGTTATAATTCAAGTATTTTTTACTGTCTTTTTGAAAGCAGTGTGCTTTCAACACACTCTATAAGTGTGTTGAAACACTCATAAGCAAACACACTCTATATCTCTCATATCCCTGGGGATATGATGGATGTTGTTTTCTTATTTATAACCGCAGAGAACAGTGAACAGACAAGTGTCCCAGTCAGAAGAAATTCCTAGCAGGAGCATAGCACTTCAGATCTCTTCTCTGAAAGAACAGTGAAGAGTTATGCCCTTTTTTTATGCCTTGGTCTTACAAGTGCTTGTGCCTGAATTAAAGCAGGGAAGTCACCTTGCCAAGGCAAAGTGAGAGGCTGGCAGGCATGATACAACTCAAGAGGTGTTTGCTGGGAATAGTAAATCCAAGAATTCATCCCTGTAAAATATCGATAGTATTCAGGAAGTCCTCAGTGATACTAAATATTGATTTCCGAGAAAACCCAACACTGTTCTGATTTGCATGTGTAAATGTGCAGACTGGATTGTTACAGTCTCCAGGTTTTTATTCCACATGCATGAAAGTCTCAAGGGCGCAACTGTGAGCAAAATGCACACCTCTGGAACTTCGTGATACCGTACAGGATAGCAACTGTGTCTTACTATTGTGCTTCCATTAAATTATATAAAGCTAAATAAGTATTGGGTGGTTCCATGTACATCTGCAAGGTTGAATTTGAAATCTTTTAAAGCAAATACGCATTGCAGCCAAAGAAACTATATTCCCTCTTAATTCCATACTGAAAACCACAGACTTATAGGAACAAAGTCTTTCAGTAGTATTTTCATGGTAGTATTTTTCTTTTTATTTGGTTTAAACTATGCTACAAGACACTACTGCAAAACAGTTAGAGCAATATTAATTTCATTGCACTAAATTTACTTCAACATGAATAGTAGTTAATCACAATATCGATTGGTTCATATTTTTAATAAGACAACATGATGGTATCTAATTTCAGTCTGTCTTACTTCTAATCTTTGCACAAAGTTGATTATACTAGCATGTGAGTTACATGTATGGAACCAGTGTAGAGGATTAAGACATCCCCCTTTTCCTGCCTTTTTTGGAAGAATGGTCTTTAAAGATTTTAAGTGCTTTACCTGAGATGGCATCCTGGAGTGCTGTATTTAAGAGGAATAACCACAGCAAGTTCTTGGTGGTAACCATCTTGTCAAGAGATGCCAATAAAGCAGAACATCAGAATTTATACTGTGCACCTGTAAAAGAGTGAGGCTCCCAAGGTCAGTCTGGCCCATGTTATGTCTGATTTCTTATGCAATATTTTTATGACTACCTGATCTTTACAGAATGATTATATATGAATGGTGAAGTTTCCATTTCCTGGGTAATTTGTGCTACTGCCCTTATTATAAATTATCTTAACTGTATGTGCAGGTCCAGCGTTACCTTTGGAACCAGACTAGTGAATCTACGTGTTTCTTTGCCCCATCACCCCAACTTTATTTATTTACTGCTTGTAGCTAATAACTTAGTTAAGCAGACTGTAACGCACTGCAAGGTGAGGCAGCAAATTCGTAACAGGCTTTCTGATAAATCCTCCAGCAGAGACCCCTGGTCTCATAAATGTTTATATTTCTGATGGCTTCCACTTGAAATTACAGGCTTGTTTCCCTGCTGCTTGTACACAAACAGCACATCATAAAAGGTATTATGTCAGGTATCAAAAGTAAATTAATGCCAGCGATTTGTAACATACTCTGAGTGGACCTCATCTGGGGGCCTCTGTTGAGCTTGCTCTGCTTTACCAATGTCTTCCCTCAATCTACTGCTATGCTCCTTAGCTGAATTTGCCAACAAGACTTCCTTCAATCCTTTGAATCACAAAGTTTATAAAAAGGGAAAGACGTATGGGTTGAAGTAAAATCAAAAGTCCTGTTGAACTGGTTTCCTCGGTTGGTGTATGTGAAGTCTTAAAGGAATTATAGATGGCTTAGCGCACAACAGCCCGTAATCTTGTCCTGCTAATCTGTTCACTGGAGTCACTATATTGCACTTCTTCTGTTTCTCCTCATCTGATGAGGAGAAATACAGGCCAGCTAGAAACAGGCAAATTGTTGGTCTAATATTCTATTCATTACACTTCATCCAGGCTGTACCTATATGTTCATTTTGGCTATGATACAAACGGCAACCAATCCTCAATAGTTGACATAACTCATGATTCCTGCTGAGATATTCCAACCTTCCTCCTGCAGAAAAGCACAGCTTGGGTACAGAGACAAAGGGAATAAAGAGTCCTCTTTCTGCAAAAGTTCACAGGCTAGAATAGAGGAAGGAAAGACAAAAGGCCAGAGTCCAGAAACAGAATCAGAAGCTGTCAAAGCAGTTGCTGAGAAAAGCAAACAAAATGGAGGACAATGGTAAATACAATGGATTGTATTCATATGTTAATAAAGAAATGTAAGCCTGAACATTGCTATTCACAGCTCTACTGTTCTTGACTTCCTGACAAAAGCAAAAACAATACCATGTGCTCAGTGGAGTGATCACACACTGTCATTGGGAAGGAGCTATGGGGTCATGATCCTGCCTCTAAATTATTGAAAAATAAGGCCTTTGTGCAGACCAAGGAGCCCAAGCAGCTGGAAAGCAGTTTTGCAGAAAAGGACCTGGGGGTCCTGGTGAATGAATTGGCCATGAGCCAGCCATGTGCCCTTGCAGCAAAGACGGCCAGTGGCATCCTGGTGCTGTGTTCAGAGGAGCGTTGCCAGCAGTTCAAGGGAGGTGATCCTCCCCCTCTGCTCAGCACTGGTGAGACACACCTGGGGTACAGGTTCCATTTCTGGGCTGCCCAGTACAAGAGAGACATGGACATACTGGAGCAAGTCTAGCAAAGGGCCACTAAGATGATTACGGGACTGGAGCATCTCTCACATGAGGAGAGGCCCAGAGAAGAGAAGGCTCAGGGGGATCTCATCAACGTGTACAAATACTTGATGGGATGGAGTAAAGACAGAGCCGGACTCTTCTCAGTGGTGCCTGGCAGCGGGATGAGAAGCAATGGTCATGAGTTGAAATACAGTAAATTCCATTTAAACGTAAGAAAAAAAAATTTCCCTGTGAGGGTGGTCAAGCAGTGGAATAGGTTGCCCAGTGAGGTTATAGATTCCTCTGTTCTTCAAGATATTTAAACCCAACGGGATACAGTCCTGAGCAACCTGCTTTCTCTGACCCTGCTTTGAGCAAGGGGACGGACTAGAGGATCTCCAGATCATCCAGCCTTAACTGGTTTGTGACACCGTGAATAGAAAATTTATGGATGACATCAAGGAGATTCAAGAACAGAGGAGGACTAAATGCACAGTGGTTAAATTTATCCACAACAATTAAATCTACTAGCATGGTTCTTTAATACAAACTTGGCTGTCAGAATTCTTGCCAGGCCTCACCAATTCCAGCTTACTGGTGCATTTCTGACGTTTCCAGTAAATGTTCTTTAACTTATATGAGGACCTATGTCTTCAGGTTTGATAACAGGCACCTTTGATTTGCAGCTGCTGAAATGCCAGCGTCCTCTGTACAAAATACGCCTTAGATTACCTCTCCTTTCTATTGCACATATTGACATCAGAGCAGCAGGAAGTTTCCTGCAAAATAAAGTACCATAAAAAACTGTAA
The DNA here is from genome assembly GCF_018139145.2 of Gymnogyps californianus. Classification (NCBI taxonomy): domain Eukaryota; kingdom Metazoa; phylum Chordata; class Aves; order Accipitriformes; family Cathartidae; genus Gymnogyps; species Gymnogyps californianus. The sequence continues at coordinate 5,504,964 of NC_059476.1, forward strand.
ACAACCTGATGTATGAGGCTGCATTCCTGACAGCATATCAGCAACCCATTGCTGTTCTCACATCAGTAGGAAATGGAAACTAGTGCCTCGACTCTTGACCACGTATCACAGAGACAGAATACATGGGATCAAATTTGTCTTACCATAATACAAAAGATGTCAGGCACATGAAACCTAAAGAAGTTTGTCTAAGAAAATCAGCCTCAGTTAACTCATATCTTCTATCAGAGGTCAGCTGTTCACTGGAACAAGTGTTCACTAAATTGTACTGTTATACTTGCATTAAATAAACAAATGTTATCTTTTCTATGCCATTTCAATATAAAATGCAGGTCCAAACTACCAAAGATTGAATTTTTCAAACACAGTTGTCATTTTTAGTGGCACCTAGTGCTGTTAAAGATTATAGAAAGCTCTGCCATCTCCCTTGATCAATCGTTTTCTTTCAGTTTGAGAAAGAAAAAACTAAAAGATTTTACTTACTATAACACTCTGTGTTCTAGATCCATGGACTGGTTTTCTGCCATGTGCTTCTTGCAGGAGGGAGCTTGAACACATCAGTCTTCACACTGATCCTTTGTATCAGCCCAGGAATGCTCTGCAGGACTTAAGTTCTTAGATAAGTTCCCATTCATTTCATGTTGTACACAGATGGGTAATACCCTATCAGGAGAGCACCCAGTATTTCTCAGACTTTTAGTCTGCTTTGCTTTGCCCCTACAACAGAGGAAAAGTTCAGCTGTAACTCTAAGAAAGTGGCAAAAATAAATATCAGAAATCTTATGAAGAGCTATATACAGGTGAAATAAATCTGTACGCCATCCGTACCCAAGTCTAACATTTGAAGAGTGTCCTGGTTGGGTAGGGTCTCATATCCACAAAACAATCTGGAAAAGCTAAAGAAATTTTGAATCGAGAGTTTGCAGCAACATCCCATTTCTTGAATGCTGTTCTCCGTTTTGAACCGATTCTTTCTGCCTGTAGCAGAAAAGTCAATAGCCAAGTTTTAGCTCGCATGTAACCTCATTGTCACCTCTGGTTGTTAGCACATTTGCATTTGAAATCTGGGTACAGCCATATTGGATAGCGTAGAGTGATTTTTCTTCCCTTGTTCAGACTTAATTAGGCAGAAATATAGAGACTGTATACAGCCTTTTGATGGTTTTCTTGAGGCTGGGCATTTTGGGTACCTAAGTTATTCTGCATAATGTCTATATGGCAGCTGCTGTTCAGCTAGGTGGCTGAGTGCCCCCATCTAGCATGTAGAGTTGAATATATGCCCTTAATCCTTTTGTAGAGCTGTTTATACTTCTTATTAAATAGTATACGTACCGAAAGATGAACATATATTCTGCTAAATTCAGAAATACCTTTCTGTAAAGACTGCAAGTGATGCATTACCAATTCCAGTGGTAGACCACACCATTTGATTTGGTCATGCCTAAAACAACAGTCCAATCTTGCCTCTTTTACTGTCCCTAGCAATTACCTCCTTATTTTAATAGTCACCCATTTCATGCTATTTTCACCTCTTTTACAGTTTTATTGCATTTGCTTTCTCATTGCCCACTTCCCTATTTGACTGAAATTCTTCTGTAGATCTCTAGTCTGTTAATCTCTAATTTCTGTGCACTGCTCTGCTTGCACCTCCCACATTAGGCCTGATAGTGTCCGATAAGATTGCAAGACCTCTGGCAAAAGCAGGATAAAGCATGGAAGAGATGGCTGGCAACATCTAGCCAATGGCTGAGCAGAATTTCACAGTGCTTATAGTTAATTACTGGTACGTAATTCATACATTTTTGGACACTTGGGTTCTGTGAGCTTCCCTGCACTATCTGCCAGTTTCAAGGAACTTCCTAAATTTGCAGACCCTGGACAGCCAGGGTCCAACAGAGATGATCTGGGAACACGTAGCACAGCTGCCTTCCAGTGATATGCCTGGGATGTGGGATGTACAAGTAGTCTTCAAGGATGCAAGCCGAAGTGCAAGCCACTCTCCCATCATATGACCAGACTTGCACTTCTCTCATGACATGATACGTGTGCACTTTGGTCACATAATGAATGAAGGTCCTCAACAGTCACAACAGCCTGCATTTGAAGCGTTTCTGGAAAAGACCGTGAGTACAACCTCAGTGAATGCTTCTTATGGGCCATATCTGCTCCTGTCTTACACTACCCTGCAGCTGCATTCTTTCCTACTGCTTTATATCCGATTCTCAAGCCTGGCTTTTGCCTTCCAGCCTCTTTTTATACTCCTCTATTCAAACCATCCTTAGTTCTTTGAAGCAATTTTAGTTGAGTAATTTTTAGTCTTCAAGTAATGCTAGTTTCCTTTCTAAGCTTTATCTCTATCTAACTGAGATAAAATATACCAGATGCAGGGGAGCCTGAGACATCTGGCTACTGAAAGAGATGTGAACCGAGAAGACAACTTGGCTCCAAGACTTCCAACTCACTTCAGTGTTACCATCTGTTCACCTTCATGCCTTAACCTTGCCTTCAAACCGGGAGAAGGACCAGCAGGAAGGAAATGATGCTGCTACTTGCCAAAGGGAATTGCTCAAGGAAAGTCATCGCTTCATGTGCAAAAATACCTAGATGTATTGTCATGGTTTAACCCCAGCTGGCAACTAAGCCCCACACAGCTGCTCGCTCACTCCCCCCTGCGTCGGGATGGGGGAGAGGATTGGAAGGGCAAAAGCGGGAAAACTCATGGGTTGAGATAAAGACAGTTTAATAGGTAAAGCAAAAGCCACACGCACAAGCAAAGCAAAACAAGGAATTCATTCACCGCTTCCCATCGGCAGGCAGGGGTTCAGCCACCTCCAGGAAAGCAGGGCTCCATCACCCGTAACAGTTACTTAGGAAGACAAAACCCATAACTCCGAACGTCCCCTCCCTCCTTCTTCTTCCCCCAGCTTTATATGCTGAGCATGATGTCCTATGGTCTGGAATATCCCTTTGGTCAGTTGGGGTCAGCTGTCCCGGCTGTGTCCCCTCCCAACTCCTTGTGCACCCCCAGCCTGCTCGCTGGTGGGGTGGGGTGAGGAGCAGAAAAGGCCTTGACTCTGTGTAAGCACTGCTCAGCAGTTACTAAAACATCCCTGAATTATCAACACTGTTTCCAGTACAAATCCAAAACATAGCCCCACACTAGCTACTATGAAGAAAATTAAATCTACCCCAGCCAAAACCAGCACATTCTCCACCCCTTATTCCATACCATTTACATCATGTTCGGGTCCCACACTATGCAATGCATCCTCATTAACCACCACCCCCCTTCCCATCCTTTGATATAATATGTAGATATCATTCCCTTAGGCTATGGCCCACCCCTGTGAAATGTCTGTAAAATGTCCATAAATGTCCACAAATGTCCACAAAATGTCCACTAAGTTCATTTAGTCCATGACTTTGGGCTCCATCTCTTATGGTGGTCACTCAGGACAGGAGAGGTGGTGTGTTGCGTGGAGTTACTGGGAACCAAAGCCAGCTCAGGTTGGGTCACTGCTGCACTTGCACTGCTTCTTGTAAGGCTCGTCCTCCGTTGGTTCAGATGGTTCCTGCTATAGTAATTCCTATAACATGCAACTCAAACCATGGGTTACAACAATTTAAAGGTATTTCCATTACAATCTCCACCCCTGGTCCCTTTGGGCCAGGTTATAGGGTTTAACATTTTAATGAACTCCTCCCCTTGCTCCTAGCCTGGCTAGCAACGAGGGGTTCCTTGTAATTCCCCTTGTAATTCCAACTCAAGTCCCAGTTTACAACAATTTAAAGGTATTGCCATTACAATCTCCATCCCTGGTCTTTTTGGACCAGACCATAGGGTTTAACATTGCAATGAACTCCTCCCCTTGCCCCAGCTCCGGCTTGGACTTATCCACAAAACTGCAGTCTCTTAGGGTTGTACCTGCTCCAAGTGGAGCTTTATCTATGAGCCACAGTCTCTTCAGGGGTATACCTGCCGTGGCATAGGCTTACCCACAGCCACAGTCACTTTGAGGTGAACCTTCTCCAGCGTGGACTTATCCTTGGGCCACAATCCCTTCAGAGGTATACTTGCTGTGGCACAGACATAACCATGGCCACAGACGCTTCGAGATGTACGTGCTCTGGCATGGTCTTACCCACGGCCACAGATGCTTCGGGATGTCTTGCTCCTGCGTGGACTCATCCACAGGCCGCAGTCCCTTCGACTTGAGTTCACACTGGAGTTCCAGCCTGTCCAGTACAGCAGCACAGAAACAGCAGCGATGCCCTGGCCATCTGCCAGCCCAGGCGCATCGCCATTGCTGTTATCAAAATGTTCCCAGGCACAGCAGAGTAAGATGATAAGCAGTACAGCAAGCAGTGAAATCAAAAAGCAGCCACTAACGAGCACTAGACTAATATACAGTGAGGCAAGCGAGCCCCATGGCAAGCACAGGAGCCTGCCGATCAATAGCTAAACAGCAACAACAGCTATAAATTCAATCATCTAGCACATTCCAATCAAATCTGTCGTTATCTCGAAACCTTCGAGCCCCACGTTGGGCGCCAAAAAGGACATGTCATGGTTTAACCCCAGCTGGCAACTAAGCCCCACACAGCCGCTCGCTCACTCCCCCCCGTGTCGGGATGGGGGAGAGAATCGGAAGGGTAAAAGTGAGAAAACTCGTGGGTTGAGATAAAGACAGTTTAATAGGTAAAGCAAAAGCCGTGCACACAAGCAAAGCAAAACAAGGAATTCATTCACCACTTCCCATCGGCAGGCAGGGGTTCAGCCATCTCCAGGAAAGCAGGGCTCCATCACGTGTAACGGTGACTTGGGAAGACAAACGCCCTAACTCCCAACGTCCCTCCCTTCCTTCTTCTTCCCCCAGCTTTATATGCTGAGCATGACATCCTATGGTCTGGAATATCCCTTGGGTCAGTTGGGGTCAGCTGTCCCGGCTGTGTCCCCTCCCAACTCCTTGTGCACCCCCAGCCTGCTCGCTGGTGGGGTGGGGTGAGGAGCAGAAAAGGCCTTGACCCTGTGTAAGCACTGCTCAGCAGTAACTAAAACATCCCTGAATTATCAACACTGTTTCCAGCACACATCCAAAACATAGCCCCACACTAGCTACTGTGAAGAAAATTAACTCTGTCCCAGCCAAACCCAGCACATGCATGAAAAGCCACATGCGCTCAAAACAGAGAGAATCCATCAGAGGTGTTGTACTGCAGGTGTGTGTTAAGTGATTTATGTATAAACCCAAGGAAAGTATATAGGGAAGTAATATGCATTTCTTTCTGTGTGAAAGATTATTTCAATATAAGACACAGAAAAGAAGTCAGTCATTTAGCAGTTTCACGGTGGTTGCTTCTCAGCACCAATCCACGTAGAATGTGTTGCTCAACTTTTATGCTACTTTACAGCTGATACAAAGTGATAAATAGCAAAGTTCTCCTACAGAAAGCTAAAAGTGGCCTGTATACACCATTTTGTCTGAATTTTAACCATTTTAACCATTCCAGCTCCTTTCAAGAATGTATTTCCATGTCTGGTTTTAGCTAGCTTCCATATTTTTCCCTTTGTTCTCAGAACTTGACAACAATAGCATATTTCTGAAGCCTTTTAATGACCCTGTGAACTTTGAAAATGTATTTAATTCTCTGCCACAATATGATATCTTTGTCAAGGACTTTTTGTCCATCCTGTATAACTGCCGGAACTTGTCATCATCCAAAAAATTATCTTGAAGCAATTTTTCTTCTGGTCAAACATAGAAATGCAAAGAAAAAGCTGAATTAAGCTACTTAAAAATTGATACATTTTATTTACTTGGAATGTTATTGCATAAAAAAAAGTGTCACTAAATTTTTTATATATACGGTGTCTAAAGAAATTCAAAAGCTAATACAGTAAGAATTCCTTTTTGTTATGTAACTGTGGTACTGGATTCCAGTCCCATGTCTCATCATATTTGTGTTTCAAGTGTATGTATGTGCAGAGAAACACCTGTGGTTCTAAGGGAGAGAAAAAACACATTAAAGTTACTTAATGCTTTTAATCCTAAAGAAGCCAACTGAACTAAAGGTCTTGATTCCCAAAGATAGAAGTCTACAGTGCTAGCCAGTGCTGGTTTTGATGATTTCCCCACTCAGCCCAGCTCACGCAAGGTCTTCCCAAAGATTCCCAAACTGGTAGACTGGACAGCAGATGTCTACATTGTGCTGCTCAGTGCTGTGTCTCTTTCAGGAATTTTATCTTCTTTCAGAGGTTAAAACCAAGAAGAAACAAAGGGCCATAATGGAAAAGTCAGGATTACTGCTTTTAGATTTTCTCTGCTCAAGGCCCCAAGCATTTATACCTTTCATACAAAGGTTGTGTGCCTTGATTTGTCATTTAAAGTAGAACTAGATTGTTGTTTGCATCTATCATATCTCTTAACACTTCTTAATACCTTTCATTGCATTTCTTCCTTGCACTAATCAAAGATCTCAAAGGATCGAGCAGTTTGACTTAGGAATATGCAGTTTTAATAGTTAAAATCTGCACCAAAGAAAAAATTATCAATTAAAAAAATATTTCTTCGTATCTCCAGCCTAATACCCAGTGCAACATGACCTAGTTTTCTGAGCTGTATGTTTTATTTTCTCTGTATCACAAATGGAGCAAGATAGAATGCAAAGTGCAGTATGTGCCATTTCCTTTTATTTTCTTTTTTTCCCCACCTAACTGGGCAGATCATTTCTGCCAGCGTGCTTTTTATAATGTGAGGGGTGCCCTACCTGTGATAATCTGAGGCAACAAGAGCATAGTGTTTACTAAATGGATGGGCAATGATGACAAATATAAATACACCTCACCTGTTCCACCCCTACCCCCATTACTAGGTGTTATATAACAATTTGTAGACAGGGAAAAGAAGTTAGTGAATTTTGCCACACCAGATGAAGTCAATTTTACACATATATTGCTGTATCAGATATTGCACGATGTATTGACATTTAACCGGGAGCCATGATAGGTCATTAAAATTAAATATTTGAATTAGCAACAAAACTTTGCAAATGTTTAAATAAGTTATGTGCATACTTTTCTGCTATAAATAGTCTCCCAAAATCTTCGGCAATTATTGAGATAGTTAAATGTTTGCCTTCAACTCTGCAAGATCAGGCCTCCCATACAGTTCTCAAAATCCATTCCAAAGATATTTTCTGAAATGCTTACTGCTCAACTGATGCACTCAGTTCATAAATTTCACAATGAGGGTGCATATTGAGGGCAACATACCTCAACCTCCACATCGGAAATCTCCCAACGGCCAAACCAGATTGTGCTATGCCTTTCTACAGAGCCTGGCACAACTGGGGCATGACCATACCAATGCCAAGCAGTAGGTTTTGTTCTTCAGCGTGAAGAGAAAACACAGCAATGCTCTTGGGTAGTCTGAGCAAGTGATAAGGTCTGCCCAGTGGGCTCCAGGCTGTGTTTGCCATTACATAAATAACCAAAAATTAGTATAAAGAAGAGAGCCTAGAAGCTGGCCGTAGCGTAATGCATGGGCAGGTACTGGCCACATTAACAGACTGCCCAAGTGCTCACAGCCTGCTGAAAAGGCTAGGTAAGGCTTAGCTGCCTAACCCAGTCACTTCAGACCTTGAAAACCTATCTTTGTTAGATAAGAGGAGTTTCGTATTGATCTATTTGTCTAAAAAAAACAGAAAGAAAAAAAAGGGGGAAAGGTGGTGGAAACGCCTTAAAGTCAGGTGTTATAAAATATCTTCTTATGGATTTCACTGACATTCAGTTTTATTAGATTGATTGTAAGCTCAACAAATATGGTCCAAGAACAGTGCGGATCTATAGAAGTGTTTAAAACACTCTAAAGAGATTCTACATTGTGTTTGCAAGTTATCTGTTATAAGAATCTCACACATCTCATCCTCTGTATGACCTATCTTTTTTTTCCTGAGGATTTCAGTGTGCTGCAACTGCCTTTGGCTTTGGCGTTCCCTGGTTCACGTGAATACAATAACACAATGAATCTACTCTGTCTTGTCATAAGGATGCATGAGTCATCCCTTAAAAAAGAAAAAGACAATAGCCATTGACTTATTCCATTGTGCCCTTTGTAGCTGCCACCCTTCAGTGTAGGAAGAGTGGTGTAGTTTTGAACCAAGAACCTGAGCTAAGAATATAGGCTTTTACCGAACTGACAAGAAGCCTTGAAAGAGAAATAAATACTAATACAAGCCTTTTCAAATGAGAATTAGCAGAGCACTTAAGGAAAGAATGATTACAAAAAGAAAATGTAAGAGTAGGTGTAAGTTATTAACAATCATTATTTGTATTTACTAAGAGCACTTCAATGACTACACCATTTCACCTAAAATTTGAGATTTGAGATATAGATGGAGGAGACTCACCGTACATAACCAAGGAATGGTGTGGAAAACTTCAGACCTTAGTGCAAATATGACTGTGTAAATATCACTACAGGGATGCTCATATCTTTTCTACTCATTCACTAGTATTTAATAGAGGGGGAAATTACAGAGACATTTGGGGTTTTGCTGCAATTATGTAGGTTGTAGTTTCATGATAACAGAAATTTATTATAGCCCTTTAGCTACTCTATGTACATTGATCTTAAACATTAAGTACTTGTAAATCATTAGACTTTCACCCAGTTCAGTTCTCAATCTATGTTATCTTTTAGCCCTCTTGTTCTTCAGAAACCTTTTGCAGAAAAATTTCTTCCAGCTGTATGCAATTACATTATCACAGTGGTAATGTGATAAGTCAAAAGGCATTGAAGTCTGATCTAGGCTTTTTCCCTTGGGAAGTTTTGAACGTGTTCCAAAACAAGAGGCTGTAACAGTAGCTCAGTTTGCCCATTCACAGCTCCAATTACACCTGAGAAGGTTAGTCTTGCTTTTTCCAGTATCCTAAGCTTTTAAATCATAGAATCATAGAATCGTTTAGGTTGGAAAAGACCTTTAAGATCATCAAGTCCGACTGTTAACCTAGCACTACCAAGTCCACCACTAAACCGTGTCCCTAAGCGCCACATCTACACGTCTTTTAAGTACCTCCAGGGATGGTGACTCCACCACTTCCCTGGGTAGCCTGTTCCAATGCTTGACAACCCTTTTGGTGAAGAAATTTTTCCTAATGTCCAATCTAAACCTCCCCTGGAGCAACTTGAGGCCATTTCCTCTTGTCCTATCGCTTGTTACTTGGGAGAAGAGACCGACCCCACCTCACTACAACCTCCTTTCAGGTAGTTGTAGAGAGCGATAAGGTCTCCCCTCAGCCTCCTTTTCTCCAGGCTAAACAACCCCAGTTCCCTCAGCCGCTCCTCATAAGACCTGTGCTCTAGACCCTTCACCAGCTTCGCTGCCCTTCTTTGGACACGCTCCAGCACCTCAATGTCTGTCTTGTAGTGAGGGGCCCAAAACTGAACACAGGATTCGAGGTGCGGCCTCACCAGTGCCGAGTACAGGGGGACGATCACTGCCCTAGTCCTGCTGGCCACTCATTTCTGATACAAGCCAGGATGCTGTTGGCCTTCTTGGCCACTTGGGCACACTGCTGGCTCATATCCAGCTGGCTGTTGACCAACACCCCCAGGTCCTTTTCCGCCAGGCAGCTTTCCAGCCACTCTTCCCCAAGCCTGTAGCGTTGCATGGGGTTGTTGTGACCCAAGTGCAGAACCTGGCACTCAGCCTTGTTGAACCTCATGCAATTGGCCTCGGCCAACACAAACACATGAGATTCTCCTTAGCCCTCCTTTTGTTATAGAAACATTTTTAATTGTCTTTTATGGCAGTAGCCAGATTAAGTTCTAGTTGGGCTTTGGCCCTTCTAATTTTCTCCCTGCATAACCTCACGACATCCTTGCAGTCCTCCTGAGTTACCTGCCCCTTCTTCCAAAGGTCATAAATGTTGCAATAAAGGTACCAAAGGTCTGTTGACTCAGGTGGAGCTGACCTGAGAGCAGCCTTTGAAGTCCCTTTCCATCTGTCTTGGCCGCAGTCCAGCGCCAGCCTTGATCACACATAATCCAGCACTAAGGATAAAAACGCACTTTCCAGAGACATCAAAGCAAAGCTGCTCTGCAATTAGGGCTCTGATGACGTGTGCTCCATTGCCAACAGCGTCGTGCTCTGCCTCTGCTGTGCCCCATCCTGTGGCGTGGTCACCAGAGGCACAACAGGAGAGCAGCCCAGCTCATGCAGGCAGCCAAAGGCAGGGGACAAGGAAGCACAGCACTTCTTCAAGGCACCAACTTCTTCGAAGATCTTTCTAGAAACTGCCTACTGATGGCCTGGCAGGTGAGGATCTCCCAGTATTTTTAGTCCGGCATGTACCATCCACAATATTTATTGTTGTTTGGGAAAACAGGAGAAGACTTGCGGTTGGCTGACGGCTGTGATGGGATTTGGCTTCTGGAAGCTGCAGTCAAATAGTCAAGACTGATGCCATTTCAGTTTATACAGCGGTTTGTTCTTCTCAGAGCCCAGTGATGACCAGTTGTTGTGTGCAATGGTTACCTGAAGGGGCAAATTGTGCGAGGTCACCTCTGCAACCCCTATGGCACTGACCTGGCACAGCCGTGGATGCCCTGAGGAGGTGTCAGGGCTGTTGCAGCCTGGAGCAGGGGGGTTGCAGCCAGGCATTCTCGGAGTGACAGCACTTGTGCCATCCTGCAACCGCCAAGTTGTTTGTGCCACACAGCATTCCAGGAAGGCACTGTTAGCCCCGGTGATGTTCACTTGTTGTTGCTGCTGCTTGCCTTTTTTCCCTGCAGAAATGCAAGCACATAAATTGGCACCTTTGCCTGATATGAAGCAGAGCTATGGTATTACCTAAAAAAGTTATACCGACTTCATTTGACCTTATTTGTTGGCAAGGAAAAAACCCCCAAAACCCCCAAAACTAGACATGGGACTTTTAAGTTGTTTTCCAGAATTGCTTTTGGCTGACAGTGAAGTGCTAGGTTAGGCTGTAGCAGTAATTATACCATCACGGTAATAGTATAATGAGGATTTGCATGAATTTTACAGAGGTGCCTGGCTTTGGCAGTAAGTCATAGACATAAGCTGTTATGCAGGGCTGATCTCACAGCAGATCTGAACCACAAATAAGATCTTCCTGGATTTTTCCAGAACCCAGGTACGTGATGGTCCTGTGTTCTTGCAGGAGAACCCCGTACAGGAACATCATATTGCTTGGAAAAATTCTTTATTACAGATGATGCTCTTGAAGACAGCAAAACTTTGAGTTCAAATGCAGAGACGCTTTCAGGAATCAAGACAGTAATATCACACTAGAAACATTGTCTTCCTGATTTTGTAATTATGTAATTTATATTGGAAATCAGCCATAATTGAAAATAGCTCAAATGGCTTGTTTTCTCAACAAGAAGGACCTCCCTAAAGAACTAGTCCCAAAATATTCAGACATTATGTATGAGGATCCATATGCAAGCGGAAGAATAATTTTTCTCTTTCAGTCGTGCGTGATTGTCTAGGTATTTTTAGCTGCATAAAACCTTCTCCGTCTGAAACTTTTCATTATGCCATGCAATTTTAATGCAAACTTTAATGTCCATCTTAGAAAATTGGAATTGATAGATGTATTGGGTTTGTGTGGCAAGGTTTTGGTAGCGGGGGGGCTACAGCGGTGGCTTCTGTGAGAAGCTGCTAGAAGCTTCCCCCATGTCCAATAAAGTTAAAGCCAGCAGGTTCCAAGACAGACCCGCCGCTGGCCAAGGCCGAGCCCATCAGCAACAGTGGTAGCGCCTCTGGGATAACATATTTAAGAAAGGCAAAAGAAGTTACAGGGGAGTAGCAGTTGCAGCCAGAGAGAGAGGAGTGAGAAGATGTGAGAGGAACAACTCCGCAGACACCAAGGTCAGTGGAGAAGGAGGGGGAGGAGGTGCTCCAGGCGCCGGAGCAGAGATTCCCCTGCAGCCCGTGGGGAAGACCCTGGTGAGGCAGGCTGTCCCCCTGCAGCCCATGGAGGTCCACGGTGGAGCAGATATCCACCTGCAGCCCGTGGAGGACCCCATGCCAGAGCAGGGGGATGCCTGAAGGACGCTGTGACCCCGTGGGAAGCCCACGCTGGAGCAGGCTCCTGGCAGGACCTGTGGCCCCGTGGAGAGAGGAGCCCAGGCTGGAGCAGGTTTGCTGGCAGGGCTTGTGACCCCGCGGGGGACCCACGCTGGAGCAGTCTGTTCCTGAAGGACTGCACCCCGTGGAAGGGACCCACGCTGGAGCAGTTCGTGAAGGACTGTCTCCCCGGGGACAGACCCCACGCTGGAGCAGGGGAAGAGTGTGAGGAGTCCTCCCCCTGAGGAGGAAGGAGCGGCAGAAACAACGTGTGATGAACTGACCCAAACCCCCATTCCCTGTCCCCTGCGCTGCTCAGGGGAGGAGGTAGAGAAAATCGGGAGTAAAGTTAAGCCTGGGAAGAAGGGAGGGGTGGGGGGAAGGTGTTTTAAGATTTGGTTTTATTTCTCATTATCCTACTCTGATTTGACTAGCAATAAATTAAACTAATTTTTCCCCAAGTTGAGTCTGTTTTGCCTGTGACGGTAATTGCTGAGTGATCTCCCTGTCCTTATCTCAACCCACGAGCCTTTCGTTTTATTTTCTCTCTCCTGTCCAGTTGAGGAGGGGAGTGATAGAGTGGCTTTGGTGGGCACCTGGCATCCAGCCAGGGTCAACCCACCACAATAGAACACAGGAATTAAGAGAAGGCTTAGCAGAGTATAACAGTAGTACTTGCATTCAAGTATTTTGCCTGCTAGCACTGACTGCAGTGGAAACAGGAAATATTACAGGGCAGTTTCCACAGTGCTAGCCTTGCCTGAAGGGTAAATTGAAATACATACATTGCATCACACTGAGATTTATTGAAGTACCTTTCAGAGGTATGCAGACGGGCTCCGTTACTGGCTATCACACAGCACACATTGTCTGATGCACTCACAACTGCCCTCGATCTTAATTTACATCTGAGGAAGAGGGAAACACGCTCATGTTCGGTGTGGAGCAAGAACTGGCCATCTGGTTTCCCCACAACCCAGGCTGTATTTTTCAGTAGCAGAGTCAAGATATCCATCTTGAGAGGAGGAAGCTGATGATTCAGGTACTGTGTTGAGAGCCTAATATTGCAAGTGGCAACTAATTCGAGGAGTGTTACCGGGCTGCAAGCTTTCCCTGGTCTTCTGGCTTCCTTCAATGCTGAATTGTTATGTCAAGCCCACCTCTTCTCATGAGGTAAGCCATCAGCACAGAAAGCCTTTCATGCTTAGATTTTAACCTTGAATGGTTGATGAAATTACTCAACGCAAGGAAATTATTCAATCCATCAAATTACTCGACCAATGTGATCAGCTGCAGGTGTTTACCAAGGCTTACATGATCTGGTATGGAAATAGTTTCTTCACTTCATGGTTCAAAAGAAACCCAACAAGAGTGAAAACAGCAACTACCAGGGGCCTGACAGCAATAATAAATGCTGCATGAGAAACATCGGTTGGAGCAGGAGCTGAATTCATGTTCTCCTGGATGACAGAAGAGTCCAGCTCTGGGAAAGGTGAGAGGACCTGGTTACATTTGATCCCTCATCCTGTTATCTCCAAAACATAAAAAATGAAAAAAAAAAAGGTATTCTAGATCAGATTTAAAGATTAATCAACTTCTTGCACTCTGATACATCCATTTTCAGGTTTATATTAGTAGTGCTTGTTTATAGAACTTAAACTGCAACTTAAACATTTCAGTTTTAACATGAAGAAAACAAACAACAAACAAAAAACTTAGAGATCGCAAATTTGTCAGGGAAGCTTTCAGACTGGCTTTTCAGACACGGCAGCTACAAGGCGCAGGCAGTTTGGGAACAGGTGAGTTCCACAGAGCTGCCTGTGCCCTGTCCGATCAGACTCCCCACAGAACTCCTGAAGTAGCATTTTTGTTCTGTGCGGATGAAGACAACTGAAGTGGGATTAACAGGCATGACTCAGTAAACGCATTTCTAATATTTATTGTAGAGCTGCTGGTAATCCAGCAGCAGCACGGTTTCTTTCAGAATTAAATTGGCATTTAAAGATGCTATCTGTCAAAGGAGATGATGGTTTTATTTAGTCACGTGCCTTCCTATTCTCAGCACCAGCTTCCCGAAGCTGTATTGGGCCAGCAACAACAGTCACGCTTTCTTGGCCAGAGCTTGCCTCTCTCTTGGACCTAGTGATACAACCTTGGTAGCATCTGGAAGAATAGTCATAGGTCCTGCACACCACTAGTTCACACTGCAGGTAAACCAATGGATTGTTACGAATAAACTGGAAGGCATTGAATTTAAACCGGACCATGTGACTGTACGGTGAATAATATGTAGCATAGGTGGAATCTCGAACACATCTAAAAAGAAACAAAAAAACTCTCATGAATACACACTGCAATCAGTCATTTACATGCAATGTAACACATAACATGAAAAGCGATTTGAAAATGGTTCAGAAACCTGCAGTTAGGAAAAGCAAGATGCCCTACTTTGGCAGCATTGAGCCATGTTACTTCCCCTCAGCCTGTCGTGTGTCTAGATGCCTAGTGTTTGTATGCTTTTCTGAAGGTGAATTATCCTTACCTGAGATATGTCACTGTTACCACTTTGATAACAACAATCCACAGTGAACTGGCCATAGCCATTTAGTCTATATTTGTCGTTTTAAGCTGGGGGGTGTGTGTGTGATATTTTGGGTCAATCCATCCCCTTTCCCCCAGTAAACCCCAAATACCCATGTTCATTAATTAGTTAGAAGCTGACATTAATGTATGCTGTATTCAAATGATTCCATTAAAAAAAAAAAAGAAAAAAGAAAAAAAAGAAGCGATACAGGAGTTCAAAGGCAGTTCTATCTGTAATTGTAATGCATAAGAGCTTACCCATTCCTGATTATATCATAGGTTACGGTTGTAAAATTGTGGGGAGTGGGAGATGCCACACATGTGTCCACAAATAACACCAGGTTTGGATCAGAGCTGTGCAGGTAAGCTTCAAGGAACAAATTCTGGTTGATATCAACATAGTATGGCGAGTCATATACTGGCCATGAGAAGGATGCAGAATCATAAAATGTAAGGTTTACATCATATCTGCCATACTGAGTTTCATTGACTTCAAAATTGTCGTCCGCAACATACATTATTTGTGCCCATGTGTTCTGGAGCATTTTGCAGTTGACACGCAAGTGAAGACTTTTATTTCTTGTGATTACAGTACCAGAAGAGGATCCTCTAATAAGGTTGGAATAGATTATCGTATTGTTGTTTCCCTGTTTGACATATAAAATAAAATGCAAAATTAATTCATATAGTCAGGTTTCCTATTATGCATTCTAAACTTTGCTGTAACCTTACGGCAATGTGCACAGTAAATGCATTATTTCCCAGAAAGTCTGCCGTGGAGAAGTCTGACCCTAGTAATTTCTGTTCTCAAGATAAGAATTTGTAATCTACGTGTAATATTCAGTGCCTACGATGTGGGCCTAGAAAACTACTCATATTAAATGCAGACATAACTGAATTAAATACAACCTGTACAATGCTTTGAACATTAAATGCCTGAAGGTTCAGGTCCAGCACAATATTTAAGCTGAAATCTGGCTTAAAACACAATTGGTCATATTTAGTAAAAGCTTTGAGACCTTTTTAACCACCAGACTCAGCTTGGGACCTTGAAAATGCCAAGTATTTGCTTCCTTCCACACTTTATTCCTTAGCAGATCAATAACAGGCTATAAGTGAATGCTCTGGCAGCAGATGCAGGAAATACGAGTGCTAATAAACCTTATCCCTCAGGAGATGGAGAGGCAGCCCATAATCACCAGGAGACTTCCAGTCCCTGCAGACCCCAGTGTAGCTTTCAATTTGTGCTGGTTTTCAAAATGAATTCTTCGGTTTGAATTTTACACACTCACAATTTTTGCACATTTTGTTGAAACATTTAAAGTCATACCTCTCTCACTGTGCCGCAGCGAGTGTATGGTATGTCGAATATAACATACTCTGATGTAATGTTGGGTTTGCAATAGGGGTCGCTCAAGGTGAGATTCCAAGCAGAGTAGCCTTGTGACTGAAGGTAGTATCTGCTCACAACTACATGCATGTAGTCTGGCAAACACAGCAGTGCTAGTGGATGGCAAAGAAAATATGTTGCAAGCTCATTGAAGTGACCGAAAAAGGTTATAAATTGTGACTTAAATAAACAATATCTTTTGCAGAAGCAGCTGATATTGCAGAAAGAGTTCAGAATCCAAACCATATACTTGCATCTCTATGAAATGCTACAGATCTAATTTAAAATAACATGAAATGGGTGATTCATTGTAGTACAACATGATTAACAATCAGTGAATTAGCAAATAATTGAGAAGCAGGTTTCTGCTCTAAACATGAACTTACTAGTGCTCTGATCTGCTGCAGTGGAATAATAGTCAGCCTGAAACCCTCTGTATGTGTATCGAGAGTTACTGTAAAATCGGACAGTCAGCAGGTTTGAGGAAGACGTGTATGTGCGAAAAGAACCAGAACAAAATTTCCCAAGGAGAGGAGAGGTATGGAGTGGCCCATCATAGACTTCCACGTAGGCAGACAGGCATCTGCCACCTTCCATCCTGGGGAGAAAACATGACTATTATTTAGTTAAATGCTTTGTTTTTATTTTATTATTTATTTTTCCTTTTTTTTTTTTTTTTTAACTCAGATTAACTGTTCATAGCAAAAGAGTACATTTTACTGATATGACAATCAAATCTTTGGAACAGAAATTACAGCCTCCAATTTCTGTCTCACTAGATGTCAGCTACATTATTGACCAAATAAACAAAAATGAATACATTTTTCATCTCAGGCATACTAAAAGCTTTGGAAAAGATCCCCAAAATCAAGCAGCTATCTGCTTAGTAAGTCCAAGATGTCGATCCCATACATTCACCTTCCCAAGTAATAAATTTTTACTTACTGAACATCTTGAAATGTGAGTGTGACACGGAAGTTGCTCTGTACTTGTATTTCCCAAACACAGTTGGCATTGTTTGGATAATTTCTGGGGTAAAATGGACTCTGTAATATACCAGATGGAGAGGAAAGCAAGCCACCACAAGTATAATCTTCTGCAGAGAAAAATGTGAGAAGAAAAAAAAATATATATACACCATTTAAGGTTGCTTTTGGAATATGTCTATGTAGAATTTATAAGTCTAAAATTTAGAGGCAGGGACTTCTACCAGCTTCAGTGGTCTTTCTGTTAGGTTCATATATCATCTGAATGCAGATTAGGAGATGTTAAGCACACTGAATAGCTTTT
This sequence comes from Gymnogyps californianus, assembly GCF_018139145.2. Lineage (NCBI taxonomy): Eukaryota > Metazoa > Chordata > Aves > Accipitriformes > Cathartidae > Gymnogyps > Gymnogyps californianus. The sequence continues at coordinate 5,522,326 of NC_059476.1, forward strand.
ATAATGCTGATCTTCAGTGTCTGCACTAGCAGGATGCGAGTATTTGTCATACAACTGGACAATTACTGAGGTTGGACCTCTGGAGGTCAGCTGTTCCTTGAAAGAGAAAAAGTCACAGCTGAGCCTGGTTCGCCTCTATTACAATTACTAATGACCAAAAGGAAGGGAAAAAAAAGATCAAAATTATTTTCTTTCCAAATAAGAATACCGACAAATATCCAATCCATAAACATGAAGACCTTATGTCACAGTCAAAAAAATTGTATGAAATTTACATATAGATCAGTTGCAGCCTAATCAAATAACAGGGGAATCAAGATCTAAGGAAGTTTAGTAGTAAAATAAAGTCATGGATTTCTAGGATACTTTTCAGTACAAGCTCAAACTACGCCAGGAAAAGAGAAATGGGTAAATGGACACCACCTTTTTGAATTACATTCCAAATTAGAAAAAATACACATTTACTTCTTTTAACCTAAAGAATGAACAAGAGACCTACTGAGGTCTAAGAGATTTTCAATTTTTATTTTCACCTTCTAGCAAACATGAAAAAACCCTTCTCTCACTGATCTAACATCTACTATGTGAACAATTAAACTTTCAAAATGTGCACGATCCTCAAATGACGTGCTTGAACAAACAGCTGAAACAGGAATTAGTGGAATAACAATACTTATGAAGTGGTCGGAAACAATGCTTCCTAAGCACTTGGGAAATTGCTGCTCAAGTGCAAAGAAATAAGTTACTACCCTGGGTGTGAAATCACCTGCACTGCTATTTTGGGATAATTTAAGGCATTGTTCTTTTGGTATTAAATGAAGAGGAGTATGCCCCAAAATTATGAGCAGTAACATTCCTCTCATTAGCTACAATCAGGACCAAGCAATTCCTCTGCCTGCACTCGTACACAAACAGCCCCAACACAAACACATGAGCCTTCCATCTGGGGACCCCATCTCAGATGCTCCATGTATGTACTGCCTGAAGATCAGGAAACACTGTTTTACTGATGAGGGTGACTGACCAATGGTACAGGTTGCCCACAGAGGTGGTGGATTCTCCATCCTTGGAGATGATAGCCAAAAGCCATCTGGACATGGTCTTGGGCAGCCAGCTCTAGGTGACCTGGCTTTAGCAGGAGGGTTGGACCGGACGACCTCCAGAGGTCCCTTCCAACCTCAGCCATCCAGTGATTCTGTGGTCCGTAACTGGGGGCAGAAGCTAGTTAGACCCTCAACCCCTCCAGACCTACCTGTGGTCGATGACATGGGGGAAGTCGAGCTGAAGCTACTTGGTGCTGCAGAGAGAGAGTAGCAGGTGAATGCACAGCATTTTGCCTAAGAGAAACGGCCCTCTGGGAGTCACCCCTCCCAAAAGGGCTCCCGGACACTGAAACCCAAGACCCACAATCACCGCCTGGATGTGTGGCAGGTCCCGCTGTGGCTGCGCCTCAAAGCCTTCCCGCTCCATCCCACCAGCCCAGAGCGCAGCTCGCGTTCTGCATGTGCAATAGCTCCCATCAGCAGGGCCTCGAATGTCTTTGTTAATCATGGGGATGATGGGACAGAGGGGACCCTCAGCAAGTTTGCTGATGACACCAAACTGGGAGGAGTGGCAGATCCACCAGAGGGTCCTGCTGCCATCCAGAGGGACCTCGACAGGCTGGAGAAATGGGCCAACAGGAACCTCCTGCCGTTCAACAAGGAGAAATGCCAAGTCCTGCTCTTGGGTAAGAACAGCCCCAAGCACCAGTACGTGCTGTGGGCCGCCCGGCTGGGAAGCAGGTCTCCAGAGAAGGCCCTGGGGGTCCTGGTGGACACCAAGTTCAACACCAGCCAGCAATGGTTTAGCAGGGGGTGTTGGACTAGATGAGCTCCAGAGGTCCCTTCCAACCTCAGCCATCCAGTGATTCTGTGGTCCGTAACTGGGGGCAGGAGCTAGTCAGAGCCCTCAACCCCTCTGGACATACCTGTGGTCGATGACATGGGGGAAGTCGAGCTGAAGCTACTTGGTGCTGCAGAGAGAGAGCAGCAAGTGAGAGAGCAGCATTTTACCTAAGACGAAGAACCCGATGGGAGTCACCCCTCCCCAAAGGTAACCCTGCAATACCTAAACCCAAAACCCGCAGTCAGCACTGTAAGCTGGCGGGACTGAGCAAGACTAACCTCAATCATCCTGTGATTCTCTGATCCTGAGCAGGGGCAAGAGATAACCAGACCCCTCAACCCCTCCAGACCTACCTGTGGTCACCGACATGGTGGGAGTCAAGCTGGAGCTACCTGGCACTGCAGGGAGAGAACAGCAAGTGAGAGAGCAGCATTTTACCTAAGACGAAGAACCTGATGGGAGTCACCCCTCCCCAAAGGTAACCCTGCGATACCTAAACCCAAGACCCACAGTCAGCACTGTAAGCTGGCGGGACCGAGCAAGACTAACCTCAACCATCATGTGATTCTCTGATCCTGAGCAGGGGCAAGAGATAACCAGACCCCTCAACCCCTCCAGACCTACCTGTGGTCGACGACACGGTGGGAGTCAAGCGGGAGCTACCTGGCACTGCAGGGAGAGAGCAGCAAGTGAGAGAGCAGGATTTTACCTAAAATGAAGAACTTGATGGAGTCACCCTTCCCCAAAGGTAACCCTGCGATACCTAAACCCAAGACCCACAGTCAGCACTGTAAGCTGGCGGGACCGAGCAAGACTAACCTCAATCATCGTGTGATTCTCTGATCCTGAGCAGGGGCAAGAGACAACCAGACCCCTCAACCCCTCCAGGCCCTACCTGAGGTCAGTGACACAGGGGGAGTCAAGCTGGAGCTACCTGGCGCTGCAGGCAGAGAGCAGCAGCCGCGCTCACTCCTCAACAACTCCTCAGCTGCAAAAAGGCGTTCACTGCACTGTGTGTGAACACATCAGCCTTCTTTATTTTGGGAGAAGGAGTAGTAACCAGGAGCAGGAACATTGGCCTCTGCAGCTGCAGCAATGAGTGTGCCATGAACAAGCAATTCCTCTGCCTGTAGTAAAGGCCAGAAAAATCGATGACGGTTCAGTGGCAGCACTGGCAGAGGTGGAGAAAGCCCTGTCCCTGCCCATCGGGCAAAGAAACAGCATTCTGGCAGCAGTCTGGTGGCAGTCCTGTCCAAAAAGATGCCCCCGAGCCAAAACGCCTGTCAGTGGGGCCAGAAGGTCTGGATGCCCATAGGTGTCAGGAGCTGTCAGAAGGCCCTTTAAGGAAGAGTTAGTGCTTCTGCCCTGGCAAAGGGTAAAGGACGGCTCTGGTCTTACCTGTGGTGCTGCTGGAGGCCAGAAACGAGTAGTAGTAGGCCTGGAAACCTCTCTGGGCGACGATGCTGTCACTGCGAAACAGGATGGTCAGCTGGTGCCCAGAGGATATGAAGACGCGGTGGTCGTTCCTGCAAACAGTCCCGAGGAGCAGGCCCCCAGGGGACCCGCCGTCGTACACCTCAATGGCGTCGTACTGGCACCTGTTGCCTTCCAGCCTGCGGAGGGAGAGGAGGGTCTGTCTGCACCGCAGGCTGTGCCACCTCCGAGCACGAGTACCGGCAGGAGCTGCAGGGCTCAACCAACCCGACCCCATTCCCGGCCTGGCCCCGGCCCTGGGGCAGAGGCGGCCAAGGCCCCGTGATGGGGACGAAGCCGCCCCTGAGCCCGCAGCCACCATTGGGCACCCTGCCCACACCACAGCCGCCACCCCGCCGCACTCACTCGACATCCAAAAACTGGAGCTTGATTCTGCGATCCCGCTCCCGCAGCCGTATGCGCCACACGCAGCGGGCATTGTTGGGGTAGTGGTTGGGGTAGCCCGGGCTCTGGACTGAGCCGGACAAACCCTGAAGCAAGCCACCGCAGGAGCCAGCCCCTGCGGAAAGGAGCAGAGCCCGGGGACGGGCAGAGAGCTCTCGAAATCCCATCGCCAGAAGCCGTCAGAGAAGGGCATGGTCCCCTGCAAGGAGGCTCTGCCACAGCCCCACAGAGACCCTCCCTCCCGGGCACGTGGCTGCACCCCGCAGCCTCATCCTTGTGTCCCCCCAGCCCAGAGCAGAGGTAGTGCTCGGCACAGGCAGTAACCGCCATCGGCGGGGCCTGGCCGTCCAGCGGGACACCTGAGGCGGGAGATAACCAGACCCCTTAACCCCTCCAGACCTAAAGGTGGTCAGCGACACGGAGGGAGTCAAGCTGGAGCTACCTGGTGCTGCAGGGAGAACTCAGCAGGTGAGCGAGCAGCGTTTTGCCTAAGAGGAACAACCTGCTAGGAGTCAACCCTCTCCAAAAGCCAGGCTCTTCTTTACAGTGGTGCCCAGTGATGGGACAAGTGGCCATGGGCACAAACTGAAACACAGGAGGCTCCCTCTGAACATCAGGAAACACTTTTTCACTGTGATGGTGACTGAGGTGGTGGACTCTCCATCCTTGGAGACAGTCAAGAGCCATCTGGACATGGTCTTGGGCAGCCAGCTCTAGGTGACCTGGCTTTAGCCAGGGGGTAGGACCAGATGTCCCCCAGAGGTCCCTTCCAACCTCAGCCATCCAGTGATTCTGTGATCCATAACTGGGGGCAGGAGCTAGTCAGAGCCCTCAACCCCTCTGGACATACCTGTGGTCGATGACATGGGGGAAGTCGAGCTGAAGCTACCTGGTGCTGCAGAGAGAGAGTAGCAGGTGAATGCACAGCATTTTGCCTAAGAGAAACGGCCCTCTGGGAGTCACCCCTCCCAAAAGGGCTCCCGGGACACTGAAACCCAAGACCCACAATCACCGCCTGGATGCGTGGCAGGTCCCGCTGTGGCTGCGCCTCAAAGCCTTCCCGCTCCATCCCACCAGCCCAGAGCGCAGCTCGCGTTCTGCATGTGCAATAGCTCCCATCAGCAGGGCCTCAAATGTCTTTGTTAATCATGGGGATGATGGGACAGAGGGGACCCTCAGCAAGTTTGCTGATGACACCAAACTGGGAGGAGTGGCAGATCCACCAGAGGGTCCTGCTGCCATCCAGAAGGACCTCGACAGGCTGGAGACATGGGCCAACAGGAACCTCCTGCCGTTCAACAAGGAGAAGTGCCAAGTCCTGCTCTTGGGTAAGAACAGCCCCAAGCACCAGTACGTGCTGTGGGCCGGCCGGCTGGGAAGCAGGTCTCCAGAGAAGGCCCTGGGGGTCCTGGTGGACACCAAGTTCAACACCAGCCAGCAATGGTTTAGCAGGGGGTGTTGGACTAGATGAGCTCCAGAGGTCCCTTCCAACCTCAGCCATCCAGTGATTCTGTGGTCCGTAACTGGGGGCAGGAGCTAGTTAGACCCCTCAACCCTCCAGACCTACCTGTGGTCGATGACATGGGGGAAGTTGAGCTGAAGCTACTTGGTGCTGCAGAGAGAGAGCAGCAGGTGAATGCACAGCATTTTGCCTAAGAGAAACGGCCCTCTGGGAGTCACCCCTCCCAAAAGGGCTCCCAGGACACTGAAACCCAAGACCCACAATCACCGCCTGGATGTGTGGCAGGTCCCGCTGCGGCTGCACCTCAAAGCCTTCCCGCTCCATCCCACCAGCCCAGAGCGCAGCTCGCGTTCTGCAAGCGCGATAGCTCCCATCAGCAGGGCCTCAAATGTCTTTGTTAATCATGGGGATGATGGGACAGAGGGGACCCTCAGCAAGTTTGCTGATGACACCAAACTGGGAGGAGTGGCAGATCCACCAGAGGGTCCTGCTGCCATCCAGAGGGACCTCAACAGGCTGGAGAAATGGGCCAACAGGAACCTCCTGCCGTTCAACAAGGAGAAATGCCAAGTCCTGCTCTTGGGTAAGAACAGCCCCAAGCACCAGTACGTGCTGTGGGCCGGCCGGCTGGGAAGCAGGTCTCCAGAGAAGGCCCTGGGGGTCCTGGTGGACACCAAGTTCAACACCAGCCAGCAATGGTTTAGCAGGAGGGTTGGACTAGATGAGTTCCAGAGGTCCCTTCCAACCTCAGCCATCCAGTGATTCTGTGATTCATAACTGGGGGCAGGAGCTAGTCAGACCCCTCAGCCCCTCTGGACATACCTGTGGTCGATGACATGGGGGAAGTCGAGCTGAAGCTACCTGGTGTTGCAGAGAGAGAGCAGCAGGTGAATGCACAGAATTTTGCCTAAGAGTAACATCCTGCTGGGAGTCACCCCTATCCAAAGGGAACCCCGGGACAATGAAACCCAAAACCCGCAGTCAGCACTGTAACGTGGCAGGACTGAGCAAGATGGCTGCAGTACCAACCGCCCCAGCTATTGCTCAAGGGCATCACCACTGCGGCACCATGAAGACCAGCGCCAAACCTCTCCCACAGAAGAAGCAGCTGCTCAATCCCAAAGGATTCCAAGTGATCCTGCATCTCCCTGAGCATCAGGGACGTTACCCAGGGTCTGTAAGTGCAGCCCATGTTTGGGTCTTGTGCTCTGACAGAGACAGAGCACCCAGAGGCAGAGCACCCCAAGGAGAAGAAGAATGTAAACAGAAATCTCTGGATACCTGTTGGTGGAGGCACTGTTAGTCCCGAGTCTGGAAGGAGAAAACCAGAGGGCGTGAGGCACTTGGACCCCTTGGCTCCCCTTGGAGCACATGCTATAAGCTCATGGAGAGCTAAGGAGGGACCCGTGGGGAGGATGGCCTGGCTCAAAACCGCCCCCCTCCTCACACCCTGCTCTGTGCGCGAGCCGTCACCCGAATCCCAGATCTCCCGAGCACAGTCTGCAAGCGCAGGCATGGTGCTCCCTCTGAAACACAGGCCCCTGCATCAGGGACATGGACCCACGACCCACTGCTGCCCTGCAGAGCACAGAGCAAGGGCTGGCCAGTCTTTGCCCAGCCTCACACAAACTCCAGATGGGTTTTCTTCAGGAAAACGCCACCAAAACGCAAAAACCCACCTGAGCATATGACAGAAGCATCCCCGTGATAACAGACAGAGTACTCTTCCTTGTGAGGGCAATACCACAAATAGTCTTCAGAGCCTGCACAATTCACCTCCGTCATCATGTATGGGTACGAGTTGCTCGAAGGGAAATAGCGCATCACACCAAGAGGCGAGCCGCAGCCAAGCTGCCTGCACACAACCTTGGCATCTTGCATGTCCCACAGGTATCCACACACTTTCGCCCAGGCTCCAAAATAGAAGACTTCTACGTTGCCTGCACATCTGTTCGGCCCACCAGTCAGCTGCAGCAACAGCTCTTTGAGAGACACAAAACCCTTGGTAAGGCCAGCAGTGCTCTGGTTTCAGGCAATGACATTTGACAGGAGAGCACAGGCTCCCACGTCCTCCCCGGGCACGGCTGCCCCCTGAAACCCAGCGGCATTCACCCACAGCACGGCTTAGGGCCAGCAGCCCCTTCTCGGGCTCCCACGCTGTGGGGGGACGGAGATGCTGGGGCAGCAGCGGGCAGGCACGTCCCCGTGCCCGAGGCCACGACGAGGGTCCTGGCAGACAGACTCACCGTCAGCTATGACAGGAACTGCAGAGAAGAACAAGCAGAAAAAAAACACACGGAGAGCAAGCATATTAGGACAAATCCTTTGGGAGCTGTCAACGTGCTTTACCCTTTCCCCAGTGGGTCAAGTCAAGTCCCCAGTGAAGGGCACAAGCGACAGAAGATCGCTTTCTTCCTAGCAAGGATGCTGGCTGCTGGGGGACGAGCATCCCCGAAATCCTGGCTCCCAAATAACTTTGTTCTTGCACATGCCCCCAGCCCCAGCATAAAGCAAACACGTAAGCGTTTTCCATCATACAAGTTTCTTCCCAGGAATAAATATGATGGTAAAAATATAAAGCTATCACTATCATATAAAGCAAAAATTTGATAAATTCTACTTACAAGTAGTGGTCTCAGTTGTTGTTGGGAGAACCGTACTTGTTGTTTCTTCTAGAGAAGAAAAAAACCATACATGATACCATATGGGGAGGTCAACAAGGGAAATATAATTTGAAACTTCCCCAAACACCATTCCAGCCTCTAGCAATTTGTGGCTGACGAACTTTAGATCCAAGAGGTTTCCTACTATTTCAGCAGAGCTCAGCAGTTTTTTCCTCCATTAATCATCAAATCTCTTCATGAACCCACCAAAACCTGCAGCTGGCCCAGAGAGTGCCAGGTGCCTTTGAAGCGAGAAGAGTCTCTCTCTGTTTGCTTTGAACAAGGTATCTGCTGGTTTCACCTGATCCGATCAGAAGTTGATGGCTCCACTTCTTGCATGAGAATAGGCTGTGAACAACTGTCTCCTCCTCCCTTTCTCCATACCAAGAATAACAAAGCTACCCCAAAAATCTTAACAGAAATGAAGATGAGAGAAGACTATCTGGGGAGCTGGTCAGAGCAAGGCCAGTGAGGAAGGGAGGCTGCAGATCCTATTATCTTCCTTCATTTTGCACGGCTGCAGGCAAAAAGGGGGTCTCCAAAAGCTACCTGTGACAGGTTTTGCTCACATTCCCACCGCATTTAAGCTACTCTCATTCCCTTCGAGATTTCTTCCATACCTCGCTGCTAAGCCTAACTGGTGGCATAAACTCTGGGTCAGAGAAGTTTTTCCTGCTAAGGCTCCTGTACAGGACACTTGATGGAAAGCCCTCCAGGTGGCACCAGCAGATCGAAGGTGTCCCATGGGACATGGCTCTGGCAGGCCCAGAAAGGTGATCTTCCCAGTGTTTCCTTTCACCTAACCTAGAAAGTTACGTTTTCTGAGAGAGGGCTTTATGGGGTTGTTCAAACCTTGGGGGAAGGACAGTGTAGAGACCACCATTACCCTTCTGCATCAGGGCTGATGACTCTCCAAACATCCTCTCAGAGAAATATTTAAAAGGATTTCAAATAGGTGAGTTTGGCTGTTTAAAAACTGGTTTCAAAATATAAATGGAGTTGTTCCAGTGTTTGACTTATTTTAATAATTGCAGTTACTGAAACAAAACTAGTTTCCATATTGTCTTAATCACAGTGCCACTATATTACTTTGTAAGAATTGCAGTTTTGAAAAAGATGAGCTGATGGGTCTGGTAAGATGAGAGCGAGCGTGGCAGGGCATGGAAAAATTAGGCCACAGGATCAGGTGACAGCGCCAATCCTATAATCAAAATGAATAAGGGCATTTCACGGGGGCAGTGAGGTCCTGCTCTGTCCCTGTATAGGTCACTGGAAAACAGTCTACAAACCTGTACTCAGTTAAAATTTGCCCGTTGCAACCGTGGATAACTTTCCTGCAGGCTTTCAGATAATCAGAAACTGCTGCATTTATACAGCCTCTGTTTTTTAGACGGCATTATTATCCTAAGGTTTTAGCCCAAGCACTGATTTATTTAAGAAGATCTTCATCGCAGCAATGACTTGCATTCTTTCTTGGAGAGGAGTGACATATATTCAAGTATAAGCTGCTTTTTAAGTGCGTGCATATGCTACCATATAGATTCTGTATGGGTACATTTCAGCATCTGGGAGCCCAGTCTAAAGGACACTGAACCCCTGACTACACCGGTAGGTTGGCTACATTGGCTACAACTGGACTAGAAAAGTTTTCAAATGCAAGCATCAGCTTGGAGAGAATATTTAGCAATGCCAACTCTATAAACAATGTACATTTTTATAGAACTTTTAAGTTACCTGTTGTTAGAAACCTTTGTGTTGTAGAAGCTGTTGTTGTCCAAACTGTAGACGCTGTCATCACAAGCAACCGGGGGGGAAAAAAAAGTTGAAAGAACATTACATGAATTAAGTAACGTGGATGGAAAGTTTGCATGCACAGCATCCCCTGGTGACGCTGGCAAAAGGATGGCTGCTGATTTACAAGGGAGTGGATTAGGTCCAACTACTGTGGAAGATAGAAATCCTGCTCCCTGGACTGACTGAGAGGTGGGAATATGCCTTCACTGACTAATATCATGTATGACAAGACCTGTAACATTGGCCCTTAAACACACAGTTTATGTATTTAAAGTGATTTCTGGATGTAAAGAAGATCCTAATGGGGAGATGTGTCATTTATTCGGTGAGGAGGGAACTTTCGGACACATCTTACCACACTGCTCCTCACGCATGCAAGGCTTTAAATCTAAATTAATTAGATGGTAATGAAAGGATTAAACAGTAACTCAGTGTTTCCCAGCTCAATATCAACATTCCAGCTTAGTTTTTGATATCACTATTTGCACCTCAAATATTTATGGAGGGAGTAAATAATAAGAGCATTAAAAACCTGAGCCCACAAACAGCCCTAAACGGTTATTTCTTTCCATTGTGTACGTGGGTGTGTGTGGGAGCACAGAAAGGGAAAGCAGGTTTTTGCTTTTGGTTCATTAGTCCAAGTCAAGTTCATTTCAGAACTTTACATCTGAAAGAGGAAGGGATGGAAGGACAGCAGCTACGGCAAACACTTTTGATCTTTTTCTGTTCCCCCCTCCTGCACAAAGAATGTGACAGCAACTGCTTAAAAAGAAATGCCTTATTTCTCACAGCACCATGCTGGCACTCTGCTCAGCCAGGAGAGCCTCACCTGAAAAAGGGGAAAGTGTTTTTTGAACACAGGAAGACTATTTTACCCTGTTTGAAGCATCCTCCCTCTCATCAGACCCACTGATATTTGTATTGGTCCCCAAAGGGATGAAAGTGGCTGGGCAGATCACTGCCTCTGCAACCAAATCAGATTATACTCATAACAGGAATTAGACTATGGGGAATATAGAATATTATAGAATTACAGTAATTCCTATTATATTCTAATAATTACAATAATAATAGGAACAGGGACATGTGCCGTACTTGTTTTATCTAGGGCACTCTGTTATTAAACACCAATGTGTTATTCATAACAATACACTTAATCAAATACAAAGCAGATGGTTCAAAGAGCACCTCACACTCTTTAAAATAAACATGCATTTCATCCAGAAAATACATATTAGTCTTTAAATTCATTACCCCAATACAAAGATTCAGAAAATTATATCATTGGCTTTACAGTATATTCATTTGAATTTCCTTTACTAGTCTCTTTACAACAATGGTGAGAACAACAATTTAAATTCATTAAACAGTTTCAGTAAAAACTTTTGAATTAATGGGTATAATGATTTATTTGCTCAGCTCATAAGTTTGACCTGCTCGTGGTTTTCGAAAGAGCTAAGCTGTGCTGCTAAATCCTCTTTTACCCTTAAATCTCAACATTAGCCTGACGTGAAATATAGCCATGAAGGTGATGAGAAGTGAGACTCTTTACCTGCATCCATCTGAATTTGAAGACTTATCATCACCATCCAAGACAAGATCCTGGTGGCAGCCATCTCCTTGGAGCTCCTGATACAGGAGGGCACCAGAATTTATAGGCAGAGGTGGTAAAGGGTGTAGCTCAGCAGCCCAATCTGTCCTTTCAGTAAGTCAATATCAAACACAGTCCCTCACTGCCTTACTTCCCTAACTGCCATGACGATATGTTTGATTTGTTACACAACTTTTTATAGCTTCCTGGTTCTACAAGAAGACAACACCTGACATCTGCCTCGGGAAAAGTGGTTGCAATAGCTGCTATCTTTCCATCCCGTCCCTCTTTCAGCTGCAAAGTTCTGTTGCTGTCCCTGGTGTAACATGTCCCTTCCTTGGGTTTGAGTTGTATCTGAGCCAAAGCTGCTTTTTAAGTCTGTGTAGCAGAGCCTTCCTTTATGTGACTGCAGATGTGGAAGGGTAAGAGCGTGGTGGGAAACAATCGAGGGGCTTATGGAGACCCTTCTGACAGGCCTGGACTCCCGTGGGGAGAGACACCCACCAGCTGCTGGGAGCGCATCACTCAGAGACAACCGTCATGTCTCCAGTCCCTTAAAGTTGTGGTGACAGCACAGTTTCAGGGACTGAGTCAAATATCACCCACAACTTACCATCATGTATTTCTCAAATATTAGTTACACATTAGTTAACTTTCTAGAGGTAGAAGAGTTTGGAACTAGGATGCTGAGTTGTCTTGAATTACCCTAGACTGCTTTTATGAGTATTTCTGTCCTAATAGACGTCACAAAAACGTGCAGCAGAAAGTCAGTACATTCATCTTTTTCTGTTCCCCCCCTGTTCATCCTTCAACATGCTATATCTTCACCAGGGCAGCAAGACTCAGACAGTATGTTTAAGCTCTACAAGTCATCTACTGCAAATCTGAAACCACGAATGTAATCTTTTGACTTTTATCACAAACTCAAGCCAAAATGCAGTGGTCATACACTGATCGTTGCTAAACTGCCCAAACCTTCCCAGAGAACAAGGAGTGTAAGTCTGGCGATAGGGGCAAGTATAGAAAATAAGGGAGAATTCATCCCAAATTCTCTGTTTCTGAAGCTCTTAAGAACTTTACGGATCCCTTGACACAGTCCTCCCACTGGGATTTACAACATATTTAAGATAACAGATAAATAATGGGATCCAATGGAACTCTACAATGGATTTTTACAAAGACAAACTATCTCAGGTCATGGTCAGGTTTCAGTGGATCCAAGTGCCCATCAAAGAACCTGCATTTGCACAGCACTGCTAAGTTTGGCGATGTTTGAACAGTGTATAAAACTGCAGAATCACAGAAATATTTAGCCTGGAAGGGGCCTCTGGAGGCCATCTGGTCCAACACACAATTCAAAGCAGGGCTATCTTCAAAGATCCACCAAGTGGCTCAGGGTCTTAGCTATCCTTGCAATGCAGAATTCTGCATTTTTTTTTTCTAGACAAACTGTGCAAAAACTTCTAGTAGATAAAAATTTGACATGGTGGTTGTTCCTGCTGCTAGTTTCAGATGGTAAACATATTGGTAAACGTATTACTTCTGAGGAACTCAGAAACATGTTTCTTGTGCTTCACGAACCATGCAACACAACTGTCCTGGCCCAGAGCAGCCAGCACCCAAACTCAACCTGATAAAGCAGAGGAGAGTCAAAACAAGATCAAAAGGAGAAAGGAAGCACAAACTCCAAAGCGTGAAGGGGAAAAAAGAAAGGATTACTTTGTTAGACATGCAAACAGTTCATTGATTCTGTAAATATGCGTAGTCTTCTCTTATCATGGTTTTGCAAGTCAGATAGGAGAAGCGGTCATTCGGAGCGACTGGAGGAAAGGGAAGTGGCTTGGCAAACGGGTTAGGGCAGCTATTGCATACCCAGAGAGATGAAAGAAAAGCAAAACCAGGTTAAAAACCTTGAAAACTCAACAAAAGCTGCTAATATTTGAATGGAAAACGAGAACATGTGAGACAACTCCAAAGATTAAGTCTGAGGCAAGCTCAGGGTAGCTGGTCCACACAGGCCCCAAGAGGTTGCAATGGCAAGCATCACTGCATGGCCATCCCACTCGAGGACTGGCATTCACTGCATGGAGCCCAGCATCTCAGTTCCTCTATCCCTCAATAAAAAGAAAACAAGTGTGGTGGATTGACCTTGGCCGGCTGCAAGACGCCCACCCAGCCCCTCTCTCATTCTTCCTCCTCAACAGGGCAGAAGAGAAAATAAGGTGAAAAAGCTCATGGGTCGAGATAAGGACAGGGAAATCACTTATTGTCACAGGGAAAACAGACTCAACTTGGAGAAAAATAATTTGATTTATTGCTAATTAAAATAGATTTGGATAGCGAGAAACACAAACAAATTAAAACACCATCTCCCCCACTCCGTGTTTTCCCAGGCTGAGCTTCACTCCTTCATTCCCAACTCCTGCATGTCCCCCCTCCCTGAGCAGCGCAGGGGGCATAAGGGGAATGGGGCGCTGCGGTCAGTCCATAGCAGTTTGTCACTGATGCTCTGTCCTCCTCACTCTTGTCCCCTGCTCCAATGTGGGTCCTTCCCATGGGCCGCAGTCCTTCAGGATCAACCTGCTCCAATGTGAGCTCTCCATGGCCACAGCTCCTTCAGGAAATGTCCCCTTGCTCCGGCACAGGGCCCTCCACAGGCTGCAGGGCAATCTCGGCTCCAGCACCTGGAGAACCTTGTCCCCCTCCATCTTCTCTAACCCTGGCGTTCGCAGGGCTGTTCCTCACACTTTCCCCCCCCCGAGTCCTCATTCCCTGTGTGGCATTTTGCTCTTTCTTAGATACATTTTCCCAGAGGTGCCACCAGCGTGGCTCAGCTGTGCCCTGAGATGGGGCTGTTGCAGAGCCGGCTGGAACGCACCAAAGCGCCAGAGACGCTGGGTCAGAGATCAAGACGCTAGCTGGCACATGACGAAACCACCCCTTCCATTTACTGTACTGGATTGCATTTGCTTCCTTTGCAGTGGTCACCACATGGTCCCTGACACTGCAGAAAAAAATCTGAAGAGCCAGTAGCAAAATAGTACTCTGGTATTGACCTGGGTTTTGCACAAAACGACCTTTCTTCCCACCAGGTAGGACGGCTGATGAGGTGGGGGGTTGTTTGTTGACTCTTGGCTCATTTCGCCAGACCTGGAACTTGATGAGGGTGTGTACAAACGTTAGCTTCAGTCTGGAGCCATACTTCCTTGAAAAGTCAACTATGTGATCAAATGTTTGTCTTTTAGTGGGAGAAAGGATGCAAGCTGTTCACACTTTTTTATTATTATCGATCGTTTCCTATTAAATCCTTCAAATTCAACTGATATCATAATTTCTATTGCAGCATCACAGTGCTTCCCTAGCATGGGACACAGCAAGGGGCAGAAAGCACTTACCAATCACTCACCCCAAGCTGAGATAGCCTCCATGGCACACACCTTCCACTGGTCCGTCCTCTCTCCCCGTTTGTTCACTTTCCTTGCACCTCTGTCCAAAGCTTTGTTCACACAAGTGTTACCAAAGGAAACAGCAAGGCTGGAATGGTTTCATTGCATAATGAAATCAAGATTTATGATTAAGCTATGTTTGCCTGGAACAGTGAAGATTAATTAATTCAGTCAGCAACTGGAGACAGCCATGCAGCCCGGCCATGGGAATACTGGCTTCTCTCCTCGTACAGAGGCCTCCTGCCACCCCTCTGCTGCACTTGCTTCCAGTAACGGTCATTCCTCAGTAGCCGTTAAGGAACAAATGTGTACAAGTAAGGTGGTGCATCTGACAATTTGTAAACAATAGAATATGGTGTCAAATTGACTTTCCTTGCAGAAGACTTGCTTGCGCTCCTCGGTCCCTGTCCTCTCTGGCTGCTTTGTTCAGCCATGCAGCCCTTTAGCTCACACTGCACAGATTCCCTCAGCACCGCTTCTGCAAGCTTGTTCTTCAGTTCACCCCTTGTTTTTCATGCTACACAGCTCTGGCTGTTTGCTGTGGATGTCTGAGAGCCCACACACAACTAGAACAGAACTGATTAAAGATCTTACTTGATTGCAATGTACCAGCAACAGAGTAGTCACAGCTGTGGACAACTCCATAGACACTGCAGTCCCCACCACACGGCTACGTGGGGGTCTCCTCTGTTCTTTCCTCTTATGCACCTTCTTTCTCTTGGCTTGCTGTTCCTTTCCCAGCCCTTTCCTCTCTGCTCCATTGCTGGCTTCTTCTTCCCCAAGAGGAATGGCATTTAGATCCACACTGGTAGCTCATAGGAGGGCACTGTGCAGGAGAGCAGCCAGAGTTGGGCCAAGACCTGTGCCTGGTGTGTTACAGGTGAGAGTATCCAGGTGAGCAGGCGAGGACAGCTCTTTGTGAGAGTCAAGAGCTGCATAAGGAAATGATTGTATTGATCTTATGATACTCAGGATCTAGGACATGTTCCTGAACAGTAACCGTATCCCTGGCTGGAATGAACGCCTTTGAAAAATGGGGAGAAAAAAAGGCTGATCACAAATTCAGGTCAAATTCAGCAAAAAATTTCATTTGAGCAAAATGCTAAAGTGTAAAAAATTTCTCTTCTGTACCTGTTGTAATGAAATGTTTCAAATAAAATTGCTGGAAATTGACCCAAACTATTTTTTAAAGCTTGAAGAACCTGAGAGCAAAACTACGCTGTTCCTTTGCAGCAGTGTAACATTGCAACTGAAAAATTTATTATTCACTAGCTCTGCTATTACTGAACGACTTGCCCATGCCTGGAAGAGATGTTGAACTGTTGAGGAAGAGAGAGGACTTGGGATTATCTGGGAAAGGTGCTAGGCAGATGGTGATAAAAGACACGAAACTTGTGCCTAGTCTCCATTTTGTGTTCCTGTTGGTTGCCCCTCATCTGCTTCCAGCTCCCCTCCCTCTTGCGGACCTCCGCTGACTTCAACCCACCCCAGCTAACGAACACCAGCCTTTTCTTCACATGCAAGTGAGGTACACAAGCTCATTACCACATTTAAATGCAACAAGATCTGTTTACCAAAGTTCTGTACGAGATAGCAGAAACCAAACACTTTTAACTTACAATGAGCAGACAGTTTGCAGAGCAGGAACCGTTTGGGCCCTATTTACTTTCTGGTAACAAACACCCCAATATATTATATAGTGTGTCACAGAACGAGTTACTCCTTATATGAACATACACTCTTCACTCCTTAAATAAACACACTCCGACCTCCAGCTGGTAAAGACAGATGAAGGCTCAATGGCAAAGGAAAAATAAATGAAAAATATAATCTCAGAGAATATCCTTGTCACTATGAAGTCTCAATACCTAAGGTTTATATAAACAGTTATTGGAACAGAGACAATAACGAGACCTAGAGCAGGGACTAGGACTGAGGCTTGCAAACTTTTAAGCAGCCTTTAGCCACTGCTAAAAAGCTGCTCCTTACCCTGCAATTCCTTGTGTCTGGCACCACGCAGGTAGAAGCACGGAGACCTCTCCTACCGCGGCCAACTGATAGTCAAATGTTTAGATTGGTTTTCTGGGAAGAGAGAGATGGATTTGACCCCTTCTCACCTTGGGCATTTCCTTGCTGAACAGACTAATTCTTAAGCCATTTGAAGATGGGAACCACCCATGCCAGAAAGAAAGCGGCTTCTACTTTCCCATCTGCAAGTAGCCTCATGCAGTCACAGCGCACACGGCGCTCGCTGAGATCACCCACCATTTCAGACCTTTTAGGCAGGTACTAAATGTCTGAGTCCCAATAATCAAATTTAAATGCCTCCAAAGGTGGTGGCAACTGATGCCAGCAAGAGATGGGGAAGGGCAGTTCAGCTTCCATCCGTCCAAGATCTCCCTTGAATCTTGCCTTAAGCTTGTTGAGCAAACTAGATCTAATACCCGACAAAACAGCAGAAGTTGAAAAAGGTGAGCGGTGGCTTGCAGAAGGAGGATGGGTCTGAAACAATCTTATTGTTTGCTGTCGTGGTTTAACTCCAGCCAGCAACTCAGCACCATGCAGCCACTTCCCCCTCCCAGTGGGGTGGGGAGGAGGAGGTGGGAGAAAAAAAAAGTAAAACTCTTGGGTTGAGAGAAGAACAGTTTAATAACTAAAATAAAATAAAATACATTATTAACTAAGGATAATAATAGTAATATAATAATAATAATTGTAATGAAAAGGAATATAACAACAAAAAAAAGGAAATAGCACCCAAGAAAAGACAAGGGATGCACAATGCAACTGCTCACCACCCGCTGACCGATGCCCCAGCAGCGATCCGCCCCTCCCGGCCAACTCCCCCCAGTTTATATACTGGGCATGACGTTCCATGGTATGGAATACCCCTTTGGCTAGTTGGGGTCAGCTGCCCCGGCCGTGCTCCCTCCCAGCTCCTTGCACACCTGCTTGCTGGCAGAGCATGGGAAACTGAAAAGTCCTTGGCTTAAGATAAGCGCTACTTAGTGACAACTAAAATATCAGAGTGTTATCAACATTATTCTCACACTAAATCCAGAACACAGCCTGTACCAGCTACTAGGAAGAAAATTAACTCTATCCCAGCCAAAACCAGGACATTGCTGAACACAGAAAGGAAAATAATTAGTAGAATGATCCATTAAACCACAATCCCATAAAATTTCACTGAAAAGTAAAAATGTTACCATAAACTTAAGGATAACCAGAAGCGTTTGAACAGATATCACAGCTTGAAAATTTATGTTTTCTTGCAACCAAGAACTTGAAAACCAAAGTTGGTGCTAAAGTTCACAACCTGTCATGAATTGCTTCACCCCCAAAAATGACAAAACATTTTATTTTGTCATTAAATAAAGTTTAACACTGCTTTTACACAAATATTGACAATGTTCCCACATCATTTATGCAGTGGGAGAGAAACTAACAATACTATATATTATTAATGCATACTTTTGCCTATACAGTTCAGCCAACTTCCTAAACAATCCATCCGACCTAGTTTTGAAGTTAGGGCAACAGTTTCATGAATTCAGCTGGGCTGGGCTGGTCACTGCTAGTTCTAAACTTAGCAGTTATGCCTCCTTTTCCCAGTATGGCTTGTAATTGCATCAAATACTTCTGCCATCCTGACAAAACAAATAAGCCCACAGCCAGATGAAAAGTCAAAGCCAAGGGCATTTCTATTAAAAAGGAGAGACTGTGCCCGTAAAGACATTTAAAAGAAAAAAATAGAAACCACAAAATTATGCTTCATGAGGGGAACAACTGTTTGACCAGCACAAACACAGGACTGAATTCTGCAGTTGTGTCCTTCATTATTGTAACATGTTTTCCAAAATACCACATAGTATTTGCCAAGTGTCCTCCAGCCTCCTGAGTACTCAGAGCAATATCTGGAGGCAAAATTGACTTCCAACACCAAATACCAGAAATTTTGACATTTAAGGCTGCACCCTGGGAGTCTCCCGCTCAGAGAAGCCCAAGCACTTACCGAAGCCATGAATGACCAACAGCACCCAAATACAGGTCCCTGCTCTGAAGGACCACACCCTGGCCATGGCTCCAGCCTGGCACTGATGCTCTTGATGGAGATAGCCTCAGCTCTCCTTACCCCTACACTGCCCTTCTACAGAGGTTTGGGATCAGATTAAGGCACTTTTCTCTGCCTTGGATTTCTGTGCCACTTCCCATTCCTTGTTCTTCAGAGTCAATGCACAGTGTCTGGGAATAAGTTTCTGTGGCCTTTGTTTTAAATAAATTTATTATCTTTCTTTGCTGAAGCAGACTCTCCTGGAAGCACAATTTCCCTGCTGTGGCTGAGGGTTGGCAAGGGTCTGATTCAGAATGAGAAAATCCCCTAAAGCAGATCCCAACCCGACTCCCTGCAGGGCAGCAGCTACGAGAATGGCAAACACCATTTTATAAAAAACATACAGGCAGGTTTATAAAAAACAAACATATCACAATAATGAGGTGCCAGGCAAAATTCAGAGGCAAAATCCTCCCAGAAAACCATGTTTCTTACCAACACCCAGCCCTGCCTGACCCTTCGAATAGGACTTTGAGTCCCAGGGGAACTCCAGGGTGGTGCCACCCCACTCATTGCACCAGCCATCTGCCCAGTATTGTGCTGATCTACTTCACTTTCAATGACACCGGCTACAACAGGGCACCTCCGCCAAGTTCCCATTCAAGATCTCCCACAGAATGGCTCAAACAATATAAAAAAGAAAAAAAAAAGTCATAATATGATGCATTTTTGTAAATACAAGGCTGTCCGACTCCTGCAAAGCCCACCCCAGACTGTACATCTTGCTGCCTTTCTGAGCAATGCCCACTTCCATAGAAGAACCTATATATGATTGACTTGGACATCACTTCATCTTAGAAAGACTGTATTAACCCTTCTGAGTTCTTGTTGCCTGGGAGAAATACAGGCAAAGAAAACAGACTTAAGAAAATGAATTGCTGTAAAACAAATTTTAACACAGGCATCCTGATATCCAGAAGCTAACCTCATGTTTGGTAGGTTGCTTGAATTGTTTTCCTTTAATGAGTGCAAATTTCAAGTTTTAGTAGTAGCAGCATAGTTAACATAATATAACATGCAGATGTAATTTTGACCAAAGGGGTTTGCACAGGCAGTTATCATATTTGAACGTAATAACTAATGGTTGATTCTAAATTAGAGATTTACAATTATATAAAATAAGTGGTCATAGCATGTTATAGTTATTTGATGGTTATATGAAAGTTACGTAAAGATTTCCCTACGGTAACATCTGGATATCATGACATCTAGATCAAGACAGATAGAATAAATAACCCTTTCAATTTTAGCAATAACGCTTCTACCACGTAATTTCTGTTTAAGCAAGTCTAGCACTTCTGTGATAAAGATGAGAAAGTACATGTTGCCTTGTTCAATCTTCAGTTTATCTGATGGCCAACAACTGCGTGGTATAGCTGCAGCTGCAGGGGAAAGCTTGTTACGTATAAAGATTTTCTAATACGGGAGATTGTGTGTGATGCCTTAACTTGTGACGGAAACAGCTGAAGAAAACGTGAGTCAGAGCTACAAGAGACCAGTTCAATCAGCACAGACAGCCCGCAGAAGTACCTAAGAGCAGATAGACTACCAAGAAAACTATCCCACCAGAAAACATGTTATTTGCAGTAATATGGATAGTATATTTTTATATATGTATATCTTAGTATACTGTATGTAATTTAATATGGAAGCTACGTAGAACTGAGCAGTAAATGTAAGATTCTTTGATAATGTTTTACTGCTGAGATGATGTGAACAATGAGAAATGAGTCACAAAGGCCTCTCTGTTCTTATGAAATCACACATTAAAAAGTGTGCAATATCTCTCCTTGAAAATGGATTAATAATTTACTGAAAAAAATAATTGTAGATTGTATTATGCATTCATCAACTTACTGCTACATATCCACATCGCGTCAAAACAGTAGCACTAAATCATTAACATAAACAAGATAAGTCTAGTTGGATGGTGCTAACGATCAGTGGACATGGTGCCACAGATACACGGGGTACACGAGCGCTGCGAGCCAGCACAGCAGCTCCTGGAGAGGGGAACCAGGTGCCAAAACCAGGCTGGAATTTCAAACCCTCACAGACTGAAGCCAGAGTTAAAGAATAAGTATTATCCTGTACAAAATCACTCCACTGCTAGCCACAGATAAATGAATTTTCAGTCTCTCCTGAGTTGCTAGAAGGTGCAGCTGGACCATTGCGTGTGGCTGCACTTTATCCGTATGGCTGCAGGTGATGCCTTCTGGCCAGGCACTTCACTTCAAGAAGGATTTGAATCAACTGAAAAGAGCCCAGTAATGAGGACAGGTGTAGAAAATGTGACCTGAGATAAAAAAAGATTAAAATAATTGCTGAGGACAATTGTTCTCTGTCTTCAGAGGAAAAAAGCCCGAAGCGGGGATGTGATAGCAGTCTTCAAATATACAATAAGTTGCTGAAAAGAGGAAGCAGGCAACATGCGATGTCCATGCTTACAGCAGACAGGGTAAGTAGTAAAGCTTTTCGGTAACAACCTGAAAGATTATTCAGAGTCAGGAAAAAAACTAACTGTGCAGCTGATGGGAGTCGGCAAATTTATGGAAACTTCAGACAGGATTGATTCAAGTGCAAATGACTGGACTGTGCACGGGCGACGCATCACCTCTCCGGCCATGTATGCCACGGAGATATTACGTGGGGTTGGAGGAATATCCCTAGTGACTTGTCAGGCAACAGTCCTGAATTTGTTCTGCTGTACACTGAGGACTGAGCTGGCGACATGAGGCTCCCAAATGAGATGGAACGGCAAGGTATTTAAAGCTGCTCCCACCTCCTATCTCAAGTTGTAGCAAGAGTGGAACTATAGTATCTAGCATTTCTAGTAACAAATCAAATGACACTGAACATCTGTGGCACGGGACTTGATTTGATCTTACTCTGTTTGTTCCTCCAGGACAGAAACAGTGTTGAGCAGAGAGCTTTGGCGGACTAGCTTTTAATTAAAAAAAAAAAAAAAAATTTTACTCTGTTCTTCAGGCAATAAAGCCAGTCGAGCAGAGGAAGCCCTTGCACGTGGTGGCAAGGTTTGCAATGGCCCTCAGTGCTTGCAGGAAGTCATTGCACAGGCTGGAACCGATCCCAACAGAGCTCTTCCTTCTGCACAGCACTCCTGCCTTCTCTTGGGAAGTGCTTTTTCATTAAACGTACCAAAAAACCACTTAGCTGAGGATAAATAAAAGCAAAACTAATAGATTGTGAGAAAGAAATAAGATATGTTTCATAGCTTCGGTACAGTATTGTCCTTTACATAAGTCTGTATAAGTCATGGTAACATTTACATGGTTACGTTAATAAAATATTCGTCTCCCACTAACCATGCTGGTGAAATGCAGCATTCTTTTGCCAACTCGTCTTCAAGGAAGGTTTCCTTTCAAGATCCCAGCCTCCAATTCAAATGAGACATATTCTTCTCAACCACAGATGACGACTTACCCTGCTGCTTACTTTCACAAGCCCCATCTCATAAGCAGGAGGAGCAACGCTGCGATTGTGCTGCCACAACTGCATCCAGCAATTCAAATTGCGCTTGAGCTCTCAGCCTCCCCTGGCCTCAGCAGTACCCTTCTTTTCACGCAAGATACTGTCTCTGATCACGCTTTCTGATTCAGATGTGAACAAATGTACTCTTATTCTCCAGTTAATTACAGGCGTGTTTTATTACAGGTTTGTTTTGCACCAGAGAGTGACAGCTAGAGCTGCTTTTCTGTTATATTTGCCTGTTTCTGGTTACTTGCAGGTTTGGTTTTTTTTCCTATAAAAGCAAAGCTATAAAGGATTTTAAACCTGTCACAGCGTCCTGAAACTTTCTAGTTTTCCAATGCAGCCTGTCAACTCTCCTTCCTTGCCAGACACGTGAACTTACCTGAGACGCAGACAAAATCTACTCTTTCCCTGCTGGACCTGCCCAGTTCCCCAGAAAATTGGAATCAGCTCTGTTAGAGAACAACTTTCAGCTCTTCTTTCTGAACAGACACTAAGTTCAGACTTCCATGGACATCTGCTTTTCCCCCTGCATCACCCTCCTCCTGCAAGAGCTCACCCCCGCTCAGCACTGCTGTACACAGCACCAGCAGCAACTGCTTGATAATCAGAGTGAAACATCGCTTGGACCCAGCGTGTGCAGCTTCCACACAGGATGGTGTTCCGTTTTTAGCTTCAATTCGCCCCCTCGTGGACTTACCTGGCCAGAGGTTCTTATAGATACCTATTTATCCTGTAGGACCGCAGCTGTAGGGTCAGCCCCATGGGCTGCTGCTCCTCTCTCAGCTTTCGGGGGCTTTTTGAAATGGGGGCAGCCAGGCAGACGCAGCAAGACCCCACAGCTACTGCAGGGACACAGCCTAAATCACAGCTTTCTCAATGACACCTCACACCTGTATTTTCCTCTGCAGAGCGGTGATCTGCACCGCTAGCTCCATTCCAGAGAGGAAAGGAAGGCTATGCTTCCACTGGAAGCAGCCATAGTCCATGAATAAGAGACAGAAGAAATGCGGCAACCCCGTGCGTGCCATCTGCCCCACAACTCAACAGGGGCAAGCAGGACGATGCAAAACTTCAGTTCTCGTGCAAGTGCTGCAAGAGAGTCATCAGCTGGAAAAGAGCAGAGTTTGCAAGGTTGCCTTGGAGTTCAAAAGAAGATGGGATGAACTAGTCGTAAGTAATGGTGCTTAAACTCTGCATGCTGTGGGGCTTCCAATGAAAGCAAGGGAGCACATAAAAATGCAAAGTGCAGGATCAGATTCCGTGCTATGATCAGCCTGTTTGGTTTAATAGCTGTTAAAAGTATAAACCTAAGAAAAAACCAGTGAATGTGAATTAAAATAATGAAAGGAATGGAATGGAGGAAGAGAAGGGAGACTGGTCTGGTTTTATTAGGAAGATGGACCAACTAATTATTTGGACCAATTTAATTATTCAGGGAAGGTAGTAGTTTCATGTATTTGTACATGAGTCTTTGAATAGAAAATCCTTTCTGTACTTTAAAAAAATAAAAATTAACTGACATGGTTTTCCATAACCACTCTTCATCTCAGCCTGCTTCGAAAAATTTTCTGTTTATCATCAGAGTCATTCATGGGAAGTTGCTGCGTGGAAGAGCTAGACCATTTGAGCCACGCGTGTGCAATGAGTCCAGCAACAACAGGTACAGATAAACCCAGCAGTTGCCATTGCATGGTGCTCTAATCCCACAGACTGAGGCAGACACATTCCCTTCTTGATGCATCGATAGCTTCGTACCCGTACCCATGGTAAGATGGTCATTCACGTAAGCAGCAGTTTTCTAGCAGGCTCAGGAGATCAGTTAATTGCAACTGCCTAGAGCAACAGCCACAGAAACCTGACGGAGCATGTTCCAGCAGCAGTACACTGCTGTAACACAGTCCATTCCCCTCAGATATTCACATTGCAAACTTTCTGAAAATCACCGCGCTCTCTGCATAAACACTGAACAGAAAAGGAATGAACAGAAAAAATATTTAATTTTCCTCTCCAGCATGTTATGCGGTATTTCCAAGCTACTCAAGTTAATTCTTTACCAAATTCAGTAAATTTTGACTCCCATGCTTTAGCTCTGACTCATTTTCTCTCTAATCAATTCCTTATTACTATCCACTTCCTCAGAGAGTTTATGGGGACAGATACTGCAGTACCGTGACCGCTAAACAAAACCACGAAAATTGGAGGAAAACTTTCCAGAAAATGCAGATTAAATGGATGAGCTGCTCTGGCAGGCTTCCTTCCTCACTTTCTCTGTCCAATTAGTCAAATTACATATGCACAGGTTTTAGCAGTAATTTCGTGCAATAAATCACTTAAATCAAGTTATTGCATATTCACAGAGTAACAGTACAAAGAGGCAAAACTGGCTGAAATCCTGGGGCCCAGTGGGTCCAGCCCTGACTTCCCAGCATCTTGCACAAGAGAATGGAGTTTGGGGGTTGAGGGGAACAAAATAGATGGTGTGTATGTCAGACATCTGTACAGCACAGCTGGACACAGTGCAGGACGTACAGACGTACAGCGTACACACACTAAGAATGTAAAATCAGCACAGCTTCCTGCTACACATTTCTATACAGTCAAGAATGACAACAGCCTTCGCATTATGAGTGATGCTACGATCTACCGATCTTTATCAGATGCTGGTCAAATTTTGGGGTCCGGATGGGAGGTTGCCGAGCTGAGGTTTGCATCCTAAAGTTGAGGGTACAGCAAGATGAGGCAGACCTTTAGCCATCACTTCTCTGCCTGGCTCCTTCCTGTCTCTCGGTGTGAAGAGAGCCTCACAACAGCTTGCTGACATTTAACTTCAAAGTCTGACTTAACGTCAGCCCAGGGTGTAATTTTGGTTTTCTTTCGCCGACAGTCATCAGCAGTACTAATGGGGAGGGAGTTAGAGCAAAGGGAGGGGGGGAACTGAGGAAAGGATGCCAAGTCACATCCATGTTTTCTGGGTGGAAGAGGAAATGGTGGGAAATAACACAGGAGTTTAGGAACAGCAGGAATAATCTCAAATATAATTCAATCAAGGAGATCCCTGGAACCTCAAATAAACATTTCTTTATTCTCACTGTAAGGATGAAAGGACTCCTACAGTGACCTACCATCGCATGCAAATACTCAGTGGCACTCATCATTCACTGCTCTGGATTAGTGACTACTAACTTCTTGATCACCACTATTTCTCCTGGATATTTGCAACCGCAGTTTTAATTACCTCTACAGTATTTTTCTGATGTACAATGGAACATGTATATAATCTAATGCCCTACTAGATGTCTCTCTCACTGTAATTTGGAAAGATGTAGTTTTAAAAACATCCTCAGCTTCCTTAACATAAATAAAAAATAGTTACGGACAGGGAGGGGGGAAGAAAAAAAGAAGTCCTCTGGTATTGAAACCACAGGACCTTACTGCTTGGCATATAAGCCACAGAAACCAGACAATTGTTAGTCATGATCATTTCTTTTACAGCTCGAGACATTTCCCTCATGGAATAAGTGAACTAGCTTTTCAAAACTACCTCTGAGTGTAGCCACACGTAGCCATCTACTCAGCATCACATACGCAGCAACTCCAGTTTCCATTTCAGACATTCCAAAATACTGAAAATCAAGCCAGAATTTCCCTGATTTAGCGTCCAACACTTGCTAAAATTTCCAGGAAACTGATACTTATACAAACTGTGCCAAAGCTATTCTGTACAAAGTATTTTCAGTTGCACTTTGGAAAGGACCGTGCGTTGAAGCAACAAAGAATAAAAACTATTCCAAATCTATAACCCAATAACACATCAAAAATACATGCTAATTAATTTTATTAAAGACAAACTTTGCTTCTGTGTCTCTGCTTATCAATAATCTTATTTTACATACTTAAAAAAACATTTAGAGACAATTTTGATTGTAAGAAACCATCTGGGTAGCTGCAAACATGGTTGGATACTAGAAGAGTAAATTCTAAACATTTTTCAGGATATGTATGTGGTTATGGATATCTGATGCAAAGACATTAATTATAAATAAAAACGATAAATCAGAAAAGCATTTTCAAATATGTGATGGAAAATGACTGGCTGCAATAAGAGCCCATCTCACATCCCACTAGATGGAGCTACGGGCTAGAAATCTGCTCAAATATTTCACTAATCCCAGTGGTGCAGCAGAACCATTTACAGAAGTCAAGTTCTTTTGCCTCTTTCCTAATGCACACGCGAAACCCGAGCCATTGTCCTGAGGCATTTTTGCCTCACAGTAGTATCTATGTAAAGCACAGGCATAAAGATGTGCTGTGCCAGCTGTCATTGCAAGGACGTCGTTGGTAAGCCCAAAGCAGCTAGCTAGAAACCAAGCAAAAAAATTAATGGTTTTGCATATTAAGAGACCACAACAACAAACAATAGGAACAAAGAGAATCAACCAGCTCTGTAAATTATGCAACCACTTGTTTTGAAATAAAAAGGCGGATGAAAAATAACTTCTGTTCTAAACACAATTTCCTGGCTTTGGGCCTTTAGCTTAATTTTTGCTAGTTGGGTTAGGTGCAGTAGGCAGAGAAGGTAGGCGATTTTTTAATGCATTTTTGCTGAGAGCTGTATGTCACCACACTATGCGCTACACAGGGCATGGACGGTCTGCAAATATAATACCGCTTCAACAGGAAGCTGCAACATTAATCAACACCAGTAAGATGAACTTGCAGTGCAAATATACTACAAAACAACTCTGCAAGATCATTCTACTTTGCATCTTTCACGCTAGAAAGTATTGCAGACCTTCAGCGCTTGGCACCATAATATCTTGGCAGATTTTCAGACATATGTGATTTACCACAGCGACGGAACAAGTAAATCAGTAATGAGGTGTTCAATCATGTCAAATGTCAACACGCTGTATGGATGTGTAAATTTATAGTGATCCAGGTGAGCAAGGGCAGGCACAGGCGCTCGGGGATACAGAGGCTCCCCAAACTGGGATAAGCTGGCGGAAACAGAACTAAAATACAGCTGGAGGGAGAAGGAGAGATCCAGGTCTAAAGGATTTCTTGCTGTAATTGTGTGGAATACAGCCCTTTCCTTAAAAATCATAAACTGCCAGCTCCCCAGTTGAAGAGTTTTACTAAGAAGCAGTTTCCAAAAGAAGAGCATGTTTTGGAATGACAGTCACCAAAACTTGTTTGCAGCCCTTGGATTTATTCTCTGAGATACATATTTCAACAGAGGAAAGGAAAGGCTGCTTAGCCTATTGTTTACCCAATGAGTAATTACACTGTAATTAAATTTAGTTGATTGTTCTCCTTCACAGTAAGACAATCCCATTCACTACCCAAGCTTCAAAGGCATCCATAAATGTATGTATAAAGATTAGTCTCTATGTTAGAGGAATGCCCAATATCCTAGTCAAAACCAGGTCCTATCATATACACACCAGCACTCAAGATTGTCAATAAAACAGCCTGTTCGAAAGAGCTTAAGGCTAGATCTACAACGGTTGCAAACATCCTGATATCTGAACTAGACTGGTATAGGATCTGTGATCCACAATACGACAATTTCTATAGTGGCCAAACAGATTTCAGGCATTCGTGAAGTTGTAATTAAAACAACAAGGAAAATGTATTAACATCTGGAAGACAGGCAATCTGCGATAGCCAATATGACAAATTCGAGCCAGCCATGCTAAGAAAAGCAGATGCACAAGAGCGCAAATACAAGCACATACTGAAAAATCAGTGTTTCAGTTTCTGATGTTAAAAAGGAGACCATCAGGACATCCTTTCAGGCAGATGTGCTGTTCAAAGAAAAACACTCCACAAGGGGAAGTAAAATGAATCACTCACAAGAAGAAGTACTGTTGAATTCTTTTAATAACACTAGGAAAATATCATAGTATTAAAATCCTGCACGGGATCCTCAAAAGGTTATTTTGGTTGGGATTTCTTTGTGTTTATAAACCAAACTTTTTTTCCCCAATTGCGTTTTCTTTTAAACCAACTACTCCTTTACAATGGTATTTCCAGTTAAAACACAGCTAACCTATAAATACCCGAATACCACGACACACATTGTGTGCGTGGGTTTTGTTTAAATCTTAGCGGAAATAATGGTAAATCTATTCAACACAGGGAAGCAAACATCGATTTGTTAAGCGGGGAATGTAACAGCCAGTAAAGAATACATTGCATACATAATACAGAAGGAAAAAATTATCATCTGGAGTATGTGAAATTACACTGATTTTGCACCTTAAACCTATTAGAAGTTACTCTGTTGGCCAATACTAATCCACTGAACAAGCAGAATGTTGGTCAGAAGTCTAACGTTTCCTGTACCAGCACAGAGAGAATATAAGCAGTCCAATGCTGTTAAAAGAAAACATGAAATCCAGCTCATGTTTCTGGTTAGGGATCGATTTCTTCAGGAACTACTGTTAACATAACATCTTCATTGCCCCTGCGTACAACCATATTCAACGTACTGTCCTTTTTAATAATGTCACTGACATCACTGGCTGAACTTATCGACTGTCCATTGATGCTTATAATCACATCGTTGTCCTTCAGGCCACCACTGAAAATACAAAGCAGCAACGTATTATTATAATTTCCATTTTATTGTCTTTACAATATTGTTAAAAAAAAAAAAAAAGATTGCTGGATTTTTCCTATTTCCCACCCAACGGCAGTTGCACAGAGACACAGCGGGCATGCAAAAAGCAATCAGAATTTATGAAGTGGTGAAGATTACAATACAATGCAGAAACCGCAGAAATGGGATGGAGGTACAAGTTTGATGAATCCCGTATTTCCCTGTCTTCAAAGGACTGCAAATAGTGCAGTAATTCTGCAATAAGAATCCTAGATGCTGATTCAGTAGAAGAGATAGAGGCATATTTTTCTTTTAAAATAATTGCACCAAGGCACTCATTTTGGAGAGGAAATTTTCCAAGGTTTTATCCACATATACATAGCAAAGCCATTTGAGTGGCACTATGTGTTAACACATGAGGAATTTCGATCCCAGATCCATGCTGTTCTCCATACATAGCTTACTGGCAGCCACTTCAGCTTACCTTCGTGTTTTAAATCTGAGCAGAATAACACCGCAGTGATCTAGCCCAGTCACCAAAAACGCATGCGTGTCCTTCCCTTCGCCCGCCTGCCCAGAGCCCCCAGAACCCCTTCTCCTGACCTCAGCACCGTATGCAAACCAAAAACAAAACCCTCCTGACTCAAAGCAAGACGGGTCAGAACCGGAGCGGGCACTGCAAGGCTTCCCTGCCCGGCGCCGCGGGTCTCTCCCCATGCTAGCTGAGACTGCTGCCGGGACCAAGAAACGGGGTGGTGAGGGATACCATCGACCACAACGTCTTGCCTGGTCTTGCACAACGATCTGGCTCCAAGTTATGGAAATATTAACCAAGTAACCAGATCAGACATGATTCAGCCCTTCAGCATAATCCTTCTTCACAAAACCACAGAGCAGTCATCGGCCTTTTCCGCCCGCAGAAAACGCCTTACATGAGTGTCTCCTGCAAGCAGGATGCCTTGGCCAACGTTTGCAACAAATTGGGTTGCCTACCGAAGGCATGGCTTAAAACATTTTCATGGGAGAAACCATTCCAGATTATCTTGGTCTCTCATGCAGCCTCTCCACTTGACTCATAGCCAGGACAGGTCGCTGCAGAACTGCTCTGATCCCCTACCAGCATGTCTACACAACACGCGTTGGAGAGGAAATCAGCAGAACGGGAAAACCCATTGGCAAGGGGACTAGGAGTCGGGGAGACAGAGCAAACATGGGCTGCATTCTAATTGCCAGGCCAGCCTTTGGATGAAGCATCCTTATTTGAGTTTGCCTTCAAGTTACAAGGTTACATTGCCTCACATTTCTTCTACCTCTCTAATGCCCTTCTCCCACTCTCTGCTAACTATTATCCGTACTCCTATAATGATTTTTTTGCACCTTCAGATTGGACTTGCATGTCAAGGCAGTAAGTTCAGTCTCACACTGGAGCAGTCACGTTATTCCTACACTAACTGCAGTTTAATTTCACATGACAGACATACACCAGTATTCTGCATGAACAGTGCTGCCAACAAGAATTATCTACAAAACGCAGCAATAATTTAGAGAGCACGCTAGACAGCTAACACTATATCTTACAGCAGCATCTAAACTGCAACAAAAAGACATCATCCAACTATCCTCGCAGTCTTCCTAAGAGATAACATATGCCTGCTACAAGCAGCTTTCTGCCTACATGCCTTGGGTGCTACATACGCCTCTTTGTTGCCACAAAGATTTAGTCTTCTCTTAAATGATCTCTAGTTTCAGAAAATGAATAAAGTTTCCCATTTCCTACCCTGGATTACTGAGCAGTTTCATGTCAAGCAAACTCTGAAAGGCAAGCGTCTCCAGCAAGAGCCAGCCAGACCAGTGCCGGTGACCACAGATCAGATGCCATACTTCAGCCAGGCATCTCGTGAAGCGTGGGTACCAACCAGCGGGTGAGCTTCTGAGCAAATACTGAATAATACGAAGAAAAAGATCAGTTGTCCAAAACCAAAAGCTCTTCCCAGTAACGTTGACTCCTGATAAAGCTCTCACATGGAAGAGTGTCTCCTGCCAAGAGAGGATTTCACCCCCGATGGAGGCACGCCAGGAGAGCTGGTGGGTTTGGCCAACGCTAAGGTGCTTGGGCTGAGATGGACACGTCTTCACAAGGTGGACGCAAAGCTTCTCCCTCGCTCTCCTACAGAAGTGACCAGCAGGGCCGTGGGGAGCATGCACAAGCAAACGTCTTTATTCAGCACTGGGAACTGTACAACAGACGGCTTGGAAGCAATTGCTGAGAAAAATGACAACTGAGTTTTCACGCCCACTGAATCCTTGCCCTTTCAGTTGGGAACGCTGACAGGGCTTCGCTGCAATACCCTGATACATTCGCAATATTGCCCATCGGGGACCGGCCTAAAACCGCAAACCCATTTCCAGCAGACAACCTAATAGCTATCAGATGGTCGTAATTCTGTTAATTTAGCATCATCAAGATAGCCAGTTAAGCAGGGAACATTCTCTATCATTACCCCCTTAAGTCAGTGGCAGTGGTTTTGAGAAAAAAGTACTTCAACTTACGCTTCAGCTGGTGTTTCTGGAATTACTTCAATAACATAGGCCCCAGAGACAACATCAGGAAAGTCTTTATGGCGATCCTTCAGCTCTCTAGCTTTGCTGGAAAATGAAGAAACAGCAACGAAAATATTTTGACAAGATGGGAAAAAAAAAATCACGCATTTTTACTTAGTTAAATCACTTAACATTCACTAGCTGAGGTATTTCAGACATGTTGATGTGACACTTTAGAATTCGTTTTAACCGTTACAAGCATTTCAAGAATTATTGCACTTTTTGCATGCACACAGCTTTTTAATGCCCGTTTCTGGTAAAGGCAATCATTTCAATAGATACAGAGGATCAGAGTTAAAACATTTCAAAACTTGGCCATTACTTTAGAACTAGCAGATCCTGAACACCTAAAAAAAAAACCCCTTCAGGTTTCAATGCTTTGTTATACCTGTGATCCTGCACATGGGAAAACTTCTGGTTATTTCCACAGGACATAGTATCACCCGCTCGTGAGTCTTTTCTGGTTTGAGTATGAATAAGCAAGTCCACACAAAAGCTTCATTTTACATTAAGTGAAATGTTTAATGAAAATAATTTTATAGAAATGGAAATACGCATGTAGCTGCTGTAATTCTTGAAAACATACCGTCCTGTTTTCTCCTTGACCCACAGGACAGCACGGGACAGATGGTAACAACAGTAATAGAACCCCAGGACAAATTAACAATCGCTAGCTACTCTCTTCTGAAGCATTAAGGAAAAGAAAAAGCCAGGGAGTTGTTTAAAAACTAGCTCATACAAGAGTCTACAGGAGAGTTCAACCATGTAGCAGATGCAGAGAAAAAGGTAGCAAAAATTGGCTGCGCGTTGCCACCAGCACCTACAGAGGCACACGCTGCTGGTTCAGACCTCCTGCTTCTTTCTGCAGATCCCGAGCTTGATCCAAATGCATGCAGCGACCACCCTTCGGAAAGGTGAGGAACCACCACTTTTACTTACCTAGGAGTTAGAGACATCATTCGTATGCCAATGTATTTCTTTTTGGTTATAGCTTTTCCTACAAAAAGGAGAACAGGTCTTGATCAATTGCTCTTACCAGAAGAGCCTCAAAGGCTGTTGACTTTCTGGTTTATTACTATTTTCATGTTTTTCTCTTTCAAAGCGGTGAAGTACAGTACCTTTAGCTTGTCTGTCATGGGATTCAGTTAGGAACTTTTTTATTTTATCCGATGGGATAGCAAATGAGATCCCTGCTGTAACTTTTAATGTGTTAATTCCAATGACTTCACCATCCTGGAGAAATAAGACATTGTTATTAGCAAATGTGAAAGATCTCGAAGAGAAATGGATGATTTCTTCCAAGCAATCACAAAGACAAATTCACACAACACACTCTGTAGCTGGTTTTCAATTTTCTAAATGGTTTCTTTACGTCTAATTTTTTGAGTCTATTGATAAACAACTACTCTATAATTTTGGAAAACTGATGTGGATATTTATCTTGCCATTAGCAGAAGAGAGATCAGAACTGGGCAGCTCTCCTGCTTCCAGCAGACGAGCAGCATATTCCACAGCCAACTTTCGTCTGTTTATTTCAGCAGGCACCCCATGAAGCATGGCGCCAACGGGTTCTGAGCAAATATTGCATAATAATATAAGAAAAATGACAGCTCACCAAAACCAAAAGCTTTTCCCAGTAATGTGACTCCAAGAGAGAGTTTCAGATAAAACACCTCTGCTGTCACCTGATGATACGAATGCTTCTGAAATCTCAGCAGCTTCCTTCCCTGATCTATCCCAGATAAAAACTATCCAACTACAATTTTTTTAAATGGAGGTTACCGGTGCTGAAATTGTACTGCGAGTCGGGTGAAAAAAAATTGCCAAATCTCCAAGGCAGAAACTCTGACTAGCTCTTTCTTCCAATCTGTGCCGTCCCTCATTGCGGACCGCTGCCTCTCCTCCGTTCGACCCCACGTGCCCCCAGCTGAGAGCTCTCACACAGCAGTTGGGTTTTGCAACCTGCTTCAGTTGTTCTCTCTTGGGCTTATCCACAGCTGCTGCAAGGTCAGCTCTGACTACGTTCTACAATATCAGCAAATAAACCCTAATATCCCGATAAATAACGTGGGTTTTTCAACCCCCTCAGTGTGGCTGAAAATAAAGGGGTAGATATCTTTTTGAACAATTAAGCTGAGTTTCAGTACGCAAAAGAAAATATTGCCCGCTGCGTGGTACACAGTGAGGGCAAACGCCTCAACTTTAAAATGTGCTTTTCACTTTTTGCAAGGCATGGGCAAAAAAACCTGGGCATTACACTTGCTCGAAACTATGCAAACCGTAAACACCTTAAATACTGAAATCCAAGCATATCTTGTGATTTGCCAACATAAACACAGACAAGTGATTAGTAAGAACCATGTGAATTCTGTGTAGTCAGCCAGATATTGAAAGCTCTGAATCACAGTTCTGGTGTGGGGTTTTGTTTGTTTGTTGGTTTGGGTGGGGTTTTTTGTTTTGTTTTTAAACTAAAAAGTAAAAAGTAATAAGCTTGACACTAAGCAGACTTAAAGAAACTCTTACCAGATTTACTAGGGGTCCTCCGGAGTTTCCATACTGAAAATAAACATATGGCACGAACATGTTTTAATATCTACCTCTTAATTCATGGCAAGCAAAACATAAAAGAAATTTTTGAAATATTTCTGTAGGAATTTTTTCGTTGTCTACTAAATATGTGCAATAGAACAGTCTTAACATCCAAACCCATTAACTATACTTAACATCACCCCTTTTAGCTGAGCTTTGCAAATGCTCAGTCCTTCTTCTCTTGCCAGAGTAAGTTAAGAAAGCCAACGTTTTTCTTTTGTTTTAATAGTACCACATTAGCAACTTAGAAGATTTTAGGACAGCTCTGAGAGTTCAGTGAAGATTTCTTACAAGGCCAACAGTGGAAGTACAAAAACTATTGTTTTGCCTTAATGCAGAAACAAACTTGAATCCTTAAACTAAGCTTGGCTTCTTTTTTAGAAAACATGATGGATTTCGAAAAGATACTTATTTGCCAGAGAATATTGCCTCCTCCCTTGTAATTTGTAAGAATTCTGAAGTGAAGGCAGGTATTGTACTTGGTGTGGTTCCTTGGGGGATTTTTAAATAACAATCAAGTGCTGCTGCAGCGCAGATGTCCATATTTACACGGATTAAAAAAGCCAGCTATGCTCACTGTTCTTAAGAATTGCATCACTGGTGAAATTTTCCAAGTAACTATTCAAGAAATCTAAAAGCCGAAGGGGACGAGGCTCAGAGCGGGACGTACGTTGATGATGGCATCGGTCTGAATATAGTCCATATCGGAGTTGCGGAGCCCCAGCTCCTTCCCTCCACGCTGAGTGGTACTAACGATCCCTGTAGTCACTGTGTTTTGAAGGGAAAATGGACTTCCAATCGCGACCACAAATTCTCCTGGCCTCAAGTCTGCAGACTGACCAAGCAGAAGAACTGGCAATTTACCCTACAAATAAAAATAAAATAAAATTAAAAAAAAAAAAGCAAATGGTGTTAAGACACTAGTACACTGGTAGAACAAATTTTACAGAAACATGAATACATTAATAGAGCAGAGGAAAAAAGAGAGGCTTTTATCCCTTGGGGATTTTGCTCGCTCTGTTTTCTTTGCGTATTTCATGTGGCTTGCTACGGAAACATCTCAATGAACTTCTGCTCTAAAGAGTGGGCTCTTTAGACTGTAGGAGTACTTTTTCCACAACAGGTACCCATTAAATCAAAACCAATTAAAAGACCAAAGGAATATTTATGCTCTGCTGCACAAAGCAAACATCTGATGATACTAGGAATGAGTTGTTTCCAATAGCTTCATGAAATAATTAGCCAACAGCTGCTGAAGTAAAAATAATATATTGTTTAAGAGTGAACACTAAAGAGTCATGAAAGCAACAGCCAAAGTGTATCAAACATGTATATGTATAGTTAAAAGCATTTTATATTCTCATAAGACACCAGCTAATGTTTCATCTTACTTTTTTGTCAATGGAGTATCTCTTCTAAATAATTATATTGCCTCCTACATACACTGATGTCTTCTGAAGATGTTAGGATTTAAAGACTTTATGGGATTTTTCTGTTATGACAGTAGGGGATACCATTATATTTTCCTTTCAAGATCTTACCTCTAAACATATTAACTATCATGTTATTGAAGATATTCCCACTAAGACACAAAACGTTCTTAAAATCCAGCATCAATAGAGATCACTGCAATTTACAGCAATTAAAAAAAAAAAAAAAGGGAGGGAAGGTTGGATCCACACACCCTTGCCAATGCAATGGATCAAGGGAACCAAGTATGGTTTCTCCAAGACATGTTGTATCTGCACAGGAACTGAAGTGGCTGGGTAACAGATGATTCCAACTGGACCAATAACCCCCCCGCAGCAATCGGAAAACAGCTGGGAAGTTCTTATGGCCTCCTACTCACCAAGAAATTAAGAAGGATGTTCTGAAACAGATCATATTTCGAAGAATTACTTTGCTTTTATCAATCACCTGCCTGCAAAATACACATTAAGCTCCATTTCTTCTTTGCTTCGTATTTTTAAAAATCAGTCTTTACTCTTTCAGTGATGTTACAAGTTTTTCAATCCTTTTATGTTTAACCTGCTGTCCAAATGATCCTGACCCTCTCCGCGTATTTAATCATGTCACTAGACTACTTCTATTAGCATCAATGGACCTGGACATGTATAAATTCAGGTTCCGACTTCAGGATTTGGAGGATTAGGAGGTTACTGAACCCTAAATCAAAACAGAAGAAGTCTCAAGGGATAACTCTTTTGCTTGGCAAACCTAACTTTAACGTAGCTTTCCTCCAAGCTTGCCTCCTTCAAAATTCTTTCCTTTGCTCCACAAACGTGGCCCAAAAGGAAAAAGGCATTAGTATAAACTTTCAGAACAGGCCAGTGATTCTAGATGCAGTGGAAGTCCCACCTAGAGATTAACTTAAACCAATTTCCAAGGAGCTGGTAACATAGTCACTTTATTAAAAATCAGGATACCTTCAAGGTATTCTTGAGCTGTGTACCTAAAATGGAGGTACAAATTGGCTTAATATCCCTTCTTGTAATTCATTCCTTCCAGAAAACTTGTAAAGGTGCCTTTTTCATCCCATACCTGTTCCAAAGCACAGATTTATGCACCTGTACTTGATGGGGTCCAAAAGGTATGTACTGTGTGCTCACGTAGCAAGGAAAAAAGGTAATATTCAGTATGCCCTGATTATATGTACATATCCCCAAGTTAGTGACAATTTTGCTTCAGAAGATAATAAAAGCTGAATGATTATTAAATTTTGGCAAAAGGGGAAAATATTACGTGTTTAAATTGGAAATCAAGAGCTAGCTCTTTCCGGTCCTTTGTCATCAGCAGTTTGAAAGCTTGTATCGATAAGTCACCCTTAGGGACAAAAATCCACTAATACAAACTAACCCAAATGCCCGTCACTTTGTATTTTTCACCTACAGCTTTATTTCAAATGTCCTAGGAGATCCACAATGTCAGTAAAGTAGAAAGTAAAAAGTAAAGGCATCAGGCATCACTATATGCCGCTGCAATACAGAAGTTATGGTTTTACTACTTAACAAGCCTGGTCCTGTGTATCCTTTATCCAACTTTGCTACAATTCCACCAGCAAAATTTTACTCAGATGAACAGATTGTTTCAATAAAACCCATTGCCAAATCCCAGACAGGATAAGATGCTCAATGGAAACTTATCTTTCAGTCTCCAGACAGCAAGAAAATAATTAACAAACTGCTTGTTAATCAGTTGGAAGAGCAACAGAATAGGCAATACAGTAAGGAGAAAAACATTTCCCATTCTAACTGTCTTTCAGAGGAAAGTTTTCACAACCAGCAATGCCCTACTATTAAATAATAATTATCCGTGGTCCCTATCAGTGCCACACCCATAGATAAACCCAACCAAGGCTGCGGCTTAATTCTGGGAAGGATTCAACGGCGATACCCAGTTTCCCCCTCGTGTTTGCAGCACGGCAGACAAGCAGCAACATCCCAAGGCAACACTGCTGAGCAGTTCATAATCTCAGACCACAGCCCTGACTCCAAGGGACCTCTCCAGTACGGCGGGGAAGAAGCAGCTACGATTAGCTGTGCTGGGAAGCACGCAGTATATGCAACACAAACAGCCCCATATGGGTATTGTTTGGACAGAGGGAGCACCCTGGCCCTTCCTTCTCTCGCCAGATGCTATTAAGCTTACGTAGCACGTGTTTTCAAGATGTCGTTCGTCAAGAAGTGCATCTCTTTTTTGGCACTGCTTTTCCTCATTTCAAAAAAACAACCAACACAAAAAGTGGCTTTTGTTTGTATCCCAGTGCACTGAAAACAGATACTTTATAGAGAAAGAGGACATTTATCAGCAAATGAAACACAGACAAGCAAAAGAAAACAGAAATATTTTTTTTTCATTAATAGAAAAAAAAGACTAGTCGTGTACAAAGTTAAAGAATTATAAAATGTTTCTGAGTTATAAAAACAGTCACAAAGCCAAAATCGCATTTGGCAGCAGAAAGAAAATACATGAACAATCTCTGACTAATACAATTACTTTTGATTGTGCTGAGTTTTCAAGCCTGTGCCTATCCTAGCTAGGCTTCAGTTCAAACGCCGTATGGATTGGCTGTGGGTCATCCGTGCGATTCAGCACACCTTCTGGAAAAAGTTTGGCTAACCTTTCCTTTGCTAGGAACAAAAATCAATTGCAAAAATCACCGTGTTCTGCACTTATTATGAAACATAGCTTTGGAAAACGTGTTCTCTATTCCTAATGATTTTGCAGTGTGGTGCAGAGCGCACTAACAGCACTGCATGTAAATACTCTCATTGGTGCCTCTACAAGTAAATACCACGAAGAATTGGTTATGATGAATATATGCATTGTAGTGGCTTTAAATGTTGGGTTTTCTCTCTACAAAAGCTTAAAAATTGCCACATTCAGAACTAAACGTTCCATTATCAAAAAACCCCAAGTATTTATTTAAATTGTAAAGGTGGTTTTGAAGTGAAATCAGTAGAAAACCAATCAAAATCCCTGGGCATGAAGTGATGGAGCGGGAAGTATGTCCTTCTGCAGTCCACAAGAGGAGCGCTGGAAATGCAGGGCAAGGCCTTATAGCAGCGTTGTAACCAGAATCGTATCAGAACACCCTGCCTGCGCCCTCGCACCCTTCCACTGGCAAGCTCTTGCCGAGGATGCAAAGGCAGTTCTTGCAAACCAAGGTTCAGCGCTTGGGTCTAGGGCCCTTAATAACTATACTTAATAAACGGGCACTCTTCAATTTTTACGTGACGTCTGATGGTCATCAGGATGACGTAACTAATGTTACAACTCGTGATTCTTTTCGGTTAACTATAGATTTGCCACAACAGTTAATTAAAATCCCGGGCAAACGAGCATGCCTTGCAGCACAATGAACAGGGAGCCAGAAACACCCAGCACCTAAACCCAGCTTTCCCAGTGACTCACTGCATGACCTTGGGCAACACATAACTGTCTTTTCTTTCCCTCATTTGATGAAGCCTCGGGGCTCTGCTGGGATCCATGTTTACTCAATAAAACAAATCTGCAAGCAGGCATTCTGCAAGTACACAGAAATAGGACTAAACATGCAAAACCATAAGTGGCACATGACTCACTGTTTACACCCAGCCAGAGAAGGAGCCATTAATTAGTGTTAATATTTTAAGCCTTTCTCATCCCAAAGGGCTTCAGACATTTTTATATACGGATTTGATTCAAACCCTGGATAAACATAACTCCCACGAAATGGAGATCTGCACACCACCACAAGAAACGGCTTCACCCAACAATGAGACGCAGCTACCGTGGCGCGAGAGATTAGGACAAGGATAGAAGAACAGCATCATCAGCCAGGAGCCAGATGTTCACCTGATGTACATTAGCAACGTAGCTCGAGTCAGGTAAAGTAAGGGGAGCCTTGACAAATCAGCTCTGAAACTCAGAGAAGAGGCAGCACATAACCACCACCGGGCACGGCCAGTGCCATAGAGAAATAAAAACCAAGAGACAGACGGCCATAACCAGTAGGTGTTTCAGCTGGAACTTTTTCATCCATGAAACAAGTGAATCTGTCTCTCCGTTGGCACAGAAAGCAAGTAAATCCCTTCTCTGCTCTGTAATCTCCTTCGTTTGCGGAAGGAAGATCACGAATTTGCAGGAAGCAGTTTGCAGTTCAATAAACTGATGAAGAGGAGACAAATGTTCTGAGTTCAATTTGTGTTAAATAGCGACAGATTTCCTTCATGCTTTTTATTTTTAGGTGGAAAAGAAACAGATGCTTGTATAGTAGGTTCATTCAGCTGTAAGTAACTGTGGCAAAACATGTAACTTCCCTGGGAATTGCATTTATGTTCTCATTAATGAAACTGTTTAACTTTCAGAATACGTTATGCCAAAATAAAAACACAAGCCATGAGCATATAAAAATGTAGAGCATCATCTACAATCTAGAAACTGCTTGACAAATCGCCAAAGAAAATGAAAAACCCAAGCTGAACGCATTACAAGCCTCCGAAAGTATTTCATCTATAGTTAGAAAAACAAAACTGAGTCTCCTTATCTAAATATGGAGCATGGGAAGCTTGCAGAAAAAAAGAAAAAAGGATGAAGCGTTGTTTTGCTATGTCACCAGGATTTCAATTACCTGGCAAGATATTGCTGTTCTCCCTTAAAATAAAATAAAATAAAATACCCTGGTGCTGGCAGAGCCACCCCAGAGGTGTGTGAGCATTTTGCTGTGGGGGGAGCTGAACCAGCACATCGTCCCCGCAGCGAGGGCTACTAGGAGCTGAAGACGGCAGGAAACTACTGCTGCTTAAACTGATGAGTAAACAGGAGTTAACATCCAAGCTTTTTACAAGCTATTTCATTTCTATGGGTCCTGAAGACTTCTGGAACCAATATGTGGGCTTGCTCAGGCTCGAGAGGAAGCAATGTAATATCCAGCAACAGATTTTAAAGTAAAATCGCATTTTAGAAAAGCCACTTACATGTGGAATTCAAGTAGTTTGGTTTTTCAAAATGTGGGCTATTAAAATATTGATACATAAACAGGAAAGTTTGCTTTCCTGCTTCCTCCGGTTTGTACACACAGGGGAAAAAAAGCAAATCCCCTCTGACCACAGAGATACAGGCACTGCATTGCCTCACGAAACCACCGAAGGAATGAGGGCAGAAGGTCTTGTTGATCTAAAAGTGTCAAACTAAGTGGTGATTAGTAAGATGAAGGAAAAACCTTAAGCAAAAGGGCTGAAATATCACCACAAATTAGAGATCGGCCACAAACCCACTACTGCTGTACCATGTAGATGCCAAATCCTGCCTGGGATACAGAAGGCAGTAACTGGTCACATTGAGGAACAAACGTCTTCAGACCCTGGCATGTTTTCCATGACATAGGTGCTATTTCAGAGTTGGTGGCAAGTGTTTCATGGCTGGTTTTTAAGCGTGTAGGAAGAAGATACACCTCAAAATAAAGCCATTCACCGTGCTCCCCCCTTCTGTACTCACTGCCAAACCATAGGCACCTGCCACAGGGATCACTTCTGCGGGCAGAGTCCAATTTCCAGGGTTGAAAAGGGTCGCCAGGCAAAAGCCACCTCCACCTTCCACTACTTTTGGCTTCCAGCTTTGATCTGGGTGAGGGCACAGGGCTCTCTGATAATTCTGCCCTCCATTAACCCTGACATTGTCCATTAAACCACCCTAAAATTTCTTTCCTCCTCCTGGTGTTTACAGTTTTCAGCAGCTGTATCACACATTCTCATTTAACAAGGTAGTTATTTGTCTTGGGATGAATTTCATAATCCATCTCTGCCAGCTCAAAAGCATCTACTCGCTTCGGAGTGTTGTGCAATATTTTTGATGGATTTCAGGCTCACTGCAGTATCACACGTGCCACACAGGATGGATTATTTCACCAGCCTCTGCCTATGCTGCCAAAGTCCAGATTTTTCTAGGGAAGTTTTATAAATTTTGCATGTTCGTATCCAAATTGTCTGCAACTGCGCTGTTTCTTTCTAGTATTGCTGTCTCCTCAAAGCTGTTTCCATTTGGAAGGATAGTTACATTGCATTCGCGTTTACCACGCTTGACTCCAATCCTGCTTCCTACTTTAGACACTTCAGCAAACTGTTGTGTCTCACTACGGACACAAGAAATACAGTTTCTCTCTTTTATAGACCGTAAAAATAAGCGTATTTTAGGATTAAAAGAACAACTCCAAGATTTCTGTTCCTCATTGACTGCAATATGTTTTTCCCTGGAGAAGAATTTAATCAGGGCAATGGTTCATCCTAACTGGTGCCCAGATTTTACCACCCTCTTGCATTTCCTATTGCACTCAGCAAAGCGAAATTAGTTCTAGGAATGTCTTTGCCCAGATGTTCACACCCTAAAGAAAAACAGCATGCAGGCTGCTGCAAAATCGTAACAGTTTTAGGAATACCAGCTGACAGCCTAAACTCATACTTCAAGCCCTGCTCTGTTCCTAACCACAGAGGCATTCTTCACCCTTCAGATCCTGCCTTAACACGCCACAGAAAAACAGAAGAAAAAAAATTTTCTGCATCTTTGATGTCACTTTCAAATACTTTATTCAAAAGGAAGAACTTCACCTCTTACTTCAGAAAAATTCTTAGGGATGGTTTTCATGCTAAATCCAGGTTTTTAAAGGGTTATTTGTACCGTCACATTGACTTCTTTAGTCATCAAATACATTTCAACTTCAACAAATTACTACCTCTGTGATTTTACAAAGCCTTTTATGAATCTGGATGATTGCAAGGCATTTCAGTACAAAACGGAAAGCTCAAACACTGAACTTGAATG
This sequence comes from Gymnogyps californianus, assembly GCF_018139145.2. Taxonomy (NCBI): domain Eukaryota; kingdom Metazoa; phylum Chordata; class Aves; order Accipitriformes; family Cathartidae; genus Gymnogyps; species Gymnogyps californianus. The sequence continues at coordinate 5,564,748 of NC_059476.1, forward strand.
GATAAATAAAAATGTCACATGAAAGTTCAGTCTGAAAATCAACTTCTCAGCTGACTGTGTTTCCATTTTAACTTCTTGTGAACACTTAAGAATTTGAGTTTCTAATTCTCCAAGTGCAAAGCATCATCTGTCCTGCAAACAGAGGTGCCTCAGGCCTCACCTTGGATTGGGATTTCCCAGTGCCATGTCACTAGGGCTAGCCAGAAAACTGGTCTCCCACCCCAGAAAAAAAACAAGCGATACAAGAAGTTTTCCCCAAGTCTTCTCAAAATCATCCTGAGATGCAACAGGCAGGGGCCGGGAGGGAACAACATACAAGGTACTGGGTTGTACAACTGATAGGTCACTCACCAAGGGTATGTCAGACCCAAGTTTAAATCCATATTCTACCTAATTTAGAGCAGAGACATGAAATTTGATCTCCTGCTATCCAGATGGATGTGCTAAGCTGACATGCTGTGAGGAAGACAGCGAGGACCTGCTCACCTCCTTCTGCAAGAGCTCAGCCTCCAGGCACTGAGACACTTCCCAAAGTTTCTTTAAAACCAACCCTTTTTCTCGTAGATAACTGAATATTAATGGGTCAGTCCCTCCCCTCTCCACCACCAAAAAAGAAAAAAGTAGCTGATTTGGCTCTAGATAGCTCTAAGACAGAAAAATTTTCCAGCCTTAAAGAATTTGCAAATATCTATAAATGAATTAGGTTGCAATGCTCACGTGCTGTTTGCAAAACAGGGTCACAACTATGTTCAAAAATTAAACTGATGGAAGGAGAAGATGACTATCATTTAATTACACAGCAGTAATTTTTAAAAAAGAAGAGTACCTGCCATCTTGCAAGTCATAACTAGAATCGCCAATTCCAGTCCTGTTTAGCAGTGGTTTCCACTACAGGCAACTCATCTGGCTGCATTCTCTTTTTTCCAAGCTGCTTCCAGTCTTCCAGTTCTCCCTTCCCGCAAGCAGCTTACCAGGGAAATTTTGGAGCCATTTCTTTAGGGTATCAAATAACATAAAACTCTATGTCTGCTCTCTTCTTAAGTCCTCAAAACGATCTGTCACACCAGTTCAGTGTCTCCTCTCTTTGACTCACAAGCTTGTCTCTTCTCTGAAGCTCATCTTCCTATTGCTTGAAGTCCTCTCCTTCTCACCACCATTTTCTGGTCTACTTTCCCCACCACGTTGTGCTTTCAATTTTAAATCACTTTTCCAGCTGCCCTTCACTCCCTGCCATATCCTACTCAGCCTAATGCCACCAGTTCTCATCCCGGTGATCTCTCCCTTTGCTTTGTTACTGCAGATCTGCTTTCGCTTATTTTAATATAAAAATGAGAAAATAAGTGATTGGCAAATGTGTAAATAGGTTACCCCAGGAAAAGAGGAAAAAACAACATGGCAAAAAACATTATTGGTATTGTTAAGGTTTTCTGCCACGTTGCTGTTAAGAAGCTTTTAAATAAGAAAAAAGAAAGAGCTTTTAAATGACAAAGGTGGCAAGGGAGCAGCAGGAGCACTTCATATCTTGGGTCATCCAAGACGTCTGATTTAGTCATGAACTCTGGCACAAACACTTTTGACCTCGCTGGGGAATAGGTCTGAGCTAAAACAACACTGCAAGATCCACGCATTTTTGAGTCATGTGTTTCAAATGAAACATTCTTGCCCGTTAAATTTGGAGGTCATTAACTAACAGTCCAAACAAGGGAAACCAATATGAGCAGCACCCCAAGCAATCACATGCATCTAATTGCGTCTACATTACACAGTATTTCGACACAATATTCCACTTGCGCTACGTTGTCGATACGTGCAGAACTGCATGACAGCTTTTCTGCTGATGCAGGAGGCAGAATAACGCTGACAGCCGCCTGTTTGATATGGAAGAAGACCATGGATGGGAAGTTGCATTCCCATTTGTTCAGAAAACCACTTGCAGTGTAAGAGCATCTTTCCAAGCTGGCTTTAATTTGCACGTTCAAGATGCTTCCTAAGATATTTTCCATTTTAGTATCTACACCAGTGTGGTACAGCCCTTCAGAGGGACAAGCGCATCCTCTAAAAGCAATTTGTGACTTCAGTACAAGCACACAAGAAAGACTAATACGTCCCCCTCTACCAACCACAAGGGAGCACCCCCATTTCTTCTCAGAGGGAGAGTTGTATTAGCCAATGTGTGTGTAAACCAGCCAGCAAACTATGTTGTTGTTTTTTATTTTGAGGATGCATACAAAAGTGCTACGTACTTGCTTGCACTACACTGAGAGGTGATAAAATTAACCACTACCAACCACAAACTTGGCTTTTAAAAATGTGTATCCACCTAACTCAAATATTCTCTATAACTCAGACCGCTAAACTACTAGCCTTTCCTTCAAACATGAAAACTAACAATAGCTTTTGGAAAGGAGGATACTAAATTAAGAGGAAATAGAATGTGTCTTGCTTTAACGACTCACCTGAGAATCTATTTTAATTAGTGCAATGTCAGCTTTTTCATCAACATCTTTAATTTTAGCTTCATATGTTTCACCGTTCTTCAGCTCCACCTTCACCCGGTTTTTGTTGGTGACGACATGGGCGTTTGTCACTATCAGTCCGTCTTCTGAGACAATGAACCCTGAACCACTGGCAACAGGAATCTCCCTCTTCGAATAAGGAAGTCTAAAAGACATGGGAAATAAACATTTATCGCTGCAAAAAGTTGAAAGATCACAAATCACTCCACATAACACACAGCCAAAAAAAGTTTGGCGGTTTTTAATGCTTTAGGATATCTACTGTTACTTACTATCATTAACAAGATAATGCACAGGCATTAGTTTAACTTTTTCTTTTTTGCCAGAACTCTTAAATTATCTTTAATTCTTTAGCATGACAAATATTTATCATCTCAAAAACCTCTTTGCTATTACATAGCATCAATCAACATTTCTGGCACACTGGCAGCTGTTTTCAAGAATACAAAAATCAAAACTGGGCGTCTTGTTTACTTGCGAAATAATTCAATGTGAACCACAGCAGGAGCTATCTTCTCCACCACATCTGCAATAAAGTTGTATTTGTGCCGCAGGCTATTAGGATGTTCTTGGCCTGAAATAGAAACAGACAACATGCCATGAGTTCTTCAAGTGACAGGAGAAGCGTCATTGCAAAACACCTGAATTAAAAAAAGCTCCAAGTGGGTATCTTTCCCCTCCTTAAAAGTCATCTGCAGCATAACCCTTGCCCCCAGATTTCCCTTCCGCCTCTTTGCACAGAAGCGGCAGCATGCTTTATCATTAGGACGAACGGATCCATGAAACCTTCTTGTTTCAAGCGCACGTAATTGGGCCACGGGGCAGCAGATCCGCTGCTCCGAGCGTGGCTGTCGCCGCAGACCCCGGTTCAGCACGCCCCACGGCTGGTGGCTCCCGGGGATGAGGCACTGGAGGAGCGCAGGGTTCAGTCCGTGTCTGCGCTGCCCCGCTCTTCCTTCGTGAAAGGCATTTTGTACTCAGATGCCTCCATTTCTGCTCTCACCTCTTTTCTGGATGGTCTATTTAGCTTGTATGGTCTTCTCAGATTAAACAAACGGGCTCTGTTCCTCTGCCAAAATACGCCTTCTCAGTGGTTTTTGAAGCCTCGTGCTGATGCATTTGTAAAATGCCGGGGACAACAAGGTCCTAACCCCAGTGTAAGCCTACAGCAGCTGCTGTGAAAGTTTAACCTGGGTATGAGGTTTGCACTGCCTCTCCCACCGGTGTCCCCACACAGCTTGAACCACCAGCCTCTGCCTGGCACCTCAACGTGGATGCACGCTATGTATGCTCTACACAACCATACTCGAGGCTGATTCCACTGATACTACCTGTGGTCCATCAACTCCATAGAGGAGTGGATCCCATGTACTTTGGAGTTACCGAATCACCCTCAAGGCTATAAAATAGATACGCAGACGAAAACAATGGGATCACAAAGCTCTGCATTCCTGGGCAGTGCTGTAACACAAAAGCTCATGGTCACTGAGTATTCAAGAGAGGTCAGTGGGATTTTCAAAAGCAACTGGAAACCAAACTCCTATTGTGGCCATCAGAAAACCTGTCTGCACCATTAGATGTCTAAAAATTTCTGGAAAAAACTCACAATTCTGACACAGCTTCCCCTTCTCAAGTAGTTCAGGGGCAAAAGTTGTGGTTTTTTTTAATTGGGAGCAACTACGCCATTGGAACACCCCGAAGAGTTATTTTGTATTTCCCTAGAGGCAAGAAACACCCTTTGTTTTCACTGGTCTTCCCATTTTATCTGATGCATCCATCTCGCATTATAAAGGCACAACCCAAATCCGCAATTGACTTTCAGACGAGTATTAATGTGCTGTGCCGCTCCCATCCATCCTTGCCATTTGGCTTCTAAATCTGTCCAGAGATTAAAGCAGTAAGCAGCTTGTGGATGCTGTAGGGTGCCTGTGACGGTGTAACAGGATGATTTATTTGCAGAATTGTAGGAGACATAGGACTATCCTAGGAAATCATCCCAATATCAATACCTGAATTACATTCATTATCTGAAAACCAGACTGGAAAACTATGCAAATTTTTAAGTACGTACTGGAGGCAAAACCCCCCAGCAGGAAATTCAGAGGAATGATTTGGGACCAAAACATTGCTGCTTTTAATACTAACCAGATACTGGTTTGACTCAGGGGTGAACAACGGGTTTCAGGTGACTTACCAATGCCAACTAGCATACACTGCCCTCATGAGAGGGGTGGATGCTCAACCCAAACGCTATCTGATCACTCAAGAACGTGCTTTTTCCCATTTATACACTGTGAAGCATCTCAAGGGCTTTTAAATGCAATCAGTCATGAACAGCAGCCAGAGCAGTAACCACAAAATCTGCTATGCAGTTTCAGATCACAGTTCGGAGACGTTAATCTGCTTTATGAAGCAGGAACGTTCATCAGGAAACTTGTGTCCTCACCTACTGTTTTCCTCAAAAGAATTCTGTGCTTTCTCTGATTTACGCATAAGCTGTTGTCCTTGGATTTTTATGCCAGAAAGGCATAAGGGCTTGCTGATTGACAAACATTAATTTACCAAAGGATTTATGTTCTCTTTATGAGAAATATTCGGTATCAAATGAACTCTGTCATCGCTCTAAAGCTGACAACTATAACGGGAGTGTTTTGGAAAACTGGTAGGAGAATGAGAACTGCAGTTTGGAAGTATTCACTCGTATTAAATAGGAGCTTTGACAGATTATCAGATTGGATTAATGCGATGTTGGGATAAAATGCCACAGGGCACTACTGTATCCATCAATATGCTTTTTGATCACTGCTTATAAAATGATTTCATCTCAGTTACAACGCCATAGACATTCAAAGGTCACATCCTGCCCTTGAAAAAGAGAGCTTCCACGGATGAGGGAACGGCACAGGAAACACGCAGCTTTTTTTATGCCTTCAATCTTTTTTGCATCTAGCTATTCAAGAAGAGAAAGGATGCCTAAGCTGTACATGGTGAGACTACTAATACTTCATCTCAGAGAGCTGCCTTCACTTCGAGTCGGAGGCTACAAATGCCAAGATTTCAGGAGTGACAGTATTTTGTGTATAATCCGCCTCCTTGCGCAGTCCCAGACTAAGCTGCACAGTTAAAAGGTCAAAATTTCATACTGCGAAAAAGTTAGATAATAAATACTGATTCATGGCATACTGACCTAAAAAGCTTACAACAGCTTGCCACGCCTGCCTATTGCTTATGTATTAGGAATTCTTGCATTGTGTAACACAGTTTTGCAACAGCTCTTGAACAACTGCCCATTGAAATGGAAAACATACCTTTTTAAAGCAAATAAACAAAAGTCAAACTACCATTCAGATGAATTCATTGATGAATGCTAACAAAAAAAATTCCTATCAACTGGTCTTTACCATTATGTGACGACACAAAATCTGAAGGCTACAGTAAAAGTATTAATACGTTGAAAATTTCTTCTGTCACCGAGAAAAAGTATCATGGGGGAAAAAACTGAGACCAAAATAGCCATGTGTGCATGCATACCATTTGCCCGTTACGTCCATATTTAACGCTCACCGTAGCTAATTGCTCTTTAGGATTACTGAGCAACCCACGTGGGAGCTGAGAGGTGCACTTATCTTTCCTATAAGCAACCACCACCACGTAAAATTTTATCTTAGATTTGAATCACCAGTAGGCACAGGCCACTACACGGAAGCCTAAATTGCCATAAAAATGCCAATAATACAAACCTAATACGAGCAGATGCTTATTCCTCAGCCACCATACGGTAGTGTCCAGCCATCTCCAGCCACTGTAGAAGACAGCGGTGAAATCCAGAACTTCTCAGGAGATACTTTCCTCTTCTCTCTAACACATGTATTTTCCAGCTGTACTGATAGTTCAGGGTCTTAGCAGAAAATACAGTTTTAAGAGTGGAACGGGTATCATGCAACATCCTGCAAGTTTTCAGGTTTAAAGAGCTAGAGGCTGCAGTGGTTTAGTGGACTGCGCTTGACTGTTAAGCAACAAAAAAGCAATAGCTTTAAGTTTTGATTGATGATATGGTTTTGACTATTTAATCCCCACTGCCTGTTTATTCTCATACATACATCTAACCACAACGTCCATCCTGACTAACAGGTACCCCACAAGTGGGTGGCCAGCTCTTTAATTCCATGCTTAAATTGGTCCCAAAAATGTAGCTTTCTCAGTCAAAAACTGCTTCTTTGCTATAACCAGTGTTGAATTCATGAGAATAAAGTTTCTCCAATTTTCTGGCCTTTTTCTTTTTTCTTTAAATCACACCCTTCTGGAGTTTTGTTCTTAGTAAAGTCTTTTCATTATTTTTTTGGTTTTGTGTTTGGGGTTGGAGTTTTTTGTGGGTTTTTTTTTGTTTATTTTGTTGTGTTTTTTTTTTTAAATCATTAAGAGGTGGGCTTGAATAAAGCTCTAGTTCCTAAATACCTTCGGGCTTCGATGTTCAGATCTTTGCAGACTGTTCCTCTTTCTATTTATATGTTGTGATTGTTGTGTTTTGTAATGTTTTTATTGAACTACTGCACAATGCCCTAAATGCCCATAAGCATGCTTAAGAAACCTTTATTAATGACTTTATAAAGATGATTGTTGTGAATTCAGTTAATGATCAAAAACTGACTTAAAAAACATAAATAGATTACAGCATGAAAAATTCCCAAGGCAACTAATTCTTCAAGGACTTCAAAGGTGTGCTGGCTGTCAGCCCTTGAATGAAAAGGAAAATCTCTGCCAACTGACATTAATAGGGCTAATATCAGTAAACAAACTGCTAGGAGGCAAGACAGAATACCAAGCCATGGAAAAAAGCACACTCGGCTGTAAACAACTGAGATAATTTGGTTTCATAAAGATGAGCCAAAAAACATATTAAGATCTAGGTTCTGATTAGGTCATTACTCAAAGCGGCATTGATGCTTTAATGCTTACGACTCATACACGCTGCTTTTGGTAATATTTTAAGCTAAACTGAAAAGATGCTTTGGAGACAGAAGTCTCATAAAAGTAACCTCTCCCCTTCAGTTGTGAGAACTGTATCTGACGTTCTGGAAGGTCTTCTCTCAGCGTAGGTCCACCTCTCACGAGAACAGATCTTCACACAGCGCTTTAGCCACATCTCAGTCAGAAATCTTTCCCCCACCCAGTTTTCCTGTGTTTTCCCCCTTTCAGACAAGGAGGTTCTGCTCTCATCCATCAGGACCAGCCCAGCTCGCTGCGCATCCTCCTCTGCTTCCCGATCGCATCCAATGCGGCTAGCCTGTGCTAAGGCATCTCAACGCTCCTGTGCCTCCTTTCCACTGTCTGAAGTTAGAACCAAGACAATTATCTCATTCAATGGGACTTTTTATCCTAGATACAGGGAGGGGAAAAAAAGGCACACCCCAGCAAACACCCGCAAGTCTCTCCCTCCCACCCTCACTTGGTGTGACCACACCAGATCTCCTCATGTCCTAAGTCAAAAAGCTCAGATTCAGTCTGGAATCGAGCCTTCGATTTCTTTAAAAACAGCAAGAAACTTTCATTCCCATTAAGATTAAAAAAAAAAACTTCCCATGAAACCGTAATCACCTAGACAGCTGAAATCATTAGTATGCACATTTTTGTAACGGTCGAAGAGGATGCTCCCATGCAAATTGCAGGGAGGGTGGAGCGCCGTCTCCAGGTTCATCATTAAAGATGCTTCGTATTGGAAATGTGCAACACCCCCGTCCTTCCAGGGGAACCAAATTAAAATCTCCTTTGGGTTTGCTCCACGCTTGCACCTGAGGAGCGGCACGCTCAGCCAGGAGAGCTGTTTCACCCCCAATACAATACAATGTTATCATCTCAACTGGTGGGGCCAGTGGTCTGCTAACATCAGGCTGGTGCCAGCGGAAGAAAACAGGGCTCGGATCCAGGGATCTGTGGTTAATCTGTCTTTCCCCATTAACTCCGTAATGATCATAAGTGATTCTATGAAATCCTTGCCCAGTAACACAGAGTACGTGCAGAGCCACCACAAACTGCTGAAGTTTCTGGGCTAACTAAATGTATTAAGCTACCCAGGTTGCTGGAAATAGATGATTTCTTCCTCCTGCACTCGCTGCTTGCTTAATGTTATATTCAGATACGTAATCCCAGATGCATACGCACACTAGGGTCTGAAAGAATAGCTTGGGCTTCTCTGCAGAACGAAACCAGAAGGGCTTAAGCATTCACAAAACCTCTGGGCTGGCAGAATCAGTGACTACTAACAGAAACCACAAGACTGTAAAGTTTTACTTGGAGCATTTCCACCCTCCCAAATGAAACTCCAACCGCTGGTGTTTGTACAAACTCCCATTCATGTCATATAGGAAAACGTTAAACCTCTGACGCTACTATGGAAACAAAAACTCCAGCAAATGTGCTTAGCTCACACTGAAAATGGTGGTATCAGCAAGCTCCGCTGGAGAGACACAAGGAAAAAGTGATGTATGGGAATCTGCTGCCACGCTTTTTTTTTTAAATTACATAAAACTGCAAGCCTAAATATTCCACTTCCTATTCAAGGATAAATTGTGTAATACACCAAAAAAGGATATTATGCAATGAAAACACTAAGAAAATAAGAAACAACATTCTACGTATTGTAGACGATTTGCTTAGGAACAACTTTCAGATCAATGGAGGGAATTTTGAGAGGTCTAAACCACAGCACCTTGCTAATAAACCTACTATTACATCAGTTATTTTTCCCCATGTAATCCAAGGAGAAACTAAAGACGTTTCACATATTTCTGAAAATAAAATCTGGATTACTGTGACATCCCTAAAAGCAAAAATATTTTCATAGCGCTAAATAATGGAGAGATTTCAAGCCTTTTATTCTACCAAATAGTAAACTGCACCAATCTGGTATTCGCTTAAAATATTTCCTGCAGCAAGAACCACTACAAGATTAAAGTGAGGATTTAAAGTAAAATTGCTTTTTGCCATGAATGCAAACTTGCAAAGGGAAAATAAAAGTCCATTTTCATCATCATAATATTTAGATGATCACTTCTTTCTTGGCAACCTTTAACAAGGACTCTGTCACATGCACCAGAGATCTTGCAAGTAACAGGCTTTGAAATTTGTATTTTCCCTGCTAATCCAAAAGCCTGAAACCATTAATTTTAATCACTGATTTTAAACAAACAAAAAAAAAGCTGCCAAGCTAAACAAAATAGGGAATCTATACTAAGTTTGTAGAACAAAACAGCTCTCAAATGAATGATAACACAAACCAGTTTTCAGACCAGTGTACGGTCGCTCATATAACACAGCGCTTTTGAGTACAAAAATGAAGGTGAATAAATTGCACATTTTAATTTAGATTCTCAAGTACAAAAGCTGACTTTATTGATTGTTGCGGAAAAGGGTGTGAAAGAGTAGACAAACCCCACCAAGCAGCAGGATGTTCCTGCTGGTGGTGCAGAGGCTGCTGCGATGCACTGGATAGCTCAGTCTCTGCCTGCACCCTTGTCGTGGTTTAACCCCAGCCGGGAACTCAGCACCACGCAGCCGCTCGCTCACCCCTCCCTGCTCCCGGCGGGATGGGGAGGAGAATCGCGGAAAAAAGTAAAACTCGTGGGTTGAGAGAAGAACAGTTTAATAACTAAAATAAAATAACAATAACAATAATAATATATAATAAGTAATGAAAAGGAATACAACAAAAAGAGAGAGAAATAGCACCCAAGCAAAGACAAGTGATGCACAATGCAGTTGCTCACCACCCGCTGACCAATGCCCCAGCAGCGACCCGCCCCTCCCAGCCAACTCCCCCCAGTTTATATACTGGGCATGACGTTCCATGGTATGGAATACCCCTTTGGCTAGTTGGGGTCAGCTGCCCCGGCCGTGCTCCCTCCCAGCTCCTTGCACCCCTGCTTGCTGGCAGAGCATGGGGAACTGAAAAGTCCTTGGCTTAAGATAAGCGCTACTTAGCGACAACTAAAACATCAGTGTGTTACCAACATTATTCTCACACTAAATTCAAAACACAGCACTGTACCAGCTACTAAGAAGAAAATTAACTCTATCCCAGCCAAAACCAGGACAACCCTATTCCCAACTACTGGCCACAAATTAACGTTTCCCCTGATCAGAGTTTAAGAGGGTAAGTTATTGAAAATGCAAATGTATGAATAAGTAAAAGCAGATATTGGTAACACATGAATGACCAGGCTACATGAAGAGAACGACGCATATAGAGCTCTTCTGCACTTATAAAACAAACAAACAAACAAACAAAAGTATTTGAAGATAATTAAATTGTGAAGAAGCACAGAGTCTTCAGGGAACTTTGGTCCAACCTCTTTGGTCCAGCTTCTTTCTTAGTACGAAACAGACCTCTTTGGCATCCAGTCTCAAGGTAAGTCAAGATTTTCTTGCCACTGAAAAGGGTCAGTGGGCAATGTCCTTGGGCAATGTGCCTGCAGCTTTCTTATATATATTCTTATATAAAGATATATATATTCTTATATAAATATATATATATTCTTATATATAACTGCAGCGAGTTCCTATATAACTTCAGATATAAAACTTAAAATTTTAGCCAAACAGGAACCGTTCCTATGACTTGTCTACAAGGCAGAGTAAGTAGTAAATGAATCAGATACAGAGTATCTTCTGTTGCAACTCAATTACTGAATTGCTAGATAGATGTCAAATGGTTGGAACGAGGTGCAGAAGGAGGAACACCCAGGATGTGTGCATCTTGGTCTAAGCTGTGTTACTCAGTCTCTACGCAACTTGTGGAAAGTAATTTGAATCCTCAGTGTCTTACATTCATCTTTAAAATGGGCATAACCCCTATTTTATCTCATGGGAATAGTCTCAGGCCTTAGCAACCCTTGCAGAACCTCACAGGGAGAAAATATGTATATAAAAACTCTCAGAAATGCCAGAAATTCTTCTATAACCCAAGTGCACTGGCTGCCCCTGCAAAAAGTCCGTCTCACAATCATAGCAGTAGCGAGCAAAAGCAATAAACTCTCAAGCTGATGAGGCTAAAAAGCAATTCGGCGTAAGCAGGGAGGGCAGGAATCCAGCGTGGAGCGACAGCTCCATCTAACACAACAGGAAACTGCGATTCCTTCTGTAAACACCAGCGGTGAGGTGGGAGGAAACCCAACTTGTGCATAAACAGCCAGGCTGGAGCCCCGGGTCGGAGGAACGCAGCCCTGCGAGGAGGAACACGCTGTTCCAGGAGCAGCATTGCCATATTAATACAATGCTGAGCCGGGGCTCGTTGGAGGAGATGACAAACGAATTGCAAGTCAGCAGCCCTCTGACAAAGATGCACGGCTCCGGCTGGCCGTGCCAGCACCGCTCCCCGCGCTTGCAGTGCCCTGCACGGGTGCACCGGTCTGGCCAGGGGATGAGGAGGGAAGGCAGGGCGCAGGCAGATGCTCAGACACACACATACACACAGAAAAAAAACAAACACAAAAAGTGAAGAGTAATTCAGGACAAGGGCAAAGAGTGCTGAGCTCGAAAACATCATTAACAGTGGTCCTGTCTGAACTGGAAACATTAAGAAATGTAAGGCAGGTAGTTATGGAAAAGAGTCTGCCTGATTTCCTGCAGACCGATGAAAAGAATATTTCAGTCAACAGGTTAAAGCAGACATGGTCTTCTCTTCTATGCAGAAGGCTGAAAATACAACAGATGAGTCAGGAATAATTTCTCCTCTCCTTTTTCCAGCCCTGCTCAGTTTACGTCCCTTCCAACTCGGGTCATCACCCTGCTCTACCTCCCAGCTCCACTCATCACAGGCAGAGAACCAGCAAAACAACCTCAAAATGCCTATTAAGTAACAACGACGTGGTAATTCCTATATCCTACGTGTAACCAACAGCTGTCTGATCTTGAAAATTCCTCTTAACATTATAAAACCATTAAGGTCTCATTTTAAGTATGTGAGAAAGTTTTGCACTGCATCTTTAGAAGAATCCCCTGCTTAAGAGAGACTTAGTTTCAACTTCCAGGAACCCTGGTATGAAGACACCAGGGAATAAAAACAAGTTCTTGTTTTCATGCTTTTCAAACGTTTTTTTCTCCAACGAGAAACCTAAAAAAAGCCTCTTAAAATGCAAGCCTAAAAAAAGCCTCCTAAGATGCTGCTTCTCTGCAGCTGGCGAAGACATTGATTTCACCACTTTGCTGTGGCAGGCATCACTGTGAGACAGAGATGATACACAGAAGGATTAAATCTATAGAAAAACTTCAAAACAGTAATAAAACGTACACACCCCTCCTAATCTGGGGCTTTGTAATTGTACGATACATAAATCCAATCACGCAAAAAGCCACAATATTGAACAAATCCCTCAGCCTCTGGCAGTATTTTCTACACGTGTCTTAAGAATCACTCTAAGATCGTCCAGACTTGTTTTAATGTAGATATCAGAAATCAATGAGTATTTGGGGAATGAAACTGGAGTAATGCAGACAGTATTTCTGCCATCCTATTTTAAGCATTACAGAAAGGAGGTGGCACTGCCACTGGTGAGACAGCCACCGTCACTCCGCACCCTGCTCCACTGCACGTTTAGTTTCTCCTTAAAGGTCAAAAGAAGAGCAGGTTTCTATTTCACTGTCTCGAATATCAATATTTTTCTAGAGTTGTAATTGTTATATTCACCGCTCCCCTACCAACATTAACTATTTACATAGTGGCTTTTCTATCCACACATCTATTCTGCTTTATTTGATGGATCATCTGAACAGCTTTCGTATTTTATTTATAAGTGGTCCCTGCTTGCCCACTTTTACTGTCTGAATACAAAAGAAAACAAGGGTTAGCCAAGCTTTACCTTTGTAGATAGAGGTCTACATACAGATCTCTGATACAGAATGGGCAGACATGCCAAACAGTGCATATGTTGTCCTGGAAAAAGGAATGAATCATCCCTTTACCACCACAAATGTTGAAGTACGAGATTCCTGGGGGGTTGTGTTTATTTTGGGGATGGGATGGTGGGAGGGGAGAGAGTTGTTTGGGTTTCTCTTCGTTATTAGTGCTTGGTCCATCCACTTCTTTCCCTCTCCAAAATTACTTTCTGCAGATGCAGATTGACAGATCATCGATGCTGTTTGCAGAACGAAGCCAAAACTGCAGTCTGCAAGTTTAAGAAATAGAGTAATGGAAAAGAAAAGTAATGGAAAATGGAGCGGCAATGCTGGCAAGGGGCAGAAAAATGAGCAGGGACTCATAAAACCTCAGTTTGCTCTCAGCTCTGCTACTGGCGTACCGGCTGACCTTGAGCAAAGCTCTTTATCTTCCCCTGCCCTAGATTCACTATCTGTAAAATGGCGTAATGACATTGGCCTCTGGAAAAACGTTGTGGGCTTCTCCTAATGCTCTGCTCTATAAACTATTTCAAATTGTAGACCACTGGATAACTTCTATGCATGGTTACTAGATTTAATGCGTATTATTTTATCTGTCAGTTGTTCATCAATAAAAATATGTACAAATCCAATTGCTACCAGAAATATGAAGGTTTTTTTAATTCTAACCGCCATAGCTCTGTCTCGTCGATATTTCTAGTAACAAGCCTGCCAAACTGGATATAGGAACTATTCACTGCACATCCCTCTCTCCCATCTCACCGAAACAGCAGCTTTACAAGAGCAGGGAAACAGAAAGACTGAGAAACCCTGACAGAATTTGATGGGGAAAAATGACGGACACAAGAACAAGGTTTGGTTAACTAGTAACATAGAAAATTTTAACGGGGTGCCTATAGCATAGCTATGCCATGACACTCAGCACAGCCCCAGCACTGGTGCCATTCACACGCCGCTGCTCGCATCGACAGGACCAGCTACCGTCCTGGTGCCAGCCTGTAGAGTTAGTGTGCAATAAAAGCAGAGGCTAATGGATCTACTCACACGTTACACACGCGTATGTATTTTTTTGCAGTGTGTGTGCAGATGCACGCACATTTTTGTCTCCAGAAACAAGCTCCTGGCAGAGCGCTCGCAACGAATTGCACAACCCAGCTGGCTTCCAGCCTTGTGCTTCGTCTTATCAGTGCACCAGGGTATCTGATATTAACCCAGAAATTCAAGAGCTATTCTGTCTGGCTGCCTAATTCATCTCCAGTCACTAAAATATGGTAGCCAAGATCTTCTCAATTCACTAAACTTTAAAATGAAATAACTAGTCATCTGTATCCTGTCTTACAAGTTTAAGATACTATAAGTCTCCTGTTACCTACAGATATGAGGTCAACATCACCAGTTCGTATAAGATCAATGCATTATTTTATAGCCCTTCAATATAGGGGAGTTGAGACATTTTTTAGTTATATTCTTCTCTTTGAGGCAGGCGAACCAATTTGGGAATCACAATGACCTGTATCCAGAAGGCAAAATAGTCTTTCTTTTTTTCTACATCCTGAACACAGCCTCAAAAAATAACACTAGATATTCACTTGGGCCCAGTTACAAACACTGTGGGACTTGCTGCCAAGTCCAGCCAGGGATCCTAGAGGCCCCAGCAGTTTATGGGAGTGAGGAATGACTTTATTTACAACAAAAGTTAAGTTCCACAGTACCCCAGTTTCTATTTCTAACGTTGCTTTCTTTCACTCCAAGCACACGTAAATTCACATTTGAAAAATATTTTCCAGCTTCTCCTATTTCTTGGACGGCAGAGTCTTTCCTTTAACTGCTCAGGATATGCTGCCTCCATCGCATCCAAACTCTACTTAATAAGACTCCTGCTGCTTACTCATGGCTTTAAGTATTCCTGTCCAGTCCACAGGTACCTTTAAATTTCAAAGCCCAGAAGATGAAAGGATTGAATCTTTCCTTGTTCCAAATCTGTGTTTACTGACTTGACTGTTTGAAGTCTAGAGACTACAGAATTACTGCCGGCTCCCAGGGAAGGAAATCTAGATGTGGAGAGGGGAAAAGGTGAGCTGCTTCAGACAAACCACTTCTTACAGTTCCCTCCTCTCAGAGCTCAATAGTTGGCTTTGGAAAAGCTTTTTAATCCCACACTTGGGAATTGGTTCTCTTCTGGAAATACGTTGCTATTTATTTCCATTGCCTTCAGCTGTCTCTTCCCTTCCTCCCTCCCTCCCTTTCTCCCGCTGCTGCAAAAGAGACTGAGATAATGACTTTCAGACCACCCAAACACAGCAACTGAGGGAGATGAAGGCGGCTAAAAAAAATTAACAGCACTGGAGCGCTCATTTGTGCATCCAGTTCCTTAACACCTGGTCCTCCCAGGTCATTTTTAATAGACTCGACACGTGCCAAGTAACCTGCAATGGTCTCCCAACATTTCTTCGGCGCGCTAACCATCCTGTTATTATCTTTCGGGAAACAGCTGAAAGCCTAGTTCATAACAACAATATCAACTTTCCTCTTGATAAATATCTGGCTTAGTTCCCGATCTTCCCAGATTTCTCAGCTGAGTTTCTCTTCCTGCCCTGATTATTTACTCCTGCAAGGCTTAGCCCTGCCAGCCCGTTAGCCCTACCCGTACTACAGGCAAAGGAATTCAGGCAGGTCCATCTACTGCTCTTTCCCATCCTTTGCTGCATGGATCTCATTCTTATGCTGTTTTTAAAGGACTCAATTAATGACAAATGGTTTATTAACCGCGGAGGTCCTCTTCTTCTGCCAGATAATTACACAGAGTCACTTGGATGCGATTTCGCCTGGTGCGTTTCAAAATACAAAGTCAGCCACTTTGCGAGAAACTGAGTTTGAGTGATGGATTTTTTTCTTCCCCCTCTCCCATCTCTTGAACTATGAAATGATAATGTGATGAAGAGAAATAGCAAAGCCTGTATCTGTTAGTGATACACACCTTTCTAGAACTGAGAGTTACCCCTAAACTCACCTCCGCCTTCCCCCAAAGCAAGCAGTAATGACCTGCTTAATCTAAACCAGAAGAGCTCACATCAAACTCCAGATATGACATCATGATGCGAGCACGCCTGTCACAAACAAGTGTGAACCGCCTGTGACAGATGCTAGCATGCTGAGGACTGCTGAGGTCACTGGGATACCACATTAGACATAGTAAGCCTAACGAAAATACGAAAACATAAAAATCTGGTTCAAAAAGGGGCAGAGGAAATTTAGGAACTGAGAGCAACCATGAGGAACCTTCTTCTTCTTACTCTGGTTAAAGGTGAAAGGACAAATCCAGGTTAGTTTGTATTTTACAGTGCGAAGAGCACAACATGGACAAAAGGGCATGCTGTCCTAAAACGCCTGCCAGCATTTGCCGGGAGAAGTGAGGAGGGGAAGGAAGACTGGTTTAAGTGGTGTGTTGAACATCCCGAGCCTTCTTCCCTTGGTCAGCAGGCGGGATTTAAGAGCACCAAAAAAATATTTGCAGAAGAAAAAGAAAATATCTGCCCAGCATGTTGAACCTCATCACGCAGAATATTGAGGTCTCGTTGCACCGACCTCACTCCCGCGTGTGGGATGGTCTTTACACGGTCATGGTTTCTGCTCAGAGGACGTTCACCTTCTTTCCGCGCCTTTGTATTTTCATCGGCACCAACCCATGCTGCGCTGCAACCAGCACGTGCTTTGCAGGCCTGAAGGCCCTCTGCCAACATCTCTCATGTCCTTCACGGAAAGCGGAGATTTCTTTTGTGAAAGCTCCAGCTCGGCAGCCCTGCCCAGGCCGGTGCAGAGATGGCTTGCTGGTGCTGCGAGTGCTCATCTGCCAGCGCAGTTTTGATATGAAAAGCAGGGCTACATCACCTGCCGGAGGCAGAGGGAAGATCTGCCCAGGGCACCCCGGGGGGAGGCTGCCCACCGCCGGCAGCACGGCCGGTTACGCTGCCCGTGGCCGCACCGCAGGAGGGGAGAGCTGGAAAGGGCGAGCTGGAAAGGGCGCACCGCCCCAGACAGGGACGCGGCACTAATGAAAGGGGTCGATCGGCCACCGCACAGTGTGTCACCCCGCTCATCACCTGCCTCGCCTGACTTTAACAGAGGTGAGCCCAGGCAAGGGCGCGCTTCAGCCCTGCTCCCATCCCGTGCACTCACCGTACTAGTTTAACCGATGCATTTCCTGGCTAAAAGCCACAGCCGGGCTTTCCCCTCTCCCCTCGCTGCTCCTGGGGTTTCTCCAGAGAGAGCCTGTTTTGCCCTTTCTGCGTGCCTGGCTCGCAGAGCGAGCTGCGGGCTGATCCTGCACCCCAGAGCACATCACCACGGCGCAGGAGACCTGCTCAGCACCTCGGTGCCACACGGCCGCAACCCTGCCACCACCCGTCCCCTCAGCAGTGTTGGGGGCCGAGGCGAGAGTAAGCTCCGAGGCTTGTGAAATTCTTCTGGAGTTTTTTTAAGACTCACGATTCCCGTTTTGCACAGGAAAACATCCCCCTTACGCACACAGACCCAGAGCAACCTTCCCCTGCCTCTCCCGCATCCTCGCACAGACACGTCCGGTATTTGAACAGATGCACTGAGAATCACTGGAGGGCAAAAGCAGCACCGGGAGTGGACTGTAGCAGATGAAAATTGAAAAAGACAAGAAGTTCTACTTTATTTTATGCAATATACACAATATTGTACTTGACCAGCTACTAAAGTGATGTGAAACTTAAAAACAGCAACAAAAAAAAGTGCTTTCCAAACACTTTCTCTACATCCCCATTCCTGCGTCTCCCTGGGCCATTGCACTGTATTCACCAAATTATTTATATAGATATGCTACTATGAAAGCATAAAAATACCTTACCAAGGATAACTCCATCTCTAGGGAGCAAAAGCACTCCTGAAAATGAACTCAAAATAAAATTAAAAATTAACAACTCTAAGGAGTCACATATTAGGCAATGGCTTTTCAAAACAGTGGTTCGATCTGCCTCCAGGGAACAGCACTTTACAGCCTACTCTCCATTTCTTTTTATTTTAGGTTCTTTACATGTGAAAAAAGCTTTGCTTGCAGCAATGTTTGCTCTGGTCTAGGGATAAACATGTGCTACTGGTCGGCTGCTCTAGCACCTTCTTTTTGTCCCTAGTGATACAGAAAATAAGCATAGCTCCAACCAGAGGTGCAACAGAGCAAAATGATTGTCTGGACATACACATGATGTACCTACTACAGTGGAGTTTTCCTATACAAGATCTATATGCAGCCTATGCATTTTCTGTACAACCGGAGGCACGCTTTACTCTCCAGCTCAAACACAGCCTGAATTCTGCAAACGTTCAGCAGAAAAGACTCAGAAAACAACACTGGTTTCAAGAATTCAGAATAAAAATCACAAGGCATTATATTATACTGGAGATCAGGAAACTGTAGCGTGAAAGCTTTAATTGTCTCCAACGTCAGTAAATGCCAGCAATGTTCCACAGAGCACAACGCAGCTTTGAAACTGAGGGGAAAACCAGTGGTATAAAAAATTGATTGTATTGATACCAAAGTTGTAAGTTTGACCTGTAATGCAGGATCAGTATTTTGCCCAAGCTGAACATAGAGTCACTATACATCAGAATACTCTTCTGCTGGAGAGATGATGGCTAAATCTAGAAAAAGATTTGTTTTTAAAGAAAGAGGTGCAGAAATGGTACAACCTATACCAAAAGAATCAATCCGCAGTGAAACAGCACTGACTTACTAAAAGGTGACTATCACTTCAGAAATAAAGGCTTAATTCATGCTAATTTTTACATATTACCCCCTAAACGTGCTGAATGACTTGGAAGGAATATGCAGCCTTAGCTCACAAGGTTTAAGCCAGCCTGTATTAGGGGCTGCATCTTGTAAAAATCATCCCCCGTTCATCCCCCCGCACGGTTTTGCCTTGCGGTGTCACAACCTGCACTCCTCATTCCTACAAGACGGAACACTTCCCCGGGCTGTTCAGTCCAGCAACTCCATCTGCAGAGCCACAGTTTCATAACCCAGCAATGTGTCTTTACACGGTTTACAAATAATTAGCATCCGTCCTGCAGCTCTGAGTACTCTAGTTACATCCGATTCAACTAAAATAACAACCAAGTGATAATAACGCTAAAGGAAAAATGCTACTAGTTATATGGTTACTTCTCGACGGCCACTCCCATCCTCCTTAAAAAGAAAACAAAAGAAAAAAAACAACAAAACAACAAGCCTAAAGTCAACTTAACACGCTTAGTTACAAGCATCCCCCTCTAGCAAATCTAGTATTAATCATCAGAGCACATCTGCTAAAGCGGGCAAAGGCAGCCAGCTGCCTGCTCGGCCGCCACGGACACGCCGCATTCATTCGCTGCGATCAGATTTAACAGCTTCTACATTCTTGGCTTTACTTCCCCGGGCATTTCTTTGCGACAAAGCGCACTCAAGCATTTCTCCAAACTTGGCTGAAGCCGCGCAGTCGGACTCGGGTCCCCCCTCCGTACCGGCTTCTGGAGTTTTGCAACCAGTTTCCCCCCCAGTTTTGAGCCCGGCATCACTTCTCCGGCGGGAGGGGAAGGGCGAGGGAGGAGATGTTTAAAGTCGGACATCGGGATCTCTTTCCCCTTGACACGCACTTGGCAGACGAAGACAAAACACTGCATTCTTGCTCTAGTTTCTCACTGAACTTGAACACCGAGCCCGGAGCCGAGGCCAGCCCTTTTCTTTGGTCCTCTCCTCGTGATGCCAGCCACCGACCGGGACGGGATGCCTTTCCGCCGCGGAGCCGTTTGCGCCGGCCCGCAGCGCTCCCTCCTCTCTGGAAGGGCTGCGCTGGCTGCGGCCGCAGAGCCCGAAGGACGGGGGGGGTCTCATCCAGGCGGAGGGGGCAGAAGACGATGGGACCAAACCCCAGCGCCTGCGAGGTCCCGGCCCCGCAGCACCCACCGGGCTGCACCCAGCCCGGCTTCACCTCCCCGGCCCCGCTCCCCGCCGGGGCTTGCCCTTACCCTGCCCGCAGGCTCCGCGCTGGATGGCGATGACGGGCGGCTGGCGGAGCCGCTCGGCGCGGCGGCTGGCGGCCCGCAGCTGGCAGGGGCTGGCGTAGGTGACAGCATCGCTACCGCAAACCGGCTCGCTGCTGGAGCACAGGCAGCGCCCGGTGGCCGCCCGCTTCCGCACGGTAGCCGAGGCGGGCACGCCGGCGCCGGGCGGCACGACGCACTGGAGCCCCTCACCGCAGGGCGGGCCGCCGCCGCCGGGCCCGCCGCAGAGCTCGCCCTCCTCCGCCCCGCAGACGCGGCAGCAGCCGCAGGCATCCAGCACGGCTCCGCCGGGGCAGGAGGCGGGCAGCGGCGGGCAGCGCGACCGCTCGCAGCGCTCCGGGCAGGCGGGCGGCGGCGGCGCGGTGGCGGCGGCGGTGGTGGCGGCGGGCAGCAGCGCCGCCAGCAGCAGGCTCCAGCCCCACAGCGGCATCGCGGCGAGGGGAGGCGTGGGGCAGTGAGCGCGGCGAGGCGGGCGGGCGGGCGGCTTTAAGCGGCGGCGAGGGGGCGGCGCGGTCGGCGGGGCGGAGCGGCAGCGGCGGGCACAGCCGCCACCCCCCCCCCCCTCCTCCCCCGGGGCCGTAACATCCCATCCCATCCCATCCCATCCCCCCCACCTTGTCTTTTTGGGGCAAACTTAAACGGTCCGTCACCGCACGGAGCCGTTAAACTTGGCGTGGGAAGGCGCGGCCGGGATGCAGCATCAAAAACCCCGATGGGCGAATCGAGGACGGCGGGAAGGCTGATAACGTGGCTCCTGCCAGCGCGGCGGGGCGGAGGCGAACCCTCTTCCCCGCTTAAGGAATTACGGGAAAGGCAATCTAAAGTAAGCGTCGATAACATTTCTATCTGATAAGGGGGGGGGGGGGGGGGGGGGGGGGGAAGAACAGATGCGGAGGGCAGGGCCGCCAGCCGGTGCCCTGGTAGGCAGAGTAAAGCCATACATGCAAATGTATGCATATGTCAGGCATCCCCGCCGGGAATGCCAGGTACTCCCGCATGCGGCGACCTGAGGAATCCCCGGCTCTGGAAGGACTTTGGGAGGCGATGGCCGGCGCTGAACCGCGCCTCTGGTACCTAAAGGCACCGGGAACGGGAGGAAGGCTGCTCCCGGGTCGCTTCTGCTCGCCCCCCCTCACTTCACTGGAGGTTCTCAGAGCCTCAGGGCGAGGTGGATACCAGCAATTAGCAGAAGGTTAATCAACCGAAAGGGGAAAAAAAAAAAAAACCCCTAGTCTCCCGTCATGCCACAGCAGGCTGATCCAATTTATCTGGCAGTTGTACAACCGCCAGAACCTATGGACAGAGGCCTCTTCGCCATATGCTCGCTTAACACATAGAAGGTGGTTTGAAAGGCAGCTTAAGCACACACAAGTACCGTCCGAGGGAAAAGACATCATTTCCAAAGCTAGCAGGGAAAGGTATAACGAGAAGTAATAGCTGGAAATTGAGCACAGCCAATTTTTTAATTACGAGCCGATTAAACTTTTTCACAGACTACCAAACTAATTATTTAAGTGCATCTTTATCAGGCACCCGATAACCGAATGAACTTTACAAACCATTAGGCAAGATGAGATGCTCTTAGATGAGCTGCGACAAAGAAATTGAGGATGCCAGCAACTACATTAATACAGAAGAATACAAAGTCTTTTCTCCTACAAAAAGTGGAATAATCTTTAACAACGAGCCACCTGAGCAGGTGGAAGCAGCATCCCAAGTGTCAGAATTCAAACCTAATTGTTCCAGGGAACGTTCTAAAATCTTCTCAAACTGCGACCACAAACCCACAAATGTGCAAAACTTACTTAACTGCTTGGTAAAGGTGGGAAGGTGGGAAACCACGTAGACTCCAAGGTTCCCAATAAAAGCTCCAATACGGACCCCTCACATCTGCTGTTTTCCAATAACTTCTCTGCTGCGCAAGAAAAGAGATTTCAGGAGACTTACTTGATTTCAGAAGTGAGCAAAGTAGTAATCTGGAACTATTCACAGCAAAACTTCCATAGTATTAAAATCATTACAATGTTAAAACGTCTAAGAAAAAGTTAGAAAATGTTTACAAGTTTAAATTTTTTTCCAATGTTGTATATATATAAACTTATATAATATGGATAGATATCATGGTAAAGTGTTTCCAAATTATGGTTTATCCATTACTTATTGGCTACTTTTAATAAGCTTCAGGGTTGGGTGGGTGTTGGGTTCTTTTTTTTCCCCTTTACTTTGAAATAAAGACAAGTCTTTAAAGAAAGATGAACTGGTTTTAGCATTAAAATATAAGAAATACAGGTTCAGAAAAGCTCATGTAAGCTGCTCTTTGGAAGCAGGAGCAAAATATTCAAAGACCAATAGTTGAATTACTGTGGGGTTTAGTCCTACCCCCCCCCAGAAAGGCTATCTGCTTTTCTATCCCATTGCCCCTGTTGGGTAACTTACAGTAGCTGTTTGAAACCATTGGAGCCTTATCTCCGGAGGCAGGAAAAAAATTACATGCAGCGGGAAAGCTCCTTGTTCAGTCACCCTCTCTCCACGGATGTTTGTGTCCTTTTTTAGCTTGGTATCCTTTGGTGTCGGTCATTCTAGGGAGCAAAGGCAAGGCATGAAGAGAGGCTCAAAATACATTAACAAAAGCCCTGTTGACAGAAACCCCCTCGGAATCGTTATAATTCAGTAAGTCAACACCCGAGTTCAAAACCTAAATAAAGTGAATGCCTCCTTGCCTCAAGAAAGGAGTAATTAATCAATGAAAGTATAAAGTGTTCACTTAACTGTTCATCTTATAAAGTTTGCAAATCTTCAGCTAAATATATAACTACTTCAAGAACTACTGCAAGTTTATAGTGTTCTCACACAAGTTTGAAACACCAGCTGAGTATATTTATCTTGTCCATGTTGTATGATTCTTTTTTTGCACAATTCAGCCAGCACTATCAGCTTCAAGCTCTTTTACAGACTAGTAAAGACCGGTAATACACTAACTAATATTTTTTCTTAAAGAAATAGCACAGAAAAATGGAATTACGTTTGTTGATAGTCAAGGGTTAAACACTGCAAAGGAAATAAAATATATCCCAAGGTCTTATGTGAAAACCATTCATTAGCAGTTCACTTCCAAAGAAGCGGACTAGCATTGAGGACCTTCTGCTGTTACATTTTTTGTTTCTTAAACCAGGTAAGGATGTGAATTGTAATCTGAGTATTAAAACATATTTTTTTTATAATATTAATTGTATAGGTTTCATGTGGGTGCACACACAACTGAAAATAAATATCTCACTTTCCAGAATAACTGAGATAAATCTTTGGGGGTTTAACAACTTAGTTTACTGACAAATGTATTTGTTCATTACCCATCTAATCTGTGTAGAAGTGCCTTACACCTGAAAGGCGCTATAAACCCAGAAATTATTATTTCTCCCCCATCGTAACATTTTCACACCGAATGGCTATCCAAGCCAGCAGACATTTATCGATAGTCAGAGAAACCAAAAATGTGGTCTGAAAAATACTTACACTTGAGTGACTTACTAGTAAAATATTTCATCTCCTACTTTTCAAATGGAGCTCGATGACAGGAGGCTCCATCTAGACATCACATGCTACAAATTCTTCTAAAGGTATGAAAGTTTGGATGCCGCTGGCGGGGATCCAGAATTTGCCCCGATGTTCAGCCTCAGCCCTGCTCTCAGTACAGGTCAGGACAGAAGAGATCGGCCTTTCCTGCGATATGACGGTTTGCTTTACATTACCTGCTACGAAAGCAAGTTTTCCTGGATGCCCGTGAAGACGTTGCCACGTTACCCAAGATGTATCATTTACTGCCTTTGAAATTTCAGTTTTCGAAAGCAGCAAAACGCCTTGTTAAAAGCTGCTACCTCCAGTGGCTTCCTTTCTTACATTGCTGCGGCACATGGGGGACAAGGAGGTGGCTTTGGAGCAAGCATCTGGGCACACATGGAAAGGGTGGGAAGCAAGGAGCAAGTAAAGAGTACGCTCGGCAGGAGAGAAAGGAGTTAGCATTACAGTCTGGGGGCTAGAAGGGTCCTGGCCAGAAAAGAGGATGGGGAAAGTCTGAGATGACCAGAATGCCTATATGCTGAGCAAACTTAAACAGCCTGGACTTTGCAGAAAGCTTTTCTAGGTTTATTATGACTGCGTTACCATTTTGCTTCATTCATTAATGGCTTTCTCCCAGATTTTCTAGGGGAAAATTTATGCTGTCCTAAATACTTTTGGCCAGGATGTAAGACCTCTATCCCCACCCCCCAAAAACCCAGCACTTCTCTACTTTGTAGGACTTCTCTATTTGGTTAAACAAATACTTACTTTTTTTAGTTAAAAAAAAAAAAAGCTTTTTAAAAATGTATGCTGGATTCATTGCTACCTACAGAAAAAATGCCATTACTTTGAAAGACAATGGCTGCAAACCAGGGGGTTTAAAACTACATATTCTTTTCCAGATGTGAATTCAGCCCTGATGCTTGACAAGCATAGCTGTTGGCATAATTTACAAACTAAATGAACGATCAGGGTGTCTTTTGTAAAGCCTCACAGGAAACCACTCAACTGCCCCAAGAAACAATTGCTTATCTGAACAAATTAAACATGTATTTGTGTACACGTGGGTTTTTCCTCGATGTCAGAAGGGCAATCCTACAACGAGGAGTACAAGTATTACACTACAGGCAGGGTCTGCAAAACAAGCGTTGAAGCTTCATAAATTACTTCATCTTAACCTAGAGAAAACAAATGCACTGCTACGAAAACAGGCAGTTGAGACTCACCTCTTGAGAACAGGGATGACTTAGGTGTCCTGAGGTGCTCAGTTATCATTAGGAGAATGGGGACAATAGGAATGTAGTGCAACAGAGTGGTTTAAATTCTTAAAAGATGCGTTCACTATGCATATTGATATGCAAAATTAAAGTGCTGACAGTCGTTTTAAATGTAAATCCCTAATTACAGTGTCAAAAGTACCACTTCCAAGGGCAATATTTGACTACTACACCACCATTACATAGTGCCTTTACAAACGAGTACCAGTTTCTTTTTCTCAGAGAGGTTGCACAGAAAAATCTGAAGTGAAAAAACAAGGCAGACATTTGGGACCTGATTCAGTTAGAATAGGACTTGCACTTAATTTTTCCAGAGAGTAGCCTTCATTACTTCCATGGAAGATCTCAGAAGCACTTTAGCACCTTACTGGCTTGGAGCATCAACTAGTTATATAGCTTATGGTCCAAAATACAGATGAATATTAAGACATTAAATAAAACTGACAAAAGGTAAAACTATACACAGCACAGAGGGCTTCAAATTTTTTTATTTCATTTTAACTTTTAGACTAAAAATGCCCTGTCCAAATTTCCCCTTCTTTCATTTCTTCCCTCTCTCCCACCTCAAATTAATATGGAATCTTTATAAGAATAGTAATATTTCTGTCCCACACCTTCAGAGTGCACCTTTTTGGTGTGCTCACTAGTTTCTCCATCCATTATAATATAGACTTCCTATAAAGCCTAAAAAAATTAGCCTTTGAATAGCAACGTTTTTTACTAACACAGCCATTTTCATGACAGGAGATACTCTGTGATGCCATATGCACTTTTAACTCATTTCTGTATAGAATTTTGACTTCTGAATCTATATATGCAACTGCAAAACCTCAAAGCCAAAAAGTAAAATTACTAAAGTGGCAGCTCAGTTAGTAAAGAATGAAGTTTGAAACTGGTTAGGTCCCCTCCTTCAGTCTGTGGCCCCGATTGCTCCGGTCTACCTCCAACCTCGTATCTTTGTGTCGCATTACTTTGCCTACCAAAAGCAGCAGAGATGCTTCCTTTCCAGTCCAGCAGCTGAAGAGACAGCACTCAGACGAGACGTTTTAAAGGCCCATCTGACCAGCTGCATCGCTCTAGATAACCAGTTTCCCAGGTATGTTCCAGAAATCTTAAACTGCAGTAATTTAAAGTCAACTAGCTCAGCTCAAGACCTCTTAGTACAGAAAGTTACTGCCTTACGCTGCCAGACGTACGCATGCCTTTCAAGCAATAATTAATGTTTTGAGCTTGCACATTTTATACAGTCATCTAACATACATATATACTTGCTTTTCATTCAAAAAAGGCTACTCTTATGAGACTGAATTACTATCTAGCTGTTAGCAATAGGTTTCTCTTGTACTGGTTTATCATAGGAAAATGTCAGTTCTTTAACACTGATATATTTCATTAACGCTGTGGTTCGAGTTTTGCTACTTTGGAGAATCTGCTTTTTCATACTACAAAGTGTCAGTTCTTCCATTTCTTCTGTTTGAACTATTTTTTACTATCCTCTGATTGCCTGTAATTGTGTTCCACAGTCAGCAGCATCACGAGAAGCCTCACCCTTTCAGTATTCACTGGACAAGTTAACAGATTATTTACTTTTTTCTGATAACATCATAGCTTCCTCAGGAGTAAACTGGTATTGTAAACAAAAGCAGCAGGGAGAAAGGGATGTTTTGTTTTGTCTTCAATCAATTTGCTGCCATTGCTATTCAAAGCATACAAGGAGCAAGAATTAAAAAAACAAACAAACAAAAACCAAACCGACTTTGAGTAGTCCAGTGATTTAACAACTGGAGTTTCAAGATGGATTTTTAAGGTTCAGAAAGATACTTAAAAACTAAATGCCTGACCTGAATAATTTTTAAAGCTAGAGCATGACCTCTAGGTGGTGCTGACATCCTGTTATTCCACGAGGTTAAGGCATATGCCAGTTTATCAAACTATATTCTGGACCATTACCCTGTGGCAGTTACCTTTAGGCACATGGATTGCAGATTTAGCAGTTAAATTTTTGTAAATTTCTTATTGTAATATGGTGGGTTTAAATCCATAACCATAAAGAATAATTCGATTTCCTCTTCAGTAAAGGGGCGATAGCAAGTACACAGCAAATGAAAACATGCAAGACAGCACACAGTAAGACAGAGCATCCGAGTCATTTCAGGGACCACAGCTCAGGTCTCAATGGGCTGTGAAAAATAGCTTAAGATTTTTATGAAAATAATTAAGAGGCTAAAAAGTTGAAAGCTAAACAGCAGAGATGCATACGGTAAGACAGATGAACTAGAAATGGTATTTTTCAGCTCCTTTAAATAAGTTTGAGTTGCAGCCAGTAATTGCATTTTATTCTGACATTTATTACTAGGAAGTATTCTGTATTGCCGTACGCGGATTAGTATCTTACTTGGTATAGCAAGGACCTTGCTGAAACATCAACTCCATACTGCAGCAATCAAGCTGCTTTTGGAACTTAGTGATGTTACGATAAAGCTGAAAATGTCTAGTTAAAATGGAGATGGGCTACCAAAGGTACAATTATATACACATTTCATACCAGCTCTGGCCTGTGGTGCAACTGGTTACAATGCAAGCTTCAAGACACTTGGTGCAGTGACTCCTCTAGAAGTCGTATGTTACGGAGTAAAATGTTGGGGGCAACAGCATGCAGATGTGTACATACCTGGAATAATTCACAGTCAGAAAATGTCACAGTCAAACTGGAATCTGGGCAACTGTGTACAGCCTATATAAAGTATCTTATTCAATTACCGTTCTTTATCTGAAGCTTGCGTACTGTTGAGACAGACCGATTAAGTGTGCCACTTTACAAAAGGGAAAAGCAGACTTGAGAAACGCAGTCACTCAAGTGTAATGATATCATACTGTCTACTGTACAGGCAGTGAGGTGCTTCCAGATGTCATATACGTGCTGTTATTTCAGGAAAGCATTTTTGAGAGAGAACCTTTCTTACGCAATGGTATAAAGCCAGAAAAATGCATGTTACATTTTGTTCTCCTGGGGTGGGTTTTTTTTCCCCTTTCAGATGGTGCCTGAGTGTTTCCAAATGGTTAACTTGACATTACTAGGCATCATCTCTTCCCTTCCACCGATGCAAAACAAACCTGATCGATTTCCCTTGCATAACATGTAAAAATTCCACAGAAGAAATTGATAACAGTAAAAGAAAAACAGCTCATTCTGTTTGATTTCTTTCTTACGCTACACAACCTGATCAGATGTGAAGAATTAAAATTATAATCCGACCTCTTATATGCTAAAAAGGAATATATTGTTCTGATAAAATATTTAACACGGTGCAAGGAAACTCAGTCAGATGTTAGTTTAAGTTACCCAAACTGATTTATTGACAATTTAAATGTGACATATTTACAGCACTGTTTCTAAAATAATTTAACAATTTTCATAGATTTATAAAAGTACTGATAAATAGGAGACCCTGACAATTACCAACCACAAATATTTCCCTACTGAACTACAACAGTAGTTCTTTTCTTTTTTCTTTTTTTTTTCCTCTTAACGGAGCTGCTTTACCTCCACCCGATGTGTAAAATTGCCAATACCAAAATATAATAAAATGAACATGCAGTGTGAAAGCTGTACCAGAGCAAGTGATTTCAGATGTTAGACTATAGTAAAAATATTTCAATGCAAAGTGTCTTCCACACAGAATGTACTTATCAAAAAATAAGCTTTTAAAGAGCTATTGTTTTATCTTTATAGAAGTTAAAACCTACAATACTAGTACAGACATTTACAGTAACTTCCAATTCTGTGGTAGTTTTCACATATATCTAAAGAGTCAAACAAAACCAGTAATTTACAAACACCACTGCCTTAAGACAGTGGTTAGTTAGCTTATGGATAAAAAAATGAAGGTGCTGATATAATTTAAGGTTTTGAAATTAGATTATATTTCATTCTTATATGACACCAATTATGCTATCCTTGGATCAACAAATTATTGTGGTAAAGCCATCCATGTCTCTCAAGCAGGAAGTCAGTTTGGAAGTTGGAGAGAAGATGGACTTGTATGATATGTATCTTAGGTTCCAGTAGACAAAAAGCATCACAAAGCCGGACAATCTGAATCACAATAAGCAGCAGCATGAGATATTTGTGGGGTTTTGATTAAAGCAAACATTTTTCAAAAACGATGAAAAGTACACACTCAATCTAATCCGATACTTGAAATGTAAAGGTTCTTTTCATTTGCATCACTGAAGCCCCATAACACAGTGTACACAAACAAATACTCATTTTTTAAAAACATATATTGCACAGCTAGTAGGTGCAATACCAGAACACTGGTATCCCTAGCGTAAGTTTTCTATTTTACATAGCTGTTTTGAACTATGCCATTCAGAACAACTCCAAGCCAACGTTCAAAACCATTGAGAATGGTTTGTGTAGATAACTAACCCAAAAGTGTTTCAACAATGTGAGAAAAACCACAGGCACTTAAGATTATTAGTGCACCAAAAGTTATAGGCCACAATTGCATGACTATGAACAGTTCAGTACCAATAATGACAAAACTAAACGAGGAGGTCTTCCACTGCTCAAATCTAGAAACAAGAACTGTTCACAAAGCGCTGATAAGAAAACCATTCTCAAAACAGTAATCAAACGATACGTTTAGACATTTAAGAAAAATAATTGCTGCAAATCCTAATGTAACACAATATAAACCCTACTTGGTTCAAAAGATCTGAAGTGTCCGAATTCTAAAGTCCAATTTCTCTTCTCCCCCCTCCGAAACACCATCACATGCAGTCCATTAAAATCCAAATGTGCAAAAGTTATAACCCACCTTTAGGAGTGCATCAAAAATAGGCTGACTATTCAAAATATTATTTTAGTGGACATTTTACAGCACCATAATTAGAATTCCAAGGGAGTTCAGAATTCTTGTTCTGATAACAAATCAGGTGACACTGTTGATCCTAAAGAACAGAAGAAACATTTTGTGCATTTCCTGGTATCTGAAAGTCATGGAGAGAATTCACATCTATGCCTAAAAATCTTACTATAGTTCAAAATGAAATTACGTCATCACATTTGTTGGCAATAAGTTCTCCACAATACAGCATTAGTTGTAAATTTAGTAAATTTGCCAGATTAGGAATGAAAAGTTGCTGGTACCTTGCTTACTTGCAGAAGTACTTTTTTGGTTTTGTCTTTTGTTTTTTTTTTTTCCTTCTAAATTGTGCAGTTTGGCCCCTCCCTAGTAAGTGATTTACTATTAGGCTTTGAGAAAATGTGTAAGGTCCATTTCTGACCTTCAGCTGAAAGGCAATATACAAACACATTATATATACACATGTGTGCACAGAAACACACACATACATATATATAAAAATCAGTGTTCCGGTTTTTCATTCTCATTTCCTATAATTTTCTTTGGTTAAAAGTCCGAGCAAGGAAATTAGAGGACCGAACAAATGGATCATTCTCCAAACACTTCCATCACTACACATCACTAACTGGAAGGCTTGCATCATCCAGATCCACAAGGCCAGGATCCTGTTCCTGAGTGCCATTTTTACTTTGGGGTTCCGAGAGGCCCTGTTCAGTCACTTTGGAAGCTGATTCTCTTGGAGCGACAACCTGGATCTTGTAGCTCCCTGGCTTGGCCTTGGTAAAAGATTCGTGAAATCCTCGCTTCTCCAAGGCAGGGTATTTGGCGTGAGGGTTTGGGACCAGAGGGCTGCCGTGAGAGGCTGTGGAATGTGAGGTTGCTGGGGCTGAGACGGCAGAACGGAGAGCATGGTTGGGTTCGGAAGAAGACTCGGTACGCTCCTGGAAAAGAAAAGCATGTGTCACATGAAGTCACTGACATCGTGTTGGAAAGATGCAGTTTCAGATTTCACTCTCAGAAAAAAAATCAAGACAGAAAACACACAAAGCGAAGCATCAGCCACAGCAGCAGGAGGCAGGTGCTTTCTCAAAGCGGTGTATTATTAAATGTGACCTTACAGCAGTATGTGACAGCAACATCAGTTTCTTCATTTGAGGAAATGAAATTTCTCAAATCAAGCTCAGCAGCTCTTTAGACTTTATAATATAGTCCAGCAAATTGAGGCTTCTCATTTTACTAAGATGTTAAGTAACCTTTTGAAGATACACACTTTAAAGGCCATTGAAAGCGACATCTTTCCACGAGAAAAATGTATTCAAACATATTCATATACATCAGGCACTCATATCCTAAATCCTGAAGTAATGCACATTTTACTGTTCCCTCTTCTTGGGGTACCAATCTCCCCAATTTGTTCCAGGGACCAAAAAAAACCCAGTAACTATTTTATGCTATCAAAACTGTATAACAATTTCCAAAGTTAATGGACCTAGAAAAGAAACTGATCTTTAAGCTATTCCTTCTAATTGTCAAGTTATTTTCTTGTGTTTGTTATTGTTAACTGCCATTCTGTTGACCTTTACATAACTCTATTAGATTGATGAAAATAATCTTCCACCATTTACTTACTGATAGAAGCAAGTTCCCAGACCACCTAGGAATGATTTAGACGTCTAAAGCATAGGCACAAGAGCACCATTTTAGACGTCCTAGGATATCCTGCCTGACCTACAGCTGTATCTCCGGAACAAAAAATCCCTCAGGTTCTGCATTGTATCTACCAGTTCTGTAAGGATGTCTCAAATACCTAGGGATATCTCAAACAGCGCTGGATACAGTGTTAAATGATATGATCAAAACGATGTGCGATGATGCAGTGAATACTTCCCTCTGCATGCATTAGGAGCTGCAGCTGCTGCCACTTCTGCCATCACCGGTGTTAGTACATGAAATAAAGAAACCTGCGAACCCATGTGTGTACACAAATCATGTCACTTTTCAAGCACATTTGTTAGCAAAAAAACCATCACAGACGTGTGTCCAAGATGCAAATATACATCCTAAATGAAATACTTATTTTTTCACAGCAGTTTTCCAACTTTCTTTTAGAATGCTATGACATGAATTCATAAATTTAATCATAATGGATTCTGCCAAGTACGACTGTACTTTTTATAAATTAACTAATATTATTGGGTGAAGGAGCTGTGCAACTTTTTTTGGACTTCAGTTTTGCATTCAATTTCAGTGAAGTATTTCACATTATTTACATTGCCTTATTCCACACCTGGCTTGATACTCCACTTCAAGAAAAACATTTGCTTTAGGAGAACATATGATTCAGTGATTTACCTACTATTCTTCTTCTTATTAATAATTTTAGTTCAACAAATAGGACAAAAGTAAGGGATATTAGGACAAGATCTCTATAATAAACTTTTTGCTGAATTGAACTGAAGGATACTCTGATTTTACTACCCACGCTGACTGTCATTTCACAGTTAAGAGACTATGCTGCTGTATTACTCCTAAGGTGTACTGCTTTGAACAGTGTACTGATTATACATTATAATGCTTCTATGTTTGAACTAGTAGTTTCATGCAGAGACTTATAAGCCATGCAAATCAGGCTACAATATTATCCTTCCAATTACTAGAGTTACAACGTGCTTTTTTGTGTGCACCTGTATTAGTTTGTGGGTAGCTTAAATTTAATTTTGCTTTTGCGCAGTTTCAAAAAAATGTAAAGTAAAATGGAAATATGAACTCTCATGCAAATTAGTTTTAATACTTTCCTATTAAAATGACATCACATAACTTACGTTTAAATATATACTTTATATATATTTACGTTTAAATATGTACTCTATGCTTTGAAGTATAAATACATGTTTTTGCCATTTTTGATTTCCAATTATTTTAAAAGTAAGAAAAAACAGTGCAAACCTGTAAGTGAGTGATATAATTTATGAGTTAGTTTTCAGTAATGGTAATGACAACAGGTAGCATTATTTTTAGTTTTTTATGGTGCAAATTAGTCTCTAGTCCTAGCCCTCTGTCAAGAAGGCAAGTTTACATGAGAGCCCACATACGTGCTGCATTCACCAGTTCTTGATGTATACCTCTGTATACAAGGATTCGACAGCCTTCTGGCCTGCCGCATCTGGAACACAGTGCAAAGCTAAGATTAGAGTAACCTATACTTGGGGAAAGAAGAGAAGAGAGGGAAAAAGAAAGAAGTGATGCAGACAGTAATAGCTAGATTGCTCAGTTAGCCCCACAAAAAAAAGCATACACAAAGAAAAGTTATCTGCATATTTTCATTCCCCCAGAAAGAAATAATATTTATGATAGGAAGTTTTATTTAAAAGCATGAAGCAGCTCCCAGCTGCAAAAAATAATTGAGAACTTAGATTGAGTTAACAGAAACACAATATCAATGCAAATGTGTAGTCAAAAGCCAGATTTCAATTATTAGATTTCAGATTATGGGGGTAATGATATATTCAGCTTATTACAAAACATCCCATAGCCAGAAAATGAAAACCATAGCTTGCAACATCTGAACTGTGAAGTATTCCATTTGTTAAATCTGGACATACTTGGAGACACTGTGACACGGCAGTAACCTTCACTATCCACAAGTTAATGTACTTTGTACTGAACATCTAATACAGTTTAAATGCAAGTATGTATGAAATGTTGGCATCCACATGGCTTCACAAATATTAAGATTTGTCACAGTGCCTTCAGTTCAATAATGCTAGATGGCGTTCACACTACGTTTCCAACAGCAAAAACTAATTCATGCGAGCAGAGATCTCTCAGAGAAGTTACTTTAAATTTGAATCTGTATCTGCATATACAATAAATTATCAACAACAGAGGATGACAATTTAGTAGTGAGAGTTGTTAAAAACAAATTAGGATATTGTAATTTGATTGCAAAATTCAGCAATTAGCAGAAACACCTCGCAGGAATTAGAAAGTTTCAATTTTACTCCCAAACTAGTAGTAGTGACAAAGATCATACTGAACTCAGAAGAATTTTTCTAGGTTAGCACTTGCATTATCTACGTGTTCAAGACAATACAATGCACATAAAGTTACATACAGGTAAGACTAAGATAAGTGCTCAATTAAAAACACAAAATATTTTATGCCAGTCTGTATGAAAGTTCATGCAAAGATGCCACATTACTACAGGACAGGATAGAGGACAGGCGAAAGGAAAAAACAACTACAACTTCATGTGCACAAGTGAACATCAACTAATCACATTTTCTCTGAGGTTCAGAATAACATACGGAAGCTGCTGATCTTCCAGGTCCCCGCTGTGCTACAATGGCCCCAGAAATTGCTTTTATCCAACTGTGCATGTCTTCTGGACTGTCCGCCTGGATCAAACAATATGCATTACATTTA
Source organism: Gymnogyps californianus (assembly GCF_018139145.2). Classification (NCBI taxonomy): domain Eukaryota; kingdom Metazoa; phylum Chordata; class Aves; order Accipitriformes; family Cathartidae; genus Gymnogyps; species Gymnogyps californianus. Next base: position 5,599,347 of record NC_059476.1, read on the forward strand.
ACATAATCAACTTGCAACTTTCCCAGTGTCCTGACCATCTGCATTAAAATGACAGCCTTACCCTACTTTAGTAGTCTGTTATTTAAAGCTATAGGGACTTCCATTTCTTAGCCCAGACATTTCTTAAAACCTTACCCTGAATTTACTCTTATATGTATATAGTTATATAAAATAATAAGGAAGAAATAAGTCTTTTTATAATATTTGCATACTGTAGACTCAAATTTTTACTTTCAGCAAACAAAAACATTAAAGCGCCCACAGAAATTCTTACAGGAGATCTGCTGACCCCTCTTAGCAGACTTTGGCCAATGACATAACTTCTGTACTTTTCAGTCACTGTTGCACTTTACTTCTATGAGGTATTTACTGAAGAGTTACCGTCAAATAAAAATCAGTCTCCATCAGGGGTCAGCTGTACATTTACTTAGAACAACAAGCCAACAAAGATGTAATAGATTAACAGTGAATACCAAGGGTGTACATTGCTGGGATAAAGACAGATAAAAAGCTAAAGCTATCTCCTAACTAGGTTGCAGCGTTATTGAAATAGCACATCCACCCAGCAAGAAACATCTGCAACATGTCACTTAATTATGTTCAGCTATAGGACAGCTCAAAACTCAGCATCTGGCACCACTGCCTGTATTGGACCATACCGGCCTTTCTGATCCTACAAGAGAAACTCAGAAATTATTTCCAGTACTATAAGCATCACATTCCCACACAGCTAGGAAAAGCAAGTGTTTGTGATTTGTGTTATATCCAAACATTTAAAAGGTGACATGGTAAGGATGCAGTGAATAAAGTGCATATGGACACATATTACCAAATAGGTACTGAAATCTAAATGTTGCTGTGCTTTAGTAGATATTTTAATGTGGCAACTAACTTGAATCTGAGAACTCAACCACTATACATAAAAATTCAGTACTTCAAAATAAAAGATTTAATATATTAAGTTGATCCTACAGAATCTGAAGACCCGAATGCCAACAAAATCACATTAGGATTTATCGTTTATTATTTTCATACATTACCAACATAACACTTGCTGTTATGTGGAATGTGTCTTATATGCATCTTTCTGAAATGTAATGAAGATCACATTCCCTCTGAAAATCATGGCATAGTTAAATACAACTTTAAAAGCAAATTAGTAGCGCTTCTTTGCTTTGACTATGGTAGGCTCTTGGTCTTGCCCAAAGTTTAAAAAAAAGAAATTACCTGTACATAAAACGTTCGAGAAGTTGTTACAATTTCAAAGAGATTGTCTCTCATCATTATATCACTGTAAATGAAACACACAAAAATACTTCAACAGCAAGTACAACTTTCTATTTTAAAAAGACTCTTAGGATGTGCAGAGGACCAGAGCATTTGTTGTCTGAAGACCTTTGCATTTCTTTATCACTTTACTGTTGTTTTTTTGAGAAATACCAACTAGAAAAAGAAAACCAGCATCTCTTACTCATTTTAGTCCTAAGACTCTCTAGTTTATCAGTGGCATGTGTGCTACTATTTTTTTTTTTAATTGGAACATTCTAAACCATATCATGTTAAGTTTAAAAATATTTATTGTTCTAGTCAAACTTCTGTAAAATTTCACATTTATATGTTGTGTCTTCACAAAGTATTAGTCCTAAGCAGTAGCCTGCTAAAAGAATGACTACAAAGGCAATTAATTCCTTAGTATATTGCCATTTGGTGGGAGGGAAACAGCAGGAGGAAGAATGTTCTCATCTAAATTCAGCCATTTAACATAAGGTAATGTCCTCTATAGGTTTAGATTACATAAGCAGAACAGACACTCCTAAAATTGCTGCCTCAAATCAGACAGCACCCATGTATCTCTAACTCATGATTGCATGACACTCCTTTGTTCCACCCTTGTCCAATGCATTTACATTCTACTGAATGTTACAAGTTTGAAACACACACTAATGCAGAACCCTCAAAACCAGTTTTATGCACAAAACTACTTGCTGTCCTATAAGTAAAGTATCACAAATGCCTACATCAACCAAAGTTACTAAAAAGTTCTCCATTGTTTCCAATGAGCAGTCGAGCCATGACAAACCAGCGCACTACACCCCATATAATCACATCAGTCCTTCTCTCCTCACCTTTGTTTGCATTCCTGAACTTTATGGACCTCCTTAAGTGGTATAACCCTGAGAGGTTCCTTTTCCTGGAGAAAAAAAAAAAAAAAAAGGCAAAAATATTTCAGTAATCTAACAACTAGAATATAGTCAAAAAAGCCAGAGGTCAGGCCAGTTGACAGCAGCAGACTTACGTAAATGAGACTTTCAAGGCAGTCACTTATGCAAAAGGTGATGTCAACCAAAATTTAATTTGCTTTTGTAAGTATTAAACCAACCATGGCACTTGCAACGAAAAGGGGGCGAAATCAAGAAGTAAATAACCCCAAAACATTCATTCACCTTACCATAATGGAGACAACACACCTGTCCCCTTCCCCTAACTAGATCAGAACATTGAATCTGGTCTCAAGCAGCTTATTTCAGTAAACCCATGATTATATTCCTTTGCTATGAAAGGCTACAATACAAGATGCTTTGTTAATTGTACTGCATGACATGGCTTTAAATAAGATTAATTGTATCCTACACTCAATACAATTAAAAATAATACAAAGAAATCAATCGTACCAAACCCTGTAAAAGAGCAAGTATTCTTAAAGCATATGAAAATTCTGTTACTGTAACAAAAATAAGCGTTACATTTCTGTCAAAGTTTCACACAACAGGAAAAAAAAGTGAGAATATTCAAACAGAAATACTTTCACTTTTGCCGTGACAACGTAATATCATACATACTATTATTTTCCTGTGGTTGTTACAGTAAAACACAAACAAACAACAACTTATTTTACCCCCTACTGTGTTTTCTTTAAGCAATGTTACAATGGACTACTTCAGTTGGCTTCAGCTTACAGACAAAACAAAAGCTGTCAGCTCTGGAATGACTACTTTCTCTACAACTTCTATTACATATACTTAAGAGATTTATGTGTTATAGCAAACAGCTAATGTCACCCAAATATAACCATCCTCAAATGTCAGTTTTCATTAAATCACTTGTCTTTATAGCAGATCAACTGTACAGAGTTTAAAACGCAATGTTTTCAGTTTTTATTTCCCCCCTCTCCCCTCCCTGCTCTTCCTAGGTTCACTCATCCATTACAAGAGTTTTCAAAGTAATACATCAAATGTGAACTGCAAGATCATCCCTGGAATACAGACACCTGTTGCAGAAAAGACCTCAGCTCAGAAATTATAATCTTCCGAGTCTGATATTGCCTGTATTCCACTATGCTCCACCTGCAGACGGACATGGGCTCTTCCTCAAACTGAAGAGAGGAGATAATTAAGGAGGCGGACGGGACACGACACGAAACCACCACAGTAAAAAAATCCCCAGAATCCACATATTTTTCAATTAAAAAAACCACACAACCATTTTTTACATTTTTGAGAGCAGGGAATGCAGATATATTTCTACAGATGCAAAACAACAGCACCTCAAGATATCCAGTAAGAGTCATTTGAAGTATTGGTGAGCAGGCTGGCTGTCAAGAAACTAACTTCAAGACAGAGCCATACTTGACTGAAGACTGCAGCTATTGGGAACTGAAGTCCAATAGAAAGAAGTTTTCCAGAATTAGAAGGCTGATGCTACACTAGCTGAATACGATCTCCATGCCATAGCCTTCTTAACCACAAAGGCATGACAAACAATCACTATTGAACTTTTTTCCTATCTTTGTATGACTCTCACTAGGAACAGGAGATTATTAGGGAAACTCAGATCCCACACATGGCTGAAAGAAACCATTCAGCACTCGAAGTCTTCAGAAGACAGCACTTTACCCTTTTTGTTTGTAGGAGATAAATAAAAGTCTGAAGGACACATGGTTAAGTTGTTGCAGGTGTTTTCTTCTTGGTGGGCTGTGCTCTGTGAAAGTTTTGCTTTTTCCAGTACAGATTAAATGGCTCTCCAACATGTATGTTTCAGACAAGGCAGATCCTAATTGTTTAGAAACTATATGAAACATGATTATCATGATCAGGTTTCCTAACCATGAAATTCTTTGATTAACCACTGTAGTCCAATAAAAGGACACTATATTCTCTATTCAGTACTTACTTCCCTGAAAAGAAGAGGGATGACTCTCAAAATGGAAAAAACCCTAATTTCAGTAAAAATTGTGAAGCAGGATCTACTTCCCTGTTGTCTGACAGCTGGTCAGTCCAGTACCTTCCTCAAACTGCAGCAAAGGGATATTAGCCTGAAGAATAGAGGACACTACAAGGTTTTATATTGTTCAAAATAGTTAAACTGGAAAGGAGCATGATGAAACACTAAAAGCGTATGCCTTTCCACCATCTTTCTAGTATACTCTCACACAGTACAATTCCTCACTGAGTTAGAATTTGCTTGTGAGCAATATGCACTCAGATTTTTTTTTTTAAATAAAAATAGAGGGTTTACTATGGACAATGAGTCAGAATTGTGTTATGCTGACAGTTTAACAAAGATAATGATGCAAGAGCAAACTCCTGCTACTGTTGTATATTCCCTCATTAAAAATAAAGCAAAAGTTCACTTCAGAAACACTCTGAAATTTGGGTTCTTGACATTTTACACCTCACAGTTGGCCTGTAAACTCAATTTTCCTGAATTTATAATACTCTACAACTCAGACTTTATTCCTTAGGTACAGATTTTCCCATGTTTAGTAAGTGTGGAATTCCTTTTTGGGAAAACAGACTGTCTCCAGTACCAGCCACTTCGTTTTTAAATGAAGCCTGAAGGCACTTAATATTTGGTCAAAATTGGTCAAAAGGTTGAAGACTGATGAGTGGGGAAGAAAGATCATGAAACCAAAACAAACTCTGTAAGCATTGCTTCTGAATGGCAGAGTTCTTTGCCTGTCTTGGCTGCCCTGGTGAAACGACTGTGTGGGAAAAGATCCCATCATTTGTATGATAAAACTCCCCGTAATTCTAACTTTAAATTAAGAACTGCAAGATCACAGTTTTGTCTCTCCACATAATGATCAGCTGTTTCAAGAACACAATTAACTATATGTGAGTACAAAGTGTCATAAGACACTAATACAAAAATCAGGGTGACTGTAGAATATATCCTATTACTGTTCTTCAGTGCCCTACAGACAGGTTCCCAAACAGAAGACTGAAGTCCGAGTTAACAGCCACCCTATTCATTTTTTGTTCTTCTCGATTATGAAAAGTTATTACAGTACAGAGTTAAGAGTTGCAGGAGCAGCACAGCACATCTTTCAAATACAAGCCTATTTCTTTAGATTTTCTTGCAACTATCACTGGAAGATAACACACACTTGGAAACTTACCAGTTCAGACTTGAAATATCCTATTGTGTTTTCATCTAACTGAAAGTATCTTCTCTTCCAGTTCTTCATCTGTTAAAGGAAAAATAAATAAATATTTACATATTTTATATATAAATACAAATATACTATTAATATATTTATATATTTAATTATAATTCTAATTTATAATATATGATATTGTATAATTCCTAATTATTTATAATTATTCATAAATAATATTTACAATTTTGTATATTACATATATTTATTTATATGTGGGTTGTGTGTATATATATAGTGCCCCCAAAATAATTCTGCAAGACTCTGCCCAATTAATTTATTTATTTTTTTTTTTAAACTGCAAAGATTTAGAATTCTGGAAGCTACTATTTTCTATTACAAGAATTTTTCAACAGTCTCCACTGAAACTGTAGCAACTCAGCAGCACAAATACCCCGTAAGAAATGTTAAAAGACAGTACATTAAAGGTTTCTAGTTTATTTTTAACTAAAAAAAGGAATGTTATAAAAAGAAGCTTCATAATCCAAGATAAAATGAGTCTGAGAACTCAGGAAGCATGCATATCTTCCTTAATCTGAACTATCTGTTCCTGCTTTTAGCAAGGCATCATGTGAATAGTTCCACTTGCGTTAATCAGTCTGACAAGTTGTACAATTCTTCCTCTGAACTGAAAAATGAGCTTTTTCTAAACATTTTAGTGATTTAAAAAGCATGCAGACATTGAACTTCTGCCTTAATTTAGATGCTTCTAGTAAGCAAAGTAAGGACCTCTACATAACTGTAGAAAAAAAGAATCCCTAGTTGCATACACTAACCATAATGTGAAAGTCTCTGTGCACACAACTTTTCCTCTCCAAAACATCTCCAACAACATAACACTGAAGAAATTCATCAAAAGAAGACAGACAGACATAAATTACATGCTACTGGAGGATAAGTTTTATCTTTAGCCATCCTTAATATTGCCAGTAGTGCTAAAGTTACTGGTAATTATGTCTTTTTTTTTTTTTTCCAATCATCTACTTGATAAGTACAACTACCACCTTAGGACCTTTGTTCCTGATTAATGAAACACACTGATCTCAAATACTTACCACTGCTCCTTGTTTTACACAGTAGCCAGCTTTGATAATAGCATTATCTGGGGGATGCTTAGCAGTAAAATAAGGAAGGTGACTTTGTGACCGTTTCAAATAATTCCTATCACCCCCTTCACTGCACTCACTGATTTCTTCTTTCTAGAAAAAAGCAGGAAAGTTCAGAACACTCTCAGTTTTTCCTAAAGGTCAAAGAATAATTATACTAGTTATAATAGGAAATAATTGTATCATCCCATGCTCACAAATCCCATTTCCAATTTGTTTGAAAGGATAAAATATTTCAACTGATTTCTAGAGACAACTAATGAGACTCTACAAGGGCTCTGGTTGAGTATTTGCAAGCTCCATTTAGAAACTAAACTAAGAAAGTGCTGACTATTCTCAAACAATATTGACAGACATTCAATGAATAATGTTACAGACCTAAACCCAAGATACATGCATGTATTTAGTGCAAACTCGTAAGATGACTTTAAGGGCAAAACACTAGAGGTGGCTACAGCAAGGAAAAAGCTATTTCTAGGACCATAAGACATATCAGAACTCACCAACTTTTTAAATGCGGTTCAGGTGTATACATGTCATTTACATGATATTAATCCAATCTGTAACTATTTTCAGCTCAGGGAACTTCCAGAAACAGACACAGATCTATATCTTTAACACTGCATAGATTCTTCTTCCATGAGCTTGTCCAGCCTCTCAAAGTCAGGAAAGTTTCTTCCATCCATGCCATCTTTTGGCAAGGAGTACCCTATGTTTTATTACTCACTGAAAGAAGAACTCCTTCCCTTTGTTTCACCTGGTTACACCATTAACTTTGTTTAAAAGGCCACAGCTCTCATACTGGAAAACACAGTTTACACCATCCACTCCTGCCAATCGTGATCTTGTAGAGCTCTTACATCCTCCTTTAGTTATTTCTTTTGCACATGGAAGAGTACTAGCCTACTCAATTGTTCCTCATATGGAGATCATTCCACATGGACCAATCATCTTGAAATCTTTCTCTGAACCTTTCCGGTTCTAGTTTTTAAGATGAGAACAAAACTGAACACAGTAATCAAAGTTTGGTGAAAGACAGGATTTATACAGCAACAAAGATGTTTTCTGTTTTGCTCCTTATTCTTTTTCTAGTAACTCCTAATATTTGTGGGTTTTTTTCCTCCACTGTTACTGAACACTAAGATGATGTTTTCATAGTGACTGTAACTCTTACCTCTCACTCAAGTGGAAATGGTTATTTCACAATCCAGTATTTTCTATAAAAACTAGGATTGTGTTTCCCAGAATCCCTTACATCATTTATTTTCACTGAATTTCACTTGCTATCTTATTTGTCCACACATGCCATTTCATAAGGCCCTTCTGCCATAGTTTAATCTGCTGTCATCCTTACTACCTCCAATAACACAGTGTATATATAATCAGCTGACTTAATCATGTCCTTTTCTGCCCACTTTTCCTGGCAGTTAAAAAGACACAAATTTGGCATCGTTAACACCAACAATTCATTTCACACACACACAAAGACGTTTTCAGCATACTAACTGGTATCTGTGAGCAAAAATCAATACTCAAGTAATTCTTTATAGTCTTGTATAATTCTCTATCATCTTGTATAAAGGCAATAAAATGCCCCAAAAACCCCAGTCAATATCAATAAAAGGTGCACATCAAAGTATAAGTCCGCTGAGCAAGGTGAGAAGCTGACAGCTATATTATGATACATAACCTATTCTCACCTGTCAAACAACAAAGCTTCCTCTATCAAATAACAGCTCACTTGTTTTAAGGGTATTACCTGGGTAGGTGTAATGATAGGAACACCGCCAACAATTTCTGTCCTGTAAGAGACTTGCTTCTTTCCACCTGGGCTTTCAGCTTGACGATTTGCATTATCCATTTGACAGAGAGGATCAGACTGCTTTGGTACCTGAAAGTGGAATATGATAATTAACATAAGTTTTATGAAGACCTAAAAAAGCCCCAATCATTAGTCAAGAATTTTTAATTTGTCTTCAGCAGGATTTAACAAATGTTCTCTAATTGTAAAAGGCTAGAAATACCTCACATGAAAATTTGTTGCAATGGCTATGCTTTAGTTCTCAGAAGAAAACTGGTGCCAATAAAGACGTTTCACCAGGTGTCTTGAAATCTAAAAATCAATTCCCAGCTTTGCCATAAGTACTATACTTGATATTTCAGAAGCACTGCTAATTTGTAGAACTGGTTCTTTATTTTGCACTTGCTTTCAGTTTTAGTAATAAGTGCTTTAGACTGGAGATGCCCCAGTGCCTGCAGAGCTAGCACAGTAAGGCCATAAACACAGGGCTACAGTATTGAGACTTTTGTCAAATAGGATGCCTGACCAGTATGACATTTGCACTCGCAGTCCAATGCTTGGCATGAAGACTGTGTGTACTACCTCCATTAATCCTACATATATTGCTAAATTCTGTCCAGAATGACCCTAACTATCTATTTCTAACTATCACTAACTATTAGATAATCCTCTCAAATGTGGAATGAAAGCAATCAAAACACCACAGGAATTTAATTTCCCCAGTAAGTATTTTGATCTAAAATGCGTACTGAAATTTCTGAGTTTGTGCAAGAAGTAAACATCTGTAACCTAAGACATTTTCATTTCTAATCTCCTTTCACCCCTAATATTAATATAGTAAATTTGAAGTGACTTCAACAAGAAGAGATCAAGTCTCACACCAAAATATCCTAGCCAGCAACCTACTGGATATTTACACAGGACATCTAAATTCCTTCAGAAAGAAGGGACACGTAAATTGTCTTTACATAGTGAATTACCATGCAAGACCGTGGCACATTCAAAACTTGAAATCAAACTGATCTAGACAAAAACAAAGCTACTTTATAGTCTGCTGTGATTCTAGTTCCTATGCCCAGGACTGCTTATTTTACCAAAAAAACCCCCCAACAAACCAGCCTGCAAAGAAATACGAACAGTCCTGAGAGCACCAACGTCAGCCTAGGACAGCTTCCTCCTGGCCAAACGAAGGTGGCACTCAACAGCTTGCTCAGCTGCGGCGTCAGGCTCATTCTCTCACTTCCACCATCCCCTTAGCCTCGCACAAAGGCCAGCTTTGCTAGCACAGGTAAAAGGTGACTCCATTCACAGCCAAGTCTGGTGCTGAAGGATAAGACATACTCCTAGTGCACACAGATCATGGGCCTCAGCCTTTCAAGAGAAGGGGCTTGTAGCTACAAGCTTTATGGGTAAGTACTTCAGCCGTCCTGTCACAAACTCCTACTTAAAATGTTACAGACCAAACCCACAACCACCTTCTCACATGAATGCATTTTCAAACAGTACTCAAATAGGTACACAATGTGCTAGACTGCAAAGGTTCATAGTTATTTTGAAATTATCAGCACTGAGAGTACTAAAAAATGCAACGAATCTTGGAGGATTACAATCTACAGCAAGTAATGCTCATATGAAAATTAATAATTGAATGATCTTAATTTGATTAAATAATTGGCCATGCTAAATAACCTCTGAACAGATGAACAGTTCAAAGGCTTGTTCCTTCAAAGACAAAAAATACTAATGATTTCACCAGCCATTTAGAATGCAAGTTAAACATATGATCAACAGCTTTCAAACTAAATTCTAATTTGATGCAATTAATTCTTTATTCATTCTTTTTCTTGAACTGGAAAGAATTCAAGCCTGGATGTGGTGTGTCCTCCGTATGAAAAACCCAAGTGAGAAGGCTTTGTGTTTCTGGGTTTTTTTATTTATTATTAGTAACATTTTTATAACTCCAAAGAAAGGGCTACATTACAACAATGCAAACAACTCATGGAAACATCCTTAGATAACCTAAAAATGAGAAAGTTACTGACAACAAATATGAATGTGCGCACCCATGCTCAGAACCCCTTCTTTGTAAGGGTATGCTCTCAAAACAGTTCATGTCATCACTTCCCCGAAACTGGAGAGAAAACAAAACCATAACTTCTGCCTCCTGAAAAGACTGAGGTAACACGTGGGTTTTTCTATCATGTGGTAACAAGCTGTCCTGGTACAAACCAGAAAAGTAATTTAACACTTACCAGAAAAATGCATTAATGTTTCTTTGAATGGATATTAACTGAAATCAGGAGAGAGCCTTTGGAACATGGCATGATGTGTTTGCTCATTATTTTAGTGATACTTTAAGAAATACACACTTTTGACACCAGGTAAATGTATGTGTATCTTTTCATTGCTTGCAAGTGTCTTCTGGATGTTTCAATTAATATTAAATGCGTATGCTTAATTTTAAATTATTAGAAACCATCATATGCTGTAATGAAAAAGATAATCACATTTTTATCCAATTTCCAAAACAAAAAGTAAAATAAACTCAAGTTAAGGGGGAGTTCTGTATAGTTTCTCCAAGTCTTGGAAAGCCAAGCCAAGACTTGTTTGTAGAGATAAAAAGACTACTCTAGCATAAAAACTGGAGGCAAAGGTTACATTTAAGCACCTTGAGACAGTCACCATTTGAAAGCATTGCTAAATATCAACTAAACCACTTACTGTGATTTTGGTAGCTTTGTTCAGCACATTTACCCATTCAACTAGGTCCTGCTGATCATTGGCTTGTAGAAAGTATTTTCTCATCCCTGCATTCATAACTGTTAAAAACCATTATGAAAAGTTAACAACACGGAAATTTAAGAGCAAACTTAACACCATCAGAAAAAGATTTGATTTCAGATGGAAAATCCAGTTGAAGTATTTAAGCTCTCTGCTGCATTTCTTTTTAGAAAGTCACCTTAAGATACACACATCCACTTGACAGGCTTGCTTTATTCTAAAAAAACCTATTTTTCTTTTCTTTTTTTTTTTAAGCTCTCCACTTAAATGGCATTATACAGAATTTGTTAAATTATTTTTATTACATAGAAATAAAGTCTTGAATTTTATCAGAATTTCCTACAGCTCCATTTCCCTTTTCTCAATTTCCCTAAGCAACAAAGTTTTATACTTGGGGACTTCTACAACTTCTCCTTTTAACCCTCTGACCAGGATCTGTTATCCTTTGCAACGAACTCATTAATGCGACCATGATCAATTTTTTTTTTTTTTTTTTTAAATTTGTGGAAAAATCAGCATTGACTACTAAGTATATGATGCTCAGGACCAAACAACTTTAAAATAGCCAGAACATAAAACTTTATTTTACTTTAGTGACTTGGCAGAGAAAGCATATTTTTAGCAAGTTTATATATCTACGTGGCAACACCTAGCATACCTTTATCCAAAAAGGACAAACATATTTGTGTGTAACAGTAAAAAAAAAAAAAAAAAAAAAAAAAAAAATCACAGCTAGTTTTCTCACAAATTCTAAGAACTTATCTTGACATTAGTTTTAAGGTGAACAGTGACTAAAACCTTCCCAGAACTTTGAAGGATTGCAGCTAAAATCTGAACAGATTTCACTGCTCTACCCATAACGTAACAGTTCTTCAGGTCACCGCTAACAGCAAACACATGCCAGAAACAGATACTTTTTACTCTTCTATCATCTTTCTCCCCAAAGTGGATGGTTTGAAGCAAACATTACTAGATGTAAATATAAATTCAAAATACAGAACTGTATGATGAGTTGACTGAAACAACTCCCGCTATTTCAATAAAAAGACAATACATGTAAATTTTTCCTCTAAAAAGTATCAAAAAAGCTTTAATAAATCAGAACTATTAAAAGCTTTCAGCCAGCATCTTGGATCATTACGGCTTTTTAGAGCTGGCCCACTGCCAAGAGCAACTTTACAACTGATGAAGACAAACACCTCTACACATGCATGTGCAGAGGAATCTGTAGATGGCACTGAATTGACACGCTAGGTACTAGTCTAGAATCCCTGAAGCCTTACACACAGGACTGATTTACCAAGTGTTTCATGAGCTCCAACACAGAGACTGCACAAGTCTGGCGGAGCTGCCTTCTCTGGGCCTGTACAACACTGCACATGGCAAAGGACACCTTAACTAGTTGTCATAAAACCTTCAGGCATTTTCAGCACCTTCATCAGAGCTAAAACTCTTACGTGAATGCAGCCATAAAGAATGGTTATTCATAAACAGAGCAGAGGCTGATTCCAGTCTCTACACATACTTTTGTGAATGCCAATTGCTTGTCAAAAAAATCTGGAATTATGGTAAATTCTGGACAAATTACTTATAAGAAAACTCTAAAAAAAGACCATATGGGGCTTTTATAATTATCTAAAGCTTTACTTAAGTGTAAACAAGTTTAAGTATCAATAAACTTAGAAGGTATCCCAAACAAATTCTTTTTCTTCAGTGCAGCAATAAAGGCTGAAATTTAATGTAAGAGCATTGGTTGACAGTATTTTTAGATCAATTAAATCAACTCTTTTATCAGTAATACAGATTAAAATAGTTAAATTACTTGTCTTCACAGCTGACAGGCATGCCATGTTTCTGAAAACACCCATCATTTTTGATTAGCTTATTAATGCCTCAAAAATTTCAAACATCTGAAAAACAGCTCTCACCTACTCCTCATTAAGCTGCAACACAAAAAGCCACAAAAACACCTTATGAAGAAGCCAACATTTCCCTCACACTAAAGAAGAAACAGTGAATACAAGCTATTTTTAAAAAATACACTACCAGCTGTATCTAGTAACAGAATTGCAGAACATTATCTTTGTTTCAAATTTCTGAAGAATGTACTTGATGCACATGCCGCATGCAAGAACTTACCAAAACAGAATTCTGCCTTTGGCCTTAGCTTAGTTGCATCGCTAACCTAGTAGGGAAATTAAGATTGTAAATATCACTGTTCATACAAAATATACATCAGATATCACAACTTTTTTTCCTCTTTCAAGTGGCTAAATTTGAAGATTAGCAGCATAGCAAGCTTGTTATGTATAGATATACAGATATTACAAAAAATACTATATAAAATTCAGTTCAAGATGTGCAACCTATGATAAGAAGACAGCTTAAGACATATGTTCCTATTCCTTAAGTTTAAGGATTCATTACCAGACAAATGTTGAAATCTGAAAACATAACACTTCTACTCGCATTTTGAAGTTCTATGTCTCAATTGAACTAAAAATTCAAGGACATTTCATACTGTCAGGGACATCAGCTGTATTTTGGTTCATTAACATTAAAAGAATAATAGCCACTTCAGCAGTCTCTAAAATGTTGCAGTATTGGGGGAGGAGAGAAGCGGGTGTCCTGTTTTGAGAGAGGCGGTGACATTTTTACATTATAGAGCACTTCCATCAAGTGTGGGGGAGAAGGCAAAGCAGTCTGTCACATCAAAACCTTTTTTTTGGCCAGAAACAAAAACCAGGTACTATGTAACTAGAACAACGGTGGAAAGTTAGACAGAGCGTCTGCACAGGAGGCGGACTTGAGCTGCCTTCAAAGGTGCACACAGGCGCAAAGGCACGGGTGACCACCCCTGCTCCCACTAAAAGTGAGGTACAAGATTTCAGATTTCTTAAGATGACAACTGTGAGGTTTGGGGCAAAGTAAGCACAGGAGGAGGAAACCAGGAAGGACATAAGCGGGTCTCCACAGACACTTCTGTACTCACGATATAACCAGCATCAATGATATCTTTTGCAAGAATAAAAAAAACAAAACAAGGAAGGTGGGAAGATGCAGTATGACAACAAGAAAAGCAAAGGAAGGATGAGAAATGAGCAAAAAGACAAGAGAAGGTAAATTATTTTTCTCCATTTACTTGTTAATGCAGTATCTGCTACAAATTTAACCATGGAGACTTTCTTAGTTCACAGTTTTCTTTCAGACATATTTGGAAGTGAGTGTATACAGAGTGTAATGAACAACGTGTAAGTATTTTCTAGAAATTTTTCTGTTCTATCTACTAAGAATCATTATACTTGCAAACTATCACACCCAAAGACTTATCTTCCACTTCATAAGTGGCCTGTCTTTTCTCCAAGACTAATTGGAATTCAAATACTCATAAAGAACTGAAACATACAGTTCAGAAATATTAATTCTATGCAGCACAAAGAGCTGCCACTTGAAATCACAAAACAAACCTAGACAACACAGTAATTAGCCTGTTCTTATTTTAACCCGATACTATTGAAGTGTTTGTAACACTTCTCTAAAATTCAGGAGTAGCACACAAGCAAAAAGCTTCCCATGTGCCACCGAAGAGGCATTTAAAATTGCCTAAAGTTGAGGCCTTCAGAAGCGGCCCTTGGTAGTTATCACTAAAAATTTAGCAACAAGTGTCTTACATATTATCTTACCTTTGAAATATAGGTAAGTTTAATGACTCCAACAGGTGGAGATCCAGAGGGAAGATTCTGAAACAAATCATATGTTACAAAGCAACACTAGTTTATTCTCGTATCACAGTCAGTGTTTACGCATAAAAAGCAAATAATTCCACAAACAAAAAGAAAATTCTATGTGTTTTCATAGACAATACACAATGTATGCTTGAAACAGGATCTAAACTACTTGTTTATTATACACACATCTGTTAATCAACTAAAAACAGAAAGACTGCTAGAAACAATACAAATAGTAATTGTTTCAGAGGTTTATGTATTTTACTAGAGGAAAAAGGATTCTTGCAGGTCTGCATCCAGGAAATCCGGAAAGAATACTTTTTCCTTAACAGATGTTGGAGTCTTATGTATTTTGACCAGGGCAGGCGGAAGGGACAAGAAGTGACATTCACCTATTACGTCAGATACTTCAAAGGCCATCTCACATATTTTCCAAAATGGATTGAAAAATCATAGTCTTTTCATTTAATATTAAAGTTATTACAGGGAAAGACCATGGTATTTTCTAAAATTGCAGTTAAGCCTAAGTGTATTTACAATCCAAAAAGGAGCTGTCCGTTGTTTTTACATCCTTGCTTAACATACTAGCCCTAACATTTACATTACTATTCACAACCAGCTAGTAGTCTAGAAATATAACAGTTAAAGAACTGAGCATCACAAAACACGGATAACTTTTTTATTAACTGTTTCTGATGAAATAGTCTTCCTAATTTTATTCCTTTAAATAGAGCATTGTTTTCCATATACTTTTTTCCATTACAATTTTTACTTTCAAAATGGCCCTTTATGTTACAGTATCATTCTTCCCACTACAGGCCTCCCTGGAGACCATAGGGATGGTACTGCATCTGCTCGCTGATCCTTTCCCCAGCTAAAGTGCTTTTTTCACACTATTCCATAGTGTCTTATGAACTTCTACATCGCAAAGAGGAGCCTAATGGTACCCACAGAGTCAGAAAGACAAACAAATAATTGGTTTATATTCCATTCCTATTTCAAAGGTAAGAAGTAGGTTAGGTTTACTATAGACTGGTAACACTGAAATCTAATAAAAAAAGTCTTCCCGTTCTGCCCAAATAAATAAATTTAAGTTTTACTTTATCAGAATGATTTTGATCCCAGCATATACCAGTTTTATATTCTTTATATTAGGATAAGAATGTGTGGTTAATGGTGGACTTAAAAACATTATTTCTTTGAACAGCAGAACTGATTTTCACAGATACAAATAGAGCACTTATCAGCAACAAAGGGCCCAGTGAAGTTCTGCACACATCGTAGACTCATCCTATATGAAGAGTTTCATCACTACAAGCATTAAGAATGGTCTCCACACAGTGGCTCTATAAAAGCTCTGTAGTTCTTCAAAACTAAACCAGCAGCGGAAGAAAAATCAAGAAGCTTCAACTTGCCCCTTGCAAGGCACCCTTTCATTTGTGCATGAACTCTAACGTTAAAAAAAAAGATAAGAAAGCCTCAACTAAAAACTTTAAGAGGCTTGCACTGCAAATATTAGTCTTAAAACTTCCGATGAACTGCAATTTCTATGGCCTTTCAAGTTTTTGCCCACATGCTCTGGTTATATCACAGGAGAAACTGAAGAAAAGAACTGCTTCATATCACTCGTTGAGATCAAACGTTTGAAATCTTATTTCCAGAAATTATTTCTTTTTTCCCCTCAGTAAGAACTTCTGAATGCTTCAGTCACAAGTCACATTCATTGAATTACATACCGTTTAATTATTTGTTTTTCTGTTAGTTCCTTTGAACAGTAGACTTCTACTGCATTTTAACTGTGCTCTTCCTGGCAGAATGCTACACGAATATTCTTCTGGCAGACAGTTGTCAGCTGACCTAGATCCTACGCTTTCACTGTCTCTGTACCCAAATCCTAAGCAATTATCTGTTCTCCCCTATGCTAGAAAACACACTGATGCATGTACATTGTAAAAGTAGCTTTTATATAAAGGATGCTCTCCATCATGATGGATACAGGCTTTTTGCATTCACGTACCATTCATGCTGTACTGAAACGGCAAGCATCATTAGAAATTGCTTTTCAATGACTGATTCAGTTGAAGTAACATAGAACTGCTAACTGACCCATGCAATGCAAGGAAAACTATATACTTCCACACAGGGTTAAAGGTGAATTAAAAGACCTGAAATAATGAAACCAGTATGTGATTCGGCTCATCTGGTTATATTGTATAGCACTACCTAGTGCCCGCAAGAACCTGCAATGCACATTCAAGACACCTGATAGAAAACAAAATAAATATAGCACATCATGATTCAAAACAAATAACTGATGTACATGTGGTATCAAATTCAGATTCCTATCTGATCCGCAATTCTCTGGTCAATACTTAAGATTCCATATATCAGCAATTCACTGATGTTCACGTTGTTTTTAAGGTTTTACTACTACCTGCAATTGGTAATGTCTTAAACAGAAATATGAATTATATTTTTTCTTTAAAATAGTGCACATATTAGCAAAGAAGAGACACTGATTTACAATTAGTTCACTTACGTAGCTTCCCCCTCTCCCCTCCCAGCTTCCAGGTCCATAAATTAACATTAAACCCCATTCTTCCTAAGTAAATTTGCTAAAATTCTGCAAAAGTTTAAAGTGATAGAAGCCAGATAACTATTGCCAAGAACATCTCACCTGTGGGTTATCCATGTACCACACCAGACTGTCTTCTCGTGTGTCCAGAATGAAGTACCGCCGCAGAAATTTTCCACTATTCTCATTTTCTTCAATATCTAGGAAACCACAAATGCGATTCTGACGATCCACATAAGGCATTTCTGACTCTGAACATCACACTGCAGAACAAAAAGCATAGTAGTTAAGCAAAGTTCCTCGTTACTAATTTTAAGACTGTTCTGTGCCTACCCACGATATTTTGAGCAGTTTCAACTAGTAGCTTAAAGAAGGTTCTACAGAAGATAAGTAAGGCGTTGCTGTTTCCCCCCCCACTACCACCACTGAATTTTTAGATAGGTCTTTCTTACTTCTTTGAGGCATGTTGTTAGGATATCTAATACCCTAAGTGCAAAGATACAAGTGGTAAATAGTAGATGAGCATCAAAACCAGCTTTTACAAGATCACTAAAGAATAATCAAAGACTCTCCTTCACAACCTGCACAAAGTTGAGATAATGCTAGGTTCACACTTCCTTCTTTGACATTGCCTTTCATGGTCAAGAAAGGATCTTTGTCAGCAGCTGTACTGTCCAACGTGAATTTTCATATTTTGCTTAGGCAAATTCAACAAAGAGGCTTTTGGAAACATTGTTCACATTTTTCTTTTCTCCTACAAAAAGAACTTCATGTCTAACAATGTCTAAGAACAGACATCTTTTCATCCTCATACATTAAATAGTCAAAATGAAGTTGTATGTGCAGCAACAGAGATGTGAACACACTTGCTAGTCCAAAACTGAAATCCTCAGTATCCATGTGGTACTAAATTTGAGGGTGGTAGGCTTTTTTTTATTTTGGGTTGGGGGGGGGGGTGTTTGCCTTTTTTTTGTTTTGCTTTAAAAAGTAAATAAATAAAAATCTGTACTGCTGATCACCTATTCCCATTTTGCCTGCTTCACCTTTTATAGCTCTTACTGCAGGCTATTGCATCTTTTTTTTTTTTGCTTCCTTTTATTTTACAGGACAGACATTTTACCTTAAGAGCCAGCCTTGTAAGACCAAAGATAAATTTGCATACTCATCTAAAAATGGCAATAAACCAACATTTAAACATGAAAAAATCAGGTTGATGCCAATCTTTCCCAGAGCAGGAAAGAAACAATTCAGTCTTCTTTACATTTTGTTACAAAAATCAGAAATAGTACATATACGAAAATATTAATATTAAACATGAGACATAGAAGGTTTAAGCACTTCACACTTTTCATAACATCTTCCAGCTTTCACTGTGTAATATGGAAGTTTCTTTTTAATATTTCTTGAAATTGTTTACCTTTACTATCTCCTTGCTTAAAGCTATTTGATTTAAATATAGTTATATTCACACACAATGAGGCAGACACTTGATAACTATCTGTAGCTAGCTATTGATACACCACAGTAAAACAAGCACATTTTAAAGTGTTTATTTTGGGGAATCAGATATACAGATAAGCATATATTTATTTTTGGGGATCAGATATACAAACATGTAGATATATGCTTGTATTTACAGCTGTCATTTCATATAACTAGAATACTAGTCAAATTTTGCTTCAACCACTTTGAGAAACAATTTTTTAAAAATCTGTTATGACTTTGATACCATACTAGAAGAATTTCTAGTAAACATTTTTAAGCTCTTTAACTCAATCTGTAAAATAAACAACCTTTTTTGTGCTCAACAGCAAACTAATCCTCCGGTACGAACTCAAGTCTGATACATTAAGTTTGGCATGAGGGACCAGATCTAACAATCTCAATTCAGTAGTATTTGCAAAAAGTTGAAGAGATTGCAATATCATAGCGATGACAGACTATTAAAGATGTTAATGGTTTGGGTTTTTTTAACATAAGCTGTTAAATTCCTACAGTTAAATGCATTTTTGTGTGTAACAAAGTTAACACGATTCTGTTTGAGATGCAAGACATTTTCTATATAGCTACAAGGACATTAAGTGTGTATAAGCCTTCCATTAAGTGCTTGACTGATTTGTTTTTCTTTCTACCTCCAAAAGGTAAAAGAGACTCCGTATTTAAGGTATGCCACAATGGTTTAAATCTTCAAAGGCATAAGTTTGTCCTTCAATAAAGTAACAGAATTTACTAAGGTAATCTAAGTTTTATTGGTATGTTCCTCAATTTAAATATCACAGATCTAAGACAAGTTCTGCAACCAAGTTATAACTATAAGTAACAGCAAAAACAAACACTTGAGCACTCTTAAGACAATGTCATAATCATAACAAACATTCATCAGTAATTCACATGCTGGCTCTTGAGATCACTTTACACTGAAGCAACATCTCACTATAAACACATCTGTAGCTAGGGGCAAGCTTAAGGGTAGCTGTTCTCTACATTATACATCTAAACTGGCAGAACTTGGCATCACACATTGTTTTCATTTAAATTAATATAAAAATTGTCATTTACCAGTATTGTCCTAAGTTGTGCCAGGTGGTCCCTCAACAAAATATACAGCACTTCCGGGACACCATTTCAGCTTAATATGTTTATGAAGCCCAGAAAAGCCTCCTGCCTAAAAAAAGCAAATATTGGTGGCTGGTTTCCTGTTTGAGCAGGCTTAAGCTGTGTTCTCCGCAGATGTGACGAAAATGAAACAAGGAAAACTTGTTTTTGAAACAAGATACAGATTGATTAAGACTCCTTGAATAAAACCAACTGAATTTTCAAAGCACTTTTCCCCTATAGGAGAATCTATGTTTCAAAAAACCTTTTAAGAAAAATGAAAGGAGGATACTCATAATGCTCCATTATGAGCATACAATTACCTAAAGTTGAAGCACTCCAATACTTTAATTTTTTTTTCCACGGCAAAAGACAAAATTCAGAAGCTTTCTCTTATTTGTCAATAAACCAATTTTCACAGAAAAAAAACCCTAAATTCATACAGATTTTCTATTTCAAAGTACTACTAACTAATTTCTAGCCTACAAAATTATACTATTTGCAGTTCCTTTGTCCTCTGATGAAAATACAGGATAAACTATGATTAATTTTAAAACTTTAGTTATATAATTGCTGTTTTCCTCAAATTAGTTCAAAATCCCTCATGTGATTACTGACATCTACCAGACTGATACTCTTAAAGACTAAGAGATAAAAAACCCTTTAACTTTATTATAAAATTGAAATTGAACATAAAATCATGCAATTGTTTTCTGGTTTTAAAAGTCTGCTTCCACCACATTACACCTTGGCAAGATTCCACTGTAAATTAATACCAATTCTATTCAGCATTCATTAACGAAGTACAATTTGTAATGCACATTAAAAAAAAAAAAATCAATTTGTGCCCTTCTTCCAGTTACTAAAGCAACTGAACACACATGATAAAACCACTACTACGACACGCTTCCTGGCAACGCTACAGAGACCAAAAAAGCAACAACGATGGAATTACCACTTTACTTCTGAAGACTCATAAAAGGAATTGCAGAACTCCAACATTAACTCCTCAGTGTAGGAAATCTGGCTGGAAGACCACCAGCCTAACAATTCACCAGAACTTCAACTTAAAAGTGTCTTCAGAATACGGATCCTGCCTTACATAGATAGGATTTATTGTTCATGAAGTTATTATTTCAGGTGATTATAAAACAAAAATCTCCAAGTCTGTGTACGTTTTACAGCTCTTATTACGTGCACACTTAGTTATTTTCTGCAGCAGAATCTGCAGCACAGAACATTGTAATAACTCTTCTGCCCATTTTTAGAATCAAATATTATAAAAAGATTATGAGTTCTTAGAGAGAAAAGCTGAAGGCATCAAACCTGTAACAGAATACATACAACTTCATTTTATTTTGCCTTCCCTCTCCAGAGTTGGGGGGGCAGGGGAGGGAGGAGACATGGGTCAATGACATAGTGCTACTTCAGAAAAAATGTCCCTGTGGCCCATTTCCTCTTGGTTCTCGCCATAATTCACCAGAAGCTAAAATATTTTTGAAAACTCATTTTGATGTATATTGACACTCATCTGTAAGAATTCAGAAAACTTGTAGCTCCTTAAAATTCCTTCTTGGAGGGTTGTGTTATAATCCAAACAGGAGGTCTCACTTATTTTTGAAGTCTTACATCCCTCTTTCTAGTGGTGTACTAATTTAAGCAGGTACATACCTCATCAGGCCAGCTTCTCTCAAATTTCCCGTCTCACTGCTCTCTTCCTCTGCGGTACACCATATACCAACACTCCTCAACATTTGTATCACAAACTGAAGGCTGCATGGCCTCCTGGGCACCACTATAAATAAAAGTCACAGATCACCTTCTCCCAGTCTATAACTGTAAATGCATGACTGCACAACTAGAACCTGCAGAGGCACACAAGCATCTCGTTTTCACCATTTATAACAGATGGCTTAAACTCTCCTACACTAATTTCTATTTTAGTTTCACACCAGCACCTGTTCTTGAGTTCACCTCCTTTACAGTTTGGTTGCAGCCTCCATATCTTCAAGTACAAATTCTATACAAGACTATTAAAGCAGCATGCAAGGTAACATTTCTATGGCCCAATCTCTCCTTTGATAGCTAATGCTTGATTTCCACAAGTAGGCATAAACCACGGACCACTGGCTTCCAGTTCCACCAGAGAAAGTGGAACTTCATATGAATAAAAAGACCATGCAATAGGCTTTGCACTATCCACATGAAAGCTTGATTAAGAAATACAGCAAGATGAGCACTGCTCCTTAATACCTTTTAGCTTTATTTCACGTGTTTTCCCCAAGCTTTGTGTATAATTTTATTATTATTTTTATTTCTTTAATTTAGAATAACACTTTTACTTCCTGCTCTATTAGCGTATGGACATTTTGACCTTCGGATTTAACTTACCACAGGAGATGACTTTGGGGTTCTTTTTCTCTTAGCTAAGAAGATTAAGAAACATACATTACCTACTTAGTCATCTCTGAAATGATGAACAACATTCATAAAACTACACTTGATAAATATAAAATGATGCCATGAGTCATGCCCATCCCTCCTCCCCACCCCCCTTTTTAAGCTCTACTATTTACACTAGCTCCATCACCACAAAGGGAAGGTAAGTAAGCAGCATCCCCAGCAATCTCCAGTCTTGCCTGCAGTTCCAGGGACAGCTTAATTATTGAATGCTCTTGGCTTTTGCCTAGGCAATTACTATCAGCTTCCTGCTGTAAATCAGCTACTCTCCAGTTGGTCATCTCTTTTACTGGCCATTTACTCCATTTACTGACTCCCAAGGGTAAGGGATGAGTTCAGACTGTCCTGCTTATACCTTGAAGAACACAGCAATGAAAGCTTTCCTTCTTGCATACAGTCAGAACAACAGAGAGGAGGGGGGGAACAAAAAAAACCCCAATCCTGAGACAACCAGCTCAGAACAGCCTCTGAAAACAACTCACATAAATCTTCCAGGACAGTTGTTCAAACGTCTTTATTTTCAGTCCCTTGAAAATCTTCCAGTAGAGGCAGAACACTGTATAGATAATTTAAACTGAGAGACAATGTCTCTGCTCATCTTTCACAAACCCCTTAAAGCCACGATTTCCTAAGTACCCAAAACATGACAGAAAAACACTGATCCAGGAGCTGGAGAGATGACTTGGGTACAAGTCTGATGACAACCAAAGATAATTTAGGATTGACTGTTTTAAAATGGCATGCTGAGCTCTTCTATTTCCCAAAGATCCTTCACTGATTCATTTTTGTTCTGGAGGGCACAACAGACATTGTATGCTTCTGTTAAACAAAGACGACATGACTTTGATTTGCTGTATGAAACTATTAGCAACATTTTAACTACATCTACAAATGAGAACTGGAAGTCTCCAAGATATGCTGCCCCCTAAATTTAGATTCCTTCTCTAAAGTGGTCAAGAAGAAGGAAAAAACGCAGCTGCACAAGGCCAGTAATCACCTGGAAGAGAATTCCTAAGCATAAGTTAATCTTCAAAATTAAAAAACTGGAAATAAGTACCAGTAGCACTGACCTCTCCTATCCCTGATCAAACTATGAGGCATATCAAACAATACATCCCTCCCCCAGTACCTAATCCAACTTCCAACCAGGCCACAATATAGAAGAATCATCATTTGCACTGATGAATCATCTAACAAAACCAGCAGTCTTATCTTGCACTTAACTCTTACTCAGTCATCATTGTCTTCAAAACGCATCTGATCTGCTGTTTTCCAGGAAGACTTGTTAAATCAGGGTAAGCCAACTATTCCCTTCTTTTCCAGTGTACCTCAGCAAGTCAAATGACTATAATTTTATTCCATACTATCTACAACTTAAATGCTACAGCATTAATCCTGGGTGCTTTCAACGTCCACATATAACCAACAGTTATTAAAATATACATTTTAACAACAGAAATGCATCAAAGCACACAGTTTGGTATACCTTCTTTCAGTACAGATTCAATCCAGTAAAACCTGCAACACCCCAAGACCCTTGGTATAACAACACACCAATGAGAAACAGTTGGCTCAAACTGAAGTGAGAAACAACCGAGATGCAGTTAACCACAAAAGATGCATGCCATTAATGAACACAGACCACCACCTCCCTCCCTACCATGCTGGCGGTTAAGGTTTTTCACAGCCATTTTGGTCTGCCTCCCAACTCCAGACACACTGCTCGCCAGAAAGCTGCAATCATTCACCACGAACAACGACATCGATCCACGCACAAACTCTTCATCTTTAGGCTAAACTGCAGAAATGTTACCTTTGTCTAGGTAAAAATTTCACTATGTTTCAGGGGAAGACTGGAGTTCTAAGGAAAAATGTTCTGAAGTTACCTGAATCCATCATCCGCTGGCCTATTTCAAATACTGATCTACAAGTTCCACGATGGAACAGACTGGTACTTCCTCAAAAACTTTTGCAGGAATTTCTGTAAGTGATGTTTTGTGCTCTTAATTGAACTACTTTCCTCCATTTTAAGGTATTTGCAATAGCAGCCAAAGGCTCTGGGATATGATGAAATGAGGAAATGCACTGCACAGGATGCAAAATTCCTCTCTATCACTGATCTCTTAAGAGAGCCAAAACAAAAAACCTCACCTATTAATGGTTTTTGCCTAGCTAAAACAAGTATTTTAATTGTCCCTCTAAATGCACTGAGCTAATGCAAATAAAAGGAAGCATCCTGTGCAGTGAGGCCATTATAAAAGACACTCTTGAAATTTATCTATTAATAACTTATGAGTGATGACTAGCCTAGAAAGCAATAAAGTAAAAAAGTTAAAAGACAAGGAAAGAATATGTTCAATAACGCAAAGTTTTTACAACAGCCAGAAGTACAGTTTTCATCACTTCATATTAAGTCTAGGTAATACAAAGTTACTCAAAATGAGATATAACCAGAGATGAGTACAACAGAGGAAAACAGAATATAGTTACCCTAATTCACTTTGACTTATCTCATACAATCCACAAAACAAATTTTTAAAAGCTTATTAATTTCAGTTACAGACTAGTTAAAATGCTTAATAATGCAGGTTCAGAGTTGATTATTTACAATTATTTTTAATGTTATTATGGGCCTTTTCAAAATTTTAAATAAGTGCTGTATGTAAAACTCCAAATATGACAAATTAGGTCCTTGTTCTTGAAAACGCTTACATGCATTAGTCTATAGAAATTGTTCCATTCATGAGAACTAAACCAAATTAAAAATTAAGCAGACAATAAGCACATTACTTATTATTACTAGTTACTCATTAGTAAAAAAACTGTTTAATTTCAACTGCTAGTAACTGTTTCATCTAGGCCAACCACTCCGAGAACTCAGATTCCACACACTGCCAGCTATTTCAAATTCAACCCAAACTTGTCTTCAAATATGAAAGGGCAAGAGTCTCAAAAGCATCCCAATGACTTCAAAGCACAAAGACTATCTCCATCAAACTACAAATCCTGATGAAGCTTATTTGACTTGAGGAAGTTCAATACAAAAAAGAAGGTGAGGCTGGTTAAAAAAAAGTTTGCCATTTTTGAGCCAGTGTTGCTGATTTTCACGCTGAATCCTGAGTACAAACTCACCAGCATAAACAAACATAGACCTTCTTCCTGTCAAGTATGTAAAAAATCAAAAGGCCAGCTGGTTAGGAAATTAACAAGTTGAAAATATCTTCTTCAGTTTTCACAGAGTACTCTTACATTGTTAAAGAAATAGCAGCATGTACATAAGAGTGTGTCAAAATAATTTGGAAAGTACTACTTAAAAAAACCATCTGCCTCAGCACCAAAACGTCGTGCTGAATACATTGGGTAGAAGCCAAACAGAGGGAAACTTAAGAGAGCATTGCAGTAGTAAAAGATTATCTTTTACATATAGATCCAAAGGCAAGATCCAAGTTTACATGCAAGCATATCATACTCAGACTAATTCCATTAAACTGTACATATTTAAGACACTCTAAAGCCAGCTCTGAATAGCTGAATACCTGCGAATTGTGATTTCACATTACATATGTCTACTAGTAGCACAACATATTACAGGCCATCTGAACACAGGTTTAAGACAACATTTAACAATTTTGTCTACAGTGAGCTCAGCACAAAGCAAGCAAGCATATTTTTTAACGCTCATAACCAAACTGTGGAGTCTAACAAGGACTGTAAATCACTTGATTTTTCAGTTAAAGTATCAAATAATGAAAAGAACACTATCAGATGAATATTTGGTTTGACCTTTTTTAAAAATGTAAAAGGATTTAATGAAACCAAAGCACACAAAGCAAGTAACTGATTATCAAATTTGATTTTACAGATTTAATTTTGCATTTTTTTTATTCTGCATTGAATTTGCTATGGTACATCTACATTAATACCTTGGGAAGGAAAAATTGTTGCCATTAAGATTTTACCTCGCTGTTATTTTAATACTGTGGGACTTTACAGTACAGACCACATTCAGTTCATTGCATAAGCCACTATGTAGGCCAAAATTCCCGCTACTGCAAAGACTAGATATCTCCTCCAGAATCTAGCTTACTTATCAATCATGTTAGCACTACACAAGGATTCACAGCGATTAGGACTAATCTGAGAGCTCTTCAGTAAGCACAAGTTAGTGAAAGTTCTTTAGGACAAATAAGGCTTTGTCTGTCTCATGTAAGTGAGCCAATACTCATTTACAGAACACATGCCAGCTCCTGTTTACCGTGGTGGGAGGAGAAAATTAAGCTCCCATCAAACAGCAAGGTTTCCAGGTCGTTACCTCCCCGCGCCCCTCCCCTCCCCCTGCTTTTTTATACTTCTTAAATTAAGAAAATGAAATCCCACTCTGGTATATTAAATGAAAGCCTCACCTGACACAGAGAGAAACCCGATAAAATAAAAGCTTATCTGCAATGATAGGTTAGTGCCAGCACACTAACACTTCACTTGAAGCACATACTTCACTATAACTTCTCACACTACTCACTTCCAGCAGCCTTCCTCCTTGGAAGCAAGCCGTAAGCCCAAGGAATTGTCCTCACATCAGGTACAGCCCATGTCTGGCTGCTGACCTTCTTCCTTACCTTTCTTCTTAAATGTGCAATGACACAAATACCAGTTTACTGCACAGCTGTTGTTCTGCACTGACACTGGTGTTTCTTAAAGCATAAATTACCATGCATATGGAGAATAACAATGCTCCACCTACAGAGTAATCCCAATACTACCAGGAAGTCATCAGGCTCCTGGCACTTTGCAGGATTGCTGCCTGACCTACACACAGCGAGACGGAAATACTCCAGAAGAATTGCAAGTCCTGTGTATGTGCAACAACATGCCTGGAAATCCTGAACTTACCATGAGTATGCAACAGACTGGGTTTCAACATACTGTACTGCAGCCTTCCCCCAAGAAGGGAACAAATGGACCTCCCTAAGAAATCCTGCTCCTCCACCCAAAAATCAGGGCACCAGCACAAATTAGCAAAACAGTATAAATAAACTGAACTTGATTTAAGGAAAAAAAAAGTTAATGAGAAAACAAAGAAATATAACCAAAGCCTGAAGTCCTGAATAAGCAGGAACACTTCTGAA
The DNA here is from genome assembly GCF_018139145.2 of Gymnogyps californianus. Lineage (NCBI taxonomy): Eukaryota > Metazoa > Chordata > Aves > Accipitriformes > Cathartidae > Gymnogyps > Gymnogyps californianus. Next base: position 5,626,956 of record NC_059476.1, read on the forward strand.
GCAAGAACATCCTCTAAGCACCGCTACCTAACTTTGCAGCACTAGTGCACATACAGGCACTGAGTCTACTCGCTATAGAAATAACTTGCCAGATGAATTATTAGTACGGCCTAAATTCCCATTTGTTATTATAAGCCTCCCTAAAGAGTTAACCAATATATTTAACAACATCTTTTGAAGTGCAGTTTTAAGAGGACTGCTCACTCTTACAACAAACCTGACATGTAACTGTTTTAGCGTTTAACAGAAGAACACTTAATTAAGTCACTAGTCTGAACAAGTTCAAACACATTTTCTTGGACATGGGATGTAAATGTGGTGGGTACCAAAGCACCCATGGAGAGCATACACATCAAAACAATTACATATTAAACTAATGAATTTATCACCTATCTGCCAGTGCAGAGAGACTGTTCCTGGGAGTGTTGAGTCTCAACAATGAAAACACATTTGCAAAACTTGGTAATTGCTGTCTAGTCTACATTTTCAGTTTATAGCAATGACAATACCATCTTATATTTCCACCAGAAGGATTTTAAATCCAAAATACTTTTAGCTCTATAAAGTTACTAAAGACTCTGCTCTAAAGAGGTGGCTGCAAATTCTTTTCCCCCTTAGAGGAGTGGGGAGGTAGAGAAGGTATCTTTTCTCAACCTCTTTCACGTGAAAAGTCAATAAATCAGACTGAATTTAAGAGATTCTGCCTATCATGCCAGCAGAACAAATCAACAAAATTGACAGCTAAAACCTTTGGATGTAATGGTTAGCTAGAATTAAAAGCATTTTCCAAAGAAAATAACAGTCGACAGAGGAACAGACAGCTTTGCTATTGTTCCCTGTGTGGCAGAATCATAATAGAAAAGATTTGCCTGGTTCATTCAGGTATTTTAAGCATTGGTTTTATACTTTGTTAAACAAACAAAGCAATGCAGTGCTCCTTAAAATTTTAAGGACTTGCTTTCTCTGTTTTTAACTGATCCAAGAGATTTCCAGTCAAAACTTCCCCCCCTTATTTTTCTGATTTTACTCCTCCTGCCTGAAGCCTACCCCTAGCTTTTAACTTGGGCAGTTTCTTCAACCTCTCCCTCCTAGCACGACGGAGCTATATGCCCCACGTTACCAGGGCACCTGAACACATCAAAACCTGACTGACGTACCCTTGTAACACTTCTGCGATGCAGAGAGCTGCTACTGCTCTGCAGTTTCAGTATGAGAATGGAGGGACAGAGAAGCAGCTTGTCCCAGGCCACACAAGAAGCTTTTGGCAACACAGTGAGCTGAACCTGTTTCCCAAGTCCCAGAGCAGCAACCTCACCACTGAACCACCTTTCTTCTACGTAAAATACCTGAAACTATTCAGATTTTCAAGGCAAAGGCATATGTTCAAACCTGAAAACTGTTTAAACTGTTGAATGCCACAAATGTCTACCAAACCTGCAACTCCCTACTCGTGCAGATAACATCTGTTAAAAGTAAGTGGCTCATACAGTTCTGCACCAGAAAGCTTAATAAGTTCCTTCTCCAAGATTAAAGAAACACCTACACATTCTAGATGCTTCTGCAAGTCCCTGGAGGGAGAAAATGCTGCTCAGTGCTGAGACAATGAACCAAGCTTCCTTCCTCAACAGCAACAAAACCCTGCTGCTCTACCTAGCACTAACAGGAAAGCGTTATTTATAAAATTGAGCCATATGTGAATACGTATCTAAATGTTTCTCAAAGTTAGGCTACAGCATGTATCAAGATAACCTTAGACTTACAAATTTTCAAAGTCCTAATTTGAGAGATCAGTACAAGAGTAAAAAAAATTTTGAAACAGCTCAGCCATATCTCCCATTCCAATTCATTTCAGTCATTCTGTGCATTAAAGTGTAACTTCAAAACCTGAACTTGAACCGCACTTGTTACTCCGACCTCTTCAGCAGGCAATTTTTTTTAAAGCAGCTACATTATTTCTGTATGTCAGATAAGCTCACTAGAATGTTGATATTTATGTTTCTTAAATAATTTTATAAAGCATTGAGAGCAACACTTCTAGCCATGTCTTGTTGCATTTAGGCTCAGAAACAAAAGAATACAGGTACTGACTGTTGTATTTCTTGCATCATTTGTTTCGTGGTGACATCTACAGTACTTGCTGCACTTTGTAAAAATGTTTTATGCTAAAGTCAGTTACCCAAATTCCCATATTTTGGCACTGAAGTAAGTTACTATCCTGTATTTTCATGCAATAATACAACTGCACAAAGGTTTATTTGGCTCCCAATCCCAATAAGTATTTTCTAAGAATGTTTCCATTGTTCATAATTATCAGGGGAAAAAAAAAAAACATCTTGCAAGAAAGATACATGCTCTTGTATCACAACCCATTGTTTAGACAAACACTGATGTACAACTGGATACAAGAAAGAGCACACCACAGCATGCAAGGAAACTTCTCACTTATAACATGCACTCACTTCCCAATGCTGCTGGTTTGCTGCATTTTGAAGGAACTATATTCACTATGATAACTGTCAGCTTAAATAACCAGGAACATTTAGTAATAAAGACATCGATGGAATTCTAAATCTACTGGCATAGACTAAGAATTTTGCAGGCCTGGCAGTTTGGGTTATGTCCAACACTACACTGGAGACTGTATTACAAGTAGAGATCTGTTCACATTTCAGTAATGTCCTCAAGTTTTTTCTAATCTGTTACAGTCAATAAAAACTGCCTTTTGCTCTTCCTCTCTTCTACACTAACTCTCTGACATACAGTCAGCCTTTACTATTTCTGCTGATACAGCTCCCTTGCCTTCTGAAATAAGCCACAGCTACCTGGAAAAACCAAGGCCTTTTCCTGCATTCACATCTCTTCCTTGTATACACGCCTTCCTTATTCCCCATGCGTGTGTCTGTCTTCTGTCACTCAGTTACTACTCCTGAGGAAGAATAAATACAGTGGGAGAGGAGGAGGAGGAAAAGCATCAAGATGCTTCCTATTTTCTTCATACACTGGTTCTTCTTTGTCTATTCTCTAATTTATATGAAAGCATTTGCTCCTCTGAAACATTTAAACACTGCAATATACCTGTCAGTGACCTACCATGCATCTTTTTCTTTATTTCTGCCTTTGAAATGCATAGCTATACAATGGAACATAAGGCCAACTGTAGTTATAAAACACAGAAATAGCTTAAGAAAACAGATTTCATCTTTACAATTTACTAACTTGAAGTTAATTTTTCTACACTAACGAAATAAAATCACAATGTTTAATAACTGCAAAAAGAACACGAGTCACACAAAGTTTTACTTTTTATGCAAAGCTGTCTCCAGCAGTCTAGTATTCAGTGATATCTAGGATACACAAAACCCCCGTGTATTATCTCTTGAATTATCACTTTCTGCAGCATCAGCGCTTATTTATCCCTGAATTAAAAGGCGCTCTTCCAAATATCAACCAGGCTAAGAATCTCTCTCTACCATGAGAGATTTCAGCCCACTTTTAACGCTTACTCACGTGACAAACACGAAAACAGCACTTCTACACTTCTCTGCTTTACATACCTGACAGTTTTATGTATTATTCCTTGTGTGACTCTCTCAAGTAAAAATAACGAGAAGTAGGAGACAAGACTGCAGGGACCTAAAAGGCAAGTCCACTGTTCCAAACCAGCTGTTAAGACTTACTAGAACGGAGCGAGTGTCCTGTGAATTTATCCAACGTGGAGCCTCATGAGAACAAGTGATAAAACATAAAGAAGTCTTCCTATATGTAACTGGATGTATAGACTTTCTCAAGGACTACTGAATTTGCTTTAAAGTAGCACCTGTAACTCAGTTGTGAAATAAACTGATACAAGACCTCATCATACTTCATAACTACTTTCAAATCAAAAGTATTAAAAAACTCCATCCTTAAAAGTGCAGTATAGTAAATTCATTAAGACAGAGTAACTCATTATAGAGCAACCAGCCAAAGTCGCCATGCACAGCTCCATCTCAGTTAAGACTGTGTTTGTGCTGCATCATAGTGAACACAGCCCAAGTATAAAAAGGAAGTGGACAAATCAAAGAAAAAAAAAAAACAACCAAAAAACCAAACCCTGCTGGATTCAACAGTGAGAAGCTATTCCTGGCACCTCACAGGCCCAAACTGTATGATCAAATATGGCTCTGTCTTCCAGTGTCATGTATGGGATTGGGTAATAGGAACAGAACAGAAAATGCATCTTTACAGGCATTATGGCCTCTTTTAGTAAAGTAAGCAATTTGTCAGAAGGCAACAAAAAAGCTGATGCCATTCAGCTTACTATATGCAGGGATGTCAAGTAGTCTCTTTAAAAGTACTATGCTTTTGTAAAAAGGTGAAGCATGGAGAGATCTAGCTCTTAAGAATCTTAAAAAAAAAAAGTAATTCTCCCTCTCAGCTTTACTCAGATAAGCAACAGCATTTTGCTCATGCCTAATTCATAAAGTTTAGCCTAACAAATTGATAACTGTTTCCCACTTGAAGATAAACCGTTCTTTTTGCTTGTTTATAAACTTAGTACATTGATTAGTGAAAATTAGACTTTTTTTAAAAAAAGGCCTCAAAACAGAGGCGTGTTCCCCAAAGAGAAACTGTTGTCCTCTTGATGTTACTTTGCAAACATTTTATGCAATAATATAATGCCTTTTATGAAGGTTATGCATTAAGGGAACCTAAGGAATCTGCACAATACATACAGTATTTAAGTCTGTATTAAGCTAGTAGCATGTCAAATGCCTATCTGGAGTTTTACATGTGCTAAAAACTGCAAATATGACAATATTAGTTACAGTTTAACGTTCATTTATAGTCAAGTTATCCATTTAAAGACACTTTGCTTCAGTAAATAACCAGCCCAGGTTACAACTAAGCTAGAACACAACTCAGAGGTGCAGGCTTGCATTGCTGGCACAGGCAACAGCTTTCCAAAACAGCCCCCTTCAGAACTAGCGCCTTCGAAAGCTAAAAGCAAACTAGCCACTAAATGTCAGCTGTCCCAATCACACTCAGCTCTCCTTGAAGCTGCAGCTTGAGATTTCAATATCAAACGCGAGCACAACGGAGAGAGGCCCGGCTTGGCAGCCGAGCAGGCGGGGTGCTCCGGGAGCCCACACCCTCCCAGGCACCATCACTGCAGGGCTCTGCCCAGATAAGATCGCTCCTTCCCATCATGCTCAAAGACCGAAGTTGAGAAGAAGACAGGAGAAGGAAAAAAAAAAAAAAAAAAAATATTACGGATAATGAGATCATCCTCTTACCTCTGGGGATGTGACAGAGCCTTGACTGCTTTACCAGGGCAATCATGCCACGGCCTCCATACACTGCCCCCGAGGTGAAACACGGGGAGAGCCCCCACGCCAAGGCGGCGGCTTCGAGGGAAAGCGAAAAGGAAGAAAAAGGAGAGGGAGGAAGGAGGGGAAAGGCACGAAGCGGCTACGACCGAGGAGCTGCACAAAGGCAGAGGCGTCGAGGGAACAGGACACTGCCCTGCCCGGTCAAACACCAGGCAAGCACGGAAGGAAGAGCATCAACCAGGCGCCTTCCCCGCCGGGCCGGGCCGGGCAGCCCCGCCGCCTCAGCCCCCCGGCCCCGCCTCAGCGCCCCCGCCCCGGGCCGAGGCACTTACTGGAGTCCAGGGCAGTCCGGGAGCCCCCGTGAGGAGAGCCGGGCCGCGCGGGGACCCGCCGCCTCCTGCCGCGCTCCCGGCCCGGCCCGGCTCGACTCAGCGCGGCGGGCGGCCCTTTCTATTCCCGCCCCCTTCTCCCTCCGAAGAAACTTCACCGCCTCCCGCCGCCGCCACCGACCGCGGCGACACCGCCGAGGCCGCCCGCCCCCCCGCCCGCCCCGCCGTGCGCATGCGCCGCAGCCCCACCTCCCGGGCGGCCCGGCGCCGCGGAGCCTTCTGGGATATGTAGTGCGGCGGGGGGTAGGCGCTGGTGAGGCGCGACCCTGCGGCGCAATGCCTGACGGGAGTTGTAGTCGGGGCCGTTCCCCCGGCGGCGGGGCCTGGTGCTGGCCGGGCCGCGGCTCACTGAGGCGGGGCTGGAGGTGAACGTAGCGCCGTGCACCGGGGAAAGCATCAGCTCTCAGCCGTTACATGGGTAGATGTGGCACTGCTTAAAGTAATCTTCTGCAGCTTTGTTTTTGAACATGCAATTACTTCGATTTTAATGTTAAATTTAATGGAGAGGGACCAGCAGAAAGGGAATTAACAGTCTGGGCGTGTGGAGACTCTTCCCCTACGCTTCTCACCGAAGGCTTGTCGGTTCAGGTGCTACCTCAAAGCTTTTTGAAGCCGTCACTCACTATGGTCCTAGTGGCAAATAACAATTTCCAGTAATGATATTTAACCAGTTCTAATGGGAAGTTACTTCTTTTCTAAGCGTATACTAAATTTATACTGAAATACTTAGTGTTTTCTGAAATAGTAATAGAGAATTTTTTTTCCTGGCTTAAAGCAGTGATATCTCTAAAAATAGAAATCATTTGAACGCAGCCGTTGCCTGTAAATACATCTTTGTTTCAAGCTGGCATTTAACAACCGTACTTCACAGTGAAACAAAAGCTGTAATCAGAGCACAACAATAAAAGCTGAAGTCAGCCGCAAACAATGCCGTACCATTCCCATGGCAACTTCTTCCTATCAAACCCTGGCTGGGTCACACACTCTGCAGCTGCACGAGCCAGAAGCTTTTCAATCTGGACTCCATTCACAATTATTCATACATTTTTTTGACGATTTTCCCTTAACAGTGTTTTACTGGAGTTAACGTAAGACAATTAACAGTAGCCAGCACCCTGTCCCTCCCCGGCTTGGGTCCCGAGTTGACATTTCTTGTGCTGACAGAACTATCATGACTGTGGCAGCTCATTAAACGACTGCAGGATGTGGCCTGCCATTGTGCTGCGCGTGGAAGAGCCCTTTGCAAAAACGATATGCCCTTTTTGCAATCAAAAAGCCGTGCAATCAAAAGCTGTTTCATAACGCACGCGCAGAAGGTGGCAGACTGAAAACCATGGCAGTCTACACTCTGCGAGTACTTTCTCCCGCCTCCCAAACAAGGTTTGAATAACTATGCATTGTGATAATAGGACTCGGGAAAGGAAAAAAGAAGATGATTACATTTAAAAGAGGGAATATATTATACTGGAATCAGGTAGCAAACTTCAAATTGTAGTTTGCCGTATGTATTTTCCACATGGAAGACTACTGCAACCTTCCTTTTGAGATGGCCTAATTCTTCTGATGTTTGCAATTTAGTGAGGAGAAAATAATGTATATAAAGAACTATCTTTGCTTAAGCTGAGATACAAACTTTTTAAAATAGCCGAATTCTGTTAGTTGCACTGTTCACAAAAGTATATTCACGAAATATGCATGTGGGGAACCAAAAGATGAAGAGCTCAGCCATCGACCAGTGTGAGATGGAGAAGTCAGCTGCCACCGACGCCCATCCCTCTATGCAGCACATGGCTCTGCCCATCTCCTCTCCCCAGACATGCAGACTTCTGAATGCTTTTAAAATTGGCTCTAAACCTTCTATCTTTTATCCCTGTAATGTTGAAGAAGAAATATCCTGTGGCTAACTGGTATACAGAAATAAATGAGTTTGCAGCTGTGCCTAGAACACATGTATATTCATCTCTATGCTTGCCACAAATTTGGTAACATCTGGTCAATAATAAAAAGCATTGAAGTCAGGTGCTGTGGGTCAGATCCTTGAACTCAATATCATCAGGCTAACTTAAAGCAGCCTTCTATCCTGCTCAGCATTTTCTTGTTTGTGAACATTTAATTCAGTAGGTACAACTGCAGAGTACCTACTGGAAGTCTCTATACTCTCCTGCAAAACAAACATGAAATTTTAAAATAACACAGATTTAATTCAAGTGAGCATTGCTCCTGTTGACATAATCCCTGAGTTTAGTATTTCCTCTCCCCATTGAATTAGAACCACTGCTTATTCCTTCCTACCCCGTGTAGCAAGGGAGCGAGGACATGTCCTTCATAGCCTCTGAGGGTATTGTGCAGATAAACCAGACTGATCTTGCACAAGGCTAGTACAGGCTCATAGTATTTAATACCTCCTTTAACCTTTTCTTCTGTTTTCACATAATGTTTTTAAAGGATGAGAAGGAGGATGAAGATCGAGATTTTTCTCCCCCGTGAATTACACACACAGTGTAGGTGAGCACAACAAGGTATGTCTCGATGCTAAACCATTTAGGTACCAATCTTTCATATCCAAGACCACTTTATGTGCATAGAAACATAAATATAGTCGTCTCTACTGCCTTGATTTAAAACAAAACTTCCTTTCGGTAGGAGGCTGCTCAAAGCTGTATTGTTATGGTGTTGTACTGTACACTACTGGTACACAGGCTACCTAAAGCTCAGCTGAGCTCACTGACTTCAAGGCAATTCAATATCTTTAGTCTTCCTTTCTGTGGAGTGTGCAAATGTAACAGTTGAAAGAAATTGTGGTGACAAACAGGTAAACTTCAGATCTGAAGTGATTAGATCATGCGGATACTTTCCCATTCTTCTGCAATACAAAGTAGGTGTGTGAAGATCACAAGGGACAGAATCTATTTTTTACCTACCCTGCAATTTCTACAAATCTGCACTGGCTTCTGCCCCATGCAATGACACTGACTTCGATTTAGAAATTGGCTCGGAGCCCAGTGTATTCCAGCAGAATTATGAGACAGGCACTTATTTCCTCTCCAGTTGTCTCTATTCATAGTTTTCAAAAGCTGGCAGGTATTCTCAGAACAGTCTTCATGCCTGGCAAAAAATATTGGCAGGCCCCTTCTGTACTGATCCTTTCCTCAGGAGCTGCTTGTGATTCTCATCACTGAAACGGGCAAGAGAGTTTGGACATCAATTCCTGCTGGGATTCCAGTTATTCAAAATACAATCTATAATAAATAACATTTGGCAGGTGACCTGCAGCAATATGCACCTTTAAGAACAAGTGTTTATTTCACAAGGTATGGAAACTCCCGGTAGAACATACATGTATAACAGTAATACCCAAAGGAGTAATATGTATCTATCGTATCTATATGTACATGCAAATATACAGATATAAATATACATATCACATATATACCCTGTATATATAAATACACATCTTGCATGTCCTGGCAATGAAGCAGAAATATTCAACAATTCCAGAATATCCCAATTCTTAACTTTTCTAATTGTACTTTCATGATGGATAATTTTATCCAGCAGAGGAAGTTCAGCAAGTTTATACATATGCAGAAATAAAGAACTATGAACAAAAACTCACTTCATTGCTCTAAAGAAATTAATTCTGCCTTAGACAAAACAGTTTTGTTAAAACTAACAGTTATGTTACAGTGGAAAACAGGAAAAAGCCTGGCCAGTGAATTACTAAGTGTAGAGCAAAATGCTCTCACTATATTTTTTTTTTATGGGTTCAGTATTGCAAATTCCATCCACATGTAGTATGCCTCCTGTGCACTATTTTAAGAGGGGTGTTACTGAACTCAGTGGGACTACTTTTCTTAGAGGCTATGATCAGGCGAGGTTGTTACTCTGCTGACACCTTCAGTGTTAGCAACCAAGGAAAGCTTTTCGGTCATTAAACTTTATCCCAGAGGATGAACGTCTGAGTTTTCTGCAGTGGCATGGGATTGATTAGGTAATATTTATTATCTAATTAAATTATTTGCCATAATGTAGAGATAGACAAAAATTCTCCACGGTTCCTGTCAGTATGACCTGGGGAAGAGCGACCCTTCGTACCTCAGGGTTGCCTGTCACTGTGACTTCAAACACGTGAGCGAGACGGACTCTAAGAAACAAGGTGGTCTTCTGCACCTCGGGAGTACACCCTTGTTCACCTCCAGTTATGGACAGTTTCTGAAGCTTAAGAAGATAACAACACTGATGCCCAAGCTATCGCTAGCTAACAGGTAGTGAAGGAAAAACATCCGCTCCATCCCTGCAGGTAATTAGCTAAAGCACTGAAGAAGGAGGTTTCCCTACAGTCATTGCCTTACAGCAAAATGGTGTGTGTGATGGGCACCTTGAGGGCAACGCAGACGAATCTCTTCCCTCCACGCCTCCCAGGGGGAGGAAAGGAGCAGAAGCATTAAAATCCCTGCACATATAAGCCGAGAGATTAATTCAAAAGCTGGTTTAAAGCATATTTACAATATGCATTTTAAAGCCTCTAAGTGAGAGCCAAAACTTCATCTCTTTGATGAAATTATGTTGACAGAGCTTGGAAATTTAATCTCACATGGAGGTTGAATTCATTCAGCTTCAGCTGCCAGTCGTTGGATCTTGTTATTAATTTGATACTGAGGCAGAAAAGCACCCTGATGTAACTGCTGTGTATAAGTACTGACACACAGTGATGAAGTAATTTCTCAGCCTTTTAAGTAGTCCATTTCCCTGAAAGTCATATTTAAGCACTTTGAGTTTGTTAGCACTAGGAGTTTAATATTCTTATGTTGCAGTTGTTTGTCTCATTCCTATGTGCATAGCATTATGCTAAAATACATATGATGATTCTTCATTTTTTATCAAACAGTGCATTTTTATTTTTCTTCCATCATTTTTAGGTATAAAGTTTAATACTGAAAAACCAAAAGCCCTTTTTTCCCCCTTATTCTATTTTAGCCCAAAGCCATTCCACGTTAAAAAATGTGAATTGTCTTTAAAATATAAGAAAAAATTTGAAATGTTTTCTTCAGTTGGGGACCATCTTTTTCATTCCAAAGCTTAAAAGACGAGAGCTTAATCTTAGGGCGTATTCTGTACTGAAATATATGCGAACCGCCCGGAGGGCTTTCAGCTTGCACGGTTGTTTCAGTCACTTACTCAGCTCAGGATGGTGCTTTGCTTCTGTCTGTCGTTGGGCTCAGCAGCGGCATACCCTAGAGAAAGCCAGCACGCAATGCTTTGATGGTCTTGGGATGACGATAGAAGGTCAGGACGCCTGAGTTCGCTTTCTGGCAGCGTCACAGATGCGGTGCTGTGCTTCAGCAGATACCCTTCACCAGATGCTGGTTAGCGATATACACCTCCTCTTGTGAAGGGTTTGAGGTCTACCTATGAAAGTATACAACAATGTAAACATGAGTTATTACTAGAAAAAGTGATGCTTTATTGGAGCACACAGAATGTGAGACAGAGGCAATGAGATACACTTTTATTTATTTAATTTTTCACTACGCACTGTATTACAGAGATAATTTACGTTTATATTAGATAGTATAGTGCGGAGCAAAACAGATTGTTGAAGCTGCTCTCATTTGTACTTTTACCTGGAGCCATAACATTATACTTCGCCGTAACAACTCAGAGTCTCGGCGTGGCAGTCTAAGTCACAGTCCACCATGGGTGGAAGTAAGAAAGTTTTCATTCAGTTACAGCAAGATCCCAAAGTACGTTGCAATGCCCTGCCCTCGGCACACCCTTCTGACTTAGCTGTGGCTAATATTTCCCATGCAGGGGAATCCCTTGGTGATGGCACTCTGGGTTTCTCCATCCGGCTGTGCCAGGCGGCAGGTCGAGGCGGTGTGCCGGGCGGCGAGAGTCCCACTGCTGGTGCCACCAGCCCTCGACCCCTCTCGTCGGTACCCACTTATGGATGTGCTCCTCCAGCATGGAGCAGCCCCCACTGGGATGCCCACATAAGCAGCAGAGCCTTAGACCAAGGTTTTTAATAGGAAGAACAGCTCTGCAGGTGGACGTCCAAACAGCAGCATCTAAAAATGTACTGTTTAACGTTAGAGGAGTAACTCCAGGGGCTCCCGGTACAAGGTCAAAAATGCCTCAGCGCCATGACATAGAGCACAGCACCAGCACAAGCTCATTTGATAATTTCAGATGGGGTCGACGTTTTTCCCAGCTTACTGTTGCCCTGGCAGGCGCCGTGCCAGATCAGGTATCGCCTGGCTCTCTGCAGCTGGCGTGGAGGCGGCGTTAAAGCCGAAAGCTGGCGCGAGCTCCAGAGCACACGCCGCGGCTCATTCGGCTGCAATGCGATCGTGTGCCCACACAGCCCAGTCCTGACCCAGTCTGTGCTGGTGGGGGACGTGGAGCTCCGCCTGAGGAGCACATCTCCAGCCGGGCTCGGTCCCGCTCTCGGGGCAGCTGGAGGGGAGCCACCCTCTGACATCCCTGGGGCTGGGACTGGGCACGTGGGTCATCTCCGTGCGCACCCAAATAAACGTTAGACCTGCTCAGGAAGCCGCAAGTGTCAAGAGAAAGGTTGGCCTGGCTTCTCACACCGGGGCAGGTCAAGGCACTGCAGGAGCCGTTCTCCTTCGGGAGCAAGATTCCAGGTTGCCTTCAGAGCGGAGGACACAGCTCTTTCTGGTTCAAGATTGATGTGCCAGCTTCATAAGCCTTAAGGACATATGCTCAAAACGTGTTTTACTTTGTAAAAGCAAAGAGCTTTCTTGTTTTCTGTATAGTCAGGGAACGATTTGCAGGGCTGGGAAGTAGCTGATGTTGGTGGCCATTAAAAAATGTACAAGAATTGAAGTGTATGGAGACTCTGGTTAGCAACTAACATTGTAACTTTTAAGCTCATAAAATAAAATGAAAGAAGCAATTATTAAAAGTTGATTAAAAGATAAAGATATCTCTAGAAAATCTACAATATTACATTACACAGCTTCAAATAGATAACAAAAATAACAACTGTGCCTACATTTAAAAAGGAAAATAGAAACATTGGTTACCATTTCAGAGTATCTAGAAGGAATGCAAAAATCTTTGAATGTTCAGGTTTAGAAAAAGTGGGAAATTATGAGGTTCTGGTGACATTCCCAAATTCCAGCTTCTTAGCCCATCGGTGTCCCCTTCCCAGGTTGTTCCCTGAGTGCTGTTTTACATCTCCTTCAGAAAAAATATTTTGTAATGTCGTAGGTTGGTTTCTGAGCAGAAGAACTGAGCTCACTTCAGGCCTAGTCACTCCTGTAACTTACTTGGGTGAAATGCCTGTCATCCTTCTAGGGCAATCCCCATTTTTCCTACCTCATTACTTCTGAGGAGCTCCCAGTATCTCCCAGCATGATTTGCTTTTTATACCTCCCTTTGTGTCACCCTGCAAACTCTGCTGCCTTCGGTAATGTCACTTTTTATTTACATTGGAGGAAGGATTAAAATTGACCACTGGGATTAAAGCAGCTAGAAAGTTGGTCCCGAGCTCGACCAAATAAATTTCAGTGTTTGTAACTTCCAACTGGTCTAATTTTTAATATAGGAAGCCAAAGTCTTTGCACATTGTGCACATTATGCAATGGGTTACTGATGTAAACTGATTGTGAATATTTTGTCATCAAACGCTGCCCAACTCAGGTCTTACCAATTTAAAATACTTGCATCTTTATTCCATTCTCTCTAGGATTTACACTTTTATTGAAGTCAGTGCAAGAATAAGGCTTTTTTAGTATGTTCTTATGGAAATGGATGTAGTTATGACATTGTCTATAAAATCCCCTGATACCAACAGTACCTATCCAGAAGCCACCCTGAACTGATAACTGCTGATGGGGGAGACAGCCCAAGCCGGAGCCGGAGCCAGCTCCAGCCAAGCTGAGCAGGGGAACGGGGTTTTGCACCGAGATAGCGGCCCTTGTGCTTGGGGCACAGCGAGTACCCCCCACGGGGTACAGGGGCAATCATGGCCTCTCCTTCTTGGCCCCCAAGGATGCGTTAGGAGATAACAATTTTTCTCTGGAGCCCTTTTTCTAAGCCCTGTTGCCATCAACGAGTACACCCAGGGCTGAACATGGATGAAGTTGAACTGCTGCTGAAAATTATTTAACAGACAATGCGCCCTGCACCGCTCCAGATATTGCTCCAGCTTATCTGGCTTTTCAGCATTTCCTTTCTCTCCACAGATTTTCCACTCTTGCTAAAACCAGCTCCACTGGTTGTGGCAATAGCTTCGAGGGGTTGTGTAAACAGCAGCATTGCCAGGTCATCTGCGCCTCTGCTCAGCCGGTGGCAACGCTGGCGTCTCTGCTCCCTGCAATCTGTCATCCTAAAGTAGACAGATGTTGACAGCTGTTCTCATGCCAAATGCTACCTTTGCCGTCAAGCTACCGCGCTCATCCAGCCATAATTTATCTAAGTTAGCCAGGTGGCTTCGTATTTCAAAGGTAGAGACCCTGTTTCCATGGTAAGTGGACTGGATTTTTGTTTCTCCTGATATCTGGAATGGCAACATTTCCAGAAGGTGTGTTGGGCTGCTCTGTGACATTTTAGGATTTTTTTATTATTATTCCGTAGACAGCCAGGCTGTGAAATGCGTCAGTCTTTTTTTTATGACTGAGTGCAATGCTGATATTAATGATGAAAAGATGACTGGTTCTGTCAATCCTGTTTCGTCTTGGGGAGAAGAAAACAGAAGTGACTTATCCTTTGGATCATTTGGTAGGCTCGTCGCACCTTAGAAACATTTAAAAGCAACTGTAATGGCATGGGCCATGTGTCTGACTGGGAATGACTTCACTACTATGAAAATACCTCTGTAGAAGTTAAATAATGTCTTATGAATCACTAACACAAGGATGAATTAAGATTAGAAAGGAGTAAGGTAGAGCTGATGCAGGGGAAAAAAAGATAAATGTTTGATGGCAATTAAGATGCGTATCTTCCTTTTTATGGAGGTTAATTGAGTTATAGTTTTGTTAAAAGCATCTTTCAGTTTTGTTAAAAGCAGTAAGAACCCAACAGAAGTATCTTATGGTCCTGTTTTGAATTAATTATTAACCAGCAAGAGTAATCAAATTCATTAAATAAATTTGGCTCTCTCCGTTAAAAGCGTAGCAGCGTGGTTCGCAGTGCCAGACCATGGCCAGATCTGACATTTCTAAGGGAAAAAAGGGTGGGCAGAAGAGAGCAGCTGGGTTTTGTGGCAGATGCGGGGAGAGAGCAGAGGTGAAGCTGTGCTGGGGGGCAGCCCTGAGCCGTGCTGGGGCACAAACCTGCCCCTTAGGGAACAGCCCCACGGGGTTGCCTTACGTAGTTGCAAGTAAGGGCACGCTTATCTACCAAGCTCCGAGTCTGTAAATTGTTTTATGGTTTGAGGCTAGTGGGTAAAAAAGCGTCCCATTCGCTTAACAGCAAACACTTCCCTTGTTTGGAGTTGTACTGTCGTTTATTCCTTTTGCGCCTCTTTCATTTGAGAAATCAGCAGCCATCGCCGCCGGAGACTGGGGAATTTCAGCGTTGCTTCTCCTGGGCGAAGGCTGGGAGCATGGTATGGAGCTGGCTCTTTGATCTGTGGGAGTGGTGGTACCCACAGCGATGGGCGCCAGCCCGGACCGGTGCCTGTCTGCTGGGGAAGCATCCTCCTCCTTTGAGGTTAAGGAGCCGTCTAAGCGCCAACCGCCGCTGGCTCCTATGCCCTTAGTTTAGTTGTTTAAATGAAGAGACTCCTGTGAATGCTATAAAACTGCAGTTTACTGAGAAATCAAGGACCAGCGGGCTGTGATAGGAAGCCAGCTTAGTCCACAAAACGCAAGAGCCGCGATAAGGAAGAACAAAGGACAAAAGGAAAAAAGGCAGAAATCATGGCTAACAATTATATGACTAACCCACTCGCTTCTCTGCAACGATTAAACATTAAACTCCCACAAGCTAAGTGCACAAAAAAAATACCCTCTGAATTCCCCCAAGGCTTTGTCTCTGTAGCAAGGTCTGAACTTGAGGGACGAGCGCAGCCGCATCCTCCGCCGAGCTCCCCTCCGCCCTGGAGGTGCTGTCTGTAACGGGGCTGTCTGTAACGGGGCTGTCTGTAACGGGGGTGTCTGTAATGGGGTTGTCTGTAACGGGGTGTCTCTGGCCAGGCTGGCCTCAGCTTGGGGAGCCGAGCATGCTGTGCGTATAGCTCCCATACCATCCCTATAGATGCAACAGGGTGTCAGAGGCTCTGTCCCTCTGCAGAGCAAGTGGCTCCACCTTATCTGCATGGGTTCTAGCCCGAAGAGACAAAATGGTGCCTCTTTTTTTTCCTACAAAGGAATAATTTGGGTTTGCCTCTCCTTAGCTGTTGTAACCCCACTAGCTTGTCCTCCTTTGGCTTCATTTTATTCATGAGGCAGATCCCAGGCACATGCAGATTGCCTGTAGCCTGAAATTTGGCTTTTGCTACTTATCGCCTCCCCTGTTTGCCAGCCCAACTTTAATTATTCTGACTAACTTCAAAAAGCAGAAAGAGATTTAAAATCATCCCAGATTACAAAGCAAGGAACTGAATTTACTTTTACAGAGCAGCCTTGCCAAAACAAAGACCGCAAAAGTGGTTCTCTCATAGGTGGACTCAACCACCACTTTATCAAAGAAAGGAACGGAGCAGCCGGCTTCCCACGCGGCTCCCGTCCTGGCTCTGGCTCCCGTCCCTGCAGAAAACCAGCTTCCCTCGGGAATGCAGTGCAAGCACGCACAGGCATGCCGGAGCGAGCAGCACGCACACAAATCTTCCTTTCCAGGGTCCCACGACGCGCTTGCTTAACGAAAAGCTCAGCTTTCCACCTCCGCTTTGGTCTGCCGCCTGTGTTTGTGTTGCAGGCTGTAAATGGGGTCAGCAGAAGTTGCTGAGATTGTGATTCATTTTTTTCCTGTGGACAGCAGTGAGTCACTGCACGGAAGGTAGGGGATGGATTACGGCAGGGAAGGCTCTGAGATGGTGTTATCCCAGAAGCATGTGTCTGGGGGCAGCTGGAGAAAGGGGATTGCAAGTCCCCAGTTGCTCACGATGAAGACTTTCCCGCTGGAGCATCTCCACTGCTATCGGAGCAGCGGTGCAGCAGTCAGGTACCCAGGAAGGTCTGGGGCCATGGTGAGACTCTGTGGAAGAGCTACGATGTGATTCCAAGTCACCACATTTAGGCATGTAGAGTAGGTAAACAGAGATGCCCTGGCTGCACACTTGTTCACAAGTACACCGACTTTGTTAAATAGCCACGATAAATCCAGACGCAGAGAAGGTCAGAAGTGCAAAAAGGATTTCTGTTTGCAAAATTTGAAAATATCCTGCTCCTGAAGCTCACCTCTGAACACCACCACTTGGAAGGGAAGAAAGCATCCAAAATCAAAATTAGAAGTATGTTATCGTAAATGTTTATTTCTTCAGTGCTGTGGCCAAACCCACGTGGCACTTACAGTCTATGCCTGGCTGATATAAATGGGGCTGTAGCGTAATGGGACTATTCCTCAGCAGAACTACAGATAAGGCTAGGCAATTGCAACCGGTCGAGTTATCGTGTCTAATAAGTTAATTCAGCCACATGAAAGGCTAGCTTAAGATATCTATTTTTTTTTTTATGTTTGCAATAGGCTATGGGCCTGTTTGCAGCTGGGGAATATGATTCAGTGAATGAGCAGTGGCATATTAAGCTCAACTGCTTGAACAAATGTGTGTGCAAATAACAGTGGTGGATTAAGGACTTAGTTTTAAGGAGTAAAAATGTAGAGCTCCAAGGGAGTTAGAGAGCTGAACAGAGGAAAAGTAAATGGAAATGGTAAAATAGGAGAGGAAAGGAGGAGAACAGGGAGAAGTAAAAAAAAAAAGAAAGGAAATTAAGGAGCAGACATGAAACCAGAGGAGACTACCTGGAAGAAAACAAAAACAAATGGAGGCTGGGTTGTCCCCTTTCACATGGTGATGGTGAAATGAAAAAACCTCACTGGAACCTGAAAGGGTCACTTCAGTTCAGCTCCCCTGGAGAGCCTTGTAAAACCAGCACAACGTACCCAAAGATACGGAAAACAGCGAGTACCGCTGCTGTGTAATCTGTTTTCTTTCATTTGATGGAGGTCATGACTTTGATATTTTCCACCAGACTGGCCCAATTTGGGTGTCAGGCTGTTTGTTTGTTTACAAATAGAGAAACGTCTCCGACATCTGTCTGCATTCTCTTAGCAGCTACCTCATGTTTCTTGCAACTTCCCACCCTTGCCCACGGACCTTTCTTGGAAGGTTAGTTTAGTTTGTGTTCGTTAAAACACCCTTTAGCTGAACTCACTTAACACAACACCAAAATGACAAAATTGCAACGGATGAAAACTGTCTTAGCCTTTATGTAATGTTTTGCTAATTTTAACAAACAGGTGGAGTGGTAGGAACCGGTGGGGATGCTGAAGAGCCACGAAGAGATTACATAGTCACATATTTCTGGAAACGTCTAGGTTTCTAGAAATACAGATGAAATCATAACGAGGTCAGAATGCAGCTGTCCAGAGAAGAGGCAACTCTTTTTTCACCTCCGTCGTCAGGCCAAAATTAGTCCAACACCGGCTGGAGAGGTGATGCGGTCGCTTGGCTTTACAGCAGCTAGAGCAGAAACCTGTGAAATGGCCACAAGCTGGGGCTGGGGCTGAGTATTAATGAGTCCTTTAAGCCCTTGGAGCAGCTCCTGGCTCATCCCCGTCTGCATCCCGCAGCAGGTTCAACCTGCAGCTCACCTCCTGGAGCATCCCTTGGCATTACCTGGTGCCACTGCAGGAAACAGAATTAATTTGGAAAGTACATGGAAACCACAAGGTCAAAGCCTCGAGCAGAAATTTTGCGAAGAAACAAGCCGTTCTCTGCACAACCAAGCAATAACCTTACGGATTTGTGTCTGACCCTTATCCCCACGCTGCGAGGCTCCCAGCTCCTTCCCATGTCCTCCTGGCCGTCCCCTGGGGTGAGCCGGGGCTGTGGGCAGCTGCCCAGCAGGCAGGACCGCAGCCAAGGACCACGTGTCCTCTCCACCAGCATCCCGACTCACGTCTCTCCTCCCTACCCCCTGCCAGTTTTTATCATATGGGCAGGGATTTCATTATCTTCAGGATGTCTTAGGCTCTTGCAAATTGGATTTTAATTAGCCAGCAGGTTCTGAATTCTGACAAAATGTATCTTAGCCTTAATTCTGCTTTAAAATTGGCTTCTGTGTAAGAACACGTGAAAAATGATGTGTGTGAGCTTGGGAGCTTACTACCTATACAATTTATCTACTAATGGCTATCCCTAAATGTTTTACATTTCCTACAATATGTCAATGTTATAATTGTACAACTAATTGAACAGGGGGTTTACTGAACTGTCTCTAGGAACAGTTTATACTTAAATACTCAGCCAACTGTTAACTGCTAAAGCTTTTACAGAATGATTGCCTTAAATTTCCTTTCAAAATTGTTATTTAGTGCAAGCACGCTGCCATTTTTTTAGCAAGCAAAAAATAAACTTTATGCTGTAGAAATGTGCACGTGGTCTTTGGCAGACTGTTTTCCTGACCTCAGAATTACTATGAAACATGTATTTTAAATACTGAGAATCTTGAGAATAAATGTATTTACAGGAATGAACGCCTGCCCAGAATGATAAATGGATCGGGCTCAATCAGAAATAAACAGTGACGTATTCATAGCTGTTTCAAAAAGGCAAGAATTTTGCAGATGTTGTTAGGTCAAGTTATATAAAGAGACAGTTTATAACGAGCAGAATGTGTGTGCTAAAGTCAAGGGAAGTCTTCACAGACACATGTTTTTCCCATAGCTATGTGACTTTATTCCCCAGTGGCGTGGCTTCATTTTGATACATGCTCCTTTTCATCTCTGACCATTGCACCATGCCCTTGGTGGTGGGATTGCTGGAGAGCACAGTGAGAACTTGGCGAGACACGGGAAGCTGAAGTTTAAGCTTAAATCCCTTAAGACATCCCAATCCATATTCACGGGAGGGATGCCCAGTGCTGAGCAAAACTTACCCCGGGAACCTGCGCGATGGCCGGCACGGGGGCGATTGCTGCACCGCTCAGATTTTAGGCAAGGTCAGAACGTTGTTCTGATGTATCCGTCAGTGCCCCCATGGTGCCCGCTCCCTGTGTGTGGGAAACGCTTGCTCAGAAGGCAGCTCTGGCTCCCACGGCCAAGGCTTCGCCTGCCTGGAAACGAAATTTCGAGAGCCCTGTGTCTGGAGTCCAGCAGGAATAAAGAGCTCATCTAGAGCTGGAGCCCGTTTTTCTCCCATCTCAAGTGACGGGAGAGTCAGGCAAAGGGCTGCAATTCAACCAGCAGTGGAGCTGGGGTAGAGCCAAGATGAGCTTTTAAAGTGCTCGTGAGTTGACAGTGATTTTCATTTGAAACCCCTGATTATAGAGTGTCTGCACTGAAACCCAGAACACCAGAACCTGTTCACTGGCTTGGAGCCCAACACATGCTCCATTAAACCACATTTCATTTATTCTAAATAAATAATCGGCATCCTTTATGGCACCATAATATAGCTCAGGTAGTGCCTCTGCTGTTATCGAAGTAGAAGAAGAGGGGAAGGAGATTAATAGCCAATGTTTCATGCCCTGAAAGGCAGAATTAATCATAACCCATGTATGGGATGGCACTGCTGCATCAGTTCTGGCCTGAGCCTGCCTCTCTGTATATCACTGTGTTGCACAATATTTCAGCTGTAACACAGAAATCTTGGAATAGAGTCATCCTGGAAAGAACGATTTATACCCAAGGTGTGGATCTAATGGCATTGAACAAGATCCCTTGCTCTGAAACAGGCTGTATTTTGTCCCCTCTGGAGGCAGCAGGGTTGCATGGGTGGCTGCAGAAGAAGTCAGACCTGCAGGGACCAGAGGCTGCCAAGAGTCGTGCACTAAAATTCAAAGTGTAGAAGCGGGGTAGGAGGAAGGGACATAGGCTGGAGGGTCAGAGAGGGCACAGAGTAGCGTGTAAACTCATAAGGATTTACAAAAACGGTTGCACAAGTCATCTAGATTAGGCTCATTCATGGTTTTTGTAAAGTTAGAGCCCACTTGGAAAATATTATTCAATCAAAAAGAAATCAGAAAACATGTGTGGAGCTGCGGGAAAGCTGAGACACGAACACCCCCAAACTTTCTCTTCCTATAATCTAGAGCCAGGTTTTGTCATCTGAGCCCATGCCTTAATACAGAGGAAATCGCCAATTTTCAGCAAGAACCTACGGGTAATGGAAACGGGCTGTTGATCAAATTTACCCTTCAAATGAGCATGACACGAGGAGAGGCTGCAGTTGCTTGTTTTCACTCTGTGACAAACATGATTAGTGGGCTAAACTGATCGCTCTCGCTTCACCAACCCCATCAGGTGCTAAAATCGGTTCTTCAAGTGAGGAAACACTAGGACTGACTGACTCAAGGAGGTGGAAGAAGACGAGCATGGCTTGGCACGGATGGTAGCCATGCTTCAGCAGCTAAACCCAAACCCAAACCAGGATCCATACTGGAGGAATCGATCTAATTTATTAGTAATTTAAAATTCTCAGATGACTTCTGGCTAAGCATTTGGTTTGGCAAAATAGCTGCGATCTCATTGCTTTGAACTTTTAGCAAAAAGACAGTTTCTTTTTAAATGAGGAAGGGGTAGCTCTAGGCACTTTGTTTTCCTACCGTGAAGCAGACAGGGTGTAATCTATACCTGAAATCTGAGTTTTGCAGAGAAGGTGAAAAGAAACATGTTTGACTTCTGAGTAACTATTCAGAAGTCCTGACATAGATGCACACAGAGGAGCTACAGATGATGTCTCTTAAATAACTTTTTGCAAAAGCTACGCAAGCGATTCACAGGTCTTCACAGGAACTTGGTATTTTGCTGGGGAGCATAATCTTTTCTAATACTGTTAATTTTAATAAGCCCTTTCTTGTCTGGTGGTTAGACCACAGGTCTGCAAGTCATAACACAGGCGTACCGTTCCTGCTCTTCGTTAGCCTTGCGTCTCACCTCAAGCAAGACATTTACATCGTTACATTTCTCTGAACCTTCAGCTCTAAAACTATAAAATATTTGCCCGTCTCTATTGCTCAACTGAAATAACATTTGCAGAGCACTTTGGGTTGTCAGAGGAGAGACATTATTTATTAGTGTAATTTCTGATTTCGGTTACGCCCACGCAACCTGCTTGTTCATGTGGAACAGCGTCATTTCTCTGACTTCCTTTCTGTGCAAAGGCTTGGTGTTATCTGCGTTAGGAAGTATGATTAAGGAAAGAAGTATGCTTCTTTTTAAATTTTTTTTAGATGTATCTCCTTAGCATGTGCTTTTCCTTTCACAGAAGTCATTTTACTTCTTTCTAAGCTGAAAACCTTGCTTCAGTGAGTTACGTTCCTGAGATAACCAGTTAGCATTTTCCATGAGGGCTTGAGTCCATGTGCCACCAACGTTTTCTTTGAAGTGCTAAGCATATCCTTTTGACAGCAATGTCAGTAAAAATTAAAGGGACTCAAATACTCCAGAATTGAACCTTGGGTGGAATGATTTGTGTGGAGGCTGTACATGCTCGGGCATCCCTTGTAGAAAGCACTGGCGTCGATGTACAAAGTATTTTATTTACAGAATCTGTGCTTATCAACCCTCTAGCTAACCGTGACCCTTGAAACACTCTGCAGCTTCTAGAAAGAGCCAAGTTAGTTAATGGTCATATGTAAACGTGAGGATCAATGGGCAAAGGCTGAAGAAATAAGTCTAGCATGAAACAATGTCAGCAGTCTGTTGAATCAGCTCTTTAAACAAACTGCTGGATGTCAATGTAGGATTTCGAAGTCTTACGTGCTGACAGGCCCTTGTATTTGCCTACTAATGGCAAAGGCATTATATTTGTCATCAACTGAACAGCAATAATTGGAGACAGCATTTTTGTCATGGACTCAATAGGTGTTGCAACAAGCCTGATGTTTCTCTGGTACTCCGTGTCTGCCACCACATTTTAAAATTCATGGACTATGCCTATTTTTTAAAATGTTTTATATGTTATATCAGAGTCCAAGCTCTTTTACGTGCAGTAAGCATTTACTTGCCACAGATACCACATCAGTGTTTAGACATAGCAAGAATAACTGCGGTAGAGTTCATCCTTTTCCAAATGCCTTTTTGCAAGAGGATCGTGTCACTCCGGATTTTGGGTGAGCTGATCGGTACCCATCTGTGCGTCTGACTCTCTGAAGAGGCAATAAATAAAATTCAGGCAAAAATCTGTAATGCGTATGGGAAAACTGACTGCTAAATATGGTTTGTGTCAACTGGTAATTGCAATTTAGGTTGGGAGACTGTAGCCTCTGGTTACGTGTGGCTTTTTTCAGGTATAAACAGAGATAAAGTTCTCCAAGGTGTTTTCAGCAGGAGTGAAAATACTGAGTCCCATGCCAAGGTTTGCACAACGCATTTGATTTCCCTACCATTTTTGCTGTTAGTTCAAATTCATGGGATGCTGTAGAGTTTTCACCCAGGATCATCGGGTTCTGCAAAATTGCTACACGCAGGTTAAACAAGAATGTGATTCTGTGAAAAGTAAAGGGATCCCCTGGTCGGGACGGCCATCCCTGCCAGCAATGCTGGGAAACACATTGGAGAGGACCAGGCGAACACTTTCTCTGCCGTCCCGAATGAGAGATGCACGTTCCAAACCCAGGCATCTCGCCGGTGCTTCCAGTGCTCATACCACACCCAGATTTGGTTCTGCACATGCAAATTATTAAATGTTTGGGTAAGAAGGAAGATCAGTTGTGGTTCCAAACGTATCTCCTCCACGCCTCTTTGGTGTTCAGTTCTGAAGGCACCTTGCGAACTACTCCTGTGCCAGCCCAGCCCTGTAAGCACAACGTTTGTCTCGGTGAGGGTTGAGACTGAGCCTGGTAAGTACCAGCAGCTCTGGAAACCCCCG
Source organism: Gymnogyps californianus (assembly GCF_018139145.2). Taxonomy (NCBI): domain Eukaryota; kingdom Metazoa; phylum Chordata; class Aves; order Accipitriformes; family Cathartidae; genus Gymnogyps; species Gymnogyps californianus. The sequence continues at coordinate 5,650,661 of NC_059476.1, forward strand.
AGCAGCAGCAGCAGGCTGACAGCACAACCTGTGTGCTGCAAAAAAACCCTATTCACCGCCATCACCAATATTATTAATCGGCCCACGGTTTGCTCAGACAGGAAATTGTTACTGACCACTTTAATTTTACTAAACAAATGAAACCACCCCATTAGTCATTCAAATCTAATAAACCGCAGAACACAGAGGAGGAAGTGAGCACTTTAAAATGGCTTGGAGAAAAGTTCTCACTTTGTTTTGCCATTTAATTAAAGCCAGGCTCTTTACAGGAAAGGGAATAATTAAATGGCAACAACATGTGTGCTATGATAATCTTCTCCATCGGCATCTTAACATGCAACTTGCTACTGAAGGCAGAGGGACTTTTCATGCGGCTCCTTACATTGCCAGAGCATTATCTGCTCCTCAGGAAGAAAAGAATTAGAAAATACATTGAGTACCAGGATGGATCTCTTCTGTCATGCTCTGTTGGGTGACACAGGGCTTCGTTAGAAAGGGGCCGATGAAATAAATTTCCTGACACTTAATGTGTGCAGACATTCAGAAAGTGAATTCCTGAAGATGGGCCCTGCAAAACACCTGACAACCAGCTGGTTTATCACTACCTTGGCATTTCCTGATCATCAAATGTCTAAAAAGTCAGCAAAATATCATTGCAGTTTTAATATTTGCAGTTCTAGCACTGGTTAAATACGTGATATGATTTGTATGCATATGTAAATATTGTCTTTGCAGTCAGAAGGCAGAAAAAGCATGAACGTACTTGCACCACAGAGAGCGATTGCTTTAATTGTTTGCCTTTCTTCTCAACATCAAATTACTACTTTAAATGAAGGTAATTTCAGAAACAGGCAGAAATGCCATTTTTGCTATGGGAATTCTTACTCCAGCTGTATGTACAGTAAAAGCTGTATGATGAAGCTTCATATTTAGCTGCTTCTACCTGAAAGAAGAGTTCATAAATGGGAATTATTCCTTTGTGGTGATTTGGCTCCTAAAAGACGATTAAAGAAGAAAAACACCGGTACCAGATAATCTCAATAATAAGGGCAAATATCACAAAGAAACTAACACACAACATGTTTTCATAGACTGCAAAGACCATGAAGACTTCTTCAAGTATATACTAGTTTGTTCCTGTCTGTACAACACGTGCTCTTTGGGACTGTTGGCGTTTGGCTCCTTCACGCTCAGGGGGATGGACAGTGTTTGCTGGAAGGTCCTTGCCAGCTTGGAGCTGGACCGAAACAGCTCTCACCTCGTTTGCTGTAGACACTTGATCTACTGCAGCCTTAATCCAATACACACAGGAGGAAAGTCAAGAGGAAGATCTATTAAATGTATTGTATATTAAAGAAGCCCGCATGCGCAGTAAAATCCCTTTTCAGTCACCACCAGAATGAACTGGTGTCTGATAAGAGAAATAATTTTTATTACCATGCATCAGTCCCATGCATGGACCGTGTTACCTGCACGGCGCTGGTGTGGAGCCTGCCTCTCTTCCCTTCACCATCACAGATGTGCTGCAAAATGGGATGCAATCCGCTCTACTTCCCCTTCTTCAAAATATTCTCCCTACCAGTTTAGTTAGTCTTACTTAATTTGTTTTGCTATTTGGAAGGAGTTACAGATTTGACATCCTAGAAAACAGCTGTCATTTTTACAGGAAAAAAGAATGTGATTCATAATTTTCCAGAAATACGCACATTACACATGTAGCATATTGGCACCTTCTGAAAAACACGCTAAATCTTGAAACTTGTACTGTATTGTTCCTGTTCCTCTGCGTTATGTACCTGTTCAAACACCACACCAAATCTCACAGCTTGCAAGGAAAAATCTTCGTGGTCTCTCAAGCCATCACCATTCTCTGGCTGAAAGGAAAGTGATTGCACCTTATGAAGAAAATGACTCAAAGTGGTGCCATTTTGTAATGGCATTTTCCAGTGGCACAGGGGACATATCCAAGGAGATGGAGTCTCAGGAGCTGTAGGACAGACCTTTTTGCTAAGCCAGGACACGCAAAAGAAATTAATAATGCAATTCTGATTTAGTGCTTAATTTCAGTAATCACTTTCTACTTGTTTGGTTTTTTTTTTTCCTTCCCTTTTTAAAAGCAGCATCCTCAGCTGGCCTCATCAGGAGCTACGGTGTGAAATGTTGTAGTGAAACCAGACTGTCGTGACAAGGGTCCTGAGGGAGGTCGGCAAGAAATGCAATGGAAAGGTGTCTTGGCCAAGAGGACCCTCAGCTCCATCTTCCTTCTTGTCATTTTGAGAGAAGAACTTGCACATGTACAGAGTGGGAAAAACTCATGGATACTTGAAAAAATATTAATAATTAAATACAGTTAGTGTTTCATAAGATGCCAGTGAACACACTCAGTCTCAGAAGGAATAGCTGGATGTTTTGAATAATGCACTCTTCAGAAACTTCCAGAAAGAAAAAAAATCATTTATGAAGTGCATGTAAGGATAACAGTAGTCTATCCACTAAGCTAAAAATGTCTTTCTTTCTGTCCTCTACTTTTTAGCATCATTTACAGCGTACCTTATATCCCAAAGTGTACCACCAAAGCTATTTTATACATGCAACTGGGAAGTAAAAGCTTTGTGGTTCAGAGGTTGTTCCTGACACCCTTCTTCAGGCCCAAATCAGACCAGGACTTCAAGGCACTTTGCAAGGATGCAATACAAAAAGCAGTAATCTGAGTTTCAAGGAATAACCTCCAACATTTTCTATTTCTGTTCTGCACATGATTCTTCACTGGGAAGAAGTCAATCTCCTGCAAGCCCTCCAGCTGCACGAGTGCTTCAGCAGCCGCCTGTCCAGCTCGAGGCCACCCTCACGCCCTGTGTTCCTACGCACGCCGTTATTAAAAGAGTGGTATTTCCTGCTCTGAAACTGTACATTCCTATCGCTTCTCTGAAAGAATAACTTTGGTGTGAGTAAATAGCAGCCTTCAAAGGGAGATTCCACTGCAGCATTTAACCTGGCTTGCCACGGCTCTGGAAGTCCCCAAGCGCTCAGTGCCACCGAAGCAGTTTCTCACCAGTTTTTCCCTACAGATCCCCACCCAGCCGTGCTTCCAGCAAAGGGGGCTGGGGGGCAGCCCCGGCCAGGGCTAGTTTCCCCTGGTACACACTTTTTTACCACCGCTGGGCTGCAGGGACAGGGCTGCAGGAGGCTTTAGGAGTACAAGTTCCCTGCGAGGGCTCCCCAGCAGCGCAGGTAGCAGGCTTACCAACAAAAAAAAATGCATTATACAAGTGCTGAGGGTCCTCTTCCTCTCCCATCACCTCCACAGCAGTTGTAAGAAGTGATGGTATAGCCTTGTTAAACAAAAAACCCCACCAAGCCCCCAACTTCCAGAGCATTTTTAGAATCCTTTTCAGTGTACCTCATCCTTCATATTTGCTTAAACAACTGTTTAAAGAGTTTGTGTTTGCTGAAGCAACTAGATTTATGTCCTGGATCAGTAAATGAACCTGTAACTGTATGCTTTCCTACAGTTACTTCTACCCTGATTATTGCAAAATAAAGCAAGTAGGAAAAAATCACATGTATGCAAAGAAAACTGGTGTCTTTAATGAAAAAGATCAGAAATTATAGATCTGGTTTGACGTATGCAAACAGACACACAGCCAGTCACAGCTGCTTAGCTCCAGGATTTAGGTTTAGAAGCGTCTGTCTAAGCAAAATGATGTCCAAGCAAAAATGTTAGGGTAGATGATAAAATATGAATCCAGAAAGTCTGTGGGTTAGATTTTACTGAGCTTTGGCTGGAGCTGCTGGATTGAGGAGCTCTGTCTCCTCTGGCTTAGACATTACATAGCAGAGCTTGTAATTTTTCATCTGTTCTGGAATGTAATTTTGCAATAAATACCGATTCCAACTACTAGGTGCAAAGGAATTTTTTAAAATAAAGTTTTACATTGTCCACCTGTGTTCAGAGCAGGTAAGAGTCTGGGAGGAAGGTGCCTCCCTGCCCAGGAGAGAGGTACCGATAGGAGCTGGGCTGCACACAGACCTGGTACTGGCACTTCAAATCTTTCCATCTGAAAATAGGAGCCGGTAAGGTTTAAATCACAAACACACGATAAAACATACTTGAAATGAGTCCATGTAAACGAAGGGATTGAAAAACAGCTATGTATCTCTGTCTTATTTCCCTTTCCAGGAAGGAACATCTCTTGGGTAATCTAAAAACAAAACAAAGTAGCAGAAAGCTTTACTTAACCTCAAGCTAATTTCCTATCCGGACTAAATTTAGCTGTTTAGATTTTGTTTGGTGCATGTGCCTCCCAACGTACTGACTTTCAGAGGGATGTTTGCCATTTGCCTAAAGCAACTGTTGTAGCACTCTGGTTAAAACTGGCTGATTTAATTTCACACCTTAGCCTTAATTTTTAAGATGAAATGTCACTTCACGTTTGGAGACGGCAGTGCTGGAGTGGCAAGCAGGAGTCTGGTAGAGCTGATCGCTGAATTTTGCTCACTGGAAAAGCCCAACCACCCACATAGCAAACAGCTGCTGGGAACTGACTTCCAGTGACTTCTGCCTCTCAAAGAGCAGGCAAGGGAGAGAGCGAGAGGATAAAAACATTATCATAAAAGCTTCTCCACGCTTATTTTGAAACAGACAGTCATTAATTCAAGGAAGATCAAGTCAGGGACCAGCCCAAAACACTTAGATTATTTTTCCATGAGTCAAGAGTTATACTCAAAACAAAAATTGCCCTACGAATACCAAGGCCACGCTGGTGCACTAAGCATTTCCCAGCACAGGTCACTGCTGCCAGCCTCCTGCTACAGAAAAAAAATGATCTGACAAATGGTTTGGAAAGTTTTTAAAACTTTATTCATTCCGTCTGTCTCTGTCTTTCTAAAACCTTTGATTTTAAGGCCAGAAATTATTTGTACTGCTGTCAGCTCAAGGTGTATACATTCTGGAAGGAGCATAAAAGAGTAACAAGTACATTTAGGAACTCTCTAAAATGGAGAGCAAGTAGTTCTTCTCGATGTAAGGATTTGGGGAAGTTGGAGACCATGACAAAGTGCTTCTTCTCATACCTAACTGAGAATCGCATCGTCCTCGTGGTGCGAGTCTTTCCAGGGTAAGGAGATACCAGGTTACCAAACTATCACCGAAACTATGACTAAGTAGTGTCTGCTGCTCACCTCAGTCCGGTGATACTGGAGGAAGAAGAAGAAGGGAAGAAAAGAAACAATTTTTAAGCAAGTGAATTTAAAACAAAAATCACAACAACTTGTACAAGTAAAAAATAACGCCTTTAATAAAGTACTGCTTGAAGTTAATGTTAGAACAAACACTGTCTTTGATCCCGTGCAAGTAAAGTGATTGAAAGGGAATGACAAATGCATCGACGGATTGACTAGAAAAGGTAATTTCAGGCTACGTTCCTGCATCATGTCCCCCCCAAGACCCCTGCCACAGCCCCCTGCCCGGGCTCAGCCCTGCTGCACGGAGAGCTTCTGCGGCTGCTTGGCTTTCCAGCCTGGCATCCAAGGTCCCTATTTTGTTACAAACCAGAATTTGAGTGCTTGAAGTGAAACAAAAAGCTTTGTGTGCTTATAAATCCCATGGCACAGGCTGCAGCCCTCTTTTTCTGTTGTGCTGGAAGGAGCAGCACCTGGCACAGGCACACGCACCGTGATACTGGGCATCCCGCTCTTGCCAGATCAGTCTTTTTTTCTTGGGTTTTTTTCTTGTTTGTGGGCAGAAAAAATTGAAATTTAAAATTAAATTGCATAAACCACCCTTGTTAAATTAGACCTTTATTTTCTTCATGAACTGAAAGGTACATTTAAGATTTTGCTGTTCACACGAATGAATTGTAGCAGCCTGGGATGTAAATGAAAAGAAAGCTGTACTACATGTAATTCTGGCAATTTAGCCTTCTGTAATCATTAACACTCTTTCCTAAGTCCATAGTTGATTCACTTTGATTTTTTTCTTGGTGTGAGAATGTAGGGCCCTGTCTGATTAACAAACCCATATAGCCTCTGTTAGATGAATAAGACTGTGCCAGATGCAAGCCAGGACTGAAGAGGATTTAAGATTGTTTCCACTCTTAACGGCAGTAGCTTCTCTTTCTATCTCTGGCATTAACAAATAAACGCAATTACAGGCAGGACAAGAAGAAGCAGCTGGTTACTAGTAGGAAACGAAGTGGTAAAGAATTAAAACAATTAGCTCTAGGAAGGAAAAAAGTAAAAAATTGTTTTACTGTAATAGCTATATTTTTCATCTGGTGACACTCAAATCTGGCAGAGATCTGTGAAAGCTGATTCAGGGCTGGATTTCAGAGTTAAGTGCAAGTGGTGTCAATGACTTCAAAAAAAAGCTATGAATAATACATAACTAAACTTTTGTTGAGTAATTATTAATAGGAAACATGCGATTCAAGATAAAGAAATCTCTCAGCTGGCAGAAAGTGGTAGAGATCACAGTAACACTGAAGTTATCAATCCGCGGGGCTTAGGTGGCACTCAGCGAAAAAGGAAATATATTTTCCCTGCTATTTCCCCAAATAGTTGTGAGTGGAGCAAATCAACATCCGCAGAAGGCAAGAGAAAAAAGTCTCTGTTTCTGATGCAACTTCCCATATGTTTTCAATCAGAATTTTCCATATGCTGCCTTTTGCTGATGCATTTTAAAGTGATGTAAAAGCTCTGAGTGCAAAGAATATATATATATATATATATGTTTATGGGTCAGCTGCACACTGCCACTGCCACAGCTTCTGAAGGAAATGAAAGAGAAAAATTAATCATTTGCTTCTCCGAGTAGCTGTGCATTCGTGGGTCCTGGAAACACAGGTACTATTTTGCAAAGGAATCATTACAAACGAGAAACGAGCTGTAACTCCATCGTATCTCCTCCCCCACGTTGTGAAAGGTCACGGGTGGCTGGGCCCCATTGTAGCTCAGCTCCGAAAGTGGTAAAGGAACTCAGAAGTTGTTTTTCCCAGCCAAAAAAAAAAATAAAAAAAAGAAAGAAGAAAGAACAATTGTACACCACTTCCATTTTCTGAAGAGGAAATGGTGATTTGTCTCAGCCATGCTGTTGCCTGGGAATTCAGCAGCCTTCGGTAATAAAGGAGTTAAACAGCAAGTTCATCTTAACTCTGGAAGAAAACATGCTGTTTGAATTGCTTCTTTCCAGGGTAAATAAGCATTAATGCTTCATAGCACCTTTTCTCTTTGAAGTGCACTGTGTCTCTGGCTTGGCTGGTTTTTATTGAATCCCACCTCAGGTCTCACACAAATAATGTGCCACACCTGAAAGATGCAGCCACGCTGGAAAAGCTCAGTCTAAGAAAAACAAGTACGAAATGCACTGAAACGCTCTGAAATTCGGTCTCCTGAGCAGACATGAATTCCAAGGCACAAATTAATTACATTATGCAGGCTTGCTCATCCAGTGAGTCGTGGTGGAAACCCAGACAAGTATCCAGCAAATGGATTTTTCACTATGACCTTTTAAAATACAATATGTTGCTGGAAAAGCCCCAGATCCTCTTTCTCTTCTGTTCTGAATCAGCCCCTCCAAACCATACTGCTAAATTTCACTCCAGGTCTCATCTCCAAACACAAATCCGTTCTGTCTCCTCAGCATGAAATCCTATATAATAGCTATGCTTTTGATGAGTCTTTCCCATATTTACTCTTTTCAACCCAGAACGTGTGCTCTCATACCTCTGACAGTGGGTAATGGTACCTGTGCTAAAGATGACCTGGTTCCTCTGGGTAGCATCACCTCTCCTCTTGTGGTTATCACAACTAGACATAAAGGAAGTCATACACAAAGGCACATTAAAACATGAAAATGAGTTAAGAATACCCCAAAAGGGCACTTGTTCAGCCTTCGATCAGCCTCACATAAATCAGCCCAATGAACAGCGGTTCCATGATACTGCTTTTTCTTTTTCCTATGTGACACCTGCCTGTTTCCCTGCAGAGGACGGACCTGTTCTGGGCACAAATCAGGCTTGTTTAGGTAAAGAGGCTGGGTTGCCTGTAACACCTAGTGCCTTAATCAATTCCCCACATAAGTCACCAGTTATTCATGGTTTATTTTCTGGAGACCTCTGATTCAGAGCTCCAGAGCTCTGTCAATAACTGGTTGTAACTGGGGTCAGCTAAAATTGCATGTCAAATAAATGAACTGCTACGTACGTCTAAATTCTCTGAAAGAACCCCAAGTCGGAGGCAGCAGCTGAGCAGAGAAGGTGGACACTTCTGATGTTCATTTCCCTCTGTCCTTGTTCCCCAAGGGGGGAATTCAGAGGATTTGAATCTTCACCCCTCAAATTGGTATGAAAGTACATTATTAATAAACATCTGCGATGTCCACTGGGCAAGATTGAGATGAGAACCATCATAAACCTGATGGTGACATTTAGTATCATGATTTCAAGAAAGTGTTTGAACAGCGTATTGCAAGATGCAGTAGGCAACAAGAGGACAGAACATGCAGACACCTCATTTTTGGAATGCTTTTCTGCTCTGAAACAGGGATGCGATGACAAAAAATGGTTCTCTTATTTATTATAAGGCTTTATTATAAGGTTTATGCAAAAGGGCCCTGAATTAAGATTGCATAGGAAGTTTTAATCCTATCATTTCATTGTTTTTGTGGACCTGACTTTGCCAGTCCAGTAGCCTTCTTCCCTGTAATGTGCATCCTGTGCTTACAGAGCATTTGCTTGTAGCCAACTGTTGGCTTTACAAAGAAAACTGTGTGAAAAGTCTGTATTTTTCACTGCATTAACAATGAACAACATCCCAGCTTGCAGTAGCAATATATATACTGTTCTACACATTGTTCGTGTTCTGAAAAGGAAGAGGAACGGGGCCAGGCTCCTTCAGAAATGAGACAGAAATGCCATTGAGAGCTCGTTTCCTGTGCAGGAGCATGCGAGAGCTTCAGTCGCTGCAGTCCTACGTTGGGTTTGAGTAGTGTCATGGTTTGTAACATCTGCTACATCTTCCTGAAACCACTCATTCAAGATGAAAAAGACTAAAAATGGCCCTGCTTTTAATTAGTGAAAGAGCCCTAACAGCTCAAGCAGATCAAGCAGAGGACAGTCCCTTTGAATGGGGAGCAGAGATGCCCTCACCTCTACTTCTGATGAAGAGTGGGAGGGAAGCCTCAGGACGCTCTGCAGCTAGAACAACCTCAGCGTGTCTGGTAATTAAGAGATCGCCCGTGACGTGTCCAATGATGGTCAACAGGCCCCTGGTCTCCTCGCCACAAGCAGCACAGCATTTGCCCAGTTGGATGTCAAACCCTTCTGAAGTAATTGTTTAAAGTAGTCGCAGCCAAGCAGAAACAGGAATATGTTAGATGCTGGTTGTGTGCTGGTTGTACCCGCCGCCATTCAGGCTCATTAATCAGACTCCAAAAATGGTGGGATGGCTTAAAATGTTGTTGGTGTTTGTTAATTACAGTTCAGGGGCTCTGCTTGTTTAACTCTGGCTTTCTGCGATTCGAGATGCTTTAGGGTGGTACATAGCGATTTAGCTGCTTCCAGAGTGTGGAGCTTTTAAACCCATTCTTCCTCCCAATTAAAAACCATGGGACTTGTGAAAAAATTGCAAGCTGGCAACACTGTGCATATATTGGGTGGCTTTTATGGGAGGAGAGGTGATTAATAGCTTCTACTTTCCTCCATCTGCTTGCATGGAGCACAGAAAGGCAATCCCATTGCCACGCAATATTATCACTACGTGGTTGCAAGAATATTAGTCAAATCAGAAATGCCAGCTGCACTGTAAAAACCCATCTTCAAATCCAGAAGCTATCCTGGGAGAACAAAACAGATAATGTTCAATTCAACCAAGAGAAATCATTCTGAACACTATTTTAGTTTATATATTTTTTTTTAAATGTATTGTGGCCTTTTTGGGGAAATTAATTTCCTCATCTCCTCTTCCGCCTCCTCCCCTCCCACTTGAAGGGGATGGCCACCATAAAAGAGACTTCTTGATCCCAGATGTGTTCCATTTCCTGCAGCAAAAATTAAAATCATTGCCTTTTTCATAAGTATCTGCCAAGGATGGAGATGCACTACTTAAGAACTTTCTGCAACCGCTTTAGTTCGAAATGAATAAATCAGTAGGATTTGGTGAGCTAGCCAGCATTTTCTAATTTGTTTCTACTGGCAAAAGGGCCGCAGTGAGTTACATCCAAACAAGTTTGGTGGCAGCATCTGCTTTATAATGACCTAAATGTCTAAATCTAATTTTAGAAAGTGACTTGCAAAGGGTTCAAGCAAGGCTTTCAGACCTTGGTCCAGATTTTATTTTCACTCCTTTAAGTGAAGAGCTGATTCATGGCGTTTATGTAGTCGCTGTTGATTTACGGATCCATGGTGGGGCCCTAAGCCGAGCAGAGCTGTGACCCATACGCAGTCGTGCACGGGGCAAGACCCCCATATGTTCAGAGAAGCACATCAGTGCTGTTTGTGATGGAGGTGGAGGAGGGTCAACCCCTCAAAGCCACAAATGGTTTGACATACTGAGAGGCAAGCCCGTAGAGAGAGAAAATAGGTTTCAATACCCCACCTGACAGCGTTGAAGAAAACTGGGCAAACCTTGGTGTTTAGCAAACCTTCAGCAGCTGTGTGGTTCAAGAAATCCTGTCTCTGGGCAGTCTGCGATTGCCTTTGATCCCAGGACTGACCTTTCCAGGTACATCGCAAATATCCCTACTCCAGGCAGCAGTGGTCAGGTTTCACCTTCGTGGCTTCCAGGAGGATTTTGGTGGCTTGGGCTGGGCTGCCTTCGGGGTCTGGAGCTCAGGCAAATAGCGCTGCTGGAATTGTCTGGCAACTGGAAACGGTTATAATCCACCTGGAGTTAATACTAAAATACCCTTAAAAATCCTGCTAACGAGAAGGCCTCCACGTGTTCCTCCAATTCCTGACCTTTTTGCTGGGGCCCTTCCAGCTGTCCCCGATGGAAGTGGCTTCTGGGGCTCTGCCTCTGGCCATTGCCTTGGATTTTGGTTGCCAGGTTTTGGTCTGTTTTGCTCTTTTATCATCTGGAATTCTGTTTTATTCCAAATTTGGGTTTCTGAGTTCAGATGGGCTTTAGTGCCCAGGACTGCTCTATTGATATATATCTGTGTGATTTTTACATCCAGGCTATATAGGTGTTTAAGAAGTGCCTTGTTGTATCATACACACACAGAAGAATATAAATGCATAAACAATACCATGTTTCTGAGCCATATGAGAAAATATACTCTTGAAGGGTATTTTAGATAATTAAGATACCATTCTGGAATAAAATTAATCACATTAATAATCCTGATAAAATGTACAATCTACGTCAAAAGATATAAGGGATTATTACTGTATATGATGTAAAGAAACCATTACAGAGCATGTTTAGTGTCTTGAGTCACATGTAGCTTTGACTTTGTGTGTTGGGGATTTTATTGTATGATTTTCTTTTCTTTTAAAGCTAGTGGTAAAAACACATCTCAGGTCAAAATAGTAAATAATGAATCACCCACAAATTCAGCTCATTTCCTATCTCTCACTGAAAAAATGTTGATTCCAGGCATGGGAGCAGAACTTTGAGCCAAACAGTAATTTCTTTATGGTGTGCATGACTCATAGGAAAGAATGCCTCATGGGGATAGCAAGAGAAAAAACTAAATAAAAAAAGAAAAAACCATAAGTAAATTCGCTTTAAAGAAACAGGCCATCAAGTAAAGGGCAAAAGGTCAGGAAAGGCCCTCAGCCGTTTTTGCATTGCTCCTCTGGTCTTCACAGTGTCCTCCAGCCCTGAAATGCCGTAGCTCTTCCCTAGGAGCTCCCCAGGCAGCTGCCAAGGCAGGGCGGGCATCAGAGGGGGCGACGCTCCAGAGAGGAACGGTGTGCGGCACCGTGGGACAGCTCAAGGGCCAGCCTAAGCCCACCAACTGGTTAAAGAAGCCAAAATCAGAATTATGGAGTCATTTCATGTCGTCTTACAAGACACTGGGAATAGATATTTTCTTTTCAATGCACGCCCATAGGTTGCGCCCGGTGTGAAATCCTGCGAGCTGACCCTGCAAGTGATGTGGCAGTGATCCGTGGTGGGAGGTACGGTGCAGAGTCAGCAGATACCCTCTATTCTTTTGGGTTTTTAATGTCCGATACCTTTTTAGTAACTTTACTTAAGTGTCTCTTTTGCATTAGCCTTTCCTTATTCACAAATGTGAATAAAAGCAGTTTATCCTCCCCCATAAGTTGCTTTGTGATCTCTTGATGGGCCTTTAATTATTACAAATATTACTTGCCCTTTCTGGGAAGTGTCTCCTCCCTCAGGCAGATTTATTCAGCGGGGTAAATCGATACTCATCTAGCATATTTCATGAACGCTGATTGTGAAATGAAACAGAATTTCAACTCAGCTTTCAGCAGCAAGATCTCATCTGATTTCCATTTCTTTTTTTTCCCAGAGTGCTAATGGATGATTAATTTCAACAAGCACTGCTATGTACATTTACATAATTATTTATGAGTAATTAAAACATCTTGCCTCCTGTTCCAGAGTCAATATCACGTGGCCAGGAATACAAAATGAGACAATGATGCAACATTAAAATGTAGGGTAGCTTATTCCTGTAGGGTAACTATGTGCTTCTTTAATGTCACATATTTAAAGCCGTGCTCAGGACCAATTAATTTCAGTCTGTGAAGACTAAGAAAATTATTTGTATTATCTCAGTATAGATCATTACTGTCTCCCACGCATTTTAGGAGCTTTCAAAAAAATGTGATTCAGGTTCCAGCAAGCTATAATTTGGGGCCTGAGGGTAATTTCCTGTTCAGCACCTTTCCTTCATAGGGATGCTACAGCAAATGGACTATACATTTATATACTATGATTGCTATAAGAAATAAAACAGATTTCTCTGGTTCTCCATGAACACTTAAAAGATGAAATAAAAATGTGCACTTCGGAACACTTATTTGAGAGTTAATTCTTGATGAAGCAGGAAAACACATTACAAAATCAAAATTTGTATTTCAAAAAAAGCTTGAATTGGAATTGAATTAATTTCTTTCCACTCAAATTCACTTCCTTACCTGCTAAAATACAGTAGAACTGTTTCACGACCTGAAATTATCTGGACAGTTGGATTTATCCCTAGGAAGATCCACAAGAGAGTTGTTTTCAGTAGGTGAAGTTCATGAAGTGTAAATAACCTGCAGGAAGAAAAGATTTGTTAATAACAGATTGGCATAAATTATTTATTCCATATTGCCGTGCCAGGGAGAGATCAGCCCTAAATCACCGTTTCCAACCATGATACATTCGGAAGCACTAGGAGAGGAGTCATAGACTGGGCTTCTACAAATATTTGGGAAGTTGTAGGGCTGTATATCCGGAGTGACTTTTGCCCTGGAAGATGTAATACTGTGGGGGTTTGACCCTGGCTGGATGCCAGGCGCCCACCAAAGCCGCTCCATCGCTCCCCTCCTCAGCTGGACAGGAGAGAAAATATAACAAAAGGCTTGTGGGTCGAGATAAGGACAGGGAGATCACTCAGCAATTACTGTCACAGGCAAAACAGACTCGACTTGGGGAAATTAGTTTAATTTATTACCAATCAAATCAGAGTAGGGTAATGAGAAATAAAACCAAATGTTAAAACACCTTCCCCCCACCCCTCCCTTCTTCCCAGGCTTAACTTTACCCCCAATTTTCTCTACCTCCTCCCCCTGAGCAGCGCAGGGGGACAGGGAATGGGGGTTTGGGTCAGTTCATCACACGTTGTTTCTGCCGCTCCTTCCTCCTCAGGGGGAGGACTCCTCACACTCTTCCCCTGCTCCAGCGTGGGGTCCCTCCCACGGGAGACAGTCCTCCACGAACTTCTCCAATGTGAGTCCTTCCCACGGGCTGCAGTTCTTCACGAACTGCTCCAGCGTGGGTCCCTTCCACGGGGTGCAGTCCTTCAGGAACAGACTGCTCCAGCGTGGGTCCCCCGCGGGGTCACGAGCCCTGCCAGCAAACCTGCTCCAGCCTGGGCTCCTCTCTCCACGGGGCCACAGCTCCTGCCAGGAGCCTGCTCCAGCATGGGCTTCCCACGGGGTCACAGCCTCCTTCGGGCATCCCCCTGCTCCGGCGTGGGGTCCTCCACGGGCTGCAGGTGGATATCTGCTCCCCCGTGGACCTCCATGGGCTGCAGGGGGACAGCCTGCCTCACCATGGTCTTCCCCACGGGCTGCAGGGGAATCTCTGCTCCAGCGCCTGGAGCACCTCCTGCCCCTCCTTCTTCACTGACCTTGGTGTCTGCGGAGTTGTTCCTCTCACATCTTCTCACTCCTCTCTCTGGCTGCCGTTGCACAGTTTTTTTCCCCCTTCTTAAGTCTGTTATCCCAGAGGCGCTACCACCGTCGCTGATGGGCTCGGCCTTGGCCAGCGGCGGGTCCATCTTGGAGCCGGCTGGCATTGGCTCTGTCGGACATAGGGGAAGCTTCTGGCAGCTTCTCACAGAAGCCACCCCTGTGGCCCCCTGGCTACCAAAACGTTGCCACGCAAACCCAATACAAATACAGATCAAAGGACTGATCTCTCACTGCATGTCTGCTGGTGAAGGTTCCAGGGTAAGGGCTAAACCATCTAAAATACACTTGCTGTTGGACACAAAGCTCTCCAGCCCTGAGTAGCTTCTCGCAGACCACAGGTGAGAGCCAAGTGCTTTCCTGGTTTGGGGTTGTCGTGTTTTGACTTGGCTTCAGGGGTGAAAATGCCTGCTAGAAGACACTGAAAGAGCAAGGATAACAAACCTTTCATTTCAGAACGCGCTGCAGCAGTGTCACTCGTACCCCCCACCTTGGTGCCCATGGCAGCACTGGCAACTCATTGACCACTCTCCTGCATTAGAGCTTACAGAGGGGTAAAATACTTGCGTCTTGAGTCCAGAAGCCTATTTCATCAAATGTCCTTATCAAAATGATAAATACAATAGAATTCTACTGTGCCTTCGTAACTGCTAGAGACATACTGGTTTTCCTCGCTTATTAAATTGTATTTTCCTTCAACATAAGAAATAATTTCTATTTTATATCGTGGCCGCCTGATTAATAGGCAGAAGAAAAGTGGCAGATGATTTACGCGTTAGGGCATGAGGATTTCAGGTCAGCCGGGGAGCACCGACAGCCTGGAGGAAGAGTGCAGGCTATGGGTGATGCATTTTGGCATCAGAGGGATACAGGGAACTGCAGAAGCGAGGTTCTGAAACAAGCTCAGGCTGCAGGAGATGAAATGCTAAGAGCCCTGGAGTCCATATCCAGCACTAACTTGAGAGGCAGAAACCAGGGAACTCATCCGAGCCTGAGCGAGCGGATTTTCTGAGTGAGCAGTTCCAAGCCAGAAGACAGAAAGTATCCCTGGCTGACCATAAGGAAGCCAAGCCTTGCCAGAGAAAACGTACGTGTCAAGGAGACCACTCGAAAGGTGAGTGCATGTGTGGAGGAATCCAGTGGCCACAGGTGTTTGTGATGACAGCTGGTGTAAAGGAAAAAGTCCCGATGTTCCAGTGGAAAAGGCGACGTCAGCGTGAGTTACATCACAAGTCGGAAAAGCACGCTTTGTAGTGGAGGAGCCTAACAGGAATAGCCACGTATTTCTGTTTTTGCTTAACACTTGACATTAAAATCAGAAAATTTGGTTTGGGAAGGAAAAGACAATTCGTATAACCGGTAACTAACACCTTAAAAGTCTGAAAGAAATGGTAACCTCTGCAAAGGAAGGACCGGGGGGTGCACAGCAAGTTACAGATAACAATACAGACGTTGGGTCCTTCTGAATTAAACATCTGTAGCGTATTTGCGTGCGATTACTGTAACCCACGCTTGATGCCTCCGGTGGAGCACGGGACTACAGGAGACCCACCCCCTAATTACAGCGAAGAAACGCAGCGGCTGGTAAATGGCAAATGTGAACGGGTAAAGGAGCTAACTTTGCTTTAGCATCAGTTTTCACTCAGGTATCACCGAGAGATCAGTGAGGATGCTGTATTACATTTTTGATAAAGTTTTACAGCCTACTCTTTCATTTCAAGTTAATTAACATTAATGAGAATATTACATGGATTAGGGGGTGGCTCTTGTTTACCAGAGCATCGGCTATGTTTATCTATCAAGACTATTCTCATTTTACTGACTTTCAGATCCTCATTAGATATTAAAACCAGGAACCTGGAGGGAAAAAGCCCTTCATCACATTTATCCTAAGTCAGTGTTTGTGATGGGTAGCTTATGGCACTCTCTCATCATTGCTAACTTTCATTAAATTTGAGTTTCTTTCTTCTTAGAAGGGAATTAACCAGATGGGATTTTGTTAGAGAAACTACACTTAATATCAAAAAATTGCACTGCAGCTGAGGGTGGAAGAGCTTAGAAACAAAAACCGGGAAGGTTAGACTGTCAATATTTTGAACCTTCTTACAAATCTACAGACTGTTTCATTTTAAAAGGGCAGCAACAACAAATCTTCCAGAAAATTTTCTTTCATGTTGTCATGCCCATCGTCATTTCTTCGCTGTTTGTTTGTTTTAAAATGCTCCACTCCACTGGTGGCCATGGTATGCTATGTTACAACACAGTATTTCCAGACATGGAAGAATGTTTATAAATCTGTGGGGAAAGATTTAGCTATCTTTTAAAAATAAGCTATTTATGTATCTGGGTGTAGAAGACTGATGTTCAGTTCTGAGCCTCGTCCCATCAGCCTTCCCTCTGCTCTGGGTCACTGTGGTCATGTTTACAGGGTAGACCTGGAACTATTTTTTATGGTTGCCCCTGTAGCTGGAAGACATGACCATGAACTTTGGAGTCTTCGTAACTAAACTCTTAATGATGCCAATATCACATAGAATAGGAGTTTGAAATAGATCTGGATAAAATAGCTAAACAGAAAGAAGGTTTTAATATGTTTTTTAGGTAAGATATTACAATCAGTGCAGTGCAAGACTTCTTACTTTGAGCACAATCCATTACACCTGTCTTACATCTTGGTCTTTTTTTTGGCCAGTCAACAGTGTATTTGCCTGATTCTACTTTATTGCGCTGGCTTAAAGACGAAGTCATTCTGTGGACGTGGAAAACTAGAGTATAACTGGTCCAGACACCAGCCTGGTGTCTCTGCAGAAAGCAGAAATTCTGAAAAGGAGCAGGACAAAGCTCACAAGCCAGTACTTGCCCCACGGGGAAAGGCTGGTGTACGTTGGCAGCACTGCTCCAGCACTCCCCGACTGCGTCCCCAGAGAAATGCAGTCCTTTCTGTCCTAGAGGCAGGGAGCTGAAGTGGGAATGAATGTCTAGCAGATCTAGTATTTGCACACAGGGAGATCTGGCAAGGGACATGTAATAAAAACAAACCTGCAGGCACCTGGTTTGGGAAACAGGTCTTCTTCTGATTTAAGTTGCGTGAGAGTGCTTGCAAGGTCACCCGCCGACAGAAAGAAATCGGTCGATTTGTGATGTAGCACATTATTAGCATCCTCCTAAAAAAGCGTGGACGCCTACAAATGTATTTTAGGATTTTTGTGTAGAAATGCAACTCATGTGGGGAACTAGCTCCCGAGTTCAGCCCAGGTTCATGCTGGAGACTCAGCCCCATCCTTTACATTTGTGCAGCGCCGAGCACATTGAGGCTTGGCTGTGCCTGGCTCGTCTCAGGCTCGCGATGCTACGGTCGTCGCAAGGGTGAGATGTGTGTTCAGCAGATGATTGCTTTTGCAGGATGCAATAGAAATGGCCGGTGCACGATACATTTAGCAGGAAGCATTACTTTTGAGGACAGTAAAATAACGTCACACCTAAAGAAGGGGGACCTACAAGCCAGTCTGACCTGGGCGATGGAGCACGCAAGGCACTAAATATTGGGGCAGTTTCCCGAGTCGGGTCTGGCAGGGGAGCTGAGGAACAAGGTTCCCTTCAAGCTGTTTTTTGAGATCTGCTGTGTTTGCTGGCTAAATAACAGGCAGAGAGCCTAAGCCCCTGGAAGCCCTTTATTTCTAAGTCTCGGGTACCATCTGGTGGTGGGCGCGGGCAGTGCTGCCGGGAGGGGCTGCTGCCTGCCTGCCTGCTTGCCTGCCTGCCTGCCTGCCTGCCTGCTGCCTGCCTGCCTGCCAGCCTGCCTGCCAGCCTGCCTGCCTGCCTGCCTGCCTGCCTGCCTGCTTGCCTGCCTGCCCGTCTGCGGCTGTGACCATCGCACCTGCCATCCGCAGAAGTTTAATGAATCGAATTTTATTGTCAAGTTGATTTCATCACATTGGTCATGCTCATAAAATTCAAGCTCCGCAGAAAAGAAATTCATCGACTGAAAAGGCCTCACCCCAGACAGACATAAATTGATGGGTGAATTATTCAGCATCTTCAATTTGGGTAGATGCTGTAGTTAACAGATTTCAAGCCCGATTTTTGTCAAGTAACATAATACAAAGACACATACAGTGATGTTATTTGCAAGTCAATGCATGCAAAAGGATTTCCCCAAGAGCTTCGAGGTGTCTAACAGCAGTGTGAAGGTTCCCGAGCCGGTCCCCAGTTTTGTCACCTAGAGAGCTCCCACCCCAAGGAGTGTTCCCAGACCTCAGCGGTGTCTCTATCTCGCCTGGCCAGCAGCTACAGACATAGCTGAGCAAACTCCACACTTCATGATGGACTGACACCTGTGATACAGAGGAAAAAAAATCTTTTTAAAGCATAGAAAAAGAAATGCTTCTATTTTATAATCAGCAGTCAAGAGATGTGAGTTAAAAAGGCAATTTTAATAGTTAAATTGGAATGGGGTGAGGACTCTGGTTACTAACAGCTGTTTGCCAATAAAACATTCTCTGGCATTTTCTTTGAGGAAACCTCAAAAGATCTTTTACCTTTAACAGTCTCCAGAATGGGTGTTAAGTTTCCTATTATTGTAAGCAAAGCATGGGAAGCTTGATACCCTGCGTGGGAGCCAGATGCCAGGCCAGGCACGGGCAGCAGCTGAGGAACAGTTGCGAAGGGACCAAGCACTGTTGCCAATTGGAAGGAAGAAGGAATTCCTGAGAAAAAGGAGCTTTCAGAAGGAATTTGAAGATGAGTTGGGGTGACAGAAGCGTGAATAAGTGATAGCTCCATTATTTTAGTATATGGAGGAAAAAGAAAAGGGAAAAAAATGTTTTAGTGATTCTGAAAAGACCAGAGTGACCAGGAGTAACAAGGGCGGAGCTGAGGAGAGGGAAGAGATGCAGCACTTCAGAACAAGACGGCTGCTAATGCCCTCCCTAATTCTAGGGAAAACAGAGAACGAGGGAAGAGATGGTGTTTGAGCAGGTCTGAGCTGGCAGTGAGATGCTTGTCTGAAGGTGTCGTGGTTTAACCCCAGCCGGCAGCTGAGCACCACGCAGCCGCTCGCTCACTGCCCCCCCACCCGTGGGATGGGGGAGAGAATCAGGAAAAAAACCTCGTGAGTTGAGATAAAGACAGTTTAATAGGACAGAAAGGAATGAAAAACAATGATAATGATAATAATAATATGACAATAGTAATACTAAAAGAATTAAACTATACAAAGCAAGTGGTGCACAATGCAATTGCTCACCACTCGTTGACTGATGCCCAGTTACTTCCCGAGCCGCAATCCGCCCCTCCCAGCCAGCTCCCCCAGTTTATATACTGGGCATGATGTCATATGGTATGGAATAGCTCTTTGGCCAGTTTGGGTCAGCTCCCCTGGCTGTGTCCCCTCCCAGCTTCTTGTGCCCCTCCAGCCTTCTTGCTGGCTGGGCATGAGAAGCTGAAAAGTCAAGGAGAAGCTCCTTGACTTAGTATAAACACTACTTAGCTACAACTGAAAACATCAGTGTGTTATCAACGTTATTTTCCTACTAAATCCAAAACACAGCACTATACCAGCTACTAGGAAGAAAATTAACTCTGTCCTAGCTGAAACCAGGACAGAAGGGTTTCCAAATCCTCAGATGAAAGGTGCTTTCACTGTTGTATAACCTTGTTTCTAAAAAATAATATTACATTCCCAGGACCAAATATATGACCCCTTGTAAAAAATCTGTCTGATTTTGATATCATCAGAATTTATTTCCTCAATTTAACTGTCATCAGTATGAAAAGGTAACACATATACTCCAGTTCTTCAGCCTGTTGGGTGGTATCAGTGGGTATCTATATTTGCACATATATTCCTTGCATTTATATACGTTATTCCAGAAGGACTGATTTCTTTTTACTTGACTTGAGCATGAAAGCTCCTCTAATACTGCTCCTGTTTGGAGAACATCAGGCAGCTGTGAAGTAATTTAATGAACTGAAAAGAAGTGATTGCTGATGATCCTAATCAGTCAGTTCTCTGTTGCTGTTTGATATCTTGCTCCATCAAAGGAACCAATCATGAATGCGCAAATTAAGTGCGATTTAAGGACACTTAAATACTAACAGAATGGGACTGCAGATGAAATTGTAGTGGCTTAGATTCTTAATTTTCAAAATTCCTGTCAGTCATTGTCATTGCTGTCATTATTTTGGATGTGCAAAAATGAGGTTTCCAAACCAGACAGCTGAAGAAATCAAATAAGGCAAATACAGATATATGAAAGAGAGACACTAATAATCATTGTCTGTAAAAGAAGTTTATCTGGTTGCTGCTTGCCAAGAGGTTTTTGCACTCTGATAATTCAAGAAAAATACTAAATTTTTAAATATATATGCGTTACTTCTAGTTTAAATACCAAACCACAAAGGACTTGTTTCATGTCTGTGATCAATATTTGTTTTCATGTGCTGCAGCAAGGTAATAGAGACAATAATTTTTTGCCATTCTCTCACTCTGGAGATGCTGTGGGTGAGGCTCTCCTGCTGAGAGACATGGAATAGAAACCCCTGAAAAGGAAAGGAAAGTAAAATCTGGGCTACAGGTCAAAATGCCATTCGGTCATCAAGGTCACTACTGCGAGTAAGCAGCAGTACGGAGGTGTTAGCACAATTCAAGT
Organism: Gymnogyps californianus; assembly: GCF_018139145.2. NCBI lineage: Eukaryota > Metazoa > Chordata > Aves > Accipitriformes > Cathartidae > Gymnogyps > Gymnogyps californianus. The sequence continues at coordinate 5,671,683 of NC_059476.1, forward strand.
AGCAGCAGCCTAATGTGCATCTTGGGGATAGCAATGTGGAAAAAGTATCATCGTGATGGTGACCAAACTCACAGCCTCCTGGCTGCATTGCAGTTGGAAGAACCATGTCAACTCAAATATTATATAAATACTGTTCATACTCACTTGGATTTAGTGTGGTGATGTTGAAGAGCACTCCCAGGAAGAAGGATGCCCACACGCGTGGGATAGACACCTCCTTCCTCAACAGTAGCGCTGTAAAATGGCCTGACTGTTCTTCAGCCCAGCAAGCAATTTTGCAGATACTCTGATGACCAGCTGTGCAAAAATAGGCTCATTCTCGAACTAATGCAGGCATTACGATAAGCTGAAAGTCTGAAGCTTTATCTGAATCTGATCACTGGACTCAGAGTGCACAGGAGCGTTTCCACTGATACCTTCACACTATAGATCAGCTCGTCCCCCTTCCCTGTAGTGAGATAATTACTGTAGATCGAGAGAGTTTGACAATATGCAGATTTTCCTTCTGCTGCTGCTTCTTATTATTTTTTTTCTAATTCAAAAATTTTTTAATTCAAAAGATCCCCAGCTTTCAGAAACAAGATGTTGCATCCCTACTATTCAGGGCATGAGATGCTGAGAGGTACACACACTCTGGCGGGGATTACTTTTCCTGCCTGGGATATAGTTTTGTAGACTGCTTTCATTCCTGGGCTAGCTTTACCAACCTAACAGAGCTATACTGTATCATTGCATATATAAAATGATAGGCTTCAGCTATCTTGAGAGAACAGCTTGGCTGCAGGATTGGAGGTACTGCTAGGGAACCGGTCCAGCAAAAAGCGTTTCACGGATGCTGAGCAGCAAATGAACGGCTAGCACAGCTCCTGCTGCCTGCCAGCCCCGTCACAGTGACGGGTAAGTGAAAACCGGTTATTGCTGCCATAAATGTCCCTCTGTGGCATTTTTTTGTGTGTGTGTGCTGTTCCCTTGCCATCAATGAGATCATTTGACTTTTCATGGGTTAACACATTGCTTTGTGTATACTGCTATTTTTAAAAGCAATTAAAAAGCTGAGTGATACGGCACAGCACGCTCCCGTGAGTCTCTACTAATCAAGGTGGTTACCTTCAGCTAACTGTAGCATTTTTGATTCCACTGAGATACGCAATTCTAGTTCAAGTAAGCGTATTTGAACTATGTTTTACAGTAAAAAAATACTACAAAGCAAATCGCTCTTCCTGAGAACTACCTCAATTCACCAGAGCCAGCGTGGCTGAAAGCTGTTTTCTTTTTGTCCTGTCTTGAAGCCCTGATCATGATCTGTAAGGGCTGCAGCTTCTGTAACACTCCCCTCCTTCCCAGCCCTATCTCTCCTGGTTTTTATCACAGCCCAGCGTTGAGGATTAGCAAATCAAACATGCAGCTAACACCTCTGGAGGTTTTTTAATGTACCCTGTCCTTCTGTAGGCATGAGAAGCAGGGCTGCTGCCATTTCACTTGAAGATAATGCAGTACGGTGGGCAACAGCAGGTCTTTGACATGACTTGCAGCCAATATTCCAGGATAAGATGCATCATGACCCACCACAGCCAAACCTCCACCAAAACCACGCTTGAATGGGCCTTCCCAGACCACGGTGAGCTTTGTTAGACAAAACACATGGCGATTCCTTCGTATGGACATCTGCGTTCACAGTGCAAATAAAATAGTGTAGGAAAACCTATGGAGGTACGGCTTTTATGGGTGGTCCTTCTCTCTGTCTTGTCCCTGTTTTAGACTCCCTTGAACAGCTTCAAGAAATGAAGCTGCCAGATTTTTTTCCGCTCTTGAGGAGCTGTTAGTTTTCTGATGTGTTATTGCCCTGCTGCAGAAGAGCAGAAATGGAGCAGCAGCAGCAGGGGTAAGGCTGATGGCAGAGGGAGGCTGGCAGCGGCCAGCCGTTAGGTCACTTGGTCTGCAGCGTCCCGTGTTCCCCATCCACTCCCGTCGCTGCCCGAAGAAGCTGAGACTGAGGTCAAGCTTTCAGGAGCACGTCTACAAGGAACGCAAAAAGCTCCGACAGTTTCTGGATTTAAATAAATAGGTCCGATGAGGATCCCACGGGAAGCCCAGCACTTCAAGAACACTTATAAGGAAAAAGGAGAAACTTGCATTAAAGTCCTGCTACTCGGATCAGGGAAAATAAAGTGCAATTTCCAAGGAACATCTTCTCTCAGGTCGCTGTTTCTGACTTGGACCAGCATCTTCTGTGATCTTCTGCGTGCGGACAAAAAGAGTTCCTTCGGATGCGGTTTCTGGGTATATAACCTTAGAGAAGAAAAAAAGAGGAGGCAAACTTAAATATTAAGAGTTTTCAGATCTGCAGAAGGACTTATGTGCCTGTTTCTTTTTCCAGTTTTCTTAGCTGGCTTCAGTAAAGACTCCCACCTCCCCCCAAACCTTCCCTCACCTCTGCCTTTAGTCTGTCACCGCTGCAAGAGCATTATCCAAAGCTCCATATATTTGTACCATTTTTTTCCTATTGTAAATTTCTATTATTTCTATGTAACTTTTCTATTTTTACACAAATAGCAAGACCATAAATGAGCCCCTGATTTGGCACTGCAGCCTCTTTAGACTTTTCATGCAGAACTAGCAGAGTCTAATCCGATTTAAAATGCATCCAAATTCCCAGCAGCAACCGGCAGGAAAGCGGGACAAAGCTGACACCCAGACAGCCAGCTCTGAGCGGGGACCTGGAGCTGAGACAGGGCTGAGACACCTGAGGGTCGGTGTCTGTCTGCAGGCACCTCGCTTCAACCACGGCAAACTTCCAACGGCAGCGACATCGCTAAACCTTGTCCTAATTTCAGCCATATCGGCTCCAATCCCATTTTCTCTGCCCGACTGGGGCTTGTGGCCACCTTGACCTCAGTTTCCCAGTTATGAAAATAAGATGAATGAAAAAGCTTTTGTAGTTGCTGGGCAAGTCTGGAGCAAAATTGTTTAAGGAAAAAAAAAAAGGAAAAAAAAAAAGAGAGAGAGAACTATTTTAAGAACTATTTTAAGTGCTGCAGCTGACTGTATTTCTCAAGACCGAAGCAGCCCGCAGGCCATCTGTCTCCTGGAGAACTGGTCTGCGACTGGGCACAGAAAGATCCTCAAGCACACCATGACTTAGAAATCAGCTCCAAGACGGGGAGGACTGTTTTATTTGCTGGCTCGGTACACCCCATCCATGGGCTAGTAATCCTCTCTTCATTCTCCTGATGAGAACAAGCTGAAGGAGAGGTCACCAGGATTTGCCCCAAATAGCTCGGGTTCGCAGTGCGGTCTGGAGCCAAAGTTTGGATAAGCATAAAAAGCTTTGGATAAGCCATGTTAAAAGTAAAGGTCGGATGAGATCACTAGACTGCTGATCATTCATGAGCAAAGTATTATTTTCGGTTTCCACAAGGGATCCCGATTTTTGAGCGGGCAGAAGATGGCTTTTTCAGGGACTGCTTCTCTCTAGCGTTAACAGGAGGTGCCAAATCAAAGTTTTCTTTTTTTTCCCCTACCTGTCATCATCCTCAGAAGACTCTCATCGAGGCCAGCTCCGAGAGCCTTATTGGCTTGCACAGTTCCTAAAATATCACAGCTGAAATTGCCAGCAATTGGTGAAACCCGCTTGACTGCAAAGCCACCTTCATTTCAAGAGCACCGCACCCTGAACACACACAGATTTTTTTTCACGCACACATCCGTCTCGGGGCTGGCGTTTTGACCCCGTGGCTGTGCTGGGATTCAGAAGGAAGGTCTACTAAATGTAGAAAAAAATCAACAGAGCAGAGCTGCGTTGGGAAGATGCTTTAGCAGAAGCTCCTCCCTGTCCTAAACCTAAACCTTGGGGAGAGCTAACCAAACCAGCCCAGGGACAAACCATTCGTTTTCATCTGCTCCACAAACATCACCAAATGCAAAGCAGCCTGGTAGATCTCTCCTCTCCACGAGCTCCTCCTACACTTAATTACAGGAATGCTAATAAACCCGCTGCCAATGCCCCACGGGCACAGCACTGCTCGGATGACTTCCCGATGAACATTTTTCCTGGCTCAGTTAACTGCCCCACTCATGGATTTGCTTCATCCTGGTAACTGATTTGCTCTTTCCAGAGTCATATTCATTGAAACTGAATATTTAACAAAACCAGACATGTTTATCCAATACGAGGAGTCATAGCTGGCTGGGAGAATGTGGAAACTGAAGTGATGGAGACTGCCAAATACTCATAAGCACTGTTAACGGTACAGTGCAAAAGAAATGTCCAAAGAGACGGCTCCCAAAAGTAAAGCTTAACCCTTAGAAGGACTAAACGAGGGCAGAGACGAAGGCAGGGGTTGTCACTAACTGCTCTTCCCTGCCCACGTACAGCTGGCGGTGGCAGCTTTCACAGATGCAGTGAAACACAGAGGCGAGACAGAAAAAAGCACCGAGGTCGTTTGATAGTGCAAAGGTGCTTATTTCTCTTCTGTGACAGTGGGTTGCTTTAAAAGTGTGTCTTAACCACCAGCTCTGCAGCCCCGGGAAAGCTCAGTGCTCTCAACTGACTGTGATTTAAATGGATCCTGCTTTAACCGCAGCTTCTGGGTTTCTGGCACGGCTGCCGGTGGGGCAGGAGTTTTTCTCCGGAGCTGGCTTGTATAAGCCTTAGCCATTAAGTCTTCATACACTCAGCGTAAAATAAAATAGAGCGAAACCTATCATGCCGGTAAAGACTGAAATTAGTAATCATCAGAGAGTTGGGAGATGCAACTTAGAGATTATTATGCTATTAGAAATTTAATTCCATTGACGCATATATTATGAACTTGAAATTAATAAATACACACTTTTGGATGTTTTCTTTTCATTCGATAGAAGTCCTCCAAAAGCTGCAAAGGGGGATAAGAACCAGTTGCTAAAGGCAGACAAAGAACATCCTCAAGATTGCAAAAGCTCTGGGAAGGTTGGGAGAGCGCAGGAGCAAAACCATGCATCAAAAATTTCTCTTTGAGCAAAATCAGGCTCTGACCTGGCTGAAGAGATGCCAGCCAGTCCGCCTGAGCTCCAGGCCAGTTCTGCAGACACTGACCTTTTTGCACTGAAAAGCAGAAACTGAGGGTGACCGGCATTGCCTAAAATAAGATGACAGGCGTCTCAAATGAAGGCGGTAGGAATCAGTGACTGCATTTGAACACCAGCCTTAAATTTTTGGCCAAGTCTCTGCCGGTGTTCAAACACCTCCCCCCTGGAGTGTTTAAAGCAAAAAATGAAAAACATTTTGGTGAGGATGAAGGGCAGGAAGTCTTCAGAAAAGGGAAACGACTTCAAGTGAGAAATTCCCCTTCACCTTTCAAACATTATCTCCTATTTACAAGTCTTTTGAGCTAGCAGCTAAAAGGGTAGTTTTTGAAAGAAGTTTCGCCTGCTGGGCTACATCAGGTTGCTAGAAAAGGTGTAAGCAATTTTAGTAATAGTGTACTCCTTCACAGATAACTGGTGCTAAGTGCGGAGCAGAGGAGGGCTGGGTGGCTACAAAATGCTCAGCCCAATCCTCCCACTCTCATTCCTCTGCTTTAATTTTGGTCCAGAAAAGTGCATTACCTGTCTCCCTTGGAAACCTGTCCCTATGGCAACATATAGGGCAACATATAGGACTGTCTTGATGCAGACATGCTAGTACTTTGACAGCCCCTTCTTTTTGTGACACTTCTTATGGTAACATCCTGAGATTGTCAGAAAGATGACGTAAGATCGCCTGTGTCCAAGATACCATTTGGATGATTTTCTACTGGGAACTTGTTTTTGCAGTCTTTCACTCTTCTAGCTCTTGAACTCTCAGTCTGTATATCACGACTGCAATTTTATCTGAAATGTGTTGCAAAATCTATGTATTTGCCTTTATCAGCAAAAATCTGTAACCTCAAATGAGATGTTTTTGACAAGACCTACTTTCCACAAAGCCACGCTGCCACGTATCACGTGCTGCTTCCGTGGTTCTTTCTGAACCGAGTCCCACAGGGGCTCTTCCCTTGTTTTGTTCAAGTGCTAACAAAGTTTACTTGTACCTACGCCACCAACACGATGAGTTTCTAGCTACCCTCTTTACACACGCTGTTACTTGGATTAACGCTGTTATCATTTTTTTCCACTCTGTTGTGAGTCAATATGCTACATCTAAGCACGTCATAAATTTCGCCAATTAAAAATGCCCTGTGCACTGCTGGTTTTGGATGATAAGAGGGAGTGTACGTGTATGCAGGGTGATAAGCTTCAGCTCCATGAATTGCAGTCAGGACTTCTGATTTCAAAAGCATAAAACTCCTCCCCAAGGGCAGCCACCAGCCACAGCTAACAGCTCCGGGCTACGTACCTAAACATCTATAGGGTCCAGAAAGGTTGAGACCCTTTGGAGTGATGCTCACAATGAAATCTGACACAGCTGGGCTTTCGTTGCACACAAAGACACGATAGCACCAGGTACAAGGATGTTCTTTGTTTTGATCCCTACTGAACAGAGCCAGATGACTAACATTTCACATGGAAAAAAGGTTAAAAAAGAACCTGTGGTCTGTGACACCAAGATGTATTTCCAATTTCTTTCATTAAATAGCAGAGCTGGTATCAAGGTCATCTTCTCTGATCTAGATTTTAAAGCTCACGAGCCTCCAGAGTTGCTTATTCTTCACCAAGAACAAAGACAGCTTGGAACCTTGCTCCAACTGCGGGAAAATTCAGGTGTGGATGAATATCGACACAAATTAAGTCGTACATTTGCATGTATGCTCTTTGAGAAAGTGCGGGGGCACTTTGCTCAGATGTGCTCTGCTGGTAGGTCCCAGAGGCTCTTCTTGTCTTTGTGAAGACTGGGAAAATAAGGAAACGCTGTCTGTATTGCCAAAAACAAGAGGATATAAAGAAATCATGGAAATTATGATTTGGGGCTATCTGTAAGTCCTACAAGCTATAGTTATAATTGAGAGCTTCTCTCGCTTATGAATCAGAAATTAAGAATCTCTTGCTTTGGAGATCCTTTCTTGAAGGTGAGAGGGTAGCATTAAACTCAAACCCAGTACTTACCCAACCGATCCACTACATAGATCCAACGAATACAACAGACGAAAAAGAAGTCCTATCATTTTTAGTTGCAGCAGAAGGCATTTCATTATCAGTTTCTGCTCCTTTTGTCCCAACTGTCTGTCAACATTAAGGAAGACAGAAAGAGTACGCCACTGCGCCAGGAATGATTAGACTTCAGAACAACCAAACTAAAGACAATTACTTTCTATTTTACATATGATTGGGAATAGCTCTGCACAGTCACGGCAATGGAAACTTTAAAATATTTCCTGTATTTTTAATGGGGTTTAAAAAATATTCCTTCTGTTTTGTTCCATTTTTTCTGTGCTTGTCTCCCTGTTAATGTTTATGCCAAGAACCATCGTGAAACCCCCCTCGTATCATCACTCCATAAATATGGTTTACCATTTCTAGATGTATACGTGCCTGCACACTTCAGGTTCATAATTAGGCAGGAAAAATGTCAGACCCGTAAAAAGCAAAACACAGCCCGTTACGTGCTGGAGGCGGTGGGAGGCTGTGAGCTGCCTGAAGATCCGAGTCCTGGCTGTAGTCAGGAACGACAGATGGTGTTTGTCAAGAGGATTGAGCCTTACCTTCTTATTTTATCATGGAAATATCACAGTAAGAAAACTATCAACATTCACTATTTTATCCAACAGATTTAAGAAATACATCCCACAGAAAAAAAAAAGCCAGAATTCCTGCTGGAAAACAGACCGCCAGATGCAACTGGAAATCCCAATTAAAAGACGCAGTTTTGTTTATCGAGAGACATTGTTGTCAGCCATTGCATGTATTTTATTTTCTCATTAAGGAAATGCACTGAGTATATACAGAGATTACATTCAATACAGATTTATCATTACAGAACAATCAGAAAATAAAGATACAATCCATACATATTACCTGTAGCAGAACAGATTGAAGGAACTGATTCAAGCTGAGAATGAAATGAAAAATACTTAAACCAACTGAAGTGCTTTTTACACAGATGAGATATTTAAGTCTGAATTAACATTCTCAGCCAAGATCTGTTGCCTTGTTGCAATCTTTATATTCAACAGCTTTATCAGACCTGTGCCTAGCAACTAAGCATAGACCAGAACTGCCCTGTCTGAGAGCCCGTTCGAACAAAACCCCAGAAGAACAGTCCCAGTCTGAAGCCACAATCGACATGAGATGATGAAGGGATCCATACAGAGGAAAGAGTACAATAAAACAAGGAGACAGCTTGGTCCGTGTGACAGGCAACAGCTACAAGGCAGGCTAGGGTTATACTCTACATGGAGGTTTCACTGATTTCACTTGAAGAAGCTCTCTAGCGTTTGCAACCTTAATAAAATTTTTGTGAATGTGCAGAATTCTATGACACATTGCCTGGAATTGATTTTTCAAGGAATTATACTGAAAAAAATTCACAACACGAAGCTAGTGGAAAAACTACTTTGCCACGTATTTTGTGAGTTCCATAAACTTGACGACCAAATCTTTTTCCAAATGGGCAACTAAAACCAGAACTCGGAAGACCACCTCTACTTCAATTACACCAGCGAGACTTTAAGCCAGTCCTATGCACGTTGTGTGCCAGAGATTAGACCGGATCATCACAGTTGGACATTAAAATCTACAAATATCACTCATCTGCTTCTCTGTCCCTCTCAGTTTTGAATCAAAGGAGGTATCACCCTGCTCTCCAATATCATAGACCCAAGACCCTGCTTAGTGCTGTCACATCGTGCGTTATGTCACTTCTCGTCTTGCCTAGTTTCAACATAACCACTTCAAAGGATCGTCTGCCTGCTAGCCAGTGATGCACAATGCCTTCTACGATGTGGCCCATTCTGGATCATTTATTTGGTGAGACTGCAATGAGTGGGAGTATTAAAAATGTTGATTTAGTTCCTTGTATCTCTAAAGATCTCCAAGTAATTTCATTCACTTTGCAAAATGAGAAGGATATATAAACCACCACAGATCAACTCAGTCACGTCACTGAAGGGGGAGATAGACACATACTCTTACTCTCAAAGAATGAAGTTTAGGACAGTGAAGAATTAACTACATAGTTGAAACCGCAAGAAGAATTTGGATGAACAAAAATGTTATTACTCAAGTTATAATTTGCCTGCAAGACAGGGATTAACCACTTGTTCTCAAAACCAGCAGTAGAGATAGAACGAGCTGATCTTTGGAGGGAGCTTACCAGTTCAAAACAACTTCCAAGCTCTTTTTTTTTCTTCTTCTTCCAATGTTGTGCTGAGATTCTCAAAGGATCAGACAAGAGAAGACTGGAAGGGTTTTTTTCCCCAGGAAATATACATAATACAACATACCTCCATGCATTGTTCTCTTAATGACCTTCTCTTACCAGTTTTTATTAATACTAAATCATCTTTATTTCAAGTTTTCTGGCTTTGCCCAGTTCGCAAATGTTCTCTGAAAGACTAATTTTCTTGCTAGAATTTTCAGTCACTTTGCGCTTGAAAATTTTAGCTTGCTTTTGAATGTCTGCCAACAGTAAACAGCATTTGGAAGATATTGGTCCTTTACCCTACTACAAGGCTACTCGCAGCTAAGATTTCTCCTTCTCTTTACACATACTATCTAAATTGTAGGAAAATGTTACATATTCGCACAATCAACCCCTTATGATAAACAAGAAGAGGGCAGCGTTTCTTACATATAGGTCAAGACATACTTAGCAGATGGAACAATTTTTATCTGAACATCTGTCAGGTCTGCCTACTGCCTTTTGCCTACCGAGAAATATGGTACATGGGGTAACATGATTAGGAAATATAATCATCCCTTTCTAAGAAGGCAGACTTGTTGCTTCAGGATACTCTTTTTTCCCCCCCCCTCATGTCAGCTTCAACAACGGGTGCCACAGCAACGTAAAGACGAGGAGAGAGAAGTAGCTCGCGGAGGTGGCGACTCTTGAAGCCAGGCTTTTTGCATTGCAGTTGTTTGAGTAGCAGCAGTGAACGCTCACTCCAGGCGCTCTGGATCCGTCCCTCCTTGCCCGCTCGCAGAAGGACCTGAACGAACAGGACTTCATAACGCCACCTAGAACAGAGCCACACTGAACCCAAACGCACCGGCATGTTCATGGTCACCCGCTCCTCTCTGCACCCCTCCGCATGAACCTCAGCATCCGATACTGAGCAACAACATTAGGTTGGCCGTTCCTTACAAGTAAACGAATACAATTGCATCAGATTACAGCCCACTAACAACAAGCTCCCACAGAAGTTAAGTAATTGTAATTTATCTTAGACGCAACTGATGCAGCTTACGTATCTCTGAACATGCTCAAGCGCAGTGCCTCATTAGCTTCTTTTCCTTCCTAATTTCCAGGTAAGTCATTTAACTTAAAACAACAGATTTAAGTAAGAAGAGGGCAATACTTAAAATGCTTTTTTACAGCTCTCACACAGCGTGGATATGGCTCACCGTGGCACACTGACAAATCATCCTCAGTGGGATTTTGTATCAGATTGCTGCTAAACCAATAAAATTAGGGATTGAGATTTATTAATAGGGTTTATTTTGAGAGGAAACATTTACCTTTGTTTTTCTCCTTAGCTTACTATATACCCTTCTCTTTCCAACACTGATTATTTATTTCTATTATTAAAAATTTAATGAGTCTGAACTGTTTGTGACTACTTACTTGCTTGTCCTCTAATGACCGCACATGCATCTGAATGCCCTGGACATTGCTGGGTTCCTTGTCTGTTACAGTCTTCATCACTAGAACCTACACAGGTGTAACACTGCAGTGCTTCGCCTGGCATTAAGGAAAAAAAGACCACTTGTAACAGTAGTGCTTAGAGTTCACAAAAAGTATTTTAAAATATCAGCTACACAGTCTTTCTGACTTTGTTCGAAGCACATGCAAAAAATTGCAAACAGGTTTAAAAAAAATCTAAAGATTCTGCAAATCCTATTTTCTTTTTTAGAAGTGGTCCAGATACTGATTTTAAAGATAAAAAAAATCAGCCATGTATTATTTAGTTGTTACAATTTGCACTTAAAATAATCCAAGAACATCTGATGTCCTGTAATTGCATCCACACCTTCTTGTAACATTTTCAGAGCAGAATCCACTGTAACAAGTTGGAGTATCATGTTTTTTTCCCCCTCCGTCATGATCTTTGGTCCACAGTACCATGAAAAAGTACATTGTAAAGACATAAAATCTTACTATGATCCATATTTCATTTTCTCCTGAAGTATCAATTCAGCTGGAAGGCACAACAGTAGATCTTAAGAGTTTCGCTTTTGTTTAAACATTGCAACCGTAACGCGATCCTCTTTCTTTTCCTTGGTTCAAACTACATGGTATTTTCAAAGCCAAGCAAGAATTTGAAATGTATTTGAAATACCATACTTCAGACTTGCAGAGCAGAAGGCACACTTGCTGTCCTTCATGTGCATTTAAATTTGTTAGCATACATATTTATGTTTACATTACCTAGCAGAGGTGAAATTCTGTGCTGCTAACCACATACACAAAATAATCTGAAACCAAACCGACCCAGGAGAGAAGCCCAGAACAGCAAAGAGACTCAGCCACGCCTGAAGTAGGAAATGAAAAAGAAATAAAAAAGGAAAGAAAAGGGAGTTGACTTACTTTTGAGTACAAAAAGGGAGCTGACAAGAACCAGGCTGAAGATTGTCCACATCATGGAGATACAGGAGATGTACCGTTAGCCAAAGAAAGCAGTTTGTTTGCTATTAAAGCCTTAATGCTTATCTTACATACCTAATCCTCTGCAGAGGATAACTTATAGGATAAAGAGGTGTACGAGAATGCTACTTATCTAGCTTATTCTGGTTGTACTTCTAATCACACGTACTTCATCTCCACAAACTCTGCAGGCAAATTCTTCCAGTAGCAGGAAGAAGAAAATGTATTCACCTTTCAGTGACAGATATGCTTAAAAACCACCATCCCATCATCGCATGTCACGGCCTCCACCTCCTGCAAACAGTCTCATTGCATCGGCCTATGGGATTTGCTGGATCAGGGTCAGAGTATTAAAACATTTTGGAGGATTAAGCCTATGCTTGAGTCCTGAGTGGTCCAAATCTAGCATATATATATGTATTCATAGAGAGAGCAAGATACAGACACAGATATGTGCACATAAGTAGTATATTCTTGTGACCCACGGAGCGCTCCAAGCAGTGACCCATGAAGTGCTTTCTGTAAAGGAATTCATTAATAAGAGCTGCTGTATCTGGCGCTGCACATGAAGTAAGCAAGTGAAGTACATAAAATAGAGCCATACTTATCTTCAACTTTCAACGAAAAAATTTATTTACAATAGAGAATTTCATTTAAGTGACATGCATTTTCATTTTTTTTCATTTTTAATTTTATTTTACAAATCAGCAAATGCAGATAAAGTTTACACTCCTTAAGGCAAGAGTCCCCATGCAAGTAATACATGTTTATATTAAATCCAAAAGACATCCAACATGGGAACTCATGTACAAAGGGAAGGCTAGGATCAGCAATTTGTAATTTCTTAGAGAACTTGACAATCTCCCTGATACAGGAACTCTGAGATCAACTTGCTATGAATTATACTATGAAAATGCAAACAATAGCAAGAAATTCTGATAGTCATCTTAGTACTGCATACAATTAAATCAACTTTATTTAGAAAGAAAATACAGTAGTGCATACGAAAAAGTGAAAATATAACCTGTCCACATAAATGTATGGACATCAGTGTGCCAATGGTCATATTGCACTCAATATTGAAGTCCAGAAATTTGGTTAAAAGTTAGCTTTTCCCCATTTTGGCAATCAGTTCATCACAAATCTTTGTTAATTCTTCTATCTCTTTATTCTGGAAAATAAAAGGCAATATTAAGTATTATGAAAAATATTGTTGCATTGAGTATTTTTTTTTTTTTAAATTATCCAACCTTTGGGAGAAGTGTGGGACAATTAAGTTTTCTCCAATACTGAGAACAGAATATCTATACATATATAGAGAGAGATATTGATATATATATGCATACATAGTACAGCTACGTATAATGCATTCAAACAATATGCTTACTTATTTCCACATACAGCTCCTCTGACTTCAATAAATACAATTTAGCACTAAAGCAGACAGCTTTATAGCAGTCATTCCTAGCACATGATAATAATACATAGTGTAAATTTGTTTTTAGGCTGCACTTTTACAGTATTATTTTCACCCTGTTTTCCCGGGGCTCTAAGCAAGGACGAGCTGTACTGTACTGAAAGCAAGCTCCTTTGCTGAGCTAGAGAACACGAGATAGAAATAGGGATTTCCTACAGTCACTTGTGCCCTAAGCCATACAGATCTGTATCTGATCGTTTTGTCTATGCTAACAGTGGAGGCACGTAAGCCAGCACTGGAATTACAGCTAAAACTAAAAATGGAAACAAAACCCGAAAGAACTAAACCAAGAAGATCTTAAACCCGAGAACCAAAGCAAACCAAGGGCCCTGCTTGGTACATAGGTGCACACTGAGCTTTGACCGAGTCTGAACCAGCCCCGAGCGCTGGCCCGTGGCTGAGGTCAAAGCCTGGCAGATGGGTCCATCTGCCTGAACCGCCCGGCGCAGGCAGCTGATTTTGTTATAAGGTTTGGGCGATGCTGCTCTCCCTGGGGCCAGCTCGACGTGAGGAGCAAGACAGGTCTTTGGGCAGAACTTGGCTGCAGTCTGAGCTCCAGAGGAGAGCTGGATGCAGCCACTCTGGGGAGGTTTCATTTCACTTTGGTCGTCCCGTTGACTTCTGCGTTAAAAGAGCTGAATTGCTATTTACCTTTTGTTCCAGTGTTCTTTCCAATGCATCCACTTTCAGCTGCTCTTTACGAAGGCTGGCCTGATACGCTGCTTGCTCTTGCTGAGCCTTGCCTCTCACTTGTGCAATTTCAGCATTGGCTCTAGAAAAACACAGATTTTTGTCACGTCAGGTTCTCTACAGGAAAGGACAGCGGGTATCAAAGGATGGACTGCATCTTAACAGATGGGTGGTGAGGGCAGGGATACTTTCTGCCTGTCTTTGAAAGTATTCTGAGACTTGCCCTAGAGACTTTTCATGACTCCCTCTCTCGCTCAGCAGAGGCTGCAAAGTGTTTTCTTAATGTCTGGGTCGTTCCCTTCATGCTTCTCTAGATATCTGTGCTGGGATCACAACTGTCACTTAGGTAGAAGTGTTTTATGGCAATTTCTAAACCTGATCTCCAGTTCTTACAGACTAGACTCATAGCTGGGACAACAGCTGGAAAGCAAATCCAAGTCTTACTTTGTTTTACGCACTGATCAATCCTAGTGACATTTTGGAAACATCTCTTGGGTCTAGGAGACTGTAATATGAGTCCTGAATGTAATCCCTAGAAATGCTCATTTTGTCATGACATGGAAGCATGGGGGGGGGGGCGGAAATCAACCAGAGCTGCCTCTCTTAAGCCACAATCTGATGTTTGCCCCTTAACTGTGGCTTAAGGAGTTACTATCCGTGCACATCTGGCACGATCTTTTGTGCAACTATTCCTAGTCGCCCTCAGCACAAGGTGGGCTGATCCAGCTTAGATAACCGGTGTTACTAGGGAGAGACCGCCTGACTGACTCTGCACTGAAACAGCCGAGCAGCACTTGCATGTTCTGTTCTGATTGACGCAGGGACAATCAATAATACAGCACAGGGGCAACAGTAAATCGCTGGGGGCAGGAATACTGCCTGCAGGTGCAAATATCTGAGCACAGCCCTCCATAGCTGCATAAACCTGGCTAATAGCTTCTTTCTTGATCCTCCCTGGAAAATACGTTAAAGAAGCATGAAGACATTTGATAAAGATAGAAATTTAAGGTGTTCTGTATGGTCAGGAGCTGGAAGAAACACCAGCACATTACAGAAATTCTCATTACGGCATTTCATTCCATCCTCCATCACAGAGCAGCCTGTACTCTGCATATTGAAGAAGCAGTTCTGGAATGCAAGGTCCAGCCACAGGAATCCTCCCGCAGCATGAACTCCCGAAAAGAGATGTGTACAATCAATTACCTGTCCAGTTTTTCCTCAGCGTGAATTTTGAGTGCTTGATACCTCTGCTCTTCCTTCTTTACTCGTGATAAATATTCCTGCGCACATTTCTTTAACACTTCTTCATTCTTAAATGAGAAGATTACATTAAATTTAATCCAAGAGGTTGAAGTGTAGGACAGGCACCTATTTGCAGGAGTCACATTCAGATGTTTTAAGGGCTGCAGCCTAACACTGACACCTCCACACAGAGGCCATCTGAAGCAGTATTACGCAATGCAAAAAGCTTTACAATTCTTCTGTTTGCATTTGATGCACGGCTGCAATCCTTCATCTGAGGATTACGTTATGTCACGCACTTTAGACATAACCTCTGACCTGAGGAATTCACGTCCTAGGTTTTAACGGAATGCTCAGCCCAGAAGCCAGCCCTGACATGTGCTCAAGTGCCGCAGTTATGTGACATCTATTGAAATCGCAGTGTCACAGATGGGAGCAAGTTGCTCTTGGGCACAGTCTTCATCTTTTTAAAGCTATTCCAAAAGGAAATCACAAACAAGCATTCATGCTCTCCCTCCTCCCAGCACACTGCAGTCTAACGTAGTACATCAGATTCGACTCAAAACAAAGACGTGCCTTCTGTTAAACAGCACTGGTATACATGAGAACCTGCTCAGCTTTGCTCTTTCAAGGAGGGGACTTTAACATGACTCACCTTCCGAAACCCCTCCAATACTTCTTTCATTTTTTCGTATCTCCGGAAAAGATCTGCCAGGGATTTCTCCACTGAGTTCAGATCTGCCAAAGCTTGTTCCTTCTCCACTATCAGCTGCTGAACGGTGTGATGGGAGACGGATTTCTCTCTCTGTTCATCCTCTGTTAGAAAGAAGAGAGGGGGAGGGAAAAAAGCAATTTTCAGAAGGGCAATAGTAGTAACAACACTGATTTTACTATCATCTATAGCTTCTACTATACTGTGCTCTACGTTGTTTATTAGTAAGTTTGCAGGATCCAGAAAAGTCATTTTTATATAAAGACACAATCCTGTTTTGGAAAAAGGTTGCTAAATACAGTGGTATTTAAATATTTTGATGTTGGAGAAAAATGTGAATATATCTCTGTACTGATGATTTATTTCACTCTGAACTCAGCTGTTCCCATGAAAAAGGCAGGTGTTGGATTTCCCTTGTTTGCCTGAAGTGCACTTGCTGAAGGAAAGGACATTTATGCATATTACTCGCACTGGTAATAAATTATTTGCCACTGCTGATACATGCTTGTTATCTCCTGGCATCTCTTCTAATCCTGTACAAACAAGGCACTTTGTTTAATGGAATTCAACTCAAATTCTTCCCTTGGAAAAAGAGTGTTTTGCAAACTCTCATTCTTAGGATTACTGTAGCAAGTGCCAGAAAGGAAATCTAACATTAGACAGACTTTCTAAGTTCTGGTCTGCAGAAAACATCTTCCAAGCCTCTCCTGTGTATAGTTAAATTTGAGGCAGGGATGGTGGGAACACCACAATAGGAATCCAAATCCATAGGGAAGAGAACTTTTCAAAGAAATTGACCTAGTAATAAATTGGAATACCCATAGAACACTGGAAGAAAAGGTCTGGCATTGTTTTCCAAAACGCTTCATTGTTTGCTTCATATCCTAAAATATGATTCTTGTGTCCATGCTTTAAGGGCTACTTTGAATGATACTGAAATGAAAACCAACCTGCAAAACATAGCAGTTTTACATTACCGTTTTCCTTTGTCTATGATGGAAATTACAATAAGGTAAGAAGCTCTCCCATGTAAAAAGCATGGGGCATTTCAGAATCTACAACTTTTCATTCAGGCCTTTATATTTTGAAATATAAAGAACTAAACAAGAGTTTATTTTTTTATTTGAATAGAAGCCTTCATCTGAATTAAGTATTTCATAGTACTGGTCAGCTCTGAAATGTCAAAGTTGATACTGTCAATTCCCAAACTGAGATTAATCTCTTCCTTTTGCATATTCGATCCTTTTATACAGTTTTTTGCTAGCCTAACTAAGCCCAGAGCAGCGATGATGCCACGCCGTGTGTCAGCTCATGCTGGCAATTTTCTGTGCTCCTCTGCATGCTCTGTGACAGCATCTTGCTGGGGCAGAGTCTGACCTGAGGTTATTTTGCTTTATGTGATGCAGAAGATAGAAAGAAGCAGAGAAGCTCTCAGCACCTGCACTGAGTTTGCAGCACTGGCAGTTGTAACACCTTTATTTTACTGGTGAACAAACACCTTTGATACGGCAGAACTGAGAAACCCAGAACCCTGTAATGCCACATCAGTTTGATAACATTTAACATTTCATAAAAAATAAACATTCTTTTCTATTTTGCCTTCTTAAAGACACTCTGTGATCATCTGTAATGTCAAAATGAATGTATTCTCAAGTAAAATGAGAAAATCATTTGTCATCCTTCGTTTATTTTTCTAAATCTGAGAAGTTGTCACCTTGTGTTCCAGCACAAGATTTGTTTAATTGCGCTGGAGATTACACACTGTCTAGCTTAATTCCAAAACACTTACTGGCAGGATCCTGTTCTCTGGCAAAACTTCTGGCGTCGCAACTCCATGCAGGGGAAGGGATCCATTTGCATGATCACGTAATGTACTTA
Source organism: Gymnogyps californianus (assembly GCF_018139145.2). Lineage (NCBI taxonomy): Eukaryota > Metazoa > Chordata > Aves > Accipitriformes > Cathartidae > Gymnogyps > Gymnogyps californianus. The sequence goes on from NC_059476.1 coordinate 5,689,440, forward strand.
AATGTATTTAATGTCACAACTTTAATTTTTCTGAGACTGCTGTCTGCGGTATTTTAGCAACTTCCTTCTTACTTGTTTCTAGGGCAATCTAGAAAGTTAGTAATTCGTGACTCACTCCCTCACAACTACCGAGCTCTTGCTGTTCCTCCCGGTGCACGGCGGTGCCCTCCTCTCTTCTCACCTGGACCAGCTCCTCCAACACTCATCCCCAGCCCCACTTCAACTTGCACACGGGAATTTGGGGCAAGTGACATCCGATGCTCCCTTTCTCCTCTCCCTTCCACTACGTGCTAGAGGTGTCCACGGACCGGGGAGCGAGCCGAGGCCCTCATTAAACTCCAAGGGGAAAACAGGAATTTATATCGGGGGAGTGACATATCAATTGAAAAGCGGGAAAGTTTCCAGTGAGCTTTAAGCAAGGGGCATCTGATAAACTCAGATAACAGTTAAGATAGATACATTTAAAAACAAAGTGGTTAAATACTACAGAAAACAGAAACTGGCGTCTGGCTAGAGGGGAACTGGAAGATCTATGTGATATTTTCTAAAACTATGATTTAGCTTTAATGAAAAAGCTGCTTAGTGGCACTGCGCTGATAATAGTCTGCCAGTCAAATCTTAGTTAAGCAATTACAGATACTTATTTCTAAAGATATTTATGATGTTATGCGATTAAAATATTTTAATTAAATGGCTTCCACGTCTGCAACACACACTGTCCACGGCTCACCAACAATAACAACAGTATGCTCAGGACTAACACTATCCAAATTGACAGAATCAGAGCACCAACGCAGCAGATCCGCTTTCAGGCTCAGCTCAATATTAACTTACATTACTTAATGGGAATGCAGCAAACAGAGAACAAAAGCAAAAGAAACTAAAAATGCAAAATGCTGGTGTGAAAGTTGGTGAAAAGCTTTACTTACCAGGCTTGCCTGTTTTGTTTTTGCAAGCAAATAGCAAGAAGCAACAAAAACGGAAGCAAAATAGAAAATCAGGAATTGTTAGGAAAGCAGAAAATAAGTAATGCAACAACCTGTAATGCACAAAGCATAACATCTATTTGTTTTTCATAATGAGAATTTAATTATGTATTTAAACGTACAAGTATAAGGATACATTTTTAACAGAAAAAACCCCAACATTACAAATCCAACAATAGAAAGGAAATCCACGACAGGGATTTTGGTAGGGAACTGTGGATGGCTGTGATCAAAGTGTGCGTAGGGTGGGGTGCAGTGAACATTGGGGTTACGCAGGCTCCGTTCCATACGGCTGTCAGTGCCACGCAGTCGTGAGCTGCAAAACTTGGGCAACAGTCAGCGAAGCGGTAGCACAAGCAGCAGGCTAGCCGGGAAAGCCTGTTCTTTTTTCTCCCCCCTCCTCAGTATAAACAAGAATGTGTTAGGGGCTGAGGCAAGTGTAAGAAAAAAGGAAAAAAAGTTAAAGCACCAGTAAAAAAATATGCAAAGAGACACTAACAGGGATCTATACGCTGACAGCTTGCAAGCTCTGGCTGTACAGAGCGTGGCATGAAACTAATTGCATAAGCTAAGTCAGGTAATAGTGGGTTCTATATGTATATGACAGCAAATACCAGACCGCCACAGCCCTTGAAATCAAAGGCAATTACTGTTTGCAATGCATGTTTTCAGTGCTGTTATAGGCAAACATACACAATCATGTATTGTTAATATGGAGTATTTCGCTATTCATTACACAAACATGAGACAACCTATAAAAAGCTGAGCAGGACCTATCAACCACACTGAATATTCATTAAAGGGATTTGTGAAATTGGTTCACTTGTAATGCCCTTCTAACAGGGCTGTATAAATAGCTCAGAAGGTTTTAATCATAAATAGAAAGAGCACAGGCATTTCTTCTGTTAAAATGCATATTTTGCTTTAGCAGTAAGGCATTATTGTGATAATAGTTCAGTGAAGTATAAGCAAATAGCACACAGACAATCATTTTCCTCCACAACGTGGCATTTGGATGAGTGAATTCCTTTATCAGAAGGGACAGTAATTTACGACAAATGACAGGAGAAAGTGGGACAATTAGATAAAAAATTTACATTAAACGCAGGGAGAGGAAGCCTCGCATTTAACGTATTACCATGCTGCAGAATTTGCGTACTGCTCTAATTAACACATGCTTTCTGTGTCACTGTTGTTGTTTCAGTTCCTTTGCAAATGGACAGCAAATTACATTACTTACAGCCATAGATCTTAAAAACTTGCCATAGATAATTTGAAAGACTCTGACTGATACTCTGAATTCAAAGTTTAAAGATCTTCCTATTTCCTCAGTGGTAAATGGCCCGATGCTTTAATTATCCTTGATTTCTTTGCAACAATAGGAAATGGCAATTGTAGAATTGACTATGTACGCCACGGCTGTGCCTCTGCCTCGGGATCCCTATTCTATACCTTCTTGTTGCACAGCGGTCTCACAATTTGATTTTTTTTTCTTTTAAAATCTGTTTCAATTTTTAAAATTTGTTATCAAAAAGAAACTTCTGTTGCTAACTATATGCATATGCTTGGGAAAAAAGGACAGGTCCTGTGTTTGTACATATGAATGGCCAGGTTCAGGGACGAAGCCTGAGTACCCCATACCACAGTACATATAGTGAACAAAAATGAATTAAGTTCTTTGCATACTCTGGTCACTCCTATTTTAACACTTGCATGATGAGAATGACAGACATTATGCCAGAAGGCGGGCAAATTTGCTCAGTTGTACATACAAAAGGCAACGGAGGCATAACACCACAGAGAATGAAGCCAGGCATGTTATTATTACATATTATTCATCATTGTGTATTTTATTAATTATTTTATTATTATTATTATTATCATACTATTTATTTACTTATTTATAGGCCTATTTTTCCCTTCACTTGAAAGGAGGCTGGGGTGTCTCCCAACGGCTGAGAAATGCAGGAAGGCAGCAAAAGCACCAGACGTTGAACTACTTCCCCCCACTCTTCGGGCAAAAATAAGCAAATTCACTACTAACGTATGTAAACACAACTCAAGCATTAATTAAAAAATAAAAAAATTTAAAAGTAACCAAACATTTGGGGCTCATACAGTACTGACTGTATATGAGGGGACTGCCAATTTTAAAAGGGGCAAAACAACATGATACGTTGATAGCTGTAATAAAAATCCTTCCCTGTTAAAAACCTGTTAGAAAGATGCAGGTATGCCTGTTGTGTTCCTGGCACTCTGTACTCTCTGTGACAGTTCTCTCAGGAGGATTAAGAGGAATAATTTCTTTCCTTTTATTTTTCAATAAACACAGTGCAAACAGGCTGGATTTATAACACTCCCTGCTCGCAGATATCATCAGCTAGGCTAGCCTTTCTCCTGCATCTCACAGCCCAGATTTACCTCCGAGGCCACTCCTAATGGCTTTTAACAATATTTCACAGTTCTCTGCTGCTTTACTCAAGCTTGTCCACATGAGCTTGGTCCTGCTTTCTCATCAGCCACTGCTTCTTTTCCTGCTCTTCCCAGCAATTTTGGCCATAGAGAACCCACCACACCGCTCAGCCATTTGCCTTTCTGGGAGCCAGCTCGAGCTGAAGCAGTACAGGGCAGCACAAGCCACTGGCGCTTTCTATAGCCAGGCTAGGAAAAAGAGCTTTGGCAATCTTATGAGGAGGCTTTAAAATCACATCCCAGGGGCCAGACCTCCTGTGCCAACAAAGCACACGAGTCCTGCAACCTTTGGTTTTGAAATGCTACTGCATGTAGCGTTTTTCATTTGTGGGGCATGCTGTCAACAAAGGCGTTTTCTCATTATTGTGAGGTAAAACATGTCATAATTTAGACCTTAAAGGAGACCCCTATGTCAGTAAATAACTGGGGAAGTGGATTGGCCACTCATAATCTCTCAGCTGGGATTGGAGTTAATCTAGGTTTTGGTCTGACCAATGCACTTAGCACAGATAATCCCTGTTGTTGTAAAGAGCTAAGTTTGGTATCTCCCATTAAACAGTTGGGACCGGATGACTAAAGGGTTTTCAGGTCATTGAAAGTCTCTCCCGGAGATACCCGTGAATTCTGGGCAAAGCATTTGAACACATTTCCTATGGGACAGTTTGCTTTGATGCAGAAGAAAAAGCCCTGACCTTTCTGTATTACCTGGACTGCCTTGGGGGCTACTTTCTGTAAAATGAAGCCCTAGCTTTTCATCACGACCTGGCAGCACACACTGGTGTCCTCAGATGCATTCACAATTCCCAGCAGCATCAGCAGACATAGCTAGCATCAAAATGAAGCCCACAGACTTCAACCACGTTTCTAGGCTCTCTTCAGAAAATCAGAGTGAAGGATAGCATCTGTCAGAGTAGAAACACCTACCTATCATCTGAGCAATCGTCTTCTCATATTCTGAAACTATTTTCCTGTAAGAGGGAAAAAAAAGAAAAGCTTTTGGCAAACATTATAATTGCTAAGGCTTACTTAGAAAATAATGCTACTCAATAACTGAACTATGGTGTTTTAAAAGAGATACAGAACCCCTTCACACTTTTATATGCTCCTTATTACCTGAGTAACAAATAACACTGACATTTTAAACATTGCATCTGATTATTAATTCTCCATGTAAATCAATATAGGTGGGGAGAGGGAAAAGGGATTGCTTTGAAACAAATTCTGTTATTTGAAACATGCCCAAAGTACATTACCAATCATGATTTAAATATAAACATAATCACATTGGTCTAATTCAAGAGTTATAAAGAGTCTGATTTTTCTATTACTTTCTCCTCTCTTCTCCATGTTTGTGTTTGCTTATTTTTAATGTAAACATTAAGTAAAGTTATAATTGGTAGCAAGTAAACCTAACAGGAGTATAGCTGGCCCTCATCCAAAATATATCTAATCTTCCACTCTCCAAATGTGACTAAATGATCCATTAGCACTTAAGAGAACAAGACCAAAATATTCAGTTATGTAGCACAAAATCCATCATGTCCTATTTCCCAGATCTGTTTTTGAAACGGAGGTGGCAAAATGTTACTTTTAAGATTATTTTATTTCATATACTCACGGTAGGCTTTGAATTTCCTTCTTGAAAAGAGGTTAGCCAAAATAAGCAGATTAAATGTGATTTAGAAAGATGACCTGTCCCTTCCCAGAGCCAAATAAAGCTAATGAAATGAGACTAGCTTGATCTGTGCTTTGATTCATGAGCCACGTAGGACTGTCTACGAAAAACAAAATTACCCCACACTTCATCTGAAGTGGATATTCAAAATAGCTCACTGGTATTTGAATATGTCTCTTCTGAAGTCTTAGCTTGCTTTCACTTGCTCCATTTTAGAGAAGTCTGCTGCAGTTGGTGAGGTTACAGAAAGGATGTGGGAAAATCCTGAGACAAACGTCAGTAAGGAAAGGAGAAACTTGCGGAGCTCCCAAAAAACCAACGCAGTAACTCCAGCACCGCCTGTCTCAAATCTGAATCACAAACAGAGCCCAGAAACCCCTGAGAAGGCCACTTGCCCCAAAGGTCAGTAGCATCTCACTTGCCCTGGTCCTGCAGAGCCCTCAGCAGAGCAGGGGCTTTACAGCTGGGCACCCCGCTGACCTTGCTGAAGCTTCAGGTAGAAACAATTTTCGGTTCTGGGGCCAGAGCCCGTCTCTGCACAGATCACCGTGCCTCCAGCCGCTGCCTCTGCTGGGATCTGCTCGGATGCTGCTTTCCCTGCTGTCAGTCCTGTTGTTTTAATTGGCGCTTTTCTTTTGCCTTTTTTTTTTTTTAACCATAAATGACACTTTTGAGAGCAAAGATAGCTGCAAGGATTTTCCCCTAAAAGGAAGGGATTGGTTTCATGTCCAAAGAAGATTACCTCAAAAGCCTGCTGTAAGCAATAAGGATTTTAAAGCCATGTCATATCCTTGTAACACCAGGCACCTTTAGGAAGTTTTATCATCCTAGAAAATGAAGCCAAGGACTCAGGGCAACGAACACAACATTAAACACTGTTAAAACACTACAGCACTTCCCAGACTAGGCTGCACCATGGAAGCTGGCAGTAAAGTGAAATAACATTATCTATTTCTTATTTTGACCAGCTTAGACTAGTTCAAGTAGGTACCACATTCTCTGCGTTATCCAGCCTTATGAATCATGTGGCAGCTGTTCAACAGAAGGGGATACTGCAATGGCACATGGATTTTAATAATATTCAATTTGGAAAACAAGGTAGTCAAGTGAAGTCTTGTTCCAGATTCATGTCAAAGGCCTCTTTCAGTCCAGCAGCCTAAATAATGGTCGTTACGGCTGGGGAACCAAAGGATGCTGGCCACATCATTCCTCTCTGTGATGGCACATCTTAACCCTAGCTTGACAAGCTGCATAGGCTGAACTTTTGGTATTTTAGACATTCAGTCTATTTATTGACTTCCTGCAATTTCATAAGTCATAAAAATACCAAAATCCAGGGATACAAAGGATCTCAAAGGTCATCTGCTTGACTTCCCTTACTGAGGCATAATCAATTAGACCTCTAAATAACCATATTTAAATATTTCTTGCCTGCCTCCAGTTGTACCCTTGGATTATGGTACAGCTCACCCTGGTTTAGCTCTTCGATAGTTATTACTTTATTATAACTTCTCATCTTGGCTACTGTTCTCTGGAGTGGACTGTCCTCCAGTCTGACGTTTTTCTGGAAACTTAGCTAAACTATTCCAGGCAGAGTATGCAGGACTTGGGTAAAGGAGCATTGCTTCTCCTTCTGTGGGAAGTGATGCTTTTGTGCTTGCAACTCTAGATAATCCCTTCACTCCTTGCTTATCATTATGTCATATCTAATTGCTGCATCTCTAATTTACCACACATGGACTGTTTCAACATTTAATCTTCCAAGAGAAATCTTTCTTTGTGCACACACGCATATTTTATCATTTTGTGACAATATTAGTCAGATTTTTTTTTTCACCCATGTGTTCTAGGGATGTGCCTGTGGGAAATTTGTCTCAGATAATGTGTTTTTTTCAAATCAAATTTTATTGAAGGTGTAGACACACAAGCAAATTACTGAGAGGAAGATGAAGGTACAGATCTACAGTGTGCCAGCTGCTCTGTGTCAGCCCCTGCTCCCCTTTCATTAAGGAATAAGCAACCTCTGTCAGGGCCCGTTTGCAGCCGGCAGGCGCGTGCACCCAGGCAGTTTCTAGAGAATAGACCAAGTACTGCACTTGAGCGTGTGCTGAACGCTGAGACATTCCTTACACAATTCCTAATTTTGTTCACTCCTTGTTTTGCTTCCTTGGTTTGACTGCTTGCAGCAGCTCCTTTCCGTTTTGCCTCATTATGCATTTGAGGGCTATGCCAGGGTTTTGTTTCCTTTTCCAAGCAGAGCGCAGGAGAGGTGAGAGAACTCAGCTGGGTGCTGGGAGATGGTTTTCTGAAAGAAATAAAGTGCCTGCCCTTGCCTTTTGCAGATGCTTCTCTTAAGATGCTTTGGCTCAAAGCCCTGTGCTGCCGCTATTCAAATCTGCCATGTGCGACTCCTGGCATCCATGCTAGCGTTTGCTGAGTTCTGCACCGCAGTTCCCTGTTACCCTTACTCCCTAAGCACAGTTTTCCTGGATATAAGCAGGAATTGCACATGCAGGTCATCACTTGATACACCTCACTGGCTTTAGCTTTAAACCACCGAGACATTTAATTTGAGGAAGAAGCTGGTGCTAGAACAGAAGTGATTTTGAAGAAAATTCAGTCTCAGAAGCGACTGCAGAAATTATTACTTAAAAGAAGGATGCTAAAATAACCTGGCAGTTTCCTTTTATTTATAAGTTAAGGAAGGGGGATGGTTTTTCTGTTTGTTTGAAGGTAGAAAACAATAGGCTTTAAAGATTCCATGAAATATTTTTGTACATTCTCTTTTGCAATTGATGACTTTCTCAGATTCAGATCGATGAGCAGGTCAAGCTCATTGGTATGTCATTCTTACGGTACTACCGCTGTAAAAAAAGAAAGGCTGAAACTTTCAACTGACTTAATGGGAAGCAATAGTGACTCTTTGAGCAACACTGCTCACCTCATCCACTACAATGATTTTGTTGTCATCCTTGCAAGTGGTAGGACCTGGGCTGGGAAGGAAGGTCAAACCAGTTATGTTCCAGTATACAGATATTTAATGTAATAGAGGCAGGTTTGCAAGGAGAAATAGAATAGAACAGATACAACTAGAATAAACTGAAAAGCTCAGGGTCCTTCTGCCAGCTCTCAAATGGAGCAGCAAAATCCAAGATAACAATTGCTTAACTAAAATCAAGCTTAGTGTGTGCAGTAATTAAAAAATCAGCTCAGTTCAAAGAAAAGGGTGTAGAATCTCCTTGAAAGTCAACACTCAGAGGACAGAGTGGTTCCTTTGCAAGAAATGTTTTTCTACTGGCAATCGGGTTTTTGTTTTCTATTGTTAAAGAAACTTTTTACAATAATGTCCTGGAGGGAGCCTGTACTACTCATACCTATCTGCAAACCTTCACATTATTTCTTCCGTTGGCAAAACTATTTGTGGAGAGTGAATTTTAAATTAGCACGTGCATACCTCTGCCAGTTCTGCAGGCAGACTCATTCAGTCAGGCAACAGAAACATCACTATGGAATCCACATGAGAATTCACAGCACAAACTGGAGGAAATTCTTCCCTTACATTAACCTAGATTAAGACCTCTCTTATCTCAGTATTTTGAGGATGTAAATGAGATTAGCAACGTAAAAGTTTTCAATTATTACCCTGAACAGGGGTGCCCACCATGCAGAACAAAGACAAAGTATCAGTTTAGGATCAATCCAAAGCCTGCAGTTAAAAATAATGAAACAAATTCAGCTAACTAAAACAGTTGTACAATCATGGTACTTTGTGTACTATCCACAGGCTGAAATGAGACTCTCTGTCAGTGTGATTAGTAACAAGTTAATAACCCACCTCATTTCCATCACTTCCCTTCTGCTTTCTTCATATTTCTCTTTCCACTCAGATACTTCTTTTTCCTTGGCCACAATCTGAAACAAAGAAAGCAAAGGAAAAAAAACCAGTAAAACCAAGTGATCCATTAAAGAGGAAATTAAATAACTGTACAATATTTGATTTAATATCAAATCCTAATTAACAGAGGTATAGTTTTCAAGTGCATAATGGATTCAAATATAACCATCCCCAGTGATTTTTTTCTTTTTCAGACTGCAAGGTGCAATTAAAAAAGTTCAGATGTGAAATCATATTCAAATTTTGAAAAACTAACTTAGGAAAGTAGATGCAATGTTCCTGTTTCAATGTTTCATTCCTGATTATAACAAGGACACTTTTCAAGAAATACTATATTATGCTACGCTGTGTCTGATTTGACCTGGTGCCAAATCTGAAATACTTCTGTACCTGGCTTTGGAACATGGTCCCCTGGCTTGTCCTCTGACGGGGTTCTACTGCTTCTGCATGCATATTCAGGGCTGACTGTCCGTGACATTTTATACCCAAAGGACTGTGTTCCTTTGTGCTCCTTTCGTTCACACAATCTACCATAAAGTTTGGAATACTCTAACACTAGATTGTACCCATTTTTTAATTGTTATTATTAATCAGACTAATCTTATATGTAGCTTTGTAAAATACATGATTTTATTCCTATTTTTAGCATCTTACAATTTTTATAGAATTATATAGCAATGTCAAGATGGACAGAGTACACGAGGTTAAAAACAATAAAGATTTATTTTCATATAATGTCTGCTTTTCACTTATGTCAAAAAAAGTAAAACTTACAGTGTAGTGCCTTTTGCTCTGGTAGCCTCTAGCATGGCTTTAGCACGGCTGAGGATGGTTTCAAGAATAGAACAAGTGTTCATAATAAGAATCATTTGGGAGAAAACAGGAAAGAAGGAAACCACAAGAGGCACATATTTCCTTTTCCAAATTCTGAAGAAAATTACCTCTGCTCTGGCGAGTCGTAGTGCAGAGTCTAAGTCTTGCTGGGGGTAGAGAAGACCCATGGTGCTTTCTGCATCCGAGGCGCCAATCCGGGAGTACAGTGCACTTTTAGAGATGGAAACATCTGCTGGGATAGCAGGTTCTCTCTGTGTGTTTGTTTTTTTAAATACAAAGAAATGAACCATTAAATATGTGTTGAGCTCATATGTTTTCTGGGTGTAGTGCTAGGCACCAGGGTCCTGAGCTAGGAGTAGAATCCTGTGCACTATTAAATTATAACAGCAATAACACTGACAAGGAACTTGGAATTTAGCAATCATAAAATATACATTTAAGATCCATAGTAAGCACCAAGAGAGCCACATTACCCTTACAGAGAGAAAATAAAGACAGCACTTTGCCACCAATATTTTAAGGTCCTATATTAGAAAATTTACTACTTTCTGATGCAGAAATTTCATCAAAACATCCACAAGAAATGCATGTCAGCAGAGGAAATTAGAATTGGAGGCACAGATCTTGTTAAGAGGAATTCTGCTTCCATAAAAATAGATCAAGAAACCAGAAGCAAGAGGACAGCTCACTTTCTTAGGTCTGACCTGCCAATATACTGTATCTATCATAAATGGTATTACATAAAAAGTGTGAATATACAAGCAATGTTGCTGCCCCACTGGTATTTAGCATGCAATTAGTAAGTTAAATGAGGTTTTATTTGCAGCTGCCAATTTTGCTGATGTCAGCGGCCCAGATTAACGCAGGAGAGCAGCATGTGAAATGAGGAAGAGAGCAAAAAACAGGTATGTGACACTGAGATGCATGAGATGTCTTGCAAACAACTCCAGATACAAACAATCCAAGTTACGGCACATTAAACCCAAGGAGATTATAATAAGACAGTTAGGAAGATATTAAACAAAAAAAACCCCACATTTTTAGACACCATCTGTAGCAAACCCCTGAAAGCAGACCCCTCTGCAGCAGATACACCACCACAGCTATATGTCCCTGCGTCTGCTACCTACACTTTGCATCTCGCCATCAACCAGCTAACATGCACGTGCTGACCGCCTGGCTGGGTATTGCCTCTGGCGGTCTGGGAAACAAAATGTTCTTTCTCTCAGCTGCTGGTGGGTCACAAAATAATTTTGGGGGTGGATGTGACCATATCCCTGTTGCTGGGGTTTAGTGTTCCACTCCTCTGTTAAATACGCACGGAACCGGCCAAAGGAATCAGGATTACTGGGGACGGGGAGGAGAGGGGCAGACAGTACAGACACCACAGCCATCACAAAACCACTGCTTCCTTACAATGCTAGACTAAAACAGGCTGGAGAATCAAAATGTCACAAAAAACTAAAATAAACTTCTTTTTAAAAGAGGAAATCCTCATAGAAACCAAACAGGGTAGAAAGTTAATGGTAAGAGGCATCTCTATGAGGTCTGTTATGTTTCCAGGCTCCAGAGCAGAGCAAAGGGAACCCCTCCGCCCGTGCAGTGCTGGGACCCCCACGACTACACTGCACAGGCACAGGCTACATCGTCCTCGGGATAATTCTGTGAGACAGAGACAGAGCACCTCCACTTCACGGGCTGAGGACCCGCTCTGGTCCCCGCACTGCCCAGAGCAGTCCCAGGGGAGCCCCACCTCGAGGAGCACCGTGGGGGAAGATGGCCTTAGCCCCGGCCAGGGATGTGCTCTTGCACTTACTAAGTACTTTCCTTTCTCTTTCTCTTTATATGAAATCCTTCCACCAAAAGAAGTTTCATAAGAAAGATTTTGTATCTGAGTATGGCTGAAAGTCCTTGAATTTCTGTGACCTAAGAAGACACTTCACGTGGTACAGAACATTCAGACACACCGACTTCAGCAGGGAGGACACAAATGCCCAGAAATCCCTCTCTCACTGTGTATGTATACACACGTCACTTGCTAAGCTAGTGTCAAAACTGCATTTTAAAATATGGAATGATTTTTTTTTTTTTTTAATTTAACCTGCAGATTCAGTAGCAGAATTTTTCAGTGGGCTCTCATGACAATTAAAATTGTCTCTATGATGATGATACACGTAGCCACAGAGAGGGCTGGACCATGGCCCACAGTTTGTGCGGGTGGAGAGGGAAGTCAGGTTGATCCATGCCTTTTTCCATCCACTGATGGAAATGGATATTCACATACAGCTTTTCTGGTACAGCACTTCCTTGCTGCTGAAAAGGGGATAACATATTTTTCCAGTTTACTTGTTACCTTTGCGCATAAAGCAATATATTCTGTTCCTTCAAGTTCACTAATGCAGTACCTTAGTCTTTAGGCTTTATCTGCAATAATTAAGGATAGTAATCAATATTTTTTTTAATGAGTTTTTTACATAAAAGAGAGAAAAAGATTTTATTTTACTGTAAAAGAGGGTTGGGTTTTTTTTAGTTGTTTTTGTGGCTTTTTTTAAAATAAAATAGCAGAGTCACATTCTACTGCTTGAAGCACAGGAATGTGAAAGTGAGTAGAGATAATGTCTGAATCAAGGTTCAGTCCTCCTCTCCACAACATGCACACAAATAGACCTCATTAATTTCAACACCACATGCTCTTGTTTCAACACAGTTAAAGGAAATTTTGTCAGATACTATTCCATAAATTATTCACTTGCTCATAGTTCTTCTCGCATAGCCTAGAATAATAGAAAGGATCCAAACCCACTGTTAACTTTGTTGCAATCCCTTCTGAGTTCTCATCACACCTTATTGAAGAAGCTATATTAAAAATTACATACAATGCTCACTCGAGATAAACACAGGACTAGATGTTCTGGAAATCACATCTGTAGACAACATGAAGAAACCACACCAGCAACATTAAAAGACTAGGCAAGAAAATTTAATTAGAGCAAGAATAAGCTAAACAGTACTTACAAAACACCATACTGCATCTTTATTTATATAAGAGACTCTCACTAATTTGCTTTGTATTTTTTGTTCATTTTTAAACACAGGAGTCAATTGACTATTACTTCTAGCATTTATGGAGCAGGCCATCCCTTCTCTTTTTTGCTACATTTAACCACGAACACACAAAATAATAATCAATTCCAATATAATTAGGAGGTGCAACCTCCAATCTGTTCGATTTTCCTACCTGAGCAAAAAGCATCACAAGACCTATCAAAATTACATAGCCTGTATTCTTGAAAGTATCTCCCAATATACAACAACTACGCAGGGAAAAATACATCTGGAACACAAGCTCAGACATCTATGTAAATGCATAAATACAAAAACACATGGTGCTGTCCGCAGATCTGAGTAACGGTAAAACAGTCTATAAATAAGACTACTCCTGGCTCAACTCAGTATCCCAACTTCAAAAAAACGTACTTTAGTTCCTCCTCAAACACAAGGCAAGAGTAACTGAGAGATAAAAAAGAGCCATTAGATCATCAAAGCTGTCCTCAAAAGAAAGGCCATCCTGAAGATCAATCTGTTGAGCTGTATGTATCGTATTTCAAAAGCCTCCTGCAGCTTAATTTGCTGGATCTCATAAAGAGATTGCTGGAAAATATTAATTGTGGCAAAAGAAACACAAATTTCCTCCAGCTCATGTAAAAATGTGTCAAAGTAACTGCCCAGATGATGAAAATTTTTAAAGAAAAAAGAACATTTAAAGCATTTAATACATACTTATGCATATTTTTATATAGTGCTCAACGCCTCACTAATATAGTTATGTTTTCTCTAGTTCTCTCTTGCATTTGAGTAAGTTGTACAAAAGAATAGTAATAATGACATGCAAAACAACTTAAAATTTCCAGAGATGACTGTAAAACCTCTTGGAATTTAACCATTGAGCAGAAATGCTTGTGGTAGTGGTCCGACCAGTGTTGTCCTAACTCTGGAAACACCTCACACGAGGCACAACCAGGCTCTTTGGCAGGAGCAACCAGTAAAAGTCCTCGTGGTTTTACTTCAAAAGCCAATTTTACACAGCTCCAAACTGATGCACAATTCAGTAACTGTTATTTGCTGCCTCCAAATATTCCTATCCCGAGAAAATAATATAACCTGACCAACAGGATGATGGTATTACCCAAAATAACTCTGTCAATGCTTTAAGTTCAACACCTAATTGCTGAGAAGGTAAGCAGTTAATTGGGGTAATAATAAGCACAGGGATTTGTAAGTCACTGAACCTCGCACAGAAAGATTAGAGTCTGCAGGGGAATTACTACTAAATGTAGGTCACTGCAATCCTAGTGTAAATATTTGAGAGCCCAACGCACCTCCTCTTCCCTTCCCAGCATCTTTCACAGAAACCAGATATCTGACCAGAAAGGGAATAAATGCACATCGATTAACCAGCTGCAGTTATCTCGCTTCAAGAAGGTCAAAGTGAAAGAAAACAGACAAAGGCACTGGAATGAAAATGAAAACTAGTTTTTATCATAATGCTTAGAGGAATATGTATTTAGCCCTGCTGAAAATTAGCTTGCCCTTTACAAGCACTCAAATACTGCTTGGGTGCATATCAAATCATCTACTCTTAACTAATTGATGTGTGTGCAGACAGGTCAATGGAGGCAAAACAAGACCTATTTGTGCTTGCAAATGTATTGAAAAGCAAGTAAAATCCAAGCATAAGTTCTCTGCTTGTAAAGTTTTACTAGAAAAAATGATATCCCTGTTTGAAGGAAATATTCCTCCTTCACTACCACGACAGCCCCCCAAAAGCTGTGATGCACTCATCCCATTTGTGCCGATGCCTTTCCTTCCAGTTTCTTTCCTTTCCTTGGATCTTATTTCAACACCCAACTCTGTATCACCTCAGCATCTGTAGGGTGGTGGACACAAACCCTATCGGCTTTCTGTTCAAGTTGCACCTATAAAAAAAATGGCCACAGGACATCCTAATGGAGACTGTTTAATAGAGAAGTGTTAATTCATCTCAACGCTGGAAGATAGAAATCTTTAGCAATGCAAAGCAGATGACTAGTCCTGCTGTTGTTGAAGTCTGTGACAAGAAGTTTGTGAGTGGCCAAATAACTTCCCTCTGTCTGAGAACAACAAACTGCACATCCTTATTCTCAGTCCTAGTACTAGCAAAAAAATGCTTGTATTTCATGTTTATTTTAGGTGACCTAACTTGCCATAACAAGTGCTTGTGTCTTTATTTAGCATCCTGTTCTTGTTACCCATCCTGTAATGGTTTAGCAAATGTTAAATGTAATTATACAACATTAAGAAAAGAACTGAGGTCACCCAACCAGAAAGGAATTCTGCCAGTTAGCATCCAAACTCAAGTCACTGCAGTCGTCTGGTGGATCCTATTATACTTAATCCAGGCCACCAGTCACTGTAGGTCACAAGGGTTGTCATCATAGGCTAATTTAACATTAGCAACCTCCCACTGAAGTAGTAAAGTTATGCAAGGACAAAAGTCCTTCCCAGCCTAACATGACACCCACAGTATTCAGCTAAAAGCATTCCTATGACTGGACCAACATGGGGCTTTGTGAGTGTCAAAATGCTACTGATTCTCTGTCGAGGGTGGAGTTTTGCTTATTTTTCTCTCCTCATCTCTGCTTATCATTTTTGCTATCTTTGTTATACAGATTAATGGCATTTTCTAAAAAATCACATGAAATCCATCCCCCATTTCTAAGGAGTTCATAAACTTGTTCTAGATAAAAGAAAATGCTGTAATGATGTTAAAAAGCATCTTTAAAATATAACTCCACATAATCAAATACATACTATAACATTTTTGCAGCTCAGAATCTTCCCTGGGTAACACACAAGAATTCACAAACATATGAACCTATTCTCTTCAGTCTAAAATACTACAATTTGTGAGTTTCTGAATTGCTGGTCCGTAGCAAAAATGCAGATGTCATAACAGAAGTTTTTTGTAAAATCTGTGAAGAGCATCTAAGTATTGTTATGTGTTTCATCTTGAGTGTTTCTTGGTGCTGGAGAGCCTGACTGCTGCATGTTGCAGCTACGTGCTGGGAGGACAAGGAGGTAGAGAGAGAATAAGGAGGTAGAGAGGATCTAGAGAGGATCCCACCTCACCCTCTTCTGACACCAGCCACTCAGGGCAACAGAGCAAGGGGACACAGCGCACACAGGCCAGTACTCATACAGAAAAATGGTATTTATTTTTTTCTCCTTTGTTCTTCCTGTTCCTAATTAGAAGGCTAAGCTTGGTTTCTAATGAAGACAATGGCATATTTTTCTTGATTAAATAAAAGATTATAGCCACATACTTTAAAACACCCATGAATCTGCAAGGAATGAGTTTACTTCGGTAAGTATATGTGCACCATGGAAACAGCTGGCTCCTGGGCTATTTAAGGTAAGTGAAATAAATCAAATATAATCGTTATTTTTTCATAAAAGTACAGTTAATCTAAAAAAAAAATCTCTACTTTTATGAACTAGCTACTTTATGACTGATCTTTAAAGCACCAAGAAATTCTACCCTATAACCAGCCCAAATGTTGTTAATGATGCAATGAACTCAAGATGATATAGGATTCGGCAAAAGACTTCCCACTGACTTATTAATGGACAGTATAAGAAGAGAAAGGTCACTGGAGAAGGACATGTCAGAAGCAGATTCTCCTCATTTGGAATAAAATGTCTCACTGCAGCAGGACACTGCCATCCCATCAGCATCCCATTCAGCTGATAACACCTCCCAAGAAAGCCACTAACATTTCTGGCTTGACTTTTTTGTTAAAAGTACCATGAAGGGCATCATAAACTGGCTGTGCAACTGGCTAACCACCAAAATCAGTGCATCAGAGCAAGCTTTTCCATCCTGTTGCAAACACAGTGAGGACCACATGCATCCCTAGAGCAGTGCAAAGCATCACTCTGAGGCAGAACTAGCCAGCGCAACCTGGAAGTAGCAATAAAAAAAAAGGTTTAGATCTTCATGAATAAAGACACACTGTGTTGGGAGGCCTTTTTAACTTGGGAGCTCTATAGCCCTTCTAAACCTGCTGTAGTCCCTTTCTTCAGATGCCTGAAGGCAGGGTCGATTTAATTTCTCACTTCCAAACTCTGAGGGTCAAAGTGTCTGATTTCAAGCTGAAAATACCAACAAAAGGCAAAATGTCCCTACAGTCACAATCTATAGCATCTTGATGAGAAGTAGGTTTGTATTGTTTTGCCATCAAACATTTTAGGACAAATCTTGCTGTAGACAAATGACAAATGGCCACCTGGACTGCAGAATCTGTCTCCTGCGAAAGGTATGTGCCTGCTTCTTGCCTTCAAATTCGCCTTTTGTTCATTTGGATGTAGCGGTACTCTGTGAGCGGAGCAGGTGACAGCATTTATGTGTGCAGTACTGCTTTCAGCATGCTCTTTGGTGTCACACTGAGGTGCGCGCAGCTTAGCACTGCACTCTGAGAGCCTTAGTTACCTTGTTAAAGAAAAAGCAGCACTCGGTTTCTTAGTCTGTGCACACTCACACACACATGGCAGGCACAAAACAGGTACCTCGGAGCAGAAAGAAGACAGGGTAATCTGCCTGGCTAACTTCAGTGCTTCTATCCTCATTGCAGCAAACTCTAACTCCTCCTGTCAAGTGTTTGGTTGTGAGCAATCCACAGAAAAAAATGTATTAAGAACATAGCAAAAATGTTTAACACATTCAAAAATGGAATGTTATATTTTAATGTATAATTCTGACAATTTCTGGGTGACAAACACATCCCATATTCCTTTCATGACTAGAACACTGATATAAAACTCCAGTTTTTAGTTGGTTTTGAGGTAGCTGTAGAGACAAAAAATTTTTATTCAGGGGTAAGTATGAACAACACTTTGGGTAAAATAAATGTTTTCCGAAGCTAAAGCTGTTTTTCACAGGCTCCTCTCCTTTTGTTTTCATTTTATGTGAATTTATGCCGGCTGCTGCTCTCAATTCAACCTTTGCTGTTTTAAAATTTCACTATAAATATTCTAGAAAATACGTCCTGACACACAGAACTGGTCTGCAGATCAATTTGCTTTTCCTAGAAGAAGCCGTGCCAAATTCTGCATTAGATAGATTACTAGAAAAACAAAGCCTAATTTTCATTTCAGCAGAATTAGGGCCTAAATCTGTGAAAATGAATCTATGCGTAAAGACCTACTAAGGCCAGGTGTCAAGACAACTCTCCACACATCAAGTCCTGTGGTCAAGCTTAAAAGATTTGCTTTATAAAGACTTCTGCAAAATATATACATCAGTGGTATAGGATAGCTGAAAGTGTTGATGAAATTTAAGTTTATGTATATGAATTAAATTAAAATATCTCTGTTCCTTAAGTTCCTGAAAGGCCGAAGTTACTTTGGAAAGAATCAAATCATTATTTTGCTTCTTTCCTACCTCCCCTCCAAGCCTCCCCCCACCCCTTTCAGATGAGGCAAAGCATTCCTCTACCTGTGTATAGACAAACTTAAAGAAAAGTGACATTTATATTTCTGCTACAAACCTGAAGTTTCTGAGCAAATACTGGGGGGTTCTTTTCTGCTAAGTCAGGATCTAGATATTCAGGCTGATCACATATTGAGGTTTTCTTAGATATCCTATTGAGAAGAGCATCAGCAGAGACAAAGGAGTCTTCAGGAGATGTCTGAAGAGCAAGGAGGATATAGAATAAGCAACAGAGATTTTGCTCAAGTAGTTCAGGCCAAAAGCAAAATACGTGTCTGCATATCTTTGATTCCTAGGAATTTCATGCCCCACTGAAGATTACATTTGAATACACGATTCATAGGTGTAACAGACAAACATCAAGAACAACTCTTCCCAATTTAAAAGCTGAGCAAATTTTCCAAGACTAACATGAAGTAAGTAATATTAAGACCTCTAAAGTAATGGCTCTCAAACCATGGACCACAGCCCACTCTTGATACTTCTACAAGAGTTTTCAGTTACCATAGGTTTTGTTCATGCAATAGCTTATGTTCAGTTCAGGCATCTCTAAGGCAGTCCAAAAGCTTTGAAGACCACCAAAACTGAAGGGAACCTCAGCAAGACTATTTTTGCAGTCTTTACAAAGTCTTCTGCTGCTTACTGGGGATAAACTATGTTATGTTCACAATTATACCATGATCAGGATAAATACACAATATGAGGGTGGACAGAATTAGAACGACAAAAACAAGACCACTGGGATTTGAGTACCCTAGACTCCCTGCAGTGAGAGAAGTATTCAAGCTTATAAAAAATGTTTTGTGAGATGGTATCAACAGCATCGTTAATATAAATTAAGCATAGTATTAAAGTGAGCTGCTTCTTGTTTTGACTGCTCAGTAAATATATTGTCATATAGCTTAGCATGCCTAGTGCTGTAGGCATTTGTGAAACAAGTTTGCCTGGAAAAGTGGAGGCCTTGAGAGAACCTTCATGAATTTGAGAACCAATGCTCTAAAGTCTGTATGCAGCGCAGGTTGGAAGCAAGGAACGGCTCACCACTAATTCAAATCCAACCCAGAGAAGCCACTGAAAAAAGTGATTTAACTGGAAGCCAGAATGAGTTCTAATGATCAAAACAGTGAATTTTACATTATCAGTATCAGATGACAAAAATACAGTTAACAGTTTATACGAAAATGTGAAAGAGCACCTGTTCTTTACCAACAAAATTTTGAAATTTCACATGCAACAGAACAGATCACATGTCTATTTATATCAAACCCCTTATTTTACGTATAAAATAGTTCTTCAAATATTGGGTTAAAGCACAGTGTAAAAAGGCCTGTGTGAGAAAAAAAGCACTTCAAAGTATCAGCTTGGAATAAGTTATCACAAGACATGTTAAGCTACAGTAAAGATTCAGAAAATTCTTCTAAATTCCATCAGTTCCATCAACCTACCTCCCTCATTTGGGTCCTACCACATGCTGCTACCAAGATCTTTAACTATTAGGTTGAGTTTCACTCTGCTTTCAAGATCCACCTTTGCTACTTCTTATATGACACGAGAAATTTCTGTGGGAAAATGATTCCCAAACTCTTATCATAAATTACTTACTATTTCAATAGCCTCTGGAGTTGTTCCTAGGGTCATGGGCTCTAGGTCTTTCTGCTTTGACTTGTCAGGTGACTGTAAGTGTGCCTCTTGGCTGGCAGCTAGGACTCGCGAAGCTGGATGTTGTATTTTCATTCCAGAGGATTGCTGGGCTTCAGGGTCTTCAAAACTTGACCTGGAAAAAGATTGTGTACATGCTTTCAGGGTGGAGCACAAGGCCCTTAAAATTCTGCTTCTGGTAACAACTAAGCAAGTCCTCTTCATTACTTTCATGTGTGTGTGTATATATATATACACACACACACACTGTTTCAACTCAACTTTATATCATTATATCTCAAAACACTTTGCAATATCCTTTCAAAGCAATGCACTGGAGTCATCTAAATAAAGCCAGTTCCATCAGAAATGTTATGTACATTCCTTAAATATTTCTCACTTGCCTTTTTACCCCTTTCTCACTGTGACCTACATCTCTCCCAACAAACAACTTTTACTAACAAGAACAAATGTCCTTAACAAGCAAAATTTTGGAAGTGAATACAACCCCCAAATCCTGTTCTTATGAACTAGACTCCTTGTTCAGAAAATATATCTAGGAAAGGCCAAGAGAAAAGTTGCAATTAGGAGATTTCTAGATTGACATGAAAATGACCTCAGTATCTGAGAAAAAAACTGTAAATAGGAAGCCACTGTCTAGTGAAACAGTTGCCACTGTGACTCTATTTAGTAAGAATATGAAGGAGAAATACGTGTCCTTATTGCTTCCCATTATAAAACTTCTGTATCTTTGCCCTCTATTCTCTATCATATGTGTACACAGATGGGAATCTATTTTTAAACAAACAACTCAGCAACACAGAGGCAGAGAGAGGAAGAATTGCCTGTGTACGTGCCATGATGGTAACCCATTTCCCTGGCATCCTTTTCCATTGCTGAATTTGCTTGCAGTAACATACCCTGAGCATGGTGTTGTGGAATCAGACAGCCTGATGGGAGGTGATTTGACTGGGCTCTCCTGCTGTGCATCAAACATTAGGTATAAAGATTGTTTCTTCGGGGTGCTATCATCCTGCTGGCAACAGGAAAAGAAAGACTCATTAAGCAACTCAACCGTTCTCCATTAAAGCTAATTCAGGTCACTGAAGCCTTAAGTGACCAAATGACTTGACAGACAACTAATAACATAGGACTGTAATATAGTCTATGCTAACTGATACTGAGATGATCCCTTTAAGGAAGAAACCATTTAAGAACAAAACCTAAACAGTTCACTCTTTGTAATGGCTCTTCTTCTCCCACTTTGGGTTTAATCAGATTTCTGGTCCTGTCAGGCAGGAGGCAACCCTTGACTGAAAGTCAATAAAATATTCATTGAAACTTCTCATCAGTTTAAGCACCTGATTTTTCTAACTTCCCCTGTGGATATATCCCCATTTGATCTAGTCAAGCTATCAAATCCATTAATTAAATAGAAGTAAGGCAAACCAACTGATAACATATAGTACTGCATTCCATATTTCACATTCATTCTGTATTCTCTCCTGATTCCCTCCATCTTCTTAAAAGTTTTACTCTCAGTTTCTTAAAATAGTTCAATAGCTGGTGTTGACAGCTCTGTATTCTACACTACTGGAAATACTGATTTGCTTTTGATCTCCAGAAAGAACTACTATGATGCTAACTTAAAAATAAAATAATAAAATGGAACAAGCTCTACAGGATATAGGACAACAAAGCACATGCAATTTACCCCAGTTATGCCAATTTAAAGCAACTGGTTTTGCAAATCTGCTGCAGGCACATTATAATTAATTTAAGGAGTAGTGAGGCTGATGGCATTATCAGGATAGTATATTATGACAAGGGAATGCAAATGAATGGAAATGGAAGTGAGAACTTACAGGCACAGAGGAGCCTATTTTCTCCATATATTCTATTTCATATGAGTTGCCATATTCCAATTCTGCAACGGAAACAAAAAAGAGCCGTTAAATACATGCCATGAAATTATTTTTACAGAAGTAAATGAGATCTCTTCTCATTTACAAGGGCCACTCCCATTCTGCTGAATACTTTTCTATGAGGTATTAAAAATAGAATATACAGAGAGAAAGCAGAAGGTGCACTGATTTTCAACACTGAACCTATGACACATTTCAGGCAAATTCATTTGCCTGAAAAATTTCAGCTTTATCAATTTGCTGAAGATTCTGCCCCAGGGGCTAGAATATTAAGAAAGTTTCAGAGTACTTTCAGAGCACAGATAACTTTCCTCTATCATGTTATCTTATCACAGAAAACACATTTTTCAGTAATTGGTAATGCTGATACCAGTTTCCTTTAATGTACGCAAAAAGATTTTAAAAGCTGTTGAGAAATGAAATAATTTCTATTTCTTCATGTTTATCACACAATTCTTAATTAAGAAGGACTACTGTGGTATCACTTAAGATAAAAAGATTCATAAAATACCTGTATGCTCATTGAACAAGGGGTGAAGACAACAGCCCAGCTTAGTGGGCTGTTTTCACATTTTAGTTTCAGAGTAAAAGCCTAAGGCAGGAAGATTTACAAAGAACCCTAAGTCTAAACCCTAATAAAAATGCAAATCTTTACGGCTTCTCTACTTCTAATCTGCTAATTACAGTGGAGGGAATAACTAGCATTTCTTTCCAATCCATGGTCACCCAGTAGTTGATATAGAGGCAGACAGATAAAACACAGAAAATGGAAAAGAGAGCATACCTTCCTGCACCCAAATAAAAGCAAAGACTTTGTTCAATGACACATTAATTTAAAAATTAAAAACATAATTAATTTGTCCTAATGCTGTATTTTACTCTGTTTCCATGAGTTAATTCAATAAACCACTTGTATAATTTCATTTCCATTATAGATAAGTTCTACTGAATGGCACACTAGCATTTACATTACAATAGAAGTATGTGCTAAAATTCTTCTAGATTTGGGCAGCTTTCGAAAAGCAGGGCTTGTATCAGGAAGACAGTAATCATCATTAAAATGTTTGTTCTTTAAAAACAAACCAACCCTAAAGATAATCTCTTACCTGTTTTGTTAAAAAAAAAAAAAGTTTCAGAGTGCAATGTGGGTTTATAATGCTCAAAACTTTTTAATAATAAAAAGCATTGTAGAGTATAAGCACTGTAATTCCACAAGTCTATGTATTTTGTCAAACAACCACTGAAGAGGAATAGCCACAAACTCTCAGTACCTGACATGTGGGAGATATTAATAGTAAAACGGCTAAGTGAAGAGAATGCTATAATAGCAGGCTCCTCACGTTTAAATTCCTAGCACTATATGTTTTTAATGGTAATAGGGAGCCAGGCAAGATGGACAACCTCCTGATATCAGATACAAGCTTCTTCCTCGTGAAAGCAAAACCAAAACTGAAACGATGAGATTCAAACCACCTACTAGATGCAGAATTGCAGGAGAAAGCATGAAATACCAGATAACAGCATCCAGTGTTGAGTAACTGCCTTTCTGTATTTCATTTATCTACACATAGCCCAATGAGGTGCATCATGAATGTTTATGGGGCAGCTTTAGGACCCCAGAGAGCAATCCGTGAGTGAGCGTACAAGCATGCTCACGGGCAGGAGATGGACCGGCACTGGCCTCTGCTGGCACAGCCGGCAGTGATCTTCCATCTGCCCGCAGGGCTGGTAGCAGCTTTGCAATTGCAATCCAAACTGACTTTTGGGACAACAGGTATTTAACTTTACTGATTCAAAAAAGGCAGGAGACAGATGGAAATACTTCAACTAGAAACAAAAGGAATAACATGGCTCGCTAAACGCAGTTTGTTTCATCCCATTGATCTCAGAAGTTTCCAGCATAATTAGACTCCATCTCCTCTCCTAGGTATCTCCTCTAAGACATCATCTCCCCTCCAAAACCTGAGGCTCCGGTTATCCCTATACATTCAAAATTACAAATGCCCAGGATATCCCATGAAGTAAGATAATTATCTTTTATAAATACATACAACAGACTTACTAAGTGATGTCCTCCAACTCCTCCTACAAATAGCTGCAAGATTACATCAGAATTTTCTGCTAATAATTACTGCTTATTTCTGGTCTCTGCAACACGAAAATGGCAGCAGTTATAAGCAGCGCATGCAACAGATGAGAGCTGGATGTATTGGCTGACTCAGTAGTTGGGCTGTATCTGTACAAAAGCCGTGTTAGGTTACAGGGTAACACTCATACGAGTATCTGGGAGGGGTAAAAATATTCGCACTGAGAAACAGCCCTGGAATTACTCAAAAATTTCTCAACGCCGCAGGAGCAAGACTGTCAAGGGAAAAAAATTATTATTTTTAAGAGATCTGAAAAGCGGAAGCATTGTTGATTATAATTAGCATGTAATCTGAAACTCCGACTATACCATGCAGCACACATGAGACAAGACAATTAGCATTTAATTAGGAGCTTTGCTTACTTTCTTCTACCCACTTTGATAGCTAAAATGATTGCCTTAGAGTATCTCTCACTATTCTTTTGTTCCATTTCCTTCCATGTAATTTCCATTTTCCCAGATTTGGGGGGCTTATTTTCTAAAAAGTATTTAAGTTATTTTTTTTTAAACACAAATGAAGTGAAGCTGATGTCTAAAACTTATAATTTGACAATAAAGCCAAATGGATTTATCCAGACTGAAATACTTACTGTACAGAAGACTCAACAGATTTCCAAAAAGCCCAGGCCATGCAAACATATAAGTACACGCACATGAACATGTGCAGTCCCATTAAGACCACTGTGATTATTCATGCCTTTTAATGTCAAACACATTTGACCTGAAAGCTTAGCAGTTCTTAACTAGGCAAAAACTCCTCAGACCCAGTCTAAAACGGCATAAAGTAGCTTTAATGCTAGATTGGGACATGAGTTGAAAGGTTAGGGGAAAAAAAAAAATAAATTCTGATCAAGAAAAAGTTTAAGCCAAGTTAAATTCATACATTCTTCCCACTCTCAGAGCTGAAAATCTGCCCTTGGAGCAGATGTTGCAATGCAGTATTCCCTCTGGTAACCCCAAGGAAGGCCACACACAGATTTTCTAAATTCTGTCTCTTCCACATTTCACAGACCTGGAATGACAGTTCTCTTAAGAGAAACTTCCAGCTTTAGCTCACATCTGCTTATAGGAAGGTACGACAGGAAAAATCTTAATAAGGTGATCTAGAAGGAAATTTTATCTGGCACGTGAATGATAACTATCTTACGCAGGGGATATCCTGGACATTTTTATGCATAAAGACACCCAGATCCCAGGAACCTGGAGGAGAGATAGCATGTTAAGGGTCTTAATGCAATACACAAACTTTGAGCGGAATTTTAACCTGGGACCTTCTCCCATTCAGGTTAGAGGAAGAGGCTCAAGCAATAACAGTAGTTCAGTGACTCTGGATCCAAGAGCACTAACCAAGAGCAGTATCAGATCCTGGTCTGAAGACCCCGTTCATTGTCCTTTAAGCTTCCTCTCTGCTCTTTCTTGAAAACTCAAGGTCGTACTATTGGGGTCTTACATTCAGCTCCCCATAATTGCCAAGTTCCCCAGACTGGTCCAAAGAGCATCTTTTTTTAGGGTTCCCCAATAATACAGTTTGCATTCAGCAAAGTACATGCCAACATCCTCGAACAAACCAAACCCCCTCTCTCAATAAATACCACATTAGCTGGATGCAGACAGTCCTTTCTAAAGCATACCCTCTGTAGGAGAGCTGAACTTAGTCTCATTAACAAATGTGGACAGATCAGATGGTTGTGGGTAATCCTGCTTATCCGTGTTCAGGTCCACAGTCATGCAGGTCCATTTCTGACTGGTCACTGAAGACGCCAGTTTCTCCTCATCTGTCGCATGAACCACTGTGGATATGACGGGAGGTGTTTCTGGAGTAGGCAGTGGAGTGGGATCCTGCAGAGAACAAGTGCCGATTAATTCTATTATCTTTCATTAACACGTTTAATAGTTAACTCTCTGAATTCCTTTGCATGACCACAGTCATCTTTTTAATTCTGTACTCTTTGCTGCAGCTCTGTATAAAATACTTGATGAAAAATATTTAAGTACTTTGTTTAGAACTCTACTAGCAGCAAGTTTTCCCAGGATAACTAAACTCTTTGATGATAAACACTCGCATTGCAAAGCTGCCTTGATAACAAGGAAGAAAGAAAATCCAGAGCTGTTTAAATCTGTTAGGCACTTGACATAAGTGGCACATATCACCCATGACTACCAAACCTGACTTTTTAGACTTCCCTCATAGGAGCAAACCTTTGTAGGTCTGTGAGGTCACGAACCCTTTCTTCACTTCTACGCTGTCAAGCAGCACAAATAAAAGGGCAGGATGGATAACAGGAAGACGAACAGCAGCATGGAAGGAGCTGTGCCACATCAAAGCAGTCAGGCCTTTGTAGGCAGAACAGCTTTTGTTAACTTCTTTTCCAAGAAAACCACCTGCCGGCAGTTCACAACAAGGAATAAAGCCATCCAAGCATATGTTCCTGGTAGATCAGCCCACTTGTTTTCTTTCTATTTCTCTTCCAGCCCACCAATTTGATGCGTTTAGTTTCTTACTTTCTAATCTAAAAATTCCAGGGTGGATAGTTACGTCTAGTTTTTCAGACAACTGATTGAAGATATTTATTCATATCGTCGCTCCATTGTAACATAGGACTTTCCAAAGTACATTTACTAATAGTCTAACTGGAATTCCCAGAGCAAATACTAGATCTAATATATGTTATATACACGCTTCTAGAGACCAAAAGGTTAATACCTTATGATTATAGCCCAATGTGCTATACTTGAACACCAATATGCTTATATTCTTTACAAAAACCTCTTCTATTATTAAATGTACAATTCTACAATTAAATCAAATTTCCCTTTTTTGCCCCTACAACAACACAAACTACATGCATCAAAATAAGGCAGTACTTTACCTGAGAAGGAGGATCAGATAGTGGGGATCTTTTTGGTGACTTTTTCACCCTAAATGTATCACTGAAAATAAAGTTAAAACAGTTAATATGGTAATACCAGCAAGAATCAGGTCATTCCACACTTAGCAAGAGACAGCCACAGACAATGCAACCTCTGTAAAGCTCTTCTGCTTTAAAATCCCATCCATTAGGCAGCAGCACCACAGAGAAACATGCCACAGGTACATATTCTTGTCATGCACTTGGAACAGGCCTTGATTCCCCAAAAGCTGAGAAAAGCAGGATTGCCATATTTTTCACGCTAACTACTGACATGTTTACAGAACAGAGTTGTTGCTCGATTGGAATTCAAATCCCTGCTCCACCACAGACGTCCTCAGTGGCCTTAAGCAAATTATTTAGCTTCTGGCTGCTTCAGTTTCCCATCTGAAAATTAGGTCTAAAACACATCCTTTACCTGAGAATTAAAACTGTGATAAACTTGGGCAGTAAGCTCCAACGACCCCATAAATAATTAAGAAAAAAAATGGTATGCTTTGGATGAACTACTTAAAAACAGCTGAGGCAGACGCTGTTCCCAAGATGCCAGAACAAAGCTCTGTCGTTATAAATGTGCACAACGGAACTTCTTTAAAACAAATACAACAAAAAATACGGCAATTCTGCTTCCAGTTCCCCTGAGAGCTCACAGTGCAGACTGGGAGCACAGACACGGTAGCCCTTCAAAATCCCACAGGTTTTAATCAGGCAAAAGGAATGAAGAACAGACATTATGTCTTGGTGTATAATTATGAATGTTGCCTTTATGTTTATTCACAATTGGTTAAAAATATTTTCTAACCAGGAAATTAACCAATTATCTACCTGTTCTCTCGATGCATATTGCCAGAGTTATTCAAACACATTTATGTTACTGACTTAAAGAGGGAGAAAAATATCACAGCAAACTCACTGATAAAGACTTAATGTTTGAACTGAGATGCAGTGGCAAAAATTACTGCCCACCAGCTCATCCCTGATCAATGACAGCAAGATCAACACTAGAAATTATAATGGTGGGTTTCAATTGGTAGAGGGTAAATCAATACCACATCTAGAGGGAAAAATAAATTGGACAGCTGAATATTGGTGTGTTCAATGCTACTAATTATCTAGTTATGATGCTAGAAGTAATTAGTATAACTTATTCCTTTAAGAAGGAGAAACACTTTATGCAGTATTTACGAAAGACTGATTGTACAATGTTGTTCTACAATGGTGGAAATACAACTTTCGTATTTCAGCTCAAGGATACAAAATCTATATAGTTTTTAAAAGAGGATCTTTTTTGATAGGCAAACAGATAATGAGGCAATGAATTCCTCAAACTCATTCACAGCCAGGCATCTTACTTAAAATAGCTTTCATATGTGCCAGTGAAGTGACATAGTTAACATAAAAGCTTCATGCTGAATAGTAACTGATCATGCTGCAAAATAAGTAAGTAAAATTAAAAAGCCCATAAATCAAATAGGAAACTTGAATTGTTAGCTTGGAATTACTTACAACAGAGAACATACAGACATCACATCTTCTACCATCCTAAGACAAATAAGACAAAGAAAAGAGAGACAGACAGAAGGAACTGACAAAAAAGATAAACCTACAAATACTCTGTTAATGTTAATGTGT
Source organism: Gymnogyps californianus (assembly GCF_018139145.2). NCBI lineage: Eukaryota > Metazoa > Chordata > Aves > Accipitriformes > Cathartidae > Gymnogyps > Gymnogyps californianus. Next base: position 5,718,079 of record NC_059476.1, read on the forward strand.
TAAGGCAATCTGATCATGCATATTTTTCTACCTGTATAATCTTAACCCCTACTTTTTATTGTGAAATACATGGTGAGGAAAAAAGTATTCATCCAGTCCTTCAATGTTTTCAAATTCAATGTTATACTTTTGACATGCTTTCATCTTACAAAACACATTTTTCAAAGCTGACGCCTCCAAGTTAAGTTCAACATACTAACTGTCCTTGCCTTCCCTGATGGTAGCCACCTGCTTTCTTTTCAAAACACAGTATTTGTTATTATATGGGATGCAAAATTGTTCTTGAATGGCAGCTAAGCTTAAGGAAAGAGCACAGTTATGCAAGGTTTTTCATGTCTGCTGATCTGTTACGACAGTACAGAAAAAGCTACTCGAGTATTTCAAATCATTTACCTAAGTCAAGAAAGAAAATGACATTTCTTTAAACCTCATCTATTTTGGCTCTCACTGAAACCTAAGTTTGTGTTCTGACAGAACAAATTGATTGCCCCAAAACCAGAAGCAAACCTTGCCAAACAATTAAGACTAAGAAAAGTTTTCATCTACTTATAAGCTTGGCAGCTTCTGCTCAGCTCTTCTCACGTGCCCTGCTCTTGAAAGCTGGCACCTTGTGTTTCTAAACACAGCCTCCAATCGTCCAACAGTTTCGAGAGCAATGTCTATACAAGCCACCTATTTTTACTCATCACTATAAGCAGGCACTCGGGAGGCATCAGCTGCTCTTTGTTCAGTGTCAGCTGAGCAATATGATCTATCTCAAAACAGCTCAGCACTTAGGTATACGACCAGAGAGTAATTTGCGTTGAGCTGACACCTCTTCTAAAAGTCTAATCTTTTCACATGGAGGTCAACGCTTAGGCTGCTGCAGGTTTCATTGAAGAATAAAAACTGATTATTTTTATTAACACAGGTAAGACCTAGCACATGCACAGATTCAAAGTAGTACAAGCTTAGCAATGGCTTAAACTCATGCCTGGCTTCTTCACCTCCCATAGGTCTAATCTACAAATCGCTGTCTTTCCATATGAGGAACACATTTTCAAGCCGGTCCATAGAATTTATTTCTGCACCCCTCAATAGTGCTAATAAAAACTTCTGGCTTTGCAAAATTGTCCATCAATTAGGTTTTAGAAGTCCTGGTATATTACAGCATCATTTCTTAATTTAAACACCCTCCTTTCTGCCCCTTGGAGCTGAAGCATTTTGCACTGGCTTCTCTCTCCTGTCCCACCATGGGAGCATTGCCAAGGAGGGTCCTACACCCCTCTCCCTGCCCGGCCAGGGTTCTCCTGCACTGGACCCCATGAAGGAGCCATGCGGAGGGCCCTTTTCATGCAGAAGAGAGACAAGAGACAGGCAGAGACAAATAAAGCCACTTCTTCCCCTGGCATCCCCCAACAAGCCTTAGGCTAATTTTCTTCTAGAAAGTGTTAGGGCTGCAGGCTGCACTGTGTATTAACATGCAGATTCTCTTCTTTGTTAGAAACCACTTGCAAAAGTAGGTTACGGGGCTGCAGCGAGCAGACACATAACACAAGGAGCAGACACATAACACAACGCAGTGAAAGCAGTCCCAAGCAAGGGCTGGGAATTCCTGCAAACCTCCTGACCTAAGAACCTGCAAGACCTGCTCTATGGTAGTTTCACTTCTTTCACCATGATAAAGACCAGCAGTGAACTTTGTGGCTGTAGGACAGGGCCTTCCAGGAATAGGTTTTCCCAAGAATGAATGCGGTTTAGCAAACTCTTTGTAAACTCACGTTGCCCCTGAATTAACAACTTTGGAATTCATTCTAATATTCACAGCAGACGGGTGGACCCAAGAGGTTTATACTGGGGGTCTGTTAACGCCACTGCAGCTACTGGAAGACACAAGGAGATTCTGGCTGGCTGCAAATATCAGACTTAAGGATCTGGTGATATTAAAATTCCTCTCTCTCCCTCGGCACTTCCCCAATAAGATTCAAATTGCTCCTCTCTGCACTCAGACTTTTAAGTCTTCTTGGTTTGGACCAAACCAGTTTGGGCTGCAGGCTTGGAAAATGTGCCAGCTTAGCATGCATCTTAATTCCCACCTTAATTTCTGCTAAATTTCAGGCATACCTCAAAAAGAAGCAACATCAGAAAAAACAGGCTCCTCCCTCAAAAACCAACTCAACTATACAGTGGTCTATACTTCCCATAAGTCAGAAATGTCCCTAAAAAGAAAAAAATGGCACAAGCTTCCTCAAATCTGGCAAGGAACGTGAATCAGTAGCCTAGAGGGTAGCAGGCTGCTCAGAAAAAACTGAATAATCTCCATCTCACTCTGTAAGGGAGGTCATCTTTTGTACTGTTTTACATTAACCATGTTATCTTCAAATTGCCAGGCTTTTTAAATTTTTTAGTCCCATTTCTGTTAGCTAGCTGAAACATTTAATCCATAAAGGCACATGCACTAAGATACTTTCTTATAGATACACAGGATATCAATTTCAGATAAATGGGATATAAACTTACTGATTACCAACTCAAAATAACCATGTCTGAAGAGATAAGGTAACATGCATACCAGCAAATTAACCATGGAATCAATGCAACTAGTCATTGAGGTTTTTAACCAAATATCTAAATACAACAAGCTAGAAAACTTATCCTGCAATTTGTCAACTGTGTCTAAAAGCTGGGTATTTCCCTAATGTGTAGCAGTCTAGGAGATTTAAACCCTTCTGCAGAATTGTAAGCTCCTTCACAGAAAGGAAATTTTTCACTTGTTTTAGACTTGTATTTAAAAAAATATATTTCAATACTGCACTCTTCTGTTTCAGGTTATTTTCTTTTAAATACCATAAGTCACTGGATAAAACCATCTTCCTGCTGTGTGCAACAGGAGGTTTGTCATTGCCTTACTATTTCACATCCCACTCTCAAAAACTGTGATTCATAAAATAGTCTTTACTGGTGTGAATACCGTGATCATCTTAAACAGTATCAAATTCCCAAGATGAGGTCACAGAAAATTTAGCACAAAATTGATAAAATTTGGACTTAATCAGATTCAAAGCTACACTGAGCCCCACGACTTCAAAAATCCAGTTGCCAGACCAGTGGCCTAATCTGGCTTGATGTAGCCCTGGTTCTCCCCTTCGGTCTAGAAATATCGAGCTATTGAGGAAACAAGTTGAGGGAGAGCACGTACAGACGCCCAGCATGAGCCCAGTTGTGTGGCTACCAACACTCAACGTCATCTTCCTTTCTCTATTCAAATATAATCTGGGTGTAACTATGCTAAGGGGTAGGAATGTGCTGCTTTAATCTAGAAACATCTGTGCCCTTTAACTTACGTTTTTAGTGGCGTCTTCTTCTTTTTTGCAGGTTTATTCAAGTTGTCTCCTTCGGTTCCGTTTGTTTCATTGGCACTGGCTGGTATCTCAAAGGAAGCTGGAGATTTAGAGGGCGAGCTGGCTATCTTAGAAGAAGACTTGAAAGGGTCAATAGAGTCCTCACTCATGTCTGGCTCAAAACTGTACGTTTGTTGAGGCAGTTTGGGCGATTCTTGCATTTTTGTACTAGATGAGAACGGGTTAAAATTGGGATCATCCCACTTGTCAATATCAAAAGTGTAAGAGCCTTTTGTGATAGGGATTTCATTTGGATCAGTGGGTGACTTGGTCGGTGTGGTTGGAGCATTGTCAAGCTTTTCCACTGACTTTTTAGTCTTTGGCCTCCGTAGTGGCATTTTAGCACCAGGCTTTTTACCTGTTTTTTTGGGAGGAGGAGTACTCTCCTGCTGGTCTTCACTCACCCCTTTTTCTTCAGAGTAATCAAACTCCAGCCTCACCGCAATGCCTTTGACCGGAGGGTCTTCTTGTCCTCCAGTGTCAGGCGGAGTCACCTCCACAGCCTCTGGTGCCGTTGTAAGAGGTAGTGTTTTCTTATTGGCAGGGGGAGAGTTTTGTACTTTGCTGCCTCCGGTGCTAAATGCACTAATCCCTTCAAAACTATCTGGATCCAAAGAGTAGGATCCTTCAGGCACAGGCGGGGCCTCCTGTTTCTCAGCAGAGATTTTAGAAGGTTCAGTACATTCAGGCTTTACTGAGTCAGCCTTCGCTTCAGATACTGTTTTATCCTCACCTGGGACACAAGCCACTTGGCCAAGGTCAGACGGTTCTTGTGGTGTTTCCTTCACTGGTGGAGCATCCAGAGATTTTTTTGCTGACTGCTTCTTTTTTAAGGAAGCTGGTCTGGATTTCTTTGTTCTCTTAAGGGTACTAGAAGCACTACTTGAACCAGTACTGTACACATCTGCAGCAGGTGCTAATGTCTCACTGTTGCCAAGATAAGATGCTCCATCAAAATCACTAGCTTGCAAGCTAAGAGATCGAGACAATGTAGATTTGGAAACTGGGACTGAATCAGTAGATTTTCTTCGAACATTTGCTTTGGGGTCACGATTCTTTGATTCCGGAGAGCTCGGTCCTAAGGCATGGAGAGAATCAACCAACTCAATGTTATCAAAGTCCAAGTTGTAAGTTCCACTGCTGGCTATTGGCTTGTCCTCATCGAAGACAGTGGAAAAAGAATGGGAAGGGGGGCGGAAAGGGCTTTCTTCAACTGATTCACTGTGTGACACATCAGTTACAGGTACAGCTTCTGAACATAATCCTGTGGGAACAAACAGAGAACTCAGTGAATTTTAAACACATTTTAAAAACTGGAGCTTAATAAGATTTACCATAATATTACTACAAGTAAAAAAAAATAAAGGGTTAAAATCATACAAATGGACTAAGCAATGATTAAAAGGACATACAAACCAAAGTGACATTTCCAATACATGAGCAAGATTAAGGGAAAAAATAGTTCTGTTCTCCCCAGAAAAGGATTCAAGGCAAGTTTCATGAAAACACAAAATATATATTTGCAATAGCCTCTAGAGCATCTCTTCTAAACTAATTATCATTTAGTTAAAGAGATGGATATTACCATAACATGCTAAATATGCCAAATACCAGGAAAACTGAACATCAAGCACTTTATTACTCCCGTTTTCTACTATTATAAAGAGTTCACACAATTGTGTCAGAGCTCTTATGCAGTAAATTCCCTGTAAATTGACTGCTGCTTCAGCAATTACATGTTGATCTCAAGTTTTGTTTCCCATGTGCTATTTTTACCAATTTTCCCAGAGGAACATGGCTTCCTCTCCACAACCCATCAATGATGCTTCTCTATTTGCCCCAAGCAGTCAATACACTCTACTTTGACCTCATAATTCCAAGTTTATAATGAGACATGAATCATTGAGAATTTCATATGAAATAAATTATGGCAAAGGTAAAAAAATTAGTCCATTAGAGAACCATACAAATATTCTCAATTGAAAATCTTCCTTAAAAAAGACCACTAGAAGCTCCCTACAGATTATTTAAAACAGATTTCTCCAAGTGTAGTTCTAACTCATCGATGAAAAGAAAATTTTATAGAGAGAACTAAATTTGATTACTAAAATGTTTTACAAATCCTGAATACGGTTTGCTCCTGCTGTCATTGTACTGCTACCTACCTGAATGTAACAGTCACCTCTGCCTATGTGTGTGTGTCCCAGTCAGGGTATCGGAGACCTGGGAAGTCTCTCTCCAGCTCACAGTTCAAGCTGGGGTAAGCCAGCTGCTCTGAGCTCTCACTGATATGTATTGGAACAAAATGCCCCAGTGTTTCCTATTGAAGCAACGCAGCATTCTTCATGTTGTCATTTTTTTTTTAATTATGCAATTATGAAGAAAAACAGTCAAACAAACATGAATGCTTTGCTCATCCTTAAATGATTTCAGAGAAATTTCTACACATCTTTTTCATTCCAATCCTGACATGTTTTGCAAAATAATTCCCATTTTGCCCAGCTACATTCATTGATGCTGTTCATAAAAGCAATACAGACAATCAATAATTACTTTCAGTCAGAAGTTATGAATGGATTAAGAACAGAAAAAAAACATTTTTCCTTTGTTTCAGAGGAAATTATATGTCTGCATAGAGATTGCAAGAATTATTATTCATGGATGTAGAGGACAGAAAGGATTTAAGGAAATTGGACACATTTCCCAAAGTAGTACCTTAGAGCGGCACCACATATTTCCAGAGATTGTCAAAGGAATGACAGCTACACAGTTTCTCTTTTACGACTGTGGAATTTACTAAGTTACATCAATTAAAATAATATTTTAATGTGTTTTTCTGCTAAATGAATGCTAATAATGTGGCGGTACTTCAGGACAGTTTATTCTTCTCCTTAATCTCCACTGGGTTGGGCTTGATTTCAGCCTAGCTGAGAGGTCATTAATTAGACTTGATTTGCCGGCCGAGCTGGTGCTCACTTCACACACACATCACTTTCTGACACTGATGGGACTTCTGTTAAAGGGACTCAAAGAGTGTCATAAAACTCCAGCATTAGACTGATCTGTACATTTTACACTGAAACGGGAACGGAAGACACTTAACGGGAATACATTACAATAAACACTCACGTAGCTCTAATACGTCAGCAGAGTAAAAATGTAGGTCAGCATGAAATAAAAGGGGGATCTGAACAAGAAATCTTCTGCAATTATGCGTTGTTTTCATTCCAGCGTGCGCCAAAGGCCTCAAAAGGATTGAGGCCCCTTGTTCAAAGTCAGTACAAACATGCATTTAAAAAACATAAAATAAAAGAAAAGAAACCCGATGCCCTGCAGGACTTGGACTGTAAATGACAGGCGTGGTGGAGCTGAGGTTAGGGATGCATCACAGCAGCAAAGAGCGTACAAGGCTTTCCAGCTACTCAAAACAAAACAGCATGCAAATTTGGTGTGCTCCACACAGTGCAGAGCTTTAATCTTCTGTAATTGCTTATTTCACAACTTCCTTCTAATCAAATCCTTTACTTAGAGTATAGATTTCTGCAGAGTGTTGCTCAACTCGCTACTGTGATATTTTTATTGTTTCTTTATGAAACAATACGTGAAACCGTCTCAGAAAACATGGCTTTTGGTAGAAGCGAAATGCTGCTGTTAGACTCTTCTGGCATTACAGCAGAACTGGCTCAGTACTGGTAAGAGCAGAAATGCCGGAGAAGAAGATATGAATGATACTCACTATCGCAAAACAGCACGGCTTTATTACTACAAAGACATACGAAGACCACACTTTCCTGACATTAACAGCATACCCAGAGAGCAGTGCCATTTCTCCTCTTACACCACAGAATTAAGCAAACCAGTATTCATAATTACAGTATTTTATTAAAATGCAATTTGATCACAAAGGAACATGCTACAATACAAGCTATGAAAATTAAGGCAGCACTTGCCCTAGAGAGAGGCCAGCACAAGGTTTTAAATAAGGTTTATGCCTCTTATTGGCGCTGACAGTCACCCACAAATTATACTGGTAAGAGCTGCCCACAGGTAGATATTAAGTTTTATAAAGCGTTCCAAGTACATGAGCGATAGCAGGGAAACTTGTGTTGCCATAAAAACAGGCAATCCCTGAAAGAAACCTCCCATTTCTTTCATTAAAAAAGAAGGTCCAAGTTCTGCTCCTTCCAGAAGGGACTTTCTCTGATTTCAGAGAGTTTTTGCCTGGATCAGGTATGAAAAACAAAAGCAATGCCCAAACCAAAAACAACAACAAAAAGCGCCCAGACTTCTTGTATCCAGGTGATAAGACCTCTAAATGAGAGCTGCATGACATGTTTAATGCTTGGCATTCTCACCTGTCACCTATTATGGCAGAAGCAAAAGTTGCTAGAAAGATATTATAAGACTGTTTGCATTAATAAACGAAACAAATTTCTGCTGTTAGTATCAACAAAAAGGAATTAAAAAAAAAATCAAAAAACGTTTCTAGTCAACTACAGAAATCTTTTTTTGTACAATACAAAATACCAAGATTTTGATGGCACTTCAGATGCTAGTAAAGCTTCAACGTCCCACAAGAACAGCGAGGTAGACACATACCTCGCTTAACTCAGCCTTCTTTAAATAAAGATCCATAAAAGATCTGAACAGTAACAAATCCCATGCGTGTGGTCTGAACTGTCCACTGATGAGGATATCAAATTTTAATTAAATTGCTACCACTGCCTTATATTGAATATGAAAGGATAGGAGGCATTTGTAGATTTAGATCAGGATGGGTATTAGGACTTACATCTTTCTACAGCCTTAGGAAAGAAATGCAGAAACTTGGTGGCAGTAGCTGCACAAGGAGCTACAGAAGTAGCCAAAGCAAGGGCAGATTTGTTTCATTTTGATGCAGTATCACCGATCTCTTCCTCACCTGCGGAGCTCTCCGTGCCTTCCCCCCTCGAGCACTGCGGTACCAGCGGGACAGGATGCGGCACCCTGGGGCATCCCCTACCACAGCGCAGGTGGTGCGCTCTCCGGGGACGTGTTCGCAAAAAGAAACATTTCCAAAAACTTTGGAATTCAGATTTGTTTTAAAGACACTTTAAAGAAGAAAATGAAATATCTGCACCAGCTACGAGCTTACTGAATCTAAATCTGAACTGTTTCTTTATAAATCATGAAAATATATTAAGGAGTTAGGACATATAAAGTACTTCTAGGTATTTTTAAATATTTTTCCCTTTAAATTACAACAAATTCTTCTGGAGGGGGAGCTGCACTGTGCACTAGGACAGTTGAGCATTTTTTCTTTGTTGATGTATCTCTAAAATAGGAGGAAACCCAACAGGCTGAAAATAGAAGGCCTTACCACTGCTGAGCTGGAAACAAAATGAAACGCTATTTTGAAGGGCTTAGAAACAAAACTTAACCAGTTCTAATAAAGCAAATATGGAAGAAATTAAATTCTAGTTGTGTTTTCTAGAGAAAACAAAGAGAAACCGTTGGAAAATGCACACAGTATGCACCCACATACTCCACTATAAGGAAATAACTCAGGAGACAAGTACACTTTGCCTATAGCATATAGGAATTGGAATTACCTAATACCAGGAATTTTGAAACACAGTTTATTTCAAGTTCCTGCCTGTTATAAGAAGCCTTTGAAGTTATGAAATCAATTAGTAACGCTATTTTTAAAATTACCGTAAAAATACTTTTGCCATTTATTCTGAGAGAAAACTTCGGATATAAAGTTTATTTTCAATTTTTCTGTGTTAGGCTTCAAGAGGAAAAACACTGAAGAAGAATATTTTCCATCCCAAAAATTTGGTTTGTTTTTGTTTGGTCATCATTTCTCTACCGGAAAGCCTGACCTCAATTTCCCTGGCACAAGAAGGACCTGAATATAGGTCTCCCATATCCGGATCGGCGAGCTGTAACGCACAGAGGGGACTCCAGCTCTCACATCTCCCCTGTGTACAGAATCTGAATTCATTAATTAATTGCGGAAGGCGGCAGGGGGGGCAAAAGAAATGCCCCTGCCTAGGCAGGAATTCCTGGCCAGAAACACGGGGTATTTGGGAGAAAGGGCTTGGGGCACTTTCTGGTGCTCAGATGGCTGGAACAAGGGACAAGAGGACACCGTTATGAGAAGCTTATGAGACAGGCAATGATAATTTAAAATACTACCAAAATAAAAAAAATTAAAGGCACTCTCAAAGTCATTTACCTTGAGCGTATAACCCACGTTCCTCACAACAAACAAAATATTTACAGAGGAATGGAAGGGCTCATTAGTGACACTTTCTAGGGTTCAGAGGCAGTTTCCATATATGCTCTGTTACTCCTCTTCCCCTCCAGACTCGCCTGCAGACTGACTCCCCTCTTCTGCTCTGCTGCTGATGGACTGGAGCCATGCAGCAGGTTTTACCCCACCAGGAGCTGTCACAAACCCAGGATGAGTCTAGCTATATTTCACTTTCATCATATTTATTAAGCTAGCGTTGAAGTCAACCTAATTAAAAACTCTCCTCTTGGCTTTCCAGCAGTGGGTCCAGCTGTTGCACTAATGATATCATGCAGCACAACTGCAGCTGTCTGCATAAGCAATTATTGTCAGATATAGATGAAATAATCCTTTAAACACTTACTATGCTCCCTCCTTCCATCCAAACACACGCTCCGTCACCAACCTCATGTAGAAGACAAAGCCATGCAGCTGGTGAACCAGAAACCCAGCTGGACGTCGCTGCCTCTCCCTGTGTGTGTGCCAGGCTCTCCGGTTGCCCGTATTCCTTACTCCTCTTTTATTGAAACCTATTTATTTAGCTGTATGGTACCAATGAGGAACTCTGCTTCAACTACCCATAACCCCCGAGGAAGGGACTCATTCTCTTTGTGTGCAGCCACATGCATAACCTATGAGGTAAGTAAACTACGAGATAACTGTTACTCAAGTGGTTTATAAAGTACAAAATGTTTAACTGTTCGCATTTCTGAAGAAGCATGTAAACACCTAAGCTATGGTCTTAGTATTATTAATTTCTTCTAAAGATTTCCAAAACAAATGAATGCTTTGTGTTGCCCTCCTACATCTGAATTTTTTCTGCATTACACATCTTCTTTCCCCCACATAAATTACCCTGTTGTATAACTTCATTTTGCATAATTTTGAAATGCTGAACATAGCTCTGTTAGTTTGTGGTAACTTGCCTCCCATGGACAAATCCTATTTGCAAATGAAATGTTTTCATCTCTGCCATCCAATGGCCTTCAATATAGTTCACACTGGCTGTGAACAGATATATTCAGTTTCCTACCTTTCTTCAGAACTATCTGAAAGAAAGGAGGGGGAGATCTGGGATGTAGGGAGACAAGAATCACATGTGCCAGGGAAGCACATGTGTAATCAAGGGTTTGAAGATAATCTACTGCAGTAATTAAAACCACACTCCAATCCTGTTTAGCATATGCGTTCTTTTGTTCTGTCAGCGCTTATTTTGTCATCATTAGATTGCAAAAGATTAGAAAAAGGAAAGAAGATGGAGAATGAGTAATGTTGTTTGCTACAATGAAGAGAGAACTGTAACAGCAGAAAGGAAAAAGTGTCAGGATGTCTCAGTATTTCATTTTTATTTTGTGGAATCAGTTTCTTGAACATCTTTCTAGCTTCTTATAAGCTTGTATCATAAATCACGATCTTAAAGAGCACTCCTTAATGCATAACTCCCAGAAATGCTTTAGGTGGCTCGAGACATTTGCAAGACTTGTCACTTTCCTGAAGGTTTAAATCAAAGCTGGACAGCCTTTATAATACACATATCAGCCTTGGACATTGCTTTGCCCACTGCTAAATACAGCCACTTCTAGAGTGGAAATGGAAGCTTTAAAACACTGCCTGGCAATGCTATACATCTTTCCAAATGAAATACAAATGAGCTTTAGTCTGCTGAGAGTAAAATTACCTTTATACAATTTAGCCAGGTGATCGAGATGACTTGACTTTCGGATGGGAAAAAAGACAGTATAATGGGGAATTCAATCTTAAACTGTTCAGCTGTCATCTGACAGCCCAAACACAGCTATTTTGGGCTAATAGAGCACTTTCTACTCCCTCATATTCCATTACTCAGTTTGGAGAACAAAGAGCACTTTTTGTGCAGAAAGGATTTCTCTGGTTTTTTAAACACAATATTCCCTTTTTAGAGGTTATTTTCCCAGTATGTACCAATTTTTATGTATGTATATTATACATACACTCACACATACTCCCATGTTCCTCTTATAAAGCTAATATCAATATTTCTATTGTTCTAATGGGCTTTTTGTTCACCTTCTGTTTCAGGCGACAATACATTTGAAAATAACACTCTGTTAATTGTCGCAGTTAACAGTGCTCACCCACGTACTTGCATCTGTATCTCATACCTCCTTTTTCTACTCATCTGACTCTGTAAAGATCCTACAGAATGAAGTTTGATTCAAAAGGAAGAAAAGTTTTTCTTTTTTTCTAAAAAAAAGAAAGTTTTTCTAAAGCTTTCTTTTAGAAAGCTCCTCTTTTCTTTAATATTTGTCAAATGTTACGGACAGATTCTCCAATACTTTATTCCAGGAGGTGACAGGGTTTTTCCTCCCAGCATGGATAATGCCCAGCATACACTAACTAATCTTCCAGAAGACATTTTGTTAGCATCAATTCCTTGCCTGTGCTTACCCAAACACCTCCCTGCAGCTTCACCTTCCTCAGTAACCTGTCCCGCTCATTACATGCTCGTTACCTGTGTCTTCCAAGGGCAGCTGGGGTTTTGTTTCCTGTTCTGCTATGTCTGCTACAACTGCTGCTGCCGCCGCCGCTTCGGGGGGTGGCTGCGGAGGTGAAGGTGGTGCCTTTACCGGTGTAGTGGACTCCGGGGTCTCAAATGCTTCTTCAGAGTCAGAGCTCCTGGTGAAAAATCAAATGAGACTAGTGAGCAGAGTGAAGATTCACGTTTGCAGGTCATACTTGGAAATGCAGGGCTTTCTGAGCTGATGGCATAGACCTCAGCTATCAGGCTACCTCTGCATTTCCCAAAGGAGATTTTTATATTGCAGTATGGTTTCCAGAGGAGAATATCATGCCTATGGTCTTCTCCATATATAAGTATTCATGTCACTTAAGACTTCTTTGTGTTACAAAAGTGAACACACACTTGGAAATAAATCTGTCCTGCAAAGCCTGCTTTCCAGCGTGAAGGTGGCTCAACCACATGGACAACACCACTGACACCCCTGTGTTAGTCTCTAAAACTCTCCTTGGCACAAGTGTACCTAAATCAACTAAAAAAAAAAAAAAGTAAAAAGGATCTTCTCAAGAGAATTTCATAGCTTCATCAAAAAACCCACCTAAAATAGCATCAAATTTCTGTGTGTGCTCCTACAGGTGAGAAAGCAGATATGGAGATACCTGAGGTGCAGCAAATCCTGTGCACCCTGCTCCCACAGAAATACTACATTCTATTTTTAGCAGAATTTTACCATAGCCCTTTTCAAACAGTAAGTGTATGGCTTTGTTACACAAGGTAAGACAACCTGTGAAATGCACGGAGTCCTGCTATTATCAATAATCCTTTTCTAGCACCATGTGCTTACACAGACACAAAAACCCAGCAAGAAAACAGCAGCACCCAAAATGGAGCCAATCAAATGAAACACAAGCTTGAAAGGCAGCAATTGTACAAAATGATGGGTAACCTAAACATTAAGTGAAGATCTAAACCACACAAGACATACAATTTGCTCTTACAGCAGTACAACCTCAGGAAACTGTCCTTCTAGATCTGAAAACCATAGATCTTATTTGTTCTTAAACCAAACTGAGACCAAATTTTAGCTCTTAAACATTTCTTCTCAAAGCCTTTTTTTGGGAGCAAGGAATGCAGTAACAATGGTGTCATATTCAATATGCACAGAACATATGTTCAATATACGTTCAATAAGCATTTCTGTTGGTCAGATGCAGATTTTTACCGCTGGTCTGTGATAAAGTGAATTGAATATGACAGTTTCCTAAAGGACAGGACTGATTTGCCTATTTCCAGCGATTCTGTGCATGGCTGTAGTCTCCACTGCTCCTCACGGCTATCCGCACCCCAACACGTCAGTGCAACGGGGACAAAATTTGCCATGAAATGAAAAGCCATTTCATCCCCCAGAAGCACTCTACAAGCCATCCTGAATCGAAGACTCTTCTCATTTTGTTCAAGTTAAAAGATAACTCTGAGCTGCCAGATTCTGTTTGGTTTCTCAAAGCTCATGATTATTTTAAGCAGCTCGATGTCAGGAGAAGTACAAGTACAGGATTTGCATTCGATTACGTTTGCCTAAATCTATCGCAGCATGAAGCCTCCGGCGAGCTGGGGAAGAAAAGACCCCGGTGTCACCCCTGACAGGTTGAGGAGCACAGCGGACCCGATTCTTCCCGGCTACCTCTGCAGGATCCCAGTAAGAGCTCCCACCTCCTTGCACGCTGTCAGGGCGCCACGCGCACACCACAGCCTGGTGCTGACCCCTGTCTCCCCTGTCTCATCACCTCTACTCCTGTGCAAAACAAAAGGATTTCTACTAGCTAATAGCTTTGGATGTTTGCATTACTCAGGGATTTTTGGAGATTTTTTTTTTTCTCCCCAAACTTATGTCACTGCCTGGGGAATTGCTCAAAAATAGTGTGCCTGGCTTTCAATTACATCTATTGCTGCAGCTCCTCAAAATACCTTCTCCGTGTCATTGCTTAAACCATATTCATTCATCGGGCCACAGAACAGACAAATTGGAAGAGGTAGGCTGCAGCATTTTAAATTATATCAAAGATACACCATGTTTTAAGTTCAAATATTTTAAGCTTAAAACCAGCTGCAAATTAAAGAGCTTCTGTAAATAAAGCTGCACAATAGGTATTCAAGAAAATAATGCTTTCTCCTCCTTCCACAGACCTGGTTCAGGAAACTTTTAAGTTGAAGAATCAAAGAGAAACAGAGTTGCGTGATATTTTCCCAGTAGAGAAATGTTTCTTGTGTCATAAAAATAAACCTAGAAAGTTATCATCTACACCAACAAAATGAAAGGTAATTTATATCTCTCAGGCTTTCACATAATTCTTCATTGTGCTGTACTTAATTAATGTTTTACTCTCTTCATTTCAAACTCAAAGTGTTGCTCTGTAATACTGAAATGATAATGTTTAGACTCCTTTCTTCCAAACTGTCCGTATAGAACATGTAACATATACAGTAAATATATAGATATATGTAATATCACTGAAACTGAAAAAAATCTCGATTTTCACGTCCTACTCTTATTTGTGACTGCTTTGTTAAACTGCCTTGATGCAGCAGTTCTGTGTCCTCCTTTATTTAAATGATGGAAAGACTCTGCGCATGTTTATCTCCCTTTTAAATGAGCTACCTTTGTTTACTTGGACTCTACCTTGGATGAGGTGGGCATAAGCATTTGGAGTAGAGAGAAATGCCTGTTCTTTTATGTTCACTGTATGAGCTTTCACTCTGGAGAACCTCCTGAGTCCATGGACAGACAGTTGTTGTGCCTGAGCTCCAGCACAAGGCTTTGTTTTGCTAATATTTAATAATTCCCAAAAGATTCTGATGCAATACTCCTGATTTTCAGCCGCACCCCTCCATAAGCAGCAGTATAATCAAGTAGGAACTGTCTTAACCGTAACCCAAATGCTGCTGAGTTCGTTATGAGAAGGAATCATGCTGGCAAAATACAGTATTTAACAAAGAAATACGAAGGGAAGCTCAATACCAGAAAAACGTTCTTTGTTATAGCCTGGGATCTGGGAGAGAGCATAAAGCCTGGAAGCAAATACCAGGACTATGCTCCAAGGTCTACGTTACATGTATCCTGGAAAAATTAGATCCTGTGTTCAGTTTTCCTTAGTGAAAATACAGATGGTCTCTCTTGCATAGGATTTTTTTTTAACACTGCAGTCCTACTTTCAAACTGTAAGAAAAGAATTTCCCAGAACAACAGGATTTCCTGTGAAAAGGAAATTACATATTTCAGCTAGTTCTATTCATAATGTCTTTTCTCTGAGAAATACAGGGAATACACAGAACAAAAAAAATAATGCTGCTGTAAAGTTCGTGGTGTAAAACAGATTGCCAAATTGTGATATGCCGTAAGAATCGGCACCAATTCAAAGCTGCACGAGGAGCAGCCACCATGGATCCAGCAGGCTCTCACGAAAGGAAGAGCCCTTGTATCATCTACAATATTATTCTGAAGCTCCCGCCAAGGATGAAGCAGGATGAGATGGGATGCATGGGTTTTAGAGATGGAGAACTCATTTGCTGGCCCCAGCTCATAATGTCGTGGAGATGGGGTGTGCAAGTGCAGAGTCTGAGTCTGCAGGACTAGTTTGTGGGGCAGTGATGAAGTAAAAGCTACAGGAAGGAACAGACATTCATGCATCCATTTAGCCAGCTTGGCAAATTAGTGGGAGCTTACATTTATAACATGTTGTATCTTTCCATCTGTATCCTTTGTTTTTTGTACATAACAGGCAAAAAAGGTATACATCATAGAAGCTACAAAATGATTAGGTGATAGTAATAGAGTACAAAATGACTGGAAATAATCTTTCAGTCCATCTCTTCCATATTCCTTTTCAAAAGATAGCCAGTAAACAGTAAATATAACACATACAGATGGGGTCGAGAAGCAGGGGAGAACTGAGAAATGCAAGAATCATACTAGACCAATACAAATCTGGCAAGACTGCATCAACTTGTGGAGCAGGAGCACTCCCGCTCTCATCTGGAAACTCGGAGGTCTTGCCCAGCCTGTTGCATAAACCCCTGGAGGAAATACTGAAGGGATTCACTAGGGTTGACTTCTCTTCTTCACCTTTGGCCTTGCGGAAATCCAGCCTCATAAGTTACGTTACCTTTTTTTGTAAACCACAGATGCTTATAACTTTAAGTCCTCCTCAATTTCAGAATGAAAAATTGCCTTTTTGTCACTGTAGCTGGAAAGCACTCAGTAAGCAAGAATGAGATTTCTTCGTTCCACTGCCTCTCCTCACCGTTTGCCCTCTTCAGGCACGACAGCCACTGAAGTGAGGTCATCCCAGTTGTCACTTGGAAACTCGATTCATTAAAAAGTAGTTTGCAACAGAGCTGGGGCCTTCAGCCGCATCGGGAACCCTGCCATCTGTCTCGGGTTCTTCTAATATTTACACTACAGCAGTATAACCAGTGCAAGTGTGCACTCTGGTTTTATTTCACAGGAATGAAAGGGATGTCTGATATATACAAGAAACTTAAAACCAGGGCTTTGACACAAGGACTGAGGTTAGCAGCATCACTTCCTATGGAGGGGCACAAGGGAGTAAATCTGGAACTGGTATGTGCCGAGGGAGCTCCACAGACTTTTGTAGAGTTACTTCACTTAAAGTCAAATCCATATACAATTTTTATTTAGCATATAACCTGCTTCAGAAAAAAAAATCCATGCCTAACTACTTTATGGAGCGCTGATCTATCGGTGTGCAATATGGACAGTCTGGAGAGGAATGGGTGTGTGATATTTTGGAGCTGGAGTTGCATTATCAAGAAGCCCTGCCTGTGCTGGGAGTGGGGAGAGGGGGATGGAGCCAAAGGAGCTGCTCTCCACCAGCCGGGATTGTGGAATCACAAGTAACAACAGCAAGACCAGCTTCAGGGGGATTTGCTCCCTCAGAGCTAAGGTGAACAGCCTCTGTCCACCTGTATTTAAATTTGTATATTTTCTTCCAAACTTTGCACTTAGGAAAAAGTACGTTAAATTTGCCTTATTAGTGGAACATGCCCCAGATTAATTGAGGTCTCTCATATCTGTCCGCGATATCACTGATGCCCAGCTAGCACTCCATAAACTCATCCTTCTCGCTGGTACTCAAAAAACTCTAACCGCTAATTGTTTTGTCTCTATGTACTTCTGTTTTATTGACATCAGACCAGAGACGACAATTTCATTCTCATGGTGTATTTGGAAATATGACATACCGGGAGGAAAAAAGTCAGGTAATCTTACAACGCAACTACAACAAAACCAAACTGTGCTCCGTTACTGCCCAAGAGTGCTTGGAGGGTAATGAAACAAAAGCAAGGACTCCAAAGCTTTATTGGAGAACTGTTGTTTACAGATTGCCCTCTAATTGTAGTGTGCGGGACATTCGGAAACGTACAGAGAAACTGAGGACTGTCGCAGACGCTGAGCAATTCCTACCTATCAATTTTAACTGGCAATAACTTCTAAAGTCTTTTCCTGAGATATAGCTATACTCCCTGAGGGGGAGGAGACAGAAATGGATATTTTGTCTTTTTTTCTGTCTCATCTTTAGATCCACATGTTCTTTACAACTGGCTAGAGCTGCAGTTCAAGGGGAAAATGGCTATCCAAGTACATCCATCACCTCTAGGCCACATAAACCCACACTAGAGTTATCTGCAGATCTGTTTCCTGGGCCTTAAGAATCAAATGACAAATAAGAGCACACAAGGCACGTGCATCTGTTACCAGAAGGACATCACGCAATGCTCGCTTCCCGTCCTGAGACTTCTGTGCACCAGAGGTACTAGCAGGGCTCCGAGACAAACAGGGAGTCCAAAGCCATGCGATGGAAGGACCCAAATGAGCAAACACTGCAGTGCTGATACATAAGCACTACCTGTGGCAACACCTAAGGGCAACGCACAGATTCTATCAGACCTGGCCCTCCAAAGCATCTGTAGCTGTTATATCATAAAGTTAAGGTATAAATTTCACATGAGTATTTACTGAACTATTTATCATACACCGTGAGAGGAATCTAAATCAGCAAAAAAAAAAGGCAACTTCTTAAAATGTTCAATTTAGTACTGAAGATGAATTTTGGTTTTCATTCTTGTAAATCCCATTGGGAGATAAGCTGGAAATAAAAAGGAGGAATAAATTCTGTACTCTCACCTCCATCGATCATTTTCAGCGATGATCCTCATAAAACCTGCATGAATAATTCAGGTCTGGTTTACTGATGAGATCAGAACCAAGGATGCAGGACTGGCTGTATACTTCTGAGGTCAATCTGTTTTGCATGTTACTTAAGCGGGCACGTATACTGCACTGGCAAGAGCCACACCGGCTGACAGATTTGAAAAGACACTCAGTAACTTTAAGCTTCAGAGCTTCTAAAGCCAGAGAGGCAAGGCACTCAGAGATGCACATTAATTTCAGTCAAAGCTCTTTCACTGTAAACAGTCTAATAACACCTTTTCAGATTTCCTGGTGCCATTTTCAATGGTTAAACTGATTTTTCCATATAATTCTTAAAAAACCCAAAACCAAATAAACAACAACAACAACAACAACAAGAACACTGAGGCAGGACGTTTCAGCAATGCATCTCTCCAGACGAAGAACAATCCTACTCTCAACTCTGCCACTGAACTGCTGCACATACATGGTCTTGGTCAGTTCACTCCGGCATCCACCTCAAGTCTGCCTTACCCACTCAGGCTGGGATCTCTTAATGGCATGAACAGCTTCTTGCTGTGGATGTATGCAGAGTCCAGAGGGGGAAAAAAGGCTGCTCGATACACATTACATTTGAGGTTTTTTTCCTTCTGTTTATATAAAATTCAATAACTGACAATCTCTTATAATTCATCTTGTGGTATCACTCATGTTGCAGTTACACCACTCTGTAATAAAGAGATACATACAATCTTTCCTCTTTTTTTTTTTCTTCAGACTCTTACAAATACAGCTCTGGATCATAATTCAAAATCACCAGGAGAGCCCAAGTGGTAATTCCTTTCCTGGAGATCAAGTTACCGATTTAGGCCAGCAGCCATTAGCTGACCCAAGGGCCTACTCACAAGGACCAAGAATATTCTATAGGTAGAACAAAAGGTCATTTTTTTCCTTCCAGCACTAGGTTAGGATAGTATCAAAGACGTGTCAACTTTGTATGCTATCATTTTTGTACAGTATTTGCCTACTCAGTGACTTCCAGCTAACATGATATTCCACAACAATTAGCTTCTTTTACATGATGATTGTTAGCTATGTCATTGTTCACCTACATGTTTTGAATATGAAACATCCCTACAGATTTTAAATTTTAATATTAAATCTGTACAGCAACATATAGAAAACATGGATGCAATAGTAGATTCATCTGGTTATTTTAGGTATTAAATATTAATATTTGGTGTCTGAATTAGTCTACCTATCAAACCTAGCATCCAAGGATCTGCTAAATGCATGGTATTAAAAAAACCTACAAATACAAACGGTGATAGGCATACACCTCACAAACAATATTTCCCTTCTCTCTAATAAAATACACCATTGAAATGATAGAACTTCTCAAAAGAATTTGACAGTACAGATAGCTCTGAAAATGTTTTGCCCAGAGAAGAGCAAAACCTGTAACCTTAGCCTAGCCTACCAAAGCTCAAGGGTGGGTGACTTTTCAGGGACCACTGAAAGCCATCTGCCTTGCTGCCTCTCCCCCCACGGGGAATGTTCTTAGTGCTGGATCTGGCGCTTATATTGAGTCAGGAGCCGGGGGAGGTACAAACATGTCACTTACATGTCACCAGACTCCATTTACAAGACAGTTCCTTTAGGGACACATTTCTGACCATTAACTATTAATGGACTTCTCTCACACTGTTGTAAGGGTATTCAGTGACAAGATCATCTATGCTATGATTAAATAAATTCACAACAAACCTATACTGTGAGGAGACAAACCACAAAACAGGTCACAAGAAGAGGATGCTGAGAGAGAAACAGTCAGATCACCAACTTTGTCTTCAGCTCACATCCTGCTCCTACTGGCACGATACTGCTGTCCCACTGGAACATTACTGCTGATCTGCGCACACAAGATAAGAATCAAGCCTTGCAAATAAAATAAAATAAAATAATGTTTGGTACCCCCAAGGTAGCCACAGGAAAACCAGAGTGTATTGGTCTCTGAGGGTCTGCTCCAGGGAAATGCAAAATGCCCCAGACTACACCAAAAGTCAGTGGGAATTCACAGCTTTCTAGTGCTGAGTCTGTACTAAGCAAGTACATCACCTTACAGGGGAATACTTTTGTCTGCTATCTGATACGTATGGCATATGTACAGAATACGTATCATATGCGTACCAGAAAAGGCAATCACATCTTGTGCTACTCACCTGTATTGCAACATTGGTGCCATATTTTATAGGTTTCTGACTTGCAAAGTCTGATCATCAAAACAAAACCATAATTTCATCACAGGATTATTTCAGCTTAAACAATAATGCTGGAGAATAATTTTAGTCTTACTTTATAAACAGTCATCATTGCTGGCTTGTAGATCTTCTCTCTTTATTTTTACTTTAAAACTGGATATGGCTCAATGAAAAATAGGTACAACTCCAGCTTCTTTAATCACAGTAATTTAAAGTAATTTTATAGAAGAAACCCCTGAACTGGGATGAAGTTAATTTCCTAGGTATCTTCATTCTTTATGCTGCTATCTTTCTGATGCATTAAAACAATACCGTAGGAGAGAAAAACAGATAGCAATTTTTTTAAAAAGGTTTTTGTGAAAGAACAGATCCAATCAAAGTTGGGAGGTTTAAATAGGAATTATGTTTTGCATTCATGGGTTTCTGCAGCAAAAGTAATATTCCACAAAATCATCCACAGTTTCTTCCTCAGCAGAGGTATTCTGCCCAACATAAGAGCAGGATAAATGTCACGTGTTCGCTTTATGGCCTGAGCTACGACGCAGCAGAGGAGTATCCTTTGCAGTTCTCACTTAAGAATAAAGCTTTTATCAAATAAATCCCATTCCACTGAAATGACAAAGACCTACTTTAGTGCAATGCAATTACACAAGAACTCATATTGACACTGATGTGTGCAGAAAGCAAGGCAGGCACTCCTCTCCAGAGAAAGATTTTAATATTATTTCAGCATAAATATTCCTACAAGACCCACAGAAAACATGGCTCCTCAGAAAAATAATCACTATTACATCGAAGATGATACTTTGCGGCCCACAAGTGATGTGTCACGACAGGCACAACGTTTAATTTAGGGACACAAGGGAGGAATATCATTCTGCTTTGTGCGCAGAAGCAGCCAGAGTCGTTCCCCTGCTTTGTGCAGCTTTCTGCTTCTCCTCCACGCCGCGAGCCCAAGGGTGTAACATCCTCTGCTGCCCCAGAGCATCTCAGACAGTTCAGCTGAAGTGTTAATGATTTACACCAGTGTAAAGTTGGTGTGAATGGGTAACTACGGCTCAGTTACATACTGCTACTGATCTAACGCTACTGAGCAACTTCACTGCTCTTCCAGTAACATTCGGCCTCCAGTGTCAAGTCCTTGGACAACTTAGTGTCTGAGCTGAGATACAAGAATCTGGATTTTCTTTTTTTACGTAGGTGAGATAACAGAAATAAAATGCTATGGCTTCCCTTTTCAGATCATTATGTGGGACTTTAGGAATGGAAAATAATACCTTGCGTATTATCCAAACCACACGGATCAGTTTGGAAATGTGTCTTCTAGAACAGATTGCAAAAAGAAACTTACAAATCCCTTAAACATTAATCACTTACTATAAAAAGGCCAATTTTTCCTCACAGAATGGTTATATTTAGAGAACAGGATTAGAACTGCAGTGGAGGAGAATTAAAGGGGCATAATCATCTTAAGAATGAAGTTGATTTTTGTTTTTTAGCCTATTGTATTGTAAGTAATCTTCCTACCATAACTGATATGGGAAAAAGGAATTATTTTTTCCTGCTTTTTCTGCTTGTTTATTCAGCGATTTTGAGAGCATTTTGTGCAGAAGCCAAATTCACACTCCCTCAACAAAAGCTATTTCCTGCTTTCACACAGCAACCAGAAAGAAATGTCTCAAGCTGTGGGAAACCACATCTGAAGGAAAATGAGCGATATAACATGGCATACTTAGAGCAGCACTTCAAACTACTTAAATCATTTTTCTAACTGATTAGCAAGAAGTTCCCCATATTGCTTTAAATCATGTTAAATTTTTCCTTTTTATTGCTCTTCCTGAGATATAACAGGGTATGTTTTTCAACACTACTGATATAAATGAATAATGAAATGAACCCCCATCCTTTCTGGTCAGCCTGCTTTCCCTTTTACTGGCTTCAGTCTGAATAATGAAAACATCTACGTTACAGAAACAGGACTCAGTATTGAAGATTTTTTTAAATCCCTATGCTCTTTTCAGGCAGATGCTTTATTCTCAGAGGAACAACAGGAAAATACCATTTAATTAAAGGCACTCATCTTCAGACATCACAACAGCGAATATACTAATGTGTCCCTAAATCACCAGAGGATGCTAAATATTCAAACACATAAATCTCTTCAGAGATGAGAAGAAACAGTAAAGATGCAGGATACCCCAATATCCAAGGTAGAAAATACTTACCACAAATATAGTTATGACCAGTTAAAACATAATAATCCCAGTCAGTTCTGTACTTTGTTCACCCTAGTAGGTTAGGGATTGGTATTTGAATCATTAGTTGATTTTTAAATATTTAATACCCTTGGCAAATATCTTTCCTCTGCTTTAGTACCAAGCTCTAAAGTTTTAATCCAGGAAACAACATCCTGTTAACTATCTCCTCAGAAAGCATCCATGTGCCTGTGCTCACTGCTATACAGCATCATGCAATGGCTTCAAGGGAAAACAATCAATAATTCATTGGGAGCCAGAGCCATAGGTTTGAAATTGCTTTGTTTATTGGAACTACCTTTTAAATGCAACAAG
This sequence comes from Gymnogyps californianus, assembly GCF_018139145.2. Classification (NCBI taxonomy): domain Eukaryota; kingdom Metazoa; phylum Chordata; class Aves; order Accipitriformes; family Cathartidae; genus Gymnogyps; species Gymnogyps californianus. Next base: position 5,741,272 of record NC_059476.1, read on the forward strand.
GCTTTCCAGAGCTGCATCTCTGCTCTGCCACACTGCTCAAAAGCAGGACCTGGGGACAAAACAGCAACTGTGAAACGCAGAGATGAATATATGACACCCGTAATCCCTGGGGGACCATCTTATCTTGAGAGGCATGGAGATTTGTGAAAACAGTCAGATGAGGAAATAAGACTGTGTTCCTGCAATGCTTACGGTCCTTCCCTTCTGAAGGGAGATAAGGACTACATGCAGGGTGGAGAAGAAGGGAGGCGGGGAGTCCCTTTGCTAAAAGGGAAAGAGGGGAGAAAAGAGTCCCTCTGCCCCCAACCTGCTCCATATTCTTCCTATTTTACCCCTGCACAGCCTCCATAAAGCAGTGCAGAGCTTCGCACAGATCCTCACTGACACTTCCTCCTCTACTTCAACATGTGAAGCAGCTGCATGGATAGAAACACGGCCAGGAAGCAATAGGAGCAAAGGACAAAAAACATCTCAACCTCTTAACAACAACAACAAAATCTCTCACTGGGCTGTAATAATTTCATCTCCTGACTCGGGGGTGGGTATGATCCTTCTGCCGCTCCTCCAGCACAGTCTAGCTCTGGGAGATTTCTCCTTGACTTCAGCAGAGCTGCAGCTTTACCTCTCCCGCGGGCACACTGTGCCGCTCCAGCTCTCAACACAATGAAACCGTCCCTTTCGGTAGGTGCTGCGCGAACGCCCAGCTCAGGGAAGTGCCAACTCAGCACAACAGCATGCTGGAAAAAGGAATCCCTGATTTGCAGTGGCACCTCACCAGCTGGCACCCAGCTCTGCTGCCCACAGCTCTGCTAGGTGAGGAACAACGGCGCTAAACCTTCCCCTCCCAGGCTCCCGCTTTGGAAGGGGACAGTCCTGCACTTGGGAAGTTAAACAAAGGGATTCAAATTCCTTGCTCATCCTCCCCCTCCTTTAGCAACCAAACCCTTTTCCCAGCACAACACTGGACTCATTTCTAATGACAGCAATGAACTGTTATTAACAAGACCAATACATGCAGGTTTCTGGGCTGAAGGAAATCAAAACTCAAAAGCAGGAGCTTATGTGATTCTAACTACTACTAGGTTTCAGATACAATCTGGTCTATATTTAGCCCTAGACACAAGCTTCTTTTGTTTAGGAAAAAACTATCTTGTAAATTTGAACATAATTCTAAGGATCCTGTTTAATCAAAATCAAAGAAATGGAAAGCCCCAGATTTTCCCAAAGTTTACTTTTCATCCCAACAGAACCAATGGCCCCAGTTCTTCCTCTGGAAAGCAAGAGGCTTCCCAAGCACCCATTCATTTCCTTAATCAGTCCTCATCGCAGAGGGAGAGGAACTGTAGCAAACAGCACTGTGGGGAAGCAACAAGCAAAATGAACAGAGCTCTACAATTACCCTGAGGTCTGTCTCAGAGACATCTACAGTTGCTTAAACCAAAATTCAGTTCACATGCTATATGTTTAGACAGTCTACGTTGCAAACTCCACTTTGGTTCCTAGAGCTAAGGAGGGATCTTACTATCTTGTCTAGTATCACCATCAATGAAGGCTCTCAGGCCAAAACGTGCCTTAAAAGAAACCTCTGAAACCTCAGACTGTGGTGGAAAAAGGAAACTAATTCAATTTTTTTTCCCATTAAGCTGGCTCTCTGGTGTTAATGGGAGCACAAAACATGATATCCACAGCCTGCTACTAAATTCAGATGGTTGCTTCAGAGCATTTAAGGATCTGAAGGGAAATAACACCTTTTTTTCTTAGAAGGTTTTCCATTGTAAAAAATACATTTGTTTGTTTCTTACAGCAAACACTCCCACTTTCTCAAAGAAAATGCAAACTGTATTGACATTCTAGCTATAATTAAAACTCTGCCTTTTGCCACTGAAAAGCCTGCTTACCCGGGCTAAATAAGAAGTTTGTTACATAGCTAAATCCTTACAAAGCATCAGAGATGGATAAGGAAATGGTGTCTAAGACATTAGCAAATACAATAACTCTCTATAGGTGTAAGGTCTTAAAACAAAGGAAATGCGTTTATTATAGACAGAACCACTTTTCTGTGTACTATAATCATGTTAGAGAAAGATTACAAGCACCCAGACTATTACCTCTTGAAGTACACAGGACTGAGGAGCATCTTTGATTTAAATTTAACAAGCAGTTACCTTGACTGCTGGGTCAAGCAAAGCAAAAAGCAAAAGCAGACAGGGAAGCAGTTCTGACTATAAGTGACAGCCACAAGGCATGTGCAGGAACGCCTTTTCATTCATGTTTTTACTACCTCACATCAGTTTGTATTTTCCAATTTGCCCGTATGTCATAATACATAATAGATGACAGCAGCTCCATTATGCATGGCATAGGGCACACCATTCGCTGTAGAGAGCTTTATAATATACACGTATTTGCCAGATGTGTGGCACGCCGTGCTAATAGAAGGGTGAATGATTCTGGGGTCTTTTTATTTTGTTTTCAAGTCTAAACGTGACCTGCCTACTTCTAGTGACAGATGTAGCAGTTGATGTAATAACCTCTCATATCAAAGGAAGCGCTGTCATTGACTTCAGAGATGAGATCCTTTGGACTCAAATAAGGGAGGCTGGAATAAAAGACAGGGGAGCTTGACAGAAGAATTTGCTTGTTACTTCTGGTCCATTTTCTCTTAAGTAAAACACCCCCACGTCTTCCAGCAACTCACCCTATTTAGTAGACAAATCTAGTAGAGTATGCTCTACTTATTGATGGGGATGCTTACTGATGACTGTCAGTAAGAGGAAGAAGAAAACAAATTTACGCAGAACGCTGACAATAGGCAGAACTATCTGTCAAGGGATTAACTCAGACCAAACACTAATTCAGTAACAGAAGCCTCCCCTCCTTCCAAGACCCAAATTCTTTTCAATACTTTCAATATATATATATCCCACTCTTCCATGTATATATTCATTAAGATGATTTTCCTATGTATGAGCATATAAAACTGTGCAAATATTTTACCAGACTAATTTCTTCCAAACTTTTAAGAACCATACAGTGGATTCTTTTAAGTTTGGTAGATGGAAAAATAAAAAATGTGGTAGCAAGCAAGAGCTGCGTTTTTGTATGTATGCACAGATAACTTTTATATATACATGCGTATATACACACATACACACAGAACAGCTGCTCACATCTCTTACGCACAAAGCTGAGTCAATCCAGTTTAAATTTTTCTGAGTCTTTCCAGCAACCAACAAACAAAAGACCACGCAGCAGAAGAAATATTGAAAAACAACCCACAAGAGCACCAACATCTTGGCGTGCTACCAACGATCAGTAACATTCAATTTCTTTCTTGGAGCCTGATCCAGCTCCCACTGAAGTTAGTGGGCATTTCACCATCAACTTCAGTGGGAGCTGGCTCAGTCTTCAGTCATTTTCCTCTTGGATTGGCAAGGGATGAAAATGTTAGAGACGCAGCATGTAAAGCTCCTGATGGGAGGAAATAACACATCATCAGACCTTTGGCTGATCAAGAAATGGGCACTGAATGTAAATCCTGCCCAGTTGCTGCAAGGACAGCAACCATAATGCTCCACAAAAGGAAGGTGTGGTTCGTGCTCAGGAGAAAGGAACCCTTTCCATCAGAGCAAAAGAAAGATTCAGAGATGACAACTGGCTAAGAGCTACCAACATTTAAAAACCTAGCAAAATTTCCAGTTTTCTAATAGTTAAAAAGTATTACCGAGAGACAGAAACATATTACTATTAAAAAGAAAACCACTGATACATAGGTGATAGCACTTGGCAAGCTGAATTCTGTTCACATCCTCAGCAGGACAAAACTGGCATCTCAGCATAGCACAAACAGTGCACGCAAGGATACAGTCACAAGTGCACTAGATGTAAGTGTGTACGCACCTGAACAAATTCATGCACACTAAACATCATCATACTGTCATTTGCTTTTATTTCAACCGAGTCCATTCCTATTATCTGACTGAAACGTGCCCTTGATTTAGCTAAATCTGTGACCACCAGGGTGCCTGCTGCAATGTGCAAAGCACATGACAGTGCTTATAATGTCAATAGCGAGGTCTGAACCACACCACTTTTATCTGCAGTTAACTTTTATTGTCACGGGCTTCCCTTGGGCTTTCCCTTTTTTATCATTCAAAATTGACTTTTTTTTTCTTTAAATAAAAGGACAATTGTCTACTGCTAGTGATTGAGTCGCTAACAATCCACAATGAACAACAGAATACCCCAGGCTGTCAGTATCAATACCAGTCTTATTACAAATACTTTTACCCTGGCTGAAACAAATCTACATTAAAATTGGGAATTTGGCATACACATGCAAAAAGAGCATATTTAATCGTGGAGCACTCTAAAATCTTAACCTAGACCCTTTTTCAGCATCGATTCTACCATCAATTTCTTTCTACGACTTTCCCTAGTGTTTAGCGAAGAAGTCCATCGTAGGACACTTTGGAGGAACTCCTAAACCAGCAGCTATTTAAGGAATTTGTTTGTCTCTGTACTTTTTTGATGCTAACATAAATCTATTCCAGTAATCACTTCTGATTTACACCCCTCTAATCTAATGAACTCAGGGCAGCCAAATCCAACCCCGCTTTCCCTTTGTTAAGAAGCTGTCTCCATTAGGCAGTCAGCCTCTGCTGATGGCTATAACGATGACTTCAGGGATGCTGTAACGGCATGGGCAGTTACCCAGCTTGCCTGGGACACAGCCAGATGTTTTTGCCTCTGAACTATCACTGCCATTAAGGAATTTGCTTGTGTGTGCAAAGTAAGTTAAATGTAACCTCATTAAAAAAGCGTTGGTAAAAGTTATAGTGATTAGGGTATAAAGTCAAAACCTCAGACCAGAACTGATTACCATGACATCCTATGAGGACGTTCTTGTTTTCAGAAAACAGGCCCGTACTTTCTCAAGGATAAAGAAACATCTCCATTCTTATCTCATTTTAAAGAGTATTTAGTTGGCGTGAAGAAAATGGCGCAGTCTTTTAGTGTTTTGTTTAATACAAGATCAGTAATATCTTTCACAAACTCTTCCCAAGGACATCAACAGTTACGGAATGACGCCTGTGCTAAAAGTATATCTGTTGATTATGTCGGGCCTTAAAAGATCATATTGAGACCCCACAGGAATGACTGACTGCAAAAGATGAGTATATTTATATATAAAAGGAGCCATTGAAAGAGATGACAATATAATTTACTCATGTGGCCCCAAAATATATACATATATATATATATACCTTGATCAATATGTTCTTCAACAGAATGCATTCTCAAAAGGCTGTGAAAATTGTAGGTAAAAAACACTGAACCCTGCTTTAGCTACACCTCTCTCACTGCCCAGTCCTTGGATCACTGTTAAAAATCAACACCAGTCTGTGAAGATGAAAATGTAATTTACAGTACTTTAAAGATAACGAGGCATCAGTTTATTCCACCATATCATTAAAATAGATGCTGTATATAGGAATGTCAGTACTATACAAGATGGAACTATATAGAAAAAAACCTTAATTGGTGAAGCTATACATCAAAGGAACAAAGGATGCAGAAATGCTGTTAGGCCTGTATCTTACAAATACAACAAGACAGTATCAAGCACAGCTATCTGCTGATATACTGGAATATGACAATAGGGAGCATAAACCTACTTGTAAGGCCTATTATAGAGGCAAAACTATCAGTTACTGCTCTAGCATTCCCCAATGACTCTGAAGCACTTATCTCAAACATACAAATGATGTCTCAACTATAATCAGATCTACCTTAATAAGCAGACATTACATTAAAAAATTTTTTGAGAGACGTATATAAGGCTAGTTTATAGACTAGCCCTAGTGGATAAATACCTAAAACTCACCAAAATACATGAGCAGAAATGAACTCAGTGTTCAGACATGTTAGATACACGTGATTTATGTAACTGAAATGACAATAGGAGACAAGGCAATTCTAAAGTCCATTCAGAGGTAAGGTCCATGCTCTAGCATGCCAGCTTAGTAGTTTGGGGTGGAGGGTTAGGGAGAAAAGACTGTTGGCTAAGTAACTGATAAATCCTTAACCAATAAATGACAAAATCCTATTTACAAATGGGAAATGACTCTGCTATTTCCGCATGCACATACATATTTGTGTACTTTCATATATGATTTAGCCATCTGAAAAAGTGGTAACTTGATCGGAACAAGCACTAATTGTTTGCTTTTTCCTCCCTCGCCCCAATGAATCTTTCAGAGTTGGCCTTCAGTGAGAAGAGATCTAAGGACACCTTGCTTATGATTCATCAGAGGATATAATACCATGACAGGGATGGATGCTGACAAGGGTGATGTGACCTGAAAAAACAGTATCTGTATAGAGAAAAGCAAAAAGAAGCTCTGAAAAAACAGTGAAAATACAGCTCCATGCTGTGCATTTTAAATACAAAACACAGAGGTGGTGGGTTTGGGAGGGGGGAAGGGGTTGGTTTTTTGTTCGCTGGAAATGGTCATTGTGTTTGATTGATTACGCATCCAAAACATAAAAAGACAAAACATATGGTACACAGCTATAGCTCAACACAAATGAATTGAGGTGGTCAGTCCAAGCGAGGTGCCTTCATACTAGAAAAGCATTACAAAATATAACTCACAATATTCACCAAAACCTTAACTATGTCTCCAGCTGAATGCAATTAGCATTAAACAAAGGCCTCAGACACAAAAGTCAGCTCCTTAACGCACCGCACAGGTTAAGTGCAGAAAGGCTGCAGGCCCAGCAGTACAGAGAAAAAAAGAGGAGAGCAAAGGGAATCCACACTTACATGGCCTCTGACGGTTCCCGGTTCAGGCTACCTGTCTGTGCCTGCTGCAGAGACTGCGACCCTCCCATCCTCAGCGTGCCCTTGGGTTGAAGCTAGACGCGAGCAAGGCCAGCTTCTTCCGTAATTCCACCAGCAAGGAGCCCTGAGAGCTCTGACTGTGTAGAGGCTGCAATACTGCAGTGCAGATGGAAACAGCTGCTTGCATCAGTGGCAGCACAAGAAGAAACACTTCAGCAGCAGCTTCTCTTCTCTGAACTGTTGCCAGTTTTTTTTTTTTTTTTGTCCAGATGAACACTATTTAAAAAATAAAATAAAATCCCAGCCACTGTGACAGGCTAATCGTCTGCTAAACATCAGTGGTCCAAGCAGCTATGGTGCAAGCGCCTCTAACACAGGACTACTGGCTATTGAAACTGGCTTAAAAAAAAAAAAAAAAAAAAAAAAAAGAAGAAGAAGAAAAGCAGACCCTCCCTTTAAGCACACATTGTCAGCTACTGTGGCTCCCTAAGGACCTACAGGCAGGACCATTATATTGTGTTGACTCAGCTGATTTGAAATGCAAATGCATGTGTGCACTGGATGCCATGCATACATTTCCCTCTAATAACAGGCAAGTTATGCATATCGGGATGATTGCAGAGAGGATTAATAAGCAGAATGGCTGCTTTTTTTTCATTTAAACAAATGAGCTCATCCCTCTTGCAAAAAATGGAATCTTCCATGAGGAACGTAGGGAGAATATCATGAGCAGCCAAGGTAAACAAGCCAATGTGGGAGCGGACCCTACCCGGCGCAGCTCCATCCAACAGATCGGTGCACTTAACCGTTTTGCTTCTGCCTGCACAGACCCCCTTGCTGGACGATGAGGCGGAGAGCTGTGGGGATGCTCATCATCTAATACTGATGTGATTAGCGGTGAGGATCTTTAAGCACAGAAAGTACAAGCCCAAGCAAACAGCATTCCAAACCCTACGAAATAGCTTATCCTTTTGCCGCTCTGGAAGTACCAGGGTACTGGGAATTCACGTGCATAACAAGCTGAAAGGGCTGGGCACCATCACTCTCCACATGACTGTCTTTAGCAAATAACAGATGCTCCACATACAAGTTATGTTTCTCATCACTGAAGGAGCAAAAAAAAAAATCAGTTGCACTACTATCTATACTAGGAATTAAACTCTAGGGACAAAAATGGCTTGAAGCTATGTCACAATTCTGGATACGTGACAAGGCAGAGAGGTCAAAAGGATCAGATTAATTTAACAGAACTATTAAAACATACTAACTTCCAAGCACCTACCACAGCATGGCTTTCATGTTTCAGTGGAGGCCTCCCTAGGCTGACACCTTAAACAGCTTCTGGGTTTTTTTCTCTGCTTGCAAAAAGGGAAATCCAGTAGGGTTGCTCGCTTTACAGAAACAAGGACTGCTGTATACATGTGCAAGGTTCTGTCTCTCTGGGTGCACCCACAATAAATTGTTCTCGGGATAAGAAGAAAAAAAGATGCTTAGTGAACATGAAATACATTTCACTTCCAGAGACTGCCTAAAATTAAATTGTTTTATGAACAGCATCAAAATAAATGTGCCTTTTTTTCTCCCCCCCTTTTTTTTTTAAACTAAGGGGAAAAGCTAGTGAGCCAGCACTTTTTTTAGCCACAAACTTCCAAGCAAGTTACAATTTTGGGGTTGTTTCTTTTCTGGAGAAAGCCAAACCCTCATTTCTAGTGCTTCATTGCTCAACACTCGTCTCCAGTCCCCCAGAGAAGCAGCGGCACCGCCTCACTCAGGGACTAAGCTTCAGAATTTCTGGCACCCAGTTGGGTGCCTGAGCCCCGGTTAACCCCCAAGCTCTGCAGCAGAGCCCAGCTCTGATGCTCCCTTGTCAAGGTGGTGGCAGCTCACTACGCCTTCCGTATTTGCCAGCTCCCAGGGGAAGGCCTTCACTACTTGGGCAGCGCGACCTGCCCAAACAGCCATTTCCAGTCATCACTGGACAAGAGATGAGGAACCAAACTCGTCCCAGGCACTGTCACAGCTCTACAACTCTCAGAGTAAGAGCTGAAAATACAGGACACTGTCACTTGACAGGTTTGCACCTCTTCTGTGCTAGAGAATACAGGCTGCTTTTTAGCCCTTTTACAGCAGTATTTACTTCACCAGACATTTACCAGGATAAGCATAAAATGCCATGAACTGGACAATGTTGTTAATGACAGCAAATCAGCAGAGCCAAATAAAAACACAACTCAGTGTGCAAAATTTTAACATCATGTCAGGTATACACTTGTCAGGAGCATTCCAAAGTAAGTAAAACACAAAATTTGAAGAAAGTGTATGAAAAGTTCCATGTACAGTCTGGCAGTAGATTTGAAATGGTTAATAACTCCAGTACTTCCATCCAATATGGGAAATGAATGGTACCAGCCAACAGACTAAAATTACACGGCTGTATTCAGAGACCCTATTAGGTTGAGGTTACAGCTCAGCTTCAGTTTTGCATGTGGTAGCTATACTGAACTACAGAGGACTGGCCTTTTGAGTATCATAAGAGCTCCCTAATGGATTTCATTTGTTACAGAGAAAAGGAAGACATTGAGAAAAAAATTTCCTTAGAAAGGCAAACACCATATTGAGAAAGTAAAGCCCTAGCAGGTACCTGGAAGCCAAGAAGGAGAACACACGCACTGTTTGTCCTGCCAGTGGGGAAAACAGGAATATTGTGGAATCTTCCTAACAAGTGCAAAGAATACACTTAAAATGCCTGTGGCAACTCCCTCAAGTTTCGCACGTACATCTATTAAATAAACAAAGGCCCAATAAAAAAAGGCTTGGATTGAATCCTATTCTGAGGCAGCATGGTCCTTTCAGGAGCTGTATAGTGGGGAAAGTTTTTATCCCGTTCCCCAACACTTCTATTCAACAGACATTCGAGTTCCACTAGAAATCACAGGTCTTGGCTAACAGGTTCACTGACAGTCTGCAGGATCAAGAGCTTCAGCCTTTCAAGCCCCACTATGCCCCTGGTCTCTTTGCACATACTGTCCGGGTTAGCAGGGGGCTCTGGTCTATCGTGAGGTGTGTTACAGACAAGGTATTGCCTCATTCTCCCCTCCCTCTCACTCACTCCAGTTCATGTGCACAGCCCACGGCACGGCTCAGAGATTCACCATGGGGACAGCTCACTGTCTCTAAGCTGCTCCTGCTTATAAAGGGGACAGGATTTAACTCTTCTCTTTGAAAAATAACCATCCAAGCAGGTCAATTACAGCGATGTGAACTGGAGCACTGGTAAAACAAGAACATGGGCTCTAACACTAGTGAGACCTTGATGGATGCGCTTCTGTCTGTTTAGTGTCAATACTTCATTGACTGGCCAGAAAAGAGCTGCTTGGAGCCTTAGGAAAATGTTTCAGACCAAAAATGAAGGAGCTCAGGCCATTACACTCAAAGGCACCTGCACAAAGAGAAGTTACATGCTCGAAAGCAGTGGCCGCTCTGACCAAGTACTACATCAACAAGATCCAATGAGAGAAACTAAAATTAGGAAAACAAAATCAAATCAACCTTTACATGCAAATTCCTAATAGTGAGTACAGTTACCTCATGGGGAGGGACCACCTTTAATAATTTTAAAACTCCAGACTGTGATTGGTCTTTCAAAAAAAGATGTGCTGTAACTGAGCCTTGGACTTGAAAGTGTTTGCTGACTAAAGGATGCAAGTGTAACAAATAATAGACTGCAGTCTCTGGCCAACACTGTGCAAGAAGCCAGACCGTAGATTTACTTCTGATTTGGCCATAAAATCTGTTACACTACAAAGCCATCTGTGGACCAACCCTAGGTTGAGGTTTGGAGAGGATCTGTCATTTTGCTGGTTGCTACATTCACCTAAACCCATGTATCCTTTAAGCTACTCTAGCTGCTCAGAGGATCATGTCACTCATTTCACTTCTTGCACTTCAGAGAGAGGGGACATGTAATTAAGCATCATGCAACTACAGCAGTAAGCTTGCAAAGCTGGCTCTCACCTTTGATTTCTCTGCGGGGCAGAAGCACAGAGTCTGATAGACCTTGAGTCTGAACACAAATGTGGTGTGATCAGCAGCACTGGAAGGTTTTCCCTGCAGCCTGCCCTGATCAGTAAGAAAGACCTCGGCTGAGAGGGAAGCTCTCCCTCTCCTGCCTGGCCCCAATCCATCCTCTGGGCCTGCCAAGAAGCATGAATTTAGTACTAAATTTAGTGCTGGCTTTTAAAAATATAAGAACTGTGTTGACACTATAAGCACATTTTGTAAGAACTTCTCTGGAACCTGAAAAACACACAGATGTAGCTCGAAAAGAAAAAAAAAAATTAAAAAAATCCCACTGTAGCTTCAAAAGACTTCAAGATGCCCCAGGCATTTCAGCCTAGGGATGAACAGCCACATAACAACTTCTTGTGATCCCACTGCTGAAAAAGACTATTTAAATATTCAGTACCATCCTTCAAAATTTATCTTTTTCTCTTCCTGCCCGTTTCATCCATTTAAGCAAGAGCCATATTTTGGCCTATACTAAATTAATGTTTTATTGAAACTTGATGTCTATTGGTTAGTTGTTTAAAACGCTGTGCAGGCTCCTAAATATTTGGTCTTATTACATTTCATGTTTATATATAAATTTAGACTTGGGTCATTTGCACCCAATTTGAAATTTTTGGCTTCCATCAAAAAAACAGTGCTGGACAGGACTGTGATAAGGTTTATGATATACTGAAATTTATGTTCTGTTTCATTGCTCTTGGCTTCACTGTCCATCGTGCTAGGCATTTACACTAGTTATAAACATGACCACACATACACACATGGAAACATCAAAGAGCCTACTGAAAGAAAACCCTCCCTCACACATCTATCCGCCTCGGGAAGGAGTGGGTGAATATTAAGCTATACCTCCTAGCTGCAATGCATTATTGAGGTACTGTGCAGAAATGAGCACCATATAAAGCCAACTGGATAGAACAGAGAAAAACCAAATATCCCAATAACAAGAAGAGGTTTCTCTGGTACCCTGAAGGCTGCTGCCAATGCTCTGAGGAACAGTACTGTCTACAAAAAACAAACAAACGAAGATGGGAAAATGTTAAAAAAGGATAGATTATTGTTTAAACATAATCCCCCCCCCAATATTTTTTTTTTAATATTTAGATGATATTGCCTTTAGATCCCAAAGCCTTGAGTGCAGCCTGGGAAGAAGATTTCACCCCAAAGACTCCCTTATTATTAAGCTGCCAGGTATCAAAGGGCTCATGGCTAGGGCATCCACAACCTCAAACTGCTAAGAAACAGCAACAGCTTTCCTAAAGGACTAAAAGGACCAAACTGCTCAAAAAAAATCAACACTGTTCTGCACAGACACAGTTGCAAGGCAAACCACTGCCTCTGGGAGGCTGGCTGTACTTTTGAGAACACATTAGCAGATAAAAGCATTGACATCTTTTGAAGTGCAGTGGTGACAGCCTTTTTAGGACACCCAAGGCTGGAGACTCCTGTACTCTAAAACCCTTCCAGGAGCACCAGCCCTCCTTGGCCTTTGCTGATACGCCCTCTAAGCACAGGGTCCGTCTGCTAAGTCCTTCCCAGAAACACGGGTCTCCCAGGACCAGTGTTGATCCTTGTGTTACAGAGAAGGTCAAGCAGACTGTCTTCAACCACGTGGGCACTCAAGGTTTGGCGTTCATCTTTCTCAAGGTTATACAGTAAGCAGTTTTACAGGCTTTTAAAGAATTCAAGCATTCTTCATTATAGGCTGCACAAAAATACATGGCTCTAGACATGTTACTCATATTCCTGGGCTAATTTACTCACCATGCATTTTTTCAGTACTGGGACACTTAGGATTCCTGGGTTTTTTTGTTTCTTCTCCAAACCAGTCTCTCTCACTCCTGCAGACAGATTTTTGCTCCTTAGTCTTACCTCCCTCTCTAAAGTGACCAAGAGAGGATCTATCTTATAATTTCCACTTGCCTTGAGGAGAAGTCACTTAAAAGCCCTCTTCAAGTAATGAGCTGCTGAGGCTGCCAGTTGAACACTACAAGGCATTTGCTACCCTTCACTTTGGTTCTTCACTTTATCCAGTTAACTCTACTCTTACATTACGCCCAGAGATGCGCCAGCAGAAATCTTTGTGAGACCGCATTGATCTTGCATTTTTTTTTCCAGCCAGGTCATTCCATGATCCAGTTCACTGCCTGCACTCTTGAACTGCTGTGAGACCGGACAGTGGCAATACTTAACGTTGGTACTGTCATCAAATCCTTCAGAGAGTCACATCTAAGCACAGAAAGCAACCCTAACCCCTTCAATCTCTCTCTCCCCAGAGATGTGATTCTAACTGTTTTTTGCTCTAGGGAATAGCCACAGTATTGCATGTGAATAGACAACCATTTAAAATTAAAAATCTTTGTTATCTTGAAAGATGATATCCCAAAGAGAGAACCTAAGCAAATGCCACCTCCTGGAGAGCCATGCAAATTGTCAAAGAGAGGAATGACCTCTTGCTGTTATCAGGTAGCAAGAGCAGTGGAAGAAAAGCAGATTTCTTTCTTTCTCTCCCTTAGGTTTATGGGGCAACTTTGTGCTACAAATGAAAGAGTAAGTATGAAAAGTTACCTGAAATATGCAACAAATTTATCCCATTTTGGTTTACTGGCAAAAACCAGTAAAGTCTTAACATAAATTGTAACACCTATGCTTTAGTAGTGCCTAATAAATAGGTGTTTAGTGCAGTTCATGTCTACAGTATTATTAGGATATGATTATAGTCTATAATTAGCAATTTAAAGGCACATTCATCACCATCCTTCAAAGATCCAGTTATCCCTAATTTAATCCCACTCCAGTACAGATAAATCAGAAATTCAGCCCTAAAGTAAGAATGACAGACCTTCAGATTGAACCACAGTCTTGTTGGGTTTTGGTTTTTTTGTAGCTCTTTTTTTTTTTTTTTTTAATGGGCTTAGAGTGGGGTACTGATTCATGACTAGAGAGTGTAAATGAAATCTTAACAGTAAAATAATTAGAGAGTGTTAAATCAGTGGGATATTCTTCAATATTCTCTTCAAGAAAAATAAAAGCAATTCATTCAGTTGCCTCTGTACAATACCTGGCATAACACAGCCCTATCTGTGTTACCGTGACGTAAAATAATACACCACAAAATAACATGAGGCAATCCTAGGTGTAAAGCTTCAGAGATTTAACTTTATCTTATAGATTAAACACTTTGACAAACACATTGTCTGCTCCACCACTTATCTAGATTAACATGGTGTGAGTGCTTTATTTACACTGATACATTGTTAGTTCATGAAAAAAACCCACTGTCTCAGAATTTTAAGCCTGAGCATACTGACAGAATATTTCCATCTGACAAGTCAAAAAAAAATGGAGTGACCAGTGATGATGCACCCCAGATGGACACTGCAACTCACAGGAAACAAACACTAGAATGGGATTCTAAAAAAAATAAAAAATAAAAATTAAAAAATAACTGTGCCCCCCACCCCCATTGATCACCATTTGGTTGCTAAGGTCACTGCTTAATCTAAATTGCAAGTCAGATTAATGGCATTAAGAGTTATGAATAATCAAGATGCCTGCTTAGTTATTGAAATTTTCTGCATGGGAAACCCACTGCAAAGATAACAAAAGGGGCCTCTGCACGGTGCTATTCAGGATGCCAGGGGGGCTACAGTCTTTCAGAGGTCAGCAGTGAATTACAATCAGTAACGTGAGAACTAAACATACCAGAAGATTCCGTGTACAAAAGCATTTTATGAAATTAAGAAGCCATACAAACAGGGAGATGAGGTTTCCAAGAGCTGAGCGCACCCTCAAGTGTGGAGATTTCACCAAAGGAACAAGGGGGTCTGTCTACCATGCAGATCTGCAGAGGAGACCTACATTAAGGCTCAAGGGCAGCCAAACCCCTGTGGAAAGCTCTTCGTCCCGCATCATTTCGTGCAGCCTCTGGCCTGTCATTTGCCCCTTTGCCTTCCCCCCTGCTGAGGCACAGACACTTCAATTTTGGATTCCATTTGTATCATGCTACTACTGTATGAACGAGGCCTGAATTCACTGGATCACAAACAAAACTTTAAACCCCTGTTTTCCAAATTTCTGGCCCAGCCTTCAGACTGGGACCACAAGCATAACCACACCAAAGGATGGAGTTCGTTTTACCGCTGAATATGCCTCTGCAGACCACGTCCACGAGCTAAATGCCCAAAGCTCTGTTGACATTTCCATGCACCAGAGTTGCAAAACCACCTTCACAGACCATGGGATCTTTTCTTGCTTCCATGCTTCTTTCTAAGCCTTTAAACATCTCGAGGTGTAAGATCCCTAAGACAGCTGGAGCCAGGCTTGTTAGGAAAGGAGCTGCGTAATGCCGGGAGGGGACTGACATTTTTAAAGGCGTTCATGCACCTGCCCTCAGCCGACAAGATCAGAGCGAATAACGCTCTCCGGGGGCACCTTGTTGCAGGAGATTTCAGGAGGCAGAATCCAAAGGTCTCTTGCCCTCAGGGCCTATGTGAAGAATTAGATTATGAAAACGCAGGATGAAGAAATCAGACAAGAACAGTATTCCCGCCAGGTGCAAGTCTTTGCTGTCACTGCCAAGGATGGGTGGTCAAATAATGACTGGCTAACTTCTTTAAGAAGTTACCTTACAGCTTCAATTTGATTTCAAAAGAGTTAACAGGAAATTGGTTTGAAGTATTTTTGGTATTTTTCAGGGCTTTCTTTTTGCTTTTGTTTTTAAAAGATTTAGCATTAGGGGTAGAGTGCCCCAAAAGCACAGGCCATACTTAAGCATAACATTGATTATTGAGAAATACAAAATACACCTGACTCAACAGTTTTAACCCATGCACTACCTGCTCTAGGACAAGAGGTGATCGCCTGCGAGTCCTCCACCCCCCTGGCAGTGCCAGGCTCCTCTAGCGCCCTCGGAGCTGTCACTGTGCGTGCCACAGTGCCAGGGAACAGCAACCCAAGCCAGGTGTATAATCTCTGCCTTGAATCTGTACTGCCAGTTTTGTAGGGTTGATGTAAGATGATTAATGTCATTCTAAAATTCCTTGTGGATGGATTAATTAGTGTAATGACATATTCATTTTCATGCTGCTGAACCTGTTCTAGCAGCAAGGAAATTACCATATATCGCCTCAGGGAACCTGTAAAATACACAGTAATAACAAGCAAACAGAGGGCTACCATCGCCCTTTTGTCCACTGCCACATACAGAGAGAAGCTTTACAACAGACACAAATAATTGCTCTCTTTGAGCATAAACATGCAGGCAGAACGCACCCCAGAGAGCCCAAATTCTGAACAAAGATATGGTTAGAAACCTGGTGAAATTTCCCACTTCTGTCAAGCACCCATTAATGCTTTGCCTTCTAAAAATGCAGTTACTGGAAGCTATTTGTTGAATTGCTGCTGGTTTATGGAAGCTGTTCTCTGCCAGCACACAACATGGGGGTCTCCAGGCACCCTGCCCATCACACAGAGGACTGTCCCTGCCTCGGTCATGGGTTCACCCAGACAAGCCTGCAGGATCCAGTCCCTCGTCTGGGGACCCCACCATACCAGTCCCACAATGAGCTATAAGAAAATGCACTTAGTCCACAACATTTTTGGCTTGAAACACAGCAGACATCCCAGGATTTGATGCTATTACTCAGTAATAGGCTGAAGAGATCTACAGCAAGCAACACAAAGCATCCTCCTGCCTGGGGCTGAGCAGTTCTGAACACATCACTCAGGAGACACAATCTCTTTTAAAAACCTGGAATGGAGGAAATGAATGAAGAGCAGGACTGTGGCTCACTCCTGTCCATTTGTTACAGACCGGCTGATTACATGGAAGGTATCTATTTTTTATGTTGTGCTTCAGAAGATAGTGAATGCTTTTCGGGATATCAGCCACAAAGCCTCAAGAAAAATCCTTGGGTTTTAGTTTCCAAGACCTAAGCAACTTCATTGTAATGCCTTCATTCTGTCACTATTATAAAAAAAAAAATCACTTCACTTGTGCACCAGACAGTCTGGACACACATCAGAGGTATGCTACTATCCAGTTCATATAATGCACGTAAAAAACCCAAAACCACGCCCCCCCCCCCCCAATCAAAAAACCTCAAAACCCCACACTTTCGAAACAAAGAGGCCTTGAGACTGCATTTGTATCCCTCACTTGTATTTCCCATCTCTTCCTTGCTCAGTGCGTTACACTTGTAAACTTAGTGTAATGACACATCCCTTTCAAAAGGGTTAAATTCACTCAAGGAAAAAAGCCTGGTGTTTTTGAATCCCATTTAATCCCTTCTTGGTTTTGATTACATCATTAAAAGCAACTCAGTCTAGGATCATCAGTATTGGTCATAAATGAAGGCAATACATTGATTTTTATTTACTTAATTTTACACCAAGCCTCTCCAAAGGTGGGCAAAAGGAGAAAACTTGTTTTCAACACATGATCAGGCAAATAAAAGCCAGAAGTCGTCATGCTTATCCTGTTTTTCTGTGTGACACCAATAATTCAGCTTTGCTTCCTCCCAGGGAGGTATTATGAAACGACCTGTTGGAAACCAACAACACGGAAAGCATAGCTTTCTGTAAACACTGTTGTGACTTTTTGCTTTCGGATAGAAAGATTTGTTGCTGTGCTTCCAATTGGTTCCAGGCGCATTTCAGGAAAATTAGGTAAGACAGAAATGTGTATTTAATTTCAGAGATTCAGAGAACAGCAGAAGTTCCCTACCCATCCAGAGTCTCTCAAAATGATCTGACTCCAGTCTGTTTTAGCTTTTGAAAGAAAACTGACCCCGTATCTGACAACAAGGTGGAGCCACCTCTTCAATCACATCAGCCACATTTAACATCACAGGTGTAGCTTTCAAAGCCAGTAGTGAGGCTACAGGTGAGGACAGGCACAAAGACAGCATTTGCTTTTTGCTCTACAGAACGGATTATACCTATCTCTCTTCCTCATAGGACAATCAAAGGGATGGATCAGCTCTTCAGAGCCTTTCCAGCTCTATCCGTAGGGCTTCCATAAACGACAAGTTACACTCACTAGCAATATTTCAGCACTTCTCCCAAATTATGAAGTGTCTGTGACACAGTTCATAATGTGACCATCATAATCACAGAGGACACTGAAACGCCTCAAGGATCCATTTTGCAGAAAATTGTGCAGTGGCATAGCATTTACAGAAGTTTAGCACCTTGCCGTCCAGGCAGTTGCCGTAAATGTGACAAAGTGAAACATAACCCAATTTGCATGCTATTATTTTCCATGGCTGATTGGACTTGATGCACATGCATCACATAAAAATGCAAGATAGTCCAAGAAGTATTTGCATAAGGGGCTGATTATAACAGCAAAGAGCTATTTGGACAGTAATATATTTGCTTTCAAGAGGATGCAAGAATTATCTTTAGTCCCACAGATATCTCCAATTCTCACCTCTGTATGCATCTTAATTTCCATTAAGATCTGTGAAAGTCTGTGTTCATGTTACAAAAAGAACAGACATGTAAGTTCAGCTTTAGAGAAAGAACGCTGTAAGTGATAAGACTGCTATTCTCAAGGCATAACGAGGATGCTTGCCAGTGTACATTTTGGTTACTGACATCCTAGGCTGGATTTTGATTCTGCATTAAGCAGTTCTACTAATATTACTTAATTACACCACTGTTTACCCCATCCAAGAGATTCTTATGCACATATAGACATTTACATTATTAAACACACCACATCATTATGAAAACCAAACAGAAACTTCAGAGGCACAAGCCAATCTAAATATGTGAGCACAGCAGCTCTGCTTGTCTGCAGAGTTCTAAAATTATTTCTCCTCTCTTTGATGCTGAATTCTAGTGAAAAGGAAAAAAAAAAAAATCACCATGTGTTTTGGTGGTTTCAATTTGGATTTGTAAACGATAGTCATCTGTGACTACACTAAAGCACTCACAGAATGTGAAATTCAGTCCAGGGTATCCATAAAGTTCAAACAATTTTGGATGATTCTCTGGAAAGAGCCAACATCTTGGGGTGAATATTTTCTAACTTACAACCTCACCTGACCATTTCTCTCCATTTTTAGAGAATGACCATGGTATCTACCCTTCATTCAGAAAATTCCCTCCAGATTACAGACCTTGCATACTCATGCAAAACAGACCTTCGAGCGCTTCCGTTCCCCACCAACTACACACAGGTTAGAAAGTGTGGGTCTAGTACAGTATCACAGAGGAACATTACACAGAAAACTTGGCCTAACTGTGTTACAGCAAGCACATACACTAGAGGTGAGGACACCATTTTCTGATCAAAATAATCAGAACCTTAGAACACACAGTTAACCAACATGTTGCCTAGATATTATACTGTGGATGGGTTTTTGAATAGCATTTGCTGATAGCTATTCATTCACTGTTCCACAGCCGAACATGTCTATTGTGTACATTTTAGTTGTGATTCAGAGTATCCTCGTGCTGACAGCAGCATCTTTTGACATTTTTGAACAGAGCTTTAGTGGAATAACTGTATTTCCCGTGGTGTCTCCTGTCTTGTGTCATACTTGTCACGACAAGTACAAGCTGCCAATCTGTGTTTGTGAGGTGGAGAATGCTATTCTCCAGGGAGTGCCCATTTAATATTCTCAGCTGTGCTGCGACCTTTTCCATTAATAGATGTCACAATAAGGGCATGCCTTTATTGCCGAGCCACAACAGCATACTGGTTAATGACCCACAAGACAGGCGTCATCTAAAGCTCTGACATGAATATCCAAGCACATGTCTTGTCTCGACTATATTTGAGATGGGAGGACTCAGTCTGGGGGGTTTCCAAGCAAAAATGCCCTAGGTCATCTATCAAACACTATGGCACCCATCAGTGCAAATCTGAAGGAGAAAAACATTTAACTTTGAAATCAAGATAATTCAAAATTTCTTCGGCAAGAGCAAAACCAAGCTGAACTTCTTCCTTCAGTACTGACAACTACAATGCAAATCAGTAGTGTGGGGTGGGGAAGATGCTGGCAGCATCTGAAGGGGAATGAGTAGAACAGTCTTCTTGAATATGACCTGACCTTGCACAGTTTCACCAAAAAAAACCAAAACCACCAAAAAACCCCAAACTGAACTTCAAGAAAGGAAAATATTTGGGAAAAAAGCTAAAAATTTATTAATTTAAAAATAGCAAGAAAGATCAGCATAGTAACAACCAGTGTAGTCCAAGCTCCCTCTTCTGGTCTTTTGGAGTAAATATACTGGAGCAAGGAGGTCTTGATAGTCTACCATTTAGGTTTCAAAATCCAGCAACAAAGTGTTCACGTAACTTAGACAGAGCTCCTGTTAAAGTTATTCAGCCTCTTTCACACTAGTTATGTTTTCTTAAGCAAAGGATGTACAGACATGGAAATTTATGGTAATGTATGAAATAACATTGCACAATACCTCTTTTTTTCCCTTGTGAAACCTTCAGTTTCTTGAGCAGGCAGTTCTACACCATCACCAGGGGCCGCAGCCAAAGGTACATCCTCAGAAACGAGGTTATCAACTTCTTTGCAGCTATCAGACTTCGAAGTGCTGCAAAACAATTATTAAAAATAAGCTGACAAATTTCAGAAGTGCCCATGAAACTTTAGTGAAGTGTCCTTAAAAGATTAACTTTGGCTGGATCTAAACTAAGGAGCTCATCATCCTCTCCCCAACTCCATCTCTCTCTCACCTCCCACAAATTACTTCTTCCTACAAACCCTATTTCACTTAATTTCTCAGACGACCACATAACCAGTAATATTGCAAAGTTTTGACAGCTCTTATAGACCATAACGTTAACTGCCAGAGGAATTTAACTGCATATGAAATTAGTAAAATAAATAAATCACTAATGACTACTTTGCAGTTCTCACACAGCCCTTTCTCCTCAGTGTACAATACAAACATTCAATTAAGTGACTTGTCTTTTAGAAAAAACTAAAATCCGGAACTAAAAAATTCTCTTACTTTAAAAGCTCTCCCTATGCTGTAAAGCTACAAGCACAATAATCCCTGAACTCATGACACGAATGTTAAGATTACAGGACTGTAATACTGCAGTATTTGTTAATTCCTACAAGTCCCTCTGCTCAGCAAAACCCCACAAGACCCAAGCTCAGAAGCATGACAGTCATGTAATGATTTCCAGAGCACGTAAATACAGATTGGAAAGACCAAGTTTCTTCATAGCAAGGGCAGGCACTGTGGGGCACTATGAGGAGGCATGCCCGCTCCTGGTCCCTGCAGAAAAGGAGTTCTTGCACACAGATACCAACCAGAGTACAGGAGGAAGCTGCCGTCTGCCCAAATCCCTGGCACGCAGGGGAGGGCAGTCTTGCCATTCCCTCTCCTCAAGGCAGACCAGAGCAGAATGCACTGTTACAGCTCCATCAATTTTCTGTTTTCTTAAGCAAAACCCAAATTAGGAAAAAAGCTTTCGACAGCAGTACAAATAAAACACTTCTCTCCTGAGCCTTCTCATGCTCTTTAAGAGTGTAAAATCACCCATGTATTCAAAAGATCACCCCACAAGAAGCTCACTTGCATTCTCTCTCACTTTAAGCACACTGGTAACCACACTACTCCCCCTGCTCTTGGCCACACTCATTAAACTAATGACAGAAAAGGAACTAAATAACCAGTGACTTCATGTCTCAAAAGCAGGAGCCGCGTAGGGTCTTGTCACGCCACGTTGTCCTTTCTGGGGCACCTTCGATGTACCAGAGGGACACAGATGTCCTGGGGTAGCAGCCACACACAACAGCCTCCCCTCACGCCAGCTCCTGCTTCCAGACATCCAGACACAAATGTTTAAGGAAATGTTGGTGGAACCAGGCCTTGGCTGAGAAGTTTCTTTTAGATTTCCTGAACTAAATATAAACAGCTATCTTAGTCATTCCTTTTAAAATTTCCTCTCCCCTCCCGCCCAGTAATTGTACTGTAATTGTAGAAGGTAGATTAAATTGTGTTACTGAATAAGAGTTGGTAAAGTTCAGGGACAGATTGTTCCTTTCTTTAGAAACATGTATACAAACAGAGGACAAACATAAATCACATCCCTAACTTTAGTTACAATACATATGAGCACGAGAACAGTTATTTCCCAAAGTGTTTATCCACTAACTTACTAAGATCATGAAAGCTCTTTCTGAGAGTGGTTTACCTTGATTAGCTCATATCCATGAAGTTGGTTTGTGCCATATGGGATAACTACTCAGTTATTTCTTCTAAGAAATTCTCTCTGCTTTATGCACTCCTTCCTTCCTTCCTTCCCTTTCCTCAGTTTGTCCAAACTGGTCTGACACTTGACACAGACTTCCTAAATTTTCAGTCACATCAAGTTAGAATAAATAAATAAATAAATAAATAATTTAAAAGCAAGCTGTTTCCTTTTTCATGGAAAGGAATTTTCCCTTTGCTAAAAATGTCTTTGTCCTAATATAGTAATAGCATCAAACATATACGAAGGCGATGTGACTATATAGGGGCACACGAAGATTAGAGAAAGTAAGATTTTAAAGCAAAAAGTAAACTGCTAAAAATAAGCAAATGCTGAACATCTGTTTGGAGAGTACACAAAGAATTGCAAAACCCAAACAATTCACAAGAGGGCCCAGCCAAGCAAGAATACCAAACGCACATAAAATTATGGACCTTATGTTATGAGCACATAAAACCGTCCCAGTTAATTGCTTACAGTAGCACCTGTTCCCCTCTCACCCACACCCTTCGCACAGGCCCCACTGCCCATCTGCAGCCCTTCAGCTTCCCCCTTTAAGTCTTTCCACATAAAACGAAACAATTTTCAGAGATATACTTTGACTAATGTCATTCTTAACGCAAAGCAAAACTAGCTATCAAAATACAGGCATTTTTAGAAGAGCTCTGCTCCCTGGCCTTCACAAAGCACAGGGCTTACTTTTATGAGCTATAGTAGCTGTATGTATTAAAATCCACAAATAATTTCCCTTCATCTTTCCAAGCTTCATCTAAACCGTCAAATACTAGATTCCCATAAAGACCACGCCTGCCAAGTGTCAGCTGCCTTACTTATGCAAGTGGACTTGTAAAGGAACACAGCAGAGATGCAGCTGGTACTTGCATTTTCTCTGACATCTTACACCAACACGAGTACCGGGAGGCATCCACCTGTGTGCCGTGGGCGGGCGGACTGTAGGACAGGGTACCACGGGTTGCCTCCACTCCTTTTCCCCACTGCTGTCGCGCTGACAAGTGGTCCACAGTACCAAGGAGTGCTGAGCAAGGCCATGAAAACTAGGTTTCAAGACTAATCACACCAGGTCTGGGGCTAATATTGCCACATCATAATTTTGGCACGTTCAGTACGGTTTGCAGGTAGAATTGCAACAGCGTAGTGCTACTGGTTGTTGCTCATCACCAGATGGGCATTACCTGCAGATGGCTGCTGCCCACTGGTGGCATAATAAGCTCATAAGGGACAAGGCAGAAGCAAAGCAGCTCAGAAATGGTACAGACTGCATAAATTGAGGCAGGGTAGCACAGCACAGCTGCCCCGTCCAAAACACAGACTCTGTGTCCACTCTAAACTCTCCAGCCTAAGTCTGCATCAACTCAGGTACATGTATCAACTCATGGTACTTGTATCAGATCAGACATGAAGCGGCTACATTCAAACCTCTGCCACTCCACAGCTCTTACTAAACCAGATTTGCCATTAAACTTATTTTCTAACTAGTAATATTCTAATGGTTGTAGCAAGGATACTACCAAAAGGGCCGAGTCTTCTCAGCATGCAATAAACTATACATTGGCCAGTCTTTATCCTGTAGAGTCAAGCTCATTAGAAAACAAACATTTTTCAAGCTCCACCTCTGTTTAAGTAATTCTCAAAAGTCACTTTCTGACCGTCTGCGTATACAGATAACCCTGGGTATTCCTGCCTGCTTGTGCTGCTAACACTGAGGAGCACACCCTGAGAGCATCACAGTTCCCCAAGCTGTCAACTATGCGACTGGGGAAGGTCCATCTGCAGATAAAGCAACACAGTTTTTAGTGCATCCAACATCACCTATCACAAATTCCCTTACGACACCTTAATGTGCCCTCTGCATAACAGGAGCTGGGAGAGAGGCTGATGCGGGGAACACAACGTTTTCCAACGCCAGGTTTAGAACAGCTTTCATTCCCTAGTATTCATGACAGAGCTGTGACAGCTCTGTCTGGTCTGGACTAAAAGCCGTGCTGCAGCTCTGCAACCTCAGCTGGAGATTAAATGCAAGAGCAGAAGCTTTCCTTAGCACATGGAAGGGACCAGATTGAGTTGCCCTGCCTATTACCTATGGCCTGACCCTGAAGACAACTCATGCAGCAAGTGCTTTCCAAGCTGCCATTTTTTCCTGGGCACTTGGAGGTTTTTTTGCCCACAAGACAGGCAGCAAGTTGCAGCGAACAGATAGACACTGCTCGGAAATGTTTAACACCTCTAACCATGCAGCCCACCTAAGTCATGATCTCGTACAGCCACGAGTAAGGGGCACTTATCTGCCTTCTCTGCCTTTCTAATCCAAGCATTTCTCATATAAAACAGAAGTCCTGTTGCAGAGGTCTGCACCTGCAGCATAAAGAGAAAGATGTGTCTAGCCAAAATTTCTCCTACTGCAACGTGTACTGGCAAATCAGAGTGAACTTGGCCTTCAGTTTCATTGCTAAACAAAAATGCTTGGCAGAACAGCCAGTGAACTTTTTACCTAATTCTTTTCAGGGCACTCCTCTGTCGATACAGTAAATAAAATCTACTTACTGAGCAGATGATACCATGTTGTCCCTGATCAATATGTTATCCACAGGGGAGAGGAAAGGCAGACAGTCATCCTCAAGAAGCAAAACAAAGATACAGTTTCTTGGCTGGACAGATGGAGGGACAACCTGATCTCTTATTATGCACTGCCATCTGGAAGACATTTAGCTGACCCCTACCTTATATGCACCATTATTTTTCCCTGTCAAAGTGCACACCATCTGCATTATGTGACACCCCTGATGGGGAAATACACGGAAACAAAAGGAACTTATTAGTAAATACCTAAATACATTGGGAGAAAAACACATTATAATTGTACTTTACTGCAGACAGACTGGAATAGCATCATGCCATCTAGTAGCCCTGGTAACATTTCAAAAGTCTAGTGCAGAGGTATAACCTGTAGGCATCGACACAGAGACCTCACATGTCTGTGCATTAGCTAATTTTTTTGCAGTCATATTGAAAAGCAGTGCTGCAGTATTTCTACATAAAATGCCAAAAAAGCAGTGGCTTTAATATCATCATCTTACTTATACAGGCAAGAATCTGCTCCACGTCACAGGTGAAGAGAAGATGAGGGATAAGGCAATGACATGAAACATCAAACATCACTGAAACTCTTCCCTTGGATAAGAAAAGCCCAGTCCTGCTATTACTGATCCTCATTGTGAGCATATCCCATGTGTCCTGGTTTCGGCTGGGACAGAGTTAACTTTCTTTTTAGTAGCTGGTACAGTGCTGTGTTTTGGATTTAGTGTGAGAATAGTGTTGATAACACTCTGATGTTTTAGTTGTTGCTAAGTAGCGCTTATCTTAAGCCAAGGACTTTTCAGTTTCCCATGCTCTGCCAGCAAGCAGGTGTGCAAGGAGCTGGGAGGGAGCAGAGCCGGGGCAGCTGACCTGAACTAGCCAAAGGGATATTCCATACCATGGAACGTCATGCCCAGTATATAAACAGGGGAAACATATCCCGTGCCCCATGCCACCGCCCGGAACACTATCCTGGGCCTCGAGAAGCAAATCTTATGGCGACACGGTACCCCAGAAAGAATTGAGTCAGACAACGGGGTGCCTGTCACCAGAGTTGGAGTAGCTGCAGTCATGGGAGCTGATCTCTGGGTGGAGTACTACTTTCATTTGCTACTAACATTATGTTGTTATCGGTTTAGGTCTGAACAAACGACAGAGAAATCAGCAGGGTTTGTTACTGCCGGAAGAGAGTTGCACCATGCCTGTTTCAGACAGGAGCTACAGCAGGGGTCCAGCTGCGTTGATATTAACCCCTCTTCTGCTGACCAGCTGCATCTGCAGGTGGGCACATGTGGGAGCTACTGCATTTCTACTGCTGGGACACCAGGGAACACCTCTGCAAGGCTCACAGAGAAGCTGGCAAGCAACAACAGCCTGGACAGAAAAGACAGGTGCAAGGAGAACAGGTAGGCTTTTATGTCTAAAGCTGAACAAGGATGCAAAATAAAGGAATAAGAAGACCAAACAATACTGACAAGAGTTAACTCGTGCAGCTTTTTAAAAAAATAAACAAAAAAAATAAAACCAACAAACACAGGAGAACTACTTGCAGCCAGATTCACTCCAGTTAACCACAGTGTATCTCTCTCTCACTTTCCTCCGTTTCAGGAACCGAAAAACTACCTACTTCCACGCTGAATATCCCTGGTTTGCAACTTTTTAGCAGTAAATCCTTGCAAAAATCCTTGCACCTTCCTCAAGGTCAGGATATGGAAACAAGAGCCAGATCCTGTGGTTGCTGCACAGTCTGTGTGCCCTCACCCCTACTGGGCTCAGCCACCCTGTATGGGCTAACTACAGCTCAGCACCAGCACTCGCAGCCTACGCAACTGGGATGAAGCAAGGAACCCTGAGACTAACTTTTGGACATTAACGGTAAAAACATTTTAAAGACAGAAGTTATGAAGTAGATCAAAAGAAAAGGTATAATATAATTAACTCGAAACTCCAGATCAAGATGAGAATGTGAACAGTGTGAATTCGTGAGGTTTACAAGCAGCAGTAAATTAAAACACTGAGACTGCTCTTCCTAAATGTTTCCTAAAGTGACATTTAATCACAGACAGCTTGTGTGCCTTTTTCCCTACAAACAGCAAACTATCACCCCAAGGGCAACAGAGTCTTCTGTTTCAGACTGTAGTCCAGAGATCATATATAAATCTTCCTAGCACTTTTGGTGTTAGTCTTTTTTCATTCCTCCACATTCAGAAAGTAGCTCATAGCTCCACCTTAATTACTCCTCACTCTTGTCTAACTGCCTTGCTACTATGGCCAACAATCCATTTGCAAGAAAAAACAGAATCCACAAAAACCCACCAGTAACCCAATTACATTTGTTAAAAACAAAGAAACACAACTCTCTTGAGTAAAAACTTACAAGAACTGGAAGAAATTCACATCATTAGCTTCCCACTGGAAGCTTCTCTAGATCATCTTACCCCAATTGTAGGCAAAAAGTTGTTTCTCACAGATTCACTCAGCCAGCATTAGCAACTAACCAGCTTGGGGACTGATGGAAGACCAGTACGGGCTAAACAGCAAAGTCACCCAGCTTTTAAGGTGGATTGCGCAAACCACACAAGCTCCTTTCTGCCTTTGATAGCATATTATTGCTACTTCAGCTAACCAATTTAATGCTAGCTTAAATATATTGTGTATGTTTACACTCCACTGAATTCACAATGATTGAAGTGTAAACACACCCTACAAGGCTTCATCTACCGGTGGCAGTTAAGACAAATTCATATGCCCAAAGATCCTGACAACCCAACTGCCACCAGCACAAATAAAGCAAGTTTCCCTTCTCAGTGCAAGTAAAAGCAGACAAAAAGCCCAGTGTCCAACAGAGATGAGATACTTGAATGCTTTATGATCAGCATTATACTGTTAAGGAACTTCTCAAAATTAAAGAAAATGCCGAAAGGATCAGTTACCTTGTACTAATCCAAAAAAAAGTATAAGCACCTAAAAAAATATAAGGCATATATTGCACCTTCACGTGGCATGACCCTCCTTATGTGCCAAAGTGATTCAATCTCAGGGGAAGGTAAACGTCATCTTCCTTTGAAGGTTTTGATAGAGGCAGATACAAATTCTGCTAAAGATTTCCAGCGACAGATGCTCCACTGACTACAGACTCAGCAAACCCATCAGCAACTGGCCATACCAGACATATATCCATCCAAGAAGAGTAACAGCGATTTCTTAGCTAGCGCTGACCTCGGTGGTCCTCCACCCGCCCACATCAGTAAGCAGTTTGCAGCTGCTTCCCACCGCTCCAGCTGCAATGGCTCTGTACAATACCTTGCTGCAGTCAGCTCAGCAGCATCCACGGCGTCAACATTTCCATATGCCGCAGAAACAGCTAAGGGTCGCTCAGAAGGATCAAGGGGAGAAGCCAACTGTATATCATCACCTCGCCCAGGAGGGCTGCGGAAAGAAAAGACATGGAAAAAGGCAGCCTTAGAGGTCTGAGTTATTGCAGAACTATTGTCATTTGGCTGTCTGAACCCCTGGACTTTAGCATGTGTATGCTAACTCGTGTGTTAGGGAATGCAGCGAAAGTTGGCGTTTTTCATGTAAGTTGCTTTCGTGCACAGCTCTACTGTTCCCACCGGCCTGAAGTCACTGCATTTTTGTCTGTGTTACAACTGCAGGAGCAATGAGATAGTGCAATCCAACAGCAAATTAACCCCATTTTGATTGTGATTTTACAAAACAAATGAGAAAATGAGCTACTGCTTGAACAGGAGAAATGGCAAGACTTCCTTGCCTAAAAACCACGTAACACACAGGGAGCTCCAGTCTGGCTTTCACCTGCCACAGAGCTGCGTGGGGGCTCATCACTGGGAGCAGGGAGTCAGACAAAGGTGTCCCGGGTGTTGCAGGGAGCACACGCAGGGAGACACCCAGCCTTGTCCCATACCCGGGGAAAGCAGGGTGCAGCTGAGTACCAGCACTAACCTGGCTAAAAGAAAACAATTTGGAAACACCCCCTTGAATCAATAAGGAAAGGAGCCTCGCTGAAGAAGTGGGTTTCGTTTGTTTTTAACAAAGACATCAAACCATGGGAATCCCCTGAAAACAATGTTTTTGTTGCCTACTTCAACCTGACTTTCCCATGTGGCCACCCAGAGACCAGGGCCCTGGAAGTGTCAGTTTTCCCTGGAACTCACTGAAATCCTCAGGTTTTTGTAAAACATAAAATGTGACCTTTAATGGGGGTTCCAATTTCACATCTGCGGATTCACCCAACTGGCTCGGTTTTGAGGTGCCGCTTTCCTGAACACCCTTCTGTCCATGTTGTTTCCAGTACTACCAAGTGAATACAACTCTGTACACAGATGGATGGTACCTTACACAGACAGATTTGAGCAGAGGTGTATAAACTTAAAACTGTCCCTCAGCATCTGGAATTTCAGCTTAAAAATAAAAATCCCTAAATCATGGACCTCATCTTTAACACTAGACAATTACTTCCTTACCTAACTGCAAATCCAGTGGATCAGTATGATTCTCTACTACAGTCTAATTTTGGTTCAAAGAACGTAACAAGGAGTTAAACTGCACTATAATAATGTCAATATTATTCTGGGAACTTCACACTTCACATATTTTATCTAAAGGATTCTGTAAAGTAACACGTTCATATGGGAATAATGATTTGCTCAGCTTGTTTTCTGATTTTTTTTATTTTGTTTTTAATTAATTACACCTGTGATCCTTTGTCAGCCAGTGTTTCTGCTTTTCATTTCCAGTGTTTTCACAGCATCATTCTGCACTCAGTCCAATTCGTTTGTCCACGGCATCCCTGACAAGCCAAGTGGCATTCTTCCCTCTGTTACACCAACACTAACAAGAGCAGGGTTAAGCCACTGCACCGAGTGCAGTTCTCAGATGATGGCCTAGAACATTTGGTCATTTTTTAAACTGACAATATTACTTTTATCTAGTTACGATACTAAGCAATTAACTGTCCACATGTTCTCTGGTTTAACCACACCTGAGGGCTCAGCCTGTTGCAGGAAGCTTTGAGCTAAGATGTTTACAAGTTCTAAAGTCCTCTCGCTTGTTAGCATAAAAGGACCAGTTTTCACTCATCGCTAAGAGTTGCATATACTTAGAGCACAAACTGGAGTGCCCCCTCTGCTTTGCCTTAAAACCAGTGTTTAGAAAGTAGATCTTGACAACGGGACATTGCAACTTCTTTGCTATATACATACGGAGTGAAACACAGATGGGCAGATCTTGTTCTGGCTACTGACAGAGCACTAAGGGTCTTTCCTGTGAACATACAGAAAGTACAGCACAAGCCAAAACTGCAGTTGAAGCTGTTGTACTGGTGTGCCCCAATCTGGCGAGAAGCGAAGTGTTTGCCTGCCGCCACTCACATCCGCTGCACCACGAACTCCCAGACGGCGATTTTCATACAGTCTACGGACAACGTAACTTGAAACTCGGGCTCGGGGAGGTGATGGCGAAGCTGCTCATTGCCAAGTCACCCCGCTCTGTGTGGCACAAACAATGAAGCTATCCAAAAGCTGCTCAAACTAGTTCCACAACTGACATTCCTGGGCATCACAACCGCCTTCGTCTTGCAGGCGCCTGCCGCCAGGTCCCTGCTGCAAGTCCTCTGTAGCAACCGGCCTTTTAGGCCAATTTGTTTCAAGAATCGAGCTCTGCAGAAAGGCCACGAGCTTTTTCCATTCCATTGCCAGAGTTCTGGGACAAGTCTGGAAGAGGATCTACTTAAAATGACTTCCAAATTCTACTTATGACAAGCATGACTGAAATACTTTTCAAAGGAAAATACCTCACAGTTTAACAAGCAGTTGCTTACTAACAGCTGCAGCGAGCACACTAAATTCAGCCCAAAGACCAAGGGGTTCAGTCTGTTATTAGCGTGTCACAAGTGAAAGATGTTGCCCATCAAGTGTCCTCAGGCTCTTGAGTTTCATAATTTCACTTTTAAGGCCTCTACTTACCCTTGAAAAGAGATTTTCTAAGTCACTGTTAGAAGGCAGGTACACAAACAGCAAGTTTCAGACAAAGTCTACGACAAACTTCAGACAAACTATGACGACCCATAGTAGTCATTAAATATCAATGAATGAATGAGAAATAACTGCATAAACCTATGTAATTTCTTCTGTTTAAACACAGGAGGTCTGACCTCTGTCTATGTAAGAAGCTTTCGAACCAAGGCAGGAAATGTATTTAAAATATGTAAAAAAGCACAGCTTTACACACGTGGACACAGAGGCAGGCAGGTTCAGGTCCTCAGCGCCAACCCCGCGAACACAGCGAGAGCTAGGTGCTCTGGTGGGTCCCTTTGTTGCTCTCCTACTGACCTCAGTGAGATGGAAAACTTAAAACCCCAATTTCATACTAAAGCTTTAAAATGTTTTGACACTGGTGCTGGAGACAGAAGGCAGCCACGGGTCTTGGCATTTTCTCCCTGTCCATGTTTTTCCAATCAGGAGAGCTGGATGTGACTCCCTTTGAACAGTCAACAACAGCTCCAAGTTTACTCCAAGGGAAACCAATAAGCATTTCAAGCCCTGCTATCTCCTAGTCCCAAACATTTGGTTGCTTTTAATGAGATAATGGTAAGATTTATAGATCCTGCTCTTACTTCAGAAATCTCTGGAAAATGGCACCAACAACCGCAAGGCAGGACTGAGCTCTCAGCACTCTCATCACCCGCTATTTCGTTTTCTTCAAGAAAGGAGATGTTGCTCACTGGGTACAGCAAGGCTGACAGACAAAATCCTCTAGATTTCATATTTGGCTTCGTAATAACTGGGGCCAAAGAATCAATTTTTTGAGCCTCAGTTTACACATGTATAAAAAAATACTAATTAATCACGGAAAAATATTGAGAGTATTTGCTATTTCTGATAAGTTCTTACACCACAATCCTTTGCAAGGGAAAGAGATCTAGCAGCATCTACATCAGTTCAAATAATTCACTCATTCAAACACATTGTATCTCACAAAATTTCATTCATTTTACTAAGTAATTCCTAATATTCATTTTTACCTTCTCATATTTTATTTTGTAGCTTATCTCATACATTAGCCACATTCATTGAAATAAACTTCATGTGCAGAAAATCCAACAATAATCTGCTATAGTAACTCTATGCACCTTTCGTATTTCTGTTCTTTAAAAGTATTTTCATGAATATTGGGACTCCTGTCAATATAATTTAGCAGAGTAGGAGGTAAGAAGCTATTTCTCACATTAAAAATCAACATTACTGGTATCAGAAACTAAAACTAATCTTGCTCAGGAAACAGCTCAGGACTGCTGCATAAACTACCAGCACAGGATTAAAACCAAACAAAACCCTCTTTTTTTTACCCCGTACTACTTCCTGTGAGGTAATTTAAGATCGATTTAAATATTAATAGAATTTTAGGAAAAATATGAGATGCTAAGACTGAAATGGAAAGTCTGGCTTTATTTCCCAACGAACTAAAGGGACATCCATACAACCAAATGATGTCCCCACAGGGCAAGTCCATATGCCAGCAATAGCTTTAAAAGCTCAGACACAGCAATGACTTTTGCTGGTTGCTATGCATAGATATAACCAAGGCTTTACTTTTACCAGCTAAACACACACTCACAGTCAAAAGTTCAAGTTTGGGGAAATATGCTGCCTTTTGTAAACCCAACAAAGACTTCGTTATGCATTTAAATATGTGATTTTGGAAAAATCTCTCAAATTCCTTCTATAGTCTGGAGGAGAAACTATGCCTTAAGTGCCTCGCATCAGCACTTTGTATTTACACTGCAGGACCTTCTGCATGCCTCAGCCAGGCTGAGTCCTGCTGAGCTGGGCGCTGTACAAACACAGTAATAAAGGTTTCCAAGAGATGAACTGCCATGTGTTAATTAAACAAATAAAATCTCTGTCATACAGGGGACACATGAGTTTGATGTACGGTGCTGTGCATAGCAGCCTTTCTACACTTATGGAAAAAAAACATTGCCACCAAGATACCAGAACTGGCTCCTGGGGGAATTAGTCCATTTATTTGAGATTTACATGCTCTTCCTCTGAGCCAGACTTGAGCAATCAGCAGAACAGGTCTGGATGCTGGGTGACTGTGCTCAGAGCACCCAGGGAGAGCCAGCCCAGCCCACCGCGGCTTGGGCAGCACCTGAGTCACACCTGTCCCCAAGGAAGGGAACTGCCATCGTCCTGGCTGAGCAATAGGAACCAGCTGCATCTCCCAAAGGCTGCAGACTGCCTGCAGTCCACACGGGAACACACGACTGCCTGGCTCCGGACGCAAGGCTGTGCTTCCAGCAACAAGGGAGTCCCTTCTCTTACTGCAAATTTCTGTACTAAGAAAGTAAGAAAGGAAAACAAATGCAGAAACTGTATTCTGGAGCAATGAAAGCATTTTTTAAAAGACTTCCTGAAGGCAATACCCCACCTATGAAAAGCAACGCCAGAAACCCAGCTGCACAGCAGCTGGCAATCCCTGCAGGTAACTCCAAATTACCCGGCCAAGCGGGATGATAGTGCTATCGCTGTCAGGCAATCCGCGCACGTGACGATGGAGCGTAATTCTCAGAAGCGATACTCTTCTGGCAGTGCTTGTGGAAATCCTGACAAGATAGAGAAGTTATCTTGGCAGGGGATGGTGTTTAGTCACACATTACCTGAGGGCCTGGACTTCCTCTCTCATCCAGCCCTTCTTGCTTAGAAGTCCCTTAATTTTTGTAACACACGTATCCAGATTGATCATCGATGTGATTAGTCATAACCATAATATAGAAAAAAAAATTGTTTTTTTTCTGCCTGAATATTCTACATTACTGTGGTCACATTAAAACCTAAAACTTATGGGGAGTTATTACATTAAACAAACAAATACAATTATTTTAGATTAAAAGACTTAAGGGGACTGAAACACGCGTTACAGTATTACTTCCTTTGCAAGCTAAAAGAGGGACAACAGAAAGCCACATAAAAGTGTTAGAAGTATAAATCATGCCTGCACAGGATGAATAAGCATATTTGCTGTAATAACTGTCAACCATTATAAAAAGCCCATAACGTCACCACCATGCAGCTTTTAGAGCCTCTGAAGAGCTCTCAGTCACGTCCTGATGTCATTGGTGCAGAATTTAAAAGGTTCCAAATTTCAGCTAGTAAACCTGAACCAAAAGTTTCTCAGTGCGATCAACACCACCCCCCCCAAAGTCTCCTCACCCGCTGACACGCTGGCCGAGCAGAAACCCAACCACGAGCCATGGCAGGAGCCACAAAACCATCCAGTCTCTTTCTTGGAGGTAAGGAGAGTTAATCCTCTCCCAGAGCTGGAGGCAGCGCTGTGTGAGCAGGAGGGCATTTTACTCGGTAGCAGTGTTACTTCTCAAAAAGTTGTTCAAAGGGAAAAAAGGAGGGGGAAAAAAGTGCAATAATCTTTTGAGAGAGAGAAAAGCAGTGGTAAACAACAGCTAACTTTTAATTTCTGATACAGACTGTAACAACTGCACATTGCTTTTGTTATTTCCTTGGCTAACTTTCCCCTCACAAGTGTCTACTTACCAAGGCCAGGAAATAATCACCAGCTTTGCTACTCTCAGTCATCCTCGGTTCCAACACAACAGCCCGCAACAGGCCCTCAGTTTAACACGAATTCCCTCCACTTCCACCATCCCGGGTCGGCAACAGCGGCTTTACCCCACGCCAAACCCGGCCCCGGCCGCGGTAGTTTAGGCTGAAACGCTGAAGCTTACAAAAGGCCGATGAGTAGGAGCCTGGAGCTGCTTCTCAGAGGCTCCTCCCATGAGGCTCCCCGAGGAAAGGCCGCAGCGACCGAGCCTGCCGCGCCCCGCGTCCTCCCCCGCCGGGGTCGGATGCCTCCGGGGCGGCGGCAGCCGCCCCGGAGGCATCCGACCCCGGCGGGGGAGGACGCGGGGCGCAGCTCGCCGTCGCCCCGCTTGCAGCTAAGCGGAGAGAAGGGTTGAGGGGGAACTACACCTAGGACCCCGCAACGCTGCCCCACGGGTTTTGTTCTTTTTTTCTCTCCTGGTTTTGCGGTGGGATTTCTTCCAGGGCTTTTTTGAGTCACGGCAAGCTGATGGCTGCTCGGAGTTTCCATCTGCTGCGCGTGGTGGGGGATGTGGACAGATTAAATTACGGCGTATGTAACACTTAAAGCGTACAGAAATACCTCCCAACGTTTTAAAAACCACTTAAGCGGAGCCTTGCTTAATTGATGGCGTTTGGCAACTTTTTAAAGGTTCAGGATGCGGGAACGGTGTTTGGCCCAACTTTAAAGATAACTTTTCAAAAGTTTCAGGACGCGGGAAAAGTTTTTAACAACTTCCACTGAAACTTTGTTTATAGCTGTAAATCTAAAACAAACCTTTTTATTCCTACTCTAATTCTTGCGTTAAGTTCCAGCTCCTAAAGTCACACAGGTTTTCTTATAGGTTTCTTTACCTGTAAGAAAATGGAGCAGTTTTAATTAGTTGCGTGCCCTTATTAATCTCTTAGGTTTCCTATGGGTTTATTACAACAAAAAAGAATGGCTTCACAGGTAATTAAGCCTTTGCATTGAGATACACCAAATTGCATATACAAGCTGCCAGCACCCAAGGAATTAATTGAGTCTCTACCCAGGGAGATCATTATCGTGTTTATAACATGTCATACAATAACTATAGACTAAATGTCTATCCTATCTATCCCACAGCAAGACAGTTGGTAGTTCATTGCTTACCAAATGCCCAATCGAGATATTTCAGATAAAATGCTGGGGCTACAGATGTAATTTAGCTGAGTTAGTTTCCCAGCTCACTCCATGTGCACTCCACCCAAACTCTGGGCATTCAACTGTGGTGCCAGCTACATCTGCTTGGGTGACAAAACTAACATTCCCTTTTCTTCAGAACTCAGCCCAGCTCTTAGCAGGACTGTGCATCTCCTTTTAATGTTAGGGTACAGTAATGATACCAGCTGGACCTCTCAAAGCATCAATTCAGAACTGAGCCTCAGGTGGAAAAAGGTATTCATCAATTTTTTAATTTTTTTTTTTTGACTCTTGTCTAGCCCTTGTTTGACTTTCTATGAGCAAAAGGAGGGAACAAATTTTTGACCAGGTAAATTTTGTGTTACAGGAGAACTTTCCCATCTAGTCTGAAAGCAGACGACAGGGATTTCCCCTAGATGTGCTCATTGCTGCTTTTAACAATTCAGATACCTGTACAGGAAATAGAGGAATATACCAAATGACCCCCGGAGACCAAATCAGATACTGTAATGGGTGAAAATGCTGGAAAAAAGGTAGACCACCAACATCACCTGGGCTGCAAGGTATGGCTCATCGAGGGCTAAACACCACGGATGGTACAACACGCTGGGGAGAGTTCATTTAGTTACAGGACCGGGAGCCAGTAGCATCCACTCTGACAGCAAGAATTAAGATCAAGCTGAGAGTTAAAGTTTCTGGGGAGAGCAGCTCTCTCATATCCTGCCTCCCAAGAAGCAGGAAACCAGGCATGGAAAAAGTTACCGTGATTTCTGATACAGGTACAAGCATTCAGCCACCCTCTCATTTTGGGGGGAACTAAACTCTTTTGTCATCTGGAAACCATTTCACAAATAGCTTCTGCAGGTATAACAGCCCTGAGGGGGAGGGAGACCCTGGAGAGAATAAGATTCATTAAAATAAATTTTGATTTTCTTTGCAAGCAGCACTTCAGTCTGGCGCAAAGCTGTGGACACAGACTAGCTACGTTCCTGCTACAAAACCAAATATAGCATTTTTGGAATGAAACGGTCATTTTGCTCAAATAACATGCCTCTCCCTGTTTATTCATTAGCCTCCTGCTGTACCAAAACCCTTTCACCTACTGCTAAGCAATCGAAACCCACTTTTGTCACAAAAACATTTCCACTTTCCTCCCAGTGCCCTCTGCTACTTAAACATAGAAAGACTAATATGCAGTAACTCCAGGAACACGGCGCTAAGGTGTGCTTGATTATCTGATTTTCCTGTGAGAATTAATTAATCTGCGTTAATAGAAGGCTTGGGGGAGAAGAGAGGAAACCAGCTGAAAAGCAACAGGAAAACAAGAGATAAGCAACCTCCCAGCAAGGCTGGGGAAGACAATTACAGGACAGGGGCTGACTTTCAGGCTGCAGCCTGCAGTGACACGCTGTCTGGCTGAGGCTCGGAGCCCACAGATCAAAGCGCCGCAAAAGAAAGTGTTGCAAAACATTTCTCCCGAGGGCCGGAGCTGGATAGGAGCGGTGAGCGTGCTGATGAGAGGGACTCGGCGGTAGAAGACATCCTGCAGGACGGCCCCACTGGAGTCCGGGCCCTTCCCTAGCTCCCAGGGAACAGCTAGCCTCAAGGGAAGGCCAGAAAGCATCAGGATGGCTTATATTGGGGGGGACCGTTGTTGTTTTTTAATGTAGATCCCAAACGTTTTTAAAGAACACCAGTATTTTGCACTTGGGTGAAGGATTTTATTTTCGTTAGTTCCCTGCTTTTTCCTTTTCTACATATGTATGTGTCCATGAAAATAACGTTTACCAAGCTATATGTGAGAAGTTAGGTTGCAATCTTAGGAGTGGAGGAAACCCTAAAAAAAATAATCGTCTTTTTAGTTTGGCAATACTAAGTGGTTCATGACACAGGTAGAACAAAGTGCCTGTGGTGACACTATAGTCACCTAACATTACATAGGCACATGGTGCTGGAAGGCAGAGCATGTATATATATACACTTCACCCCAGCTTCCACATCCCACACTGCTCCTAACTGCAGGACCAACACATGAGTATTCTCCTCAGGCGGGCAACATTTTTACCCTACACTCAGGAAGATGAATTACAGAAAAATTAAAGGTACTTAAGTTCAGTACCTCCAGAAGTGGTGGATTCCAGGACATCGTTTTAGGTTGCATTTTGAGAAGTCTGGACTATGACTTGAGAAACGTCATCAGAGACTCTGTCATTCAGGCTGTGCTCCATGGTCAGGATGCTTTAAGACTGTGGGTGGACACCTGGTGAAAGCTTCCAATGGACACTGTACTGCTAGTGGTGACCCACTCTGCCCAGCTCCTGTGAATTCAATCTGAGGGTTTTTCCCATAAACCATGTCACTTTTGCCAAACCAAAGCACTTGGGGGGGAGGGGGGGGGGGGGGGGGGGCGGGGGGGAATGAGTCAGCCCTCACAAAACCTATGAAAAACCCATGAAATTGGCTTGGAAAGAATGTTACATTAAAAAAATGTAAAAAAAAAAAACCAAACAACCAAACACCCCACACAGTTTTTCTTTTAAGTTTGCATTCTGTTTTTTGAGAATACAGGATGAACTCAGATCAGATTGTCAAGTTTTTCCCTGTAAGCATGAAAACAAGGCTCTTTAACTCTTTAAACTGAGGTTATCACTAGTCTATAAGCAAATACATATACTACAATATTTGTGATAAACTTGCAAAAAAGCTGGCAAAACAGCAATGCCTAGGTTTGTTCTGAACACTAAGGCTGCATCATGTGACTTACCTTTAAGAAAATGTGTGTGTGTGATTTTAAATTGTTCTTTGTGGAAACTTAGTGCCCATTTTTAAGGCCATTTGCAACAAAGAAAACCATATAAATATACTTCAGTTTGGTTAAAATTAAAGAGGAGTTTCTCTTTTGCAATTCCTAATCAGAGGCTCATAGTCATACACTCTGCAAAACCACAGACTCAATTAGTTACAGAGCAGCCTGGCTAAGATATCCAAGCCGCTTCTGTAACAAACACCTGAACTTTGTATTTCCACTAGTTTCCACATACAAATTGCCCACAACCATCATTTGTGGTGGTTGAAAATTAGGTTGTGCAATTTCCAGCAATTTTTATTGGCAAGGCTTTGGGAGAGTGGTCTCTTTAAATTCCCAGACTTTTACCTTAACCTTCTGCTTTGAAAAAAAGGAAAGTTTAATGTTAACCCATTACACTTTGGAGGATCAAAGTGATGGGAAACTGCCATTTTGCAAACTTCCAAATAAGTAAGATCGATTTTTAGAAAACACTAGGCTAGACTCAAAGCCTCATAAATTCCAGTGATAACTTCTCTAGCAAACCAAGTTTATTGGGAGTTTCTACCAGAAGAACAAAATTTGAAGAATGCTGCATGCAACAGAAGTTTCATGTACCATCACAGCATTCAAAAAAAGAAAAAAAGAGAAGATGTGGAAAATCTTGGAGACTTTTAAATATTCAGCAAAACTAACTCCACATTTTGACTCATTTAATGACATTGTTAAGAAGGGGAGATGGGAGTTTTAAGTGTCCATTTATTTTCATGACAGCTAAAATTTTTTCCTTAGTTGTTAGAAACTGAGCATACATGCTTTTTGCTTTCATTCCAGGAAACAAATCCAATCTTCTCTGTCTGCTGCAGAGTTATTCTTAGCTGGCTTTGATATTTCTATCAGCTAGGAGAGCATAACAATGTTATCATGCTAACAAATTCCAAAGATTTTACATAAGCTCTTGAGTGCCTTAAAAAAAAAAAAGGCTTTATTGATTACACTGTGTTTCATTAGCCAAAGGAGCTATGAAAAACAGGCTGAAAAAGAATAAAAAAGCAGTTTGATGAGTTTCAGTTTAACGAAGCAAGTGTTCCGTGCCTTTCAGAGCATAATTTACAAAGACAAGCCAAGCTTTACAGGTTTGAGGTTGGAAAACACCAGGTAGTTCAGGCCAACGCATCATTTAAATCCTACTTGTCTACATACAGCCTGTTTTGCTAATTTGATTTTTTATCAGTTGAAACAACTAGACACCCCCCTTATTTAAGCAAAGCAGGATAACTGGGAGTATCGTGCTTGTAGGATGGTCTGGGTGAAAAAGGATCACAGGACTGCGCAGCATTCTCCTTGACTGATCTGTTAGAGGCTCAGGGCCAAATTCTTTGCTGATATCACTCCACTGGCACAGAGATTCTGGGCCAACATTTACTGACTTCAAGGGTAGGCTGCAGCTGTAGCCTTCTCTCACACAGCTGTCTTGAAAGGAATGTACCAAGAGGTAAAGCAAGTAAATTAGTGAAAGTAAATTGGAAACAATCTTGCAGAGTCTTAGGGCACTTGCGGGCAGCTGGTTATTTTACTGAGGACCATGGATGAATGGGGCAGGTACCAAACAGGGGGAGTAGTGAAGAGGAAGGATTAAGCTTGGGTGAACAAACAAGAGTTCATCAGGAAATGCTTAGTCTGGGAGGAGATCCCAAGCACTTGTCAGCAAGGAGAACAAGATTAACATAACATACTAGGGCTGTTTCTTGACAACAGCACAGAATGGTGGCACTCCGCATTTCACAGGGACCTTAGAATCCAGAACAATTAAGCCTTTGACTGGAGCAATTACCATTTCTACACTTACTGCAATTTGAGATGCAGAGCTTCTTATAGGCCAAAGAGACTCTACTATAAGAATTAACCTGTCAAGGTGAGTGTAGATGAACAGGCCCAAACAGATCCATATAACAATTTTTGACTTTTCCAGAGTACCCAAATGTTAAGGAATAGCAATATCTCAATAAGCCCCACCTGCTATTAGCAATGCACATGTGGGCTTCCATATACCTGGACCAATATTGATAAGACAGGCTCCAAGGACATCAACATAAAAGATAGCAGGAGGAAAAACAGAAAGCAAAGGAGGAGGCAAGTACTATGGAGTTCTGGCTCTTCAGACATGTCTCCAGAAGAGTCTCTGTTGAGAAGCACTCTTGCAATGCAAGCATGCCAAGACGCAGAAAAACTGGAAGGAAGCCACATCCAAGTCATGGAGAATATGCCTGTGTCTGTAATTGCTGTTCTCCGAGCTGCCCTCGGCGGGGTTCAAAGCCAGGGCTAATCCTACTTTGCATATTCTATTAGAAACAGGGACAGTGGAACTAGCTCCATGGTATCCAATTTTGCAAGAAGCCAGAAGATACAGAGTTGGAACAGAGAAAATATGGGCATCTGTAGGATATGCAAAAACAATTTTGAGAAAATAGACAGCTTACTTGGAAGAAGCAAGGTTGAAAAGTACATCTGGGGAAAGCTAAAGAAAAAAAACTAATCTGAAAGTAATTTTTAACTTAATGAGAAAAGAAGACAAAAATTGATGCTAAACTGCCTGTCCAGATATTGGACAAAGTATTACAGTGTCCATGCTGGACTTCTTTAGCAAATGCCTGTATTTGATTGAATAAACGTAATTTCTTGAGAAACATAGAAGGATGTGTGAAAAAAACAGCTCGTGTCATCCATCCATGTCAATACCTACCTTACGAATATGTGTCTAAGGTTCTGTCCTGGTTTTGGCTGGGATAGAGTTAATTTTCTTCTTAGTAGCTGGTACAGGGCTGTGTTTTGGGTTTAGTGTGAGAATACTGTTGATAACACGCTGATGTTTTAGTTGTTGCTAAGTAGCGCTTATCTTAAGCCAAGGACTTTTCAGTTTCCCATGCTCTGCCAGCAAGCAGGTGTGCAAGGAGCTGGGAGGGAGCACGGCCGGGGCAGCTGACCCCAACTAGCCAAAGGGGTATTCCATACCATGGAACATCATGCCCAGTATATAAACTGGGGGGAGTTGGCTGGGAGGGGCAGATTGCTGCTGGGGCATCGGTCAGCGGGTGGTGAGCAACTGCATTGTGCATCCCTTGTCTTTTCTTGGGTGTTATTTCTTTTTTTTTTTTTTGTTATGTTCCTTTTCATTACAATTATTATTATTATATTATTACTATTATTATTCTTAGTTAGTGGTGTATTTTATTTTACTTTAGTTATTAAACTGTTCTTATCTCAGCCCACAAGTTTTACCTTTTTTTTTTTTTCCCTCCTCCCCACCCCACTGGGAGGCGGGAGGGGGAAGCGGCTGCGTGGTGCCGAGTTGCTGGCTGGGGTTAAACCACAACAAGAATGTTACAGAATGTTTTCAATACAGCAAGAAGTACCAGCGATTTGGCAGGACCAGAGATGATTTACTTCTATACTTTTCTGTAGCAGAAACATACGTAAATAAAATAAAAAAATAACCAGCATTGTATCACAAACCTAGTTTTCCATTGGTATGTGCTTTGAGTACAACAGGTACTCCATAGAAGAATGAAGATGTGTGGGTGTAGACATTACAAAAGGAGAAAAACCAAAAACCTCAAGTCTTGATCTTCCTTTCCAAGTAAAATTCAGACAGCAAAATCGAGTGGCTGGATGCCCAATAGTAAGTGGGAAGGACGACATTTTGATGCCCAGATGTGGCCATCACGAACATAGGTTTTCAGTCACAGATTCAGTAGAGAGATAGAAATGTCAAAACCATCAAAGAAAGGGTTATTTTTTACTCCTTTTCAGTGCTAACAGACAGGTTTGCCAAAACCCAACCCCTCCCTACTTCTGCTAATAGCACAGCTGTACTTCCACAAGAAAGTGGGGCTAATGCTTCAGCCACAACCTCCTTTCCAAAAATAATTGTCCTTTTTACTGAAGATTTGAAGGGAAGTTATTGGTGCTGTACTATTCCCTTCAGACACAAAGGCTCTTCTTATTAGTTGACCACTGTCCCATTCCTAAAGGAGGTGGGGGCAGGAGTCACTGCAGACAGTTCTTGGATCTACTGTTCATCACAAGACCACCCTCCTCCCAGTGCCATAACCACGAAGGAAAGAAATTCCTCTATTTCCTCTACAGGAAGAAATCCTAACAAGGATTTAAGAGTCAGATCACACAGCTTTGCGCCCTCACCCACAGATCAGTGGGGTTTCAACGTAAGAGATCTTGTAAGAGAATATACAGAAGCAGCGGAGGGGGCAGAAAACAATGCTGAAATAATTCAGAACATGCCATTTCCTTCTCCTAAATATAATATACTTCTTACTACTATTTATTTTGAAAGCTGGGGAGGATTCTTTCTCCCTGGAGTTCTTTCCATCAGGCCCAAATCCCCACAGTCAGCTCTTAGAAACGTGCACCTTTTTTTGCATGGCTATAGTAGTTTATCCTCTGTAAGAATTATAGGGCAATAAACAACTGGAAACCACTCTGCGGCAAGAAGTGTTGTGCCCAGAGTATACAGGGTATGGAATACAGCTTGAAATTCAACTATACAAAACCAGTTTTAAGCTCAGAGGAAAACTGGACTAGTCAGCATGTTGGACCCGCTGAAGACAGACCAGCCAGCTCGACTAATGCTTTCTACTTCTCTTTTGTATTATAAATGCCTATTCCTCTAAGAAATGAGCCTGATCAAAAGCAGAAACTCCTCTCTACCTCTGAGAGTCCCCAGTGTTTAAGTCTACAATACTGCAATCGTGTACGGCTCTGCACGCACTATCTCCTGCGTGCATATATACACTTGGTATGTGTATGACACCACTTACAGCTGCAGTCCAAAAGTAGCAGCTGCCTGTTGATACAAACCCTCACGCTGGAAAAACAGGTGATAATGAATTCTTAAAGCATATGCAAGTATTAAGCAACTACTCCATGAATTGCCAGCAGCTGTTTCAAGAACCCTGCCCTGCTTGCCACAGGTATTTATTTAAAGTATGATACCCGCCCTGATATAACACACATGCGTAGACGTATGCATGTACTGCCCCATAGTCCCTTAAGGCTTCTGAACCAGGCCATGCCAGGAATTTGTTTG
Source organism: Gymnogyps californianus (assembly GCF_018139145.2). NCBI lineage: Eukaryota > Metazoa > Chordata > Aves > Accipitriformes > Cathartidae > Gymnogyps > Gymnogyps californianus. The sequence goes on from NC_059476.1 coordinate 5,784,689, forward strand.
GTAATTTCAAAGCTACCCACTGTGAAGCTTCCCATCATATAAAGGGAAACAAAAAGAAACGAAAGGAGCTAGAGAGAAATAACAGGGTCTAATTTCCTTGTCATTTTATAGACAGATCCTTAAAGAGAAAGTCACATAGCTCTTCAGACTTCCAACACTTCTAATATTCTTCTAATGTACATTTTGCTCACACAATTAGATCATATTCAGTCTCTGTCCCAGACTTACATACAACAGGAAGAACTCCCCCACATTTTCACAACAGAAACACTTCAGGTATTTTCACTTACAATATGGTTTTATCATTTTAACCTTTAAGGAATGTGGCACTGAAATATTTTCCCTCCTTCTTCAGTTAGTATCATCTAATTTTTTGGTAATACTTGGAAAGATTCCATCTATGCAGACCATTTATTGATGTTGTCTGAAATAGTTCAGCTTTTCACTGTACCCTTCTGCTCTGCTGTTGTCTCTTAGCAGTTACACCTATAGCTGCCTGCTCCGGTACGGGAAGGAGAGGGACAGCATGCAAGAAAGTTGCTAAGGTTACAGAGGAAGCAGTGACATGACTAGATAAAGGGAAAGCACCTGTTCTAAGATCATAATTCTTTTGAATTAGCTGCACATCAAACTGCGAATTCAGGCAGCAAAGTAGAAACTCACAAAAAAAAGTCTTAACTTTATTGAAGCAGTTACTGCTAGGTTTGAAAAATTAAAAAGACAACAACTCTTAGGCTCCACAAATCCCAGCTAAGAAGAATTCACATCTGAAACAACTCCATGTCATTAGAAACACTGAATAACACAGTGATCAAAGTCACTGTCAATACAATTATATTATATGGGAGGATAAGAGGGAGGCCTAGACAACTAACAGTGTGAGTAATCGGGTTATACTGTAGGCTTGTTTTTAAATACTGCAATCCACTATGTGAATGCTGCAGGTCTCATTTAACTGGGTCACCAAAACTTAGGCAAAAGCCTACTAACTTAAGGCTAGGAAGTGCTGTTTGTTTGCCTAACTTTAGGCTATGAGATGTGAACACTGGGAAGCATAAGCAAATCCACACAGGTAAGGGCAGGAATCTGGACCAGCAGATGGAACAGGTAAGAACTGTGCTCCTCAGCTTTTAGGACCCCTCTGCCCTTACAAATTGTTTCAAATTTCTTCCACATAGTCCACATTTAGAAGCAACAGAAATTTAATAGAAATTTAAGAACAGAGTAAGTGCCATGCCCTCCCAAGTCGCCCAGACAATGGGTATCCGCCTTGAAAATTGTATCCCTATCAAGCCCCAGGGTCCTGACAACCATTTCACAAAGTAATTTAAAGTAAATACCTTTCAGGAGGTAATCCTGCCACAGCCATGTCTTGAAGTTCATTGAGGTCAAGGTTCTTAGGCTCAGTTAATGCAAGCGGTGATAGCTTTCTTTTGGCATCCTGAAGTGGGCTTTCATGTTCTGAATTCATCTTGCTCGGCTGATTTTCAGCAACAGTGAGATCTGTACATGCAGAATGCTCACCCTGCTCCATCACAGGAACGGTTGGAGAGTGATTTTTGTACAGGTCTGTCTCCTGCTCTTCAGTGCTCGTGTTTATAGCGAAGTCACCTTCACCAGTGACTAACATCCTTGCAGTACCTGTTTCAGGGATGTCTCCAGTTTTTTCGTTAGCTGTCTTTGCTGTACATAACACTGTGTTACTGTTCTCTTTTACATCTCCCTCAGTCATATTGCTAGATTCCAGTTTAGAGTCAGTTTGCAAGCAATCATCCTGGCTTACTTCGTTTTTTAAGTAATCTATTAACCCATGCACGGTCACTTTCTTTTCTTGCTGTGCATCTTGTGAATTTTCCAATGTTCCCAAGCATTTCCTATTTACTGGATCATCCTGTATCATCCGCATGTCTTTCTGAGACTTAATGTCATGCATAAAATTGCTGTGAATGTGTGTCTCCTGATTCTCCCCAGGTGACACGTTAAAATTGTCTGGCAATTTTTCATGATTGTAAGATCCTCCCGGGACAAGTGTTGAAGCTGCCATGTCAGAGATGCTCTTGGCAATGCCTGGATCACTGTACTCACTTTTCTCCTGTTCATTTGGCTTAGGATCCTGGCACTGTTCAGTAGGAAGACTTACATCCTCTTCAGACGAAACTGGTTCTGCATTACACTCTCTAATTAAGTTATTTCCCTCTGTGGTAGCAGCATCTTCTAAGTCCCTCTTCTGTACATCGCCTGTGGAGATAGCAGCTACAGTGGGTTGTTGCTTACTGTCAGAATATGCAGGGAAGTTCTCAGCTGCTGCCCCATCAAATGAAGCTGGTCCTTGCTTCTTTATCTCTAAGCTTATTAGCGATTCAGGATCAACGCCACTAGCACACGCAGCTTCCTTTCTTTCCATCTCACGGCTCTCTGGATGCTCAGTGGTTTTGTCTGGCTTTTGCAGATTTTCTGGAGCGCATTCAGCAGGTGCAGCGCCATCCAATCTAGGGACCACTTCTAAACAGCTACCGGGCTGCCTGTTTTTCTCAGTGTCCTGGAGACTTGCTGGTGGCAGCTCTGCCACTGTGTTTTCTTGTTGCAGAGATTTGCCCTTGGCAGCTTTGCAGGAAGTCTCAGTAGCTAAAGACAACTCTTGCCCCTCTGCTTCTGAGGTGCCCTTGGGAGCTCCTTTGCCCGCCTTGTTTGATTCTGAGAAGTTCTCAGCACCGCACAGTTCTGCTGTATCCTTGGCCACTGGACTCTGCTTGAAGCCTGCATGGTTTTCAGACAAAAGTTGGGGTAATTCAGCACTCAGTGTGCTGTGGACAGTTTTTTTAAATATCTGGCTGATATGCTCCCTAAAGTCTGGGAGGCTGGAGCCAATGTCCAGAGAGCTGCAAGTCAGAGCCTCATGCTCCCTTCCAGAGTTCTCTGCAGACTGCTCGGAAATACTGATCTCTGCCCTGGTTATGTTATTACTCTCTTTTGAAAGCTCTTCCATTTTTTCTGAATTCCCAGGTTTCTCTAAGATCTTACTGTACTTGTCATCTACACAGATATTGGTTGCAATTTCCTCATTACAGCCTTCTTGTTTACCAACAGATGAAAGGCTCAGCAGCATCCCTTCTAGAGTAGGGAGAGCTAAAAGAGACTCTGCTGAACTGTCACTTTGCTGTTCTTTGAAGTTTACCTCACTTTTTGTTTCTTTGGATTTAATTGCAGATATTTCTTTTTTCAGCTTCTCAGAATTGAACTGTGATAAGTTTCCAGTACTCTGCCCCACATTTAAAGGCTCTGGCAGGGCTAAACTTCTGTCTCCATCACCCTGAAAACTGTGGTCTGGAACATCTTTTTTATTCACACACATACTCCCCGCAGAGCTATTTTCTGAATTTGCTGTTTTACCTGTGCTTACTCTGGGTGAAGGACCTAAGTGCACAGACACCTGAGAACCTGCAGCAATCTGCAAATTAGAGTTACTTTCTAAGGCATTTTGGCATGCTACAACTTCCAGCTCATTATTTAGTAATTCCCCCCCAGTACTATTGTTCGTATTGTTTCCAGGTTGCTGGCTGGGATGGCTGAGTGCAGAGGTCTGTGTAGAGAGGTCTGTAAAATTTGCTTGACAATAACCAGGCTCCTCTGGTGTCTTTTGAATGCAGCTGGATTTATATGACTTATCAGTGGGAATTACTTCCCCGTGTGCCTGTAATGGTGAAGGAGAAACTTGTGCCCCTGGACTTTTATCACTTTTCATGTTGCTTGTTTCTGCGACAGAAGCACCGTGCTCACAACTTATCTCCACATTTCCATCTTTCTGGATGATTTCCCCATCAGCAGTCAGACCTTCAATCTTTTCCAAGTTTGTTGCCATTAATGGCATTTTCCCTTGAGTTTCTGGATGAGATATGTGAGGATCATTTTTCTCAGAATTATCAGAAGTATGTGCTATTTCTGTATCACTTGGTAAAGCCTGTGATATGTTAGTGGCACTTGCTGAATTCTGTGTCCCTGGAAGAGCGTTTATAGCAGCAGCACGGCTTTCACCAGTATTATCCTTTATCCTGCATCCGCTGCCTGGCTGTTCATTCTTGTCAGATTCTTTAGAAAATGTATCGCTATGACATGCTGCTTCATGCTGTCTAGCTGAGATCAAAGAATTATTATCCTGCTCGGGCTTGTTTGAGTTTTGCTTACTGTGGCAGTTTTCTTCTGCCTTGAGATCGGTTTTGTTTTGCTCGTTGCAATCTTGCAAATTAAGAATGGTCATACCAGAAGCATTTTGCCCATGTTTACTGCTGCACGTACCCTCTGACACCACAGCACTGCTTTTATCCTTGTCCTTTTCTTTTGCTGTTTCAGAGTCGCATTGGATTGGTGCTGTACCTAGCACAGAACAGTTTTTATTAAGGTTGTTTGAAATTTTTAGAGGTATTTCTGGTACCTCGCTGTGATTATTTAGGTCCCATGACTGTTCAGGTTTTAGAGCCCTTTCTTTGTGTTCCTGATCATCTGCTCTTGTGACAGTTGTCAGACTGCTTTGCTGCTTCTGTTGTTCAAGTCCTGTATTTGAAATCCAGTCACTGTCGCCAGCAACAGACACTGACTTCTCCATTTGCTCTGCTTGGGGAAGAGCAGTTGGAACATCTGCATTTTCCTGCAATTCTCTGATACTGCACTCCAGGGTCTCCGAAGAGCTGCACGTGTCACTCTCAGAGGGGCAGTTGTTTTCACTGACAGGGCTGTCACCCCCTTTCTCCACGTGAACTTGCTGAGGAGTGAGTCCTGAAGTACTGACTACAGCTTGGGAGGTTTCTGAACAAGCCATCTGCATATTTCTGTGACTTTCTGCAGCCACTTGCTCCAGCTGAGCTTGCATCAGCACATCCGATTTGCATTCACTTTTCAGTGCCAAATCTTTGTCCTCCGCGAAACTTTTCACCGCAGTTTGGTGCTTCTCCTGTTGAATACCCTCATTTTCTTTACCATCCACGGCACTGCTTTGTGCAGCTGCAGCTGCAGGCCCTTGCTCTGGATCGCTGCGAGGCACTTCAGTGATGTGACCGTTCTGTTCTTTGGTTTCCAAAACCCGTGAGGCCTCCTCAGTTTGTACAGCCATGCGATCCATAGCCCCTGCCAACTCATTTAAGCCCTGGAGCTCCAGTTTTGATTTGGACATTTTTGCACTTTCTTCTGACTTGCTATAGCTCTCAGGCTTTTCTTGACTCTCAGTTTTGCATTCAGATTCCAACACAGTTTCTCTAGCAAAAGCCTCTTCCCAGGACTCATCCTGCTTACTCTGCTTAATAGTATTGTTCTCAGAGTGGAGGAGCGGTGAACTGTGTGCACTGGTTAAACAAACTTTTTCAGTCCCGTTACAGCCTGGCTGGCCCAAAGTTTTGTCTTCTGCCTCAGCGTTAAAGCAATCAAAACTCAGTGGGTATTCCTCCCTTGGAAACTGCGGTGAAGCCACGAGCTTATTCTCCAGGTCATCTGTAGCAGCTGTTTGCTCTTTACTCATTTGTTGTTCAGGTTTACAACCAAGAGACTGTGAATTGTCTTCAGGCAATTTAAAGTTACTGTCTAAATTCAGAGGCTTTCCCCCAGCTTCTTCCCCTAGGTCACCTGTTGAAGTCTTTTCACAAAGACTGAATTCTTCAGGATTGTGTCCCAAGTGGGTGCTATTTTCCACATCCTGGCAGTGGCTACTAACAGAGTTCAACAGTTGTCTTTCTGCCCCACTTGACCCCTCAGGTAATTCACTGGTTTCTCTCACTTGTGCCTCCTCCATTCTGATGTCGTTTTTTTCTCCTGTTACACCCACCTCAGTTTCTTTTTGATTCAGCTCTGTGGATCTGCTCAGAGAGGTACTTAATGCATATTCTTCCAGTAATAATCTTTTATCTACCAGGGAGTTTTCCTTGGTGGGATTGATAAGGTTTTCTGTTTCAGAAAGTGTGGTGTTTTCTCTAGACACATCATCAGCTTTTATAATTTCATTGCTGCTGGCTTCATCTTTTGGGCTTTCAGTTGTGACAGCTGATTTTTGTTCTTCCTTTTGCTTAAACGATAAAGGCACACTGCAAAGCGCGGCACTAACAAGCTCATCCTGCTTTTGAAGCTCTCTTTGAAAAATGGGTTCAGTTTTTTCAGAGGCTGTTTTCTCTGCTTCACTCCTCATTGGATCTTGAGAGCCATTACCAGGCACATATTCCCTCGAAGGCTCTTCAGGCTTTGGTACCAGGAAGAGATTTGGAGGGTTAGAAGGAAACTCTGACATTAAAGTACAGGCTTCTGATTGCTCCCCTTTGCTTCCAGATAGAGCTGGATTTGCCTCATCCCCTTTAGCTGTTGTTACAGCCCCCATCTGCAGATTACAGACTTCACTGATCTCAGCGAAGCCCTGAGCATTCACAATTGCCCCGAATTTTTCACTGTCTGAGCCTCCTGTTGCTGCATAATTTAGGATTAAGGTTTTCTTTTTCATTAGCAGACCCTCTCCACCATCTGTGTTCTGTCTACCTTGCTGCATTACAGTCTGCGGCTGACCTACTTCCAAAACTCCTTGCTTCAGCTTGGCCTCCTGAGCAGTAAAATAATCTCCTGCTTCTTTACCCTGGGGAAACGTGCTGACATGTGGTTCCCTCATGCCACCCAGCTGTTCACTCTGCCAAAGCGCTCCTAATTCACTCAAACTCATTTGTGTGACTGCTTGCGTTTCTGTAATTGCTGCAGGAGGGCTGGGCTCCAGGCTTGGGTTTCTGGGGTCATTCTCACTGTTTTTCATAGAAGTGGCAGCAATGTTGTCGCTTTTTGGGCCTCTGTCCACAAATATGGCATGTGCTATTCCCTCTTCTTTGTCATTCAGCGGACCTGGTGATGGCACTGCTTCATTGCAATTTGAGGTTGGTAACTTGTCATTGCTGCTTGTAAGATCAGCTGTGACATGTTCTTTGGCACAGTCTGCAAAAGGCACTGAGATAGGCAGACTTCTCTCTCTTGTTTCTGCAGCCTGCGTTAAGAAATCACAGCCTGTTTGTCCTCCGTGTTCTTGCAAGATACTGTTCTGTCCTGTCACCTCTGAAGACACCATGCTTGAATTTGGATTGGATAAATCTTCAGCACTGTAGCTACTGATGCCTTCATTAGTGATGCTGCCAACAATGGAAATGTTTATTTATTTAATGTCAATAAAGAAGCAAAGAATATGAAGCGAATGAAGCAAAGAATAAAAGCCATTCGTGCCATTGATGTTTCAAGCCATGCAGTACATGCACTGAGAAGCTGATAATCTGCTTTCAGGAGCTAAACCATCAGACACACATTACAGTGATATAAATGCTCATTACTCTGGAAAATACGTCCCTAGTCTTACCTGACAGCCACTATGCTCATAGCATGCATTTTAACCATTCCAAAATCTGCCTTAGTTAAGTGTGGGGAGAAGGGACACGCACCTAACAGACCAAGGGAGCAACATGGGAAAGAATGACAAAAATACTGAAAAAAACATCAGTAGCTCAAAGACAGGCTTTTAATTTCTGCTTCTGTGAGACTACTTTGTGCATAGCTAAAGGCTGTGCAATCCAGTAACTGCTGTTGTATGGCTATAGTTTTATTGTATAGCAGAAGATTAAGAAGGGCCCATCTGTTGAATGTTTTCTCCAACTAATCAGCACAGTTGATTCTCACCAAAAGGTCAAAGGTCTCACCCTGCCGAAGGACATTGCCATACAATGATACACACCCTATGAGGTCATTTTATTGCTGTGTTTGATTTCAGTGCATATAGGCAATAACTGTTTGTATGATCTCTCTCCCCACCCATTGAAGATAAGGTAGAATAAATGGAAGCAGAGATGATGTGGGTGCACTAACTGCAGAGAAGAAGTTATTTTAAATATTTTTCACATGTACTGTGTGGACCTCGGTTTCCACACTTAGGTTTGGAGGTGATGAAATAGGTTAACCTTCTTCTCTCCTTCACCTCCCCTGGGAAGCCTGCGCATATTTTCATTGCCGTAGGGAACATGGAGTGAAATATCAATTCAAAACTGAACGTACAATTGTACCTAGGAGCAAGGGGCATCATTTACTTAACATGAAATAATAAATCTCCCACCACTGCCCCCTCCCATCCAAAGGAAGATACACAGACAACACGTTGTCTAATGCTCGGAGGTCAGTGTGACAGTAGTGCGCTCTAGCTCCATAGCTGCACAGAGAGAGGTCATTCATGGTGAGCCCATCACTGGAGCTTTGCCAGAGCTTAGCAGGAACAGGCTACATTTCAGGAATTCAAAGTGCCCTACAGACTGGAGTTATAGAAGATGTTTAAAACACCTTCTGTAAGGCCAAGCATAGATTGGATTTTAAGTAATCTCCAGAAATCTGAGAAGCCTCTCTCCCCTTCTCTGCCCAAGTTTAATGCACAGAATACTTGACTGAAAAGTGAGCCAGTGACCAGCTCTCAGGTCCCTGCGGTTTACGTCCGTGTTTAGACAAACACTGCCCCTTCAGTGACCGCTGAAGCAGCATTGAAGCCCCACGCTCTTGGGCTGTGCTACAGTGCACAAAATGCACTTCCAGGTGGGGTCAAAACCCCTCCTTATACTGAAGATTGCTCAATGCAACAACCAGTTTCTTTATGAGAGGGCTGCATGTAAAACTGAGTATGTCTTAGATCCTAAAAACCTTCTTCAGAGTCATTGCAGTGGAAAATGAACTAGTTGTTAAAGACCTATTGAAATTTGCCTATATTAAGGGTAAGCCTCAAATCTAAGGTAAAATATCTATAACAGACAATTCATATATAGTTTAAACAAGTTTCAGCGATGCTTGGCATCAGTTTGAACATTTAATGTATAACACCAATACATTTTATTTAAACTTTTAAAAATTGTTTTGCTCAAAGCAATTTTTATTTTCCTAGCATACTGAAAACACCTATCCATATCAAATTACTGACACTGGGAACAACAGAGATGGCAATGCAGTATTTGGTATCTGCTGGACCACTGACAACATGGGGCATGATGGGACATGAATAAACAACGAGATGCCAGGAGACTTCCCCTAAGGAAGGAATGGACTTCATCATTTAACATTAATTTTGCACTCAGGGAAGCTTAATTAGAAGAGGAGGGGCAGAAACCACAACACTGAATTGGAGAGGGGATGGAAAAGTGGGAGTCAATTGCCATTCCACCTTTTTGTTCGTTTTGCAAGTTTATCTTCTTACCGATTAAATTGCTCATTAGCAGTTGTGTGCCCAGGGTTCTTCAACCTGGAAGCATGCTCCTGTCAGAGATACAGTGGTCAGGGGAAGAACAAATGTGGGTGGAGGTTGGAGGGGAGAAGCCCTCTAATATCCATGAAACTGAGTGTTGGAAAAAGTAGAAAACACCACCTACAGTTACAGTTTCTCCTTATCGCTTATCTTTAACCTCTGATTCTTTACTCATTGTTAATCCCATCTGTCAACTGAGTTGGGAAAAGCATGGTAACAAATCTGGGATCGAACCATTGGTACATGTTCATCATACAGATCATACATCATTATATATTTGCATTTTACAAATTTCGGTTGACTGAAATTTCTCCGAGACCTTCACAGACATGACTTCTCTGTTACATTAGACTTCTATTTGCAGCTATCAAATATGAAACAGTTCCAAACATGTCTGAAGTGGTTAAATTTTCTTGAATGCAACTGCTAAACCCATGAACTATCTACTGCCATGCTAGTAGTAACTTTGTAAAGAGTCATAGTAGTAAACATGTGACTTAGCAGGTTCAAGGGCAGATGATAATCTTATAAACTAAGCTATTCAGCATTATGAATCAACTAAAACAATTTTTCTGGTGTTCAATAATGCTGAAAACTTGTTCATTTTTCCCAGGAGTAGATGAAGGAATTGGGACAACTTTGTAATTAATGTATGCTGAACAGTATTAAAATGACAGTGCTGGCACATGCTGTGACAGCAACTTAAACTATCACTTTCAGAATGAAGTAGTATACATTCATCATCTGTGCTACTGCAGCTTGCTTCAATGTTTTATTCAGGACATAACATAGAATTGAAAGGTTTGATTTTTCAATCATAATAAGATACATCCAGACTGACCTGTTTGGATATTTCCATTTATGTTTCTCCTTCTGATGTAGGTAACAAGGAAAACTATATAGGGAACATATCCTACATCTTCCTTTTCATTTTTTGTACTCTTGCTTTTCTGTCTGCAAGACACTGCTGGGGTTAGATAAACATCTGTTGGGAATGACTTAAACACAGCTGATCCTGCTTTATGGCAGAAGGATGGACTAGATGACCTCTTAAGGTCACACCTAGTCCCATCATCTTCCACTCTTTTTAAAAGAAGTAACACTACAGGGAAATGACACCACATGCTGAAGATAATTCCCCTGAGTAAAACCCAATCTACATGAAAATGTATTAGCAATCAATAATTACCTGCAGGGAACAGGTATTTTCAGACAACCCGTTGAATATGATCAACATAAAGCTATGACCCGAAAAGTTGTTTTTTTTAAATACAGGAAAATAAAATGTGTTCTTTTTCATAGTTACTTTATCTCTTTTGATTGTAATCTGAACTAGCTTGATATTATTAAGGGAAAAATTCATTCATCTTTAAAACAAAACATGCAAATGACAAAGCATGAAAGAACATTAGAGTTCCTCAGTTCGGGTAGAGCTTAGGGCAGAAAGAGTCATTTTGCTAGGAATAATTGCTGCATGTAATTGATGATATGTTAAAAAAAAAATGCAGTCATGCAAAGACCTAGATGCATATGTAACTTGAAATATGCAAGTGTCCCACTGCACTCAAGAGTTACCACCTTGTCTTAGAAGTTAAGCACACAATTAAGGATTTGCAAGTTCAAGGCCCTAACATACCGACCATATGAATGCTATCCTTCCAGTTACAAAATCACATAACAATGAGTTAAATCTTTATATGTCTAAAATGTTTGTTTTGCATAAATAATTACTGTGAAATTGCTTGTTTGGAAGCACATTGCAAATTTACCAATTAATTTTTAATACCTGTAGTAAACCTCTTCCACCTTCAGAATGTATTGTGGCAAGTTTGAATTATCCTGGAGCAGTTTAAGAGTACTGCCCAGTTACTAAGATGTTTATTAGGACAACACTGCCTGGTTTGTGTTTAGGGTGTCAAGCTATAAAGGATGTTAAGAAATCGATGACTTATGGTGCATCTCCCATAAATACTTCCAGATTAAGAGCCATACCCAATCTACCAGCCATTAACACTTGAAGTTGCAACTTCCATTACTCTGTTTTGCCATTCACAGCAAAGGCAAGGGGACAGAAAGTAAAACTAGCAGCAGCTAGACAAAAGCTCTCTGGTGTTTACTACCTGAGGGGGGGTGGAGGGACGGTGGGTAGAGATGCACAAATATGTTAAGCTTACTTGTTAAACAATAAGAAATTATGATCCAACAACAGAAAATTGTAGATAATTTAAAATTTCCCTTTCTTATTCCTTTGCTTTCCTTCTAGAACATGCCATAGTTGTTGAAAGGACAGGCAGCCTTTCCAACCCAGTCACACTTGTGAGGGAAAAACACCAAGTGCTGAAGCCTATGAAACCCAGAGGTCACATACGGTTGCCATCCATACTGATGTAACTCAGAGCCTGAGTGATTATATTCCCAGGAGTACAAGAGCCTGAAATCTGAGGATGAATTTAGAAAGCACTGAAGGGGACAAATGCACAGCCAGCTCTGCAACCATGGCACACGTATAGCTGCTTCTGAAATGTTTCTGTTCTGTTTCCCCTGACACACGAGAGATCAACATCTACATTTTGAGTTTACACATTTGGACACAATGTACTGGGGGACTTGAGTTAACTTAAAGAATTCTGCACTTTAATCTGTCCCTAAGAGGTATTGAAAGTTAATTAGGAATATGGAAATAATTTCCACATTCCCTTTAAAAAAAAAAAAGTCAGAGTTTTAGAGGCAGAGCAAATCACTATTTGAACTTTTCAGTGTAAACAAACACATGAGAAATCCATCATTGCTAAAGGGCTGCTAACAGCAGCCAGCTTCCACCACCCTCCCTGTATATCTAAGCTTTCAGGAAAAAGTGAAGCAGGAATAATGATCTATATGATCCTCCTGGGAACTGTCCTCCCCTTCTCCCCCCACTCTCAATCACTTTTCACCTCCTTGTTTCATACACAGAATAAAACGCAGGGCCTGCAATATTTTAAGTATCACCAAACTAAATTATTCTAACATTAAAAAATTAAGCTGTACTACTGCTGCAGCAAGCAAACATGGCCAGATCTTCAGTTCCAGTTCCACAACCGGCTCCTGGTCTCCATCCGAGATATCCAGAGAGTCAGCAGGAAGCGTGGCACTGAACAGACGGTCCCACAGGATGCGTGGCAGCTTCAGCTTGTCATTCTGCAGTGGCTCTGTGGGTCCCACAGGATCTGTGCGCAGCACTCCAGGTGGGAGAGTGGCCAAGTTCATCCATGAAGAGTGCTTATTGCCCTGAACTACTTCTGGGTGTGTACCTTTTAAATTGCTGTATCTGCTCCTTCCTAAACCTGCTGGAAAAAATGCCTCTCTGGGGTAGCGTTGTCCAGCTAAGAATTCCCCAGGCGTTTTCCTCTGTGTGTGCACCAGGAGAAAGGCATGGTTACACCTCGTGCAGGCACCAACGCAAAGCCTGAGGCTTGCTAACTATTCTAGTTCTTCAGCATTTTTATTTCACATGGAAAGTTTACAGATCAATTGCTGACTGTGTTACTTTTCAGCATATAGGACTAGTGAGAAACAGGTAAAAAAAATCAGACTGATACAGAGTATTTTAAAATAAGTCACAGACATTTTGAATTCCAAAACATAAGAATTTAAAAGTGACTGAAACAATTTCTGAGAATTTGTGGAGGATGGAAGAAAGCCACCCAGAAGACTGGAAAAAAGCAAACGTGGTAGTTTTCCACGCAGAGATACTCCATCCGAAGATGGCAGGTCATACACTCTTAAGACTGTAAGAGTTCACTTCAGGGTGGAAAAGATGCGTTCAAAGCAGCATACAGGAGCGAGTTAAAAATAAACAGCCTGGAATCTGAAACTTCAAAGATTTTCCGTTTATTGTCTTTGTTTCTATTTTGGCAGGATATAACTTAGAAGCCACCCAAAACAGGCATATACCAGCAGTTTCAGGAGTAAGGCTAAATAAAAAGTAATTGCCTGAGCTCCTGCCCATCTAATAAGTTTCCTGAAACAAGAATCTTATGAATCCCTTCAAGCTGACTCATCCATGTAACATTCATCTCCCAAGAGTCATAATTTCGCATACTGAGGTGTAAAGCTGTTTTAACCAGCTAGAATATAAGTCTAAGTGTTCTTGGTTCTCACATTTTGAAAAGGAACCCCTAAAGAACTGCAGCCATGCCATTTTTGAGCAATGCATTTTAAAAAATGCAAATTGGTCACAGAACAGTATAAAATGACTATGCTAGTATTAAAAAAAAAAAAAAGAAAGGCAAGATTGCACTTGCTGCAGCCAAACCACAAATATTCAAAACCCAAGATAAGAGACCCCACCCACAGTCTCCATTACTACCACTGGCCCATTCTAACACCAGTTTGGACAGCTTGGGTGGGTGACAGCATAGCCTTGTATTAATCAGCTGTACTCAGTCCATTGTTTCAAACCACGTCAGTGTGTAACTACTTGCTTCTTCAGTTAACACAGTCTTCCAAAAGGCCACATGCAAGAATTGCTGACGCTAATGTAAACCATCACACACCACACCTCAGCTCCAGTGTTTGTTATTTTTCCATTCATGCTTAATAGTCCTATACCTGCTTATAGCTGGAGCCTGAACGTGTGCCTCCGCTACAATCCAGACCCACAGAGAGAAAATTATATCTGGCCCACTTCCTTGTCAGACAACTTCTGGCTTCAGATCAGACTCTATTAACCAGTTATCTCTACCATCACTACCATAGGAAGAAGAGAGATACTTGCTACTTTGAGATTAAAAAATAAATATTTTGAAAAGCTGCTGTTCTGAGACCTACAGTATGCTAAAGCATCATTACGAAGAACAGCAGGTTTTGAAAAAGAATAGCATGGATACAATAGTTTGAGGGTTAAATTCTGCTATACCAAAGTCACCACACAAATGAAAGAACAGAACTTGCTTATAAGTTTTGCACCACGTTTAGTAGATTTCTGCATTCTCAAAGGAGACCCCACCAGTAAGACAGGCCATTCCTTGTTGTGTTAAAAGCCATGGTGAGGCCCGCAGCCAAGACCTTGTAGCTTTGCTTCCCACAGAGGCGATTTTCGATGGCAGGACTGCCCAACCTTGCCCACAGGATGAAGATACAAAGGTCCACCCATATGAAGACGTGAGACTGATGAGAAATTCTACAAGTCTCAGGTCAAATATTCAAGTGATGAGGCTCTGAGAAGTTTACCATGTCCTTCCAGTACCCACAGTGATACAGATCTGTCTGCGGGCTGTATTAAATGGTTTCCCATGTCTGAGTGACTAGAGAAACTTGAAGCTGACACTTTCTTCTTCACACCACCAACCCCCCCCCAAAATTTTCATCCCTCTTCTTTCCTAGCTGTGCCCGCACACGCGTTTCATCAAGAACGGTCTTTACCAGATGACTGGGTGAGTTAGTTTTAAACTAAAAACATCAATGTGTTATAAAAATTATTCTCATACTAAATCCAAAACATAACACTATACCAGCTACTAGGAAGAAAATTAACTCTATCCCAGCTGAAACCAGGACAGAGTGACAAAATCCTGCTGCATGGATGAATACAGCTTCATTCCTGGCTGCTTGATATGATTTTGCCACCTACTTTTTTTTCTTGGAGACAGAAGTAGAGGAAGATACTGCTGACCAGGGTAAAACAAACTGCCCTCCCTCAAAGTCCCCTCCTCGATTTTATATATTTTCAACTTTAAAAATGAACCAAACATCAGTGAAGTGATAAAGAACTATTTCCTCAGGGCTTTTAGGTGGGGCCCTGCTGATTTCGTGTACCTGAGTTCCTTATATTTCCACAAATGAATGGAGCAAGAATGTCAGAAAGTTTAAGTCTCTGCATACTTCTTGCAGCTTTCTGGCAACATCTAAGAATCTCTTACTCTTTAACGTACTACACCGTGCATAGTCTATACTCATTTTGCAGGTGCAGAAAATTAAATTCAGAGAGATTAGTTGCTTTGATAAACTTCATTCCTGGGAGTTAGGGTCAGTCAGGGAGTTGAAAGTACATTTTCCATTTTGAGTGTTTCACAGTGTTACTGTCCCTACCAGTTTCCTGGTAGCTAGTTAGAAGGGTCTTTATAGGCAGCCATTGGAGAAAGTTGTGTATATATCTTCCTTAAAATGTGGACAAGAAAGTAATTGTACAGAGATGCTTTCTGAGAAACAAGAAGAAAATATACAATTTAAGCCCTCTGAGGTGAGTTCTGCTGCTGCTTCATTCACAGGATAGAGGCACTACTTAAGGCAGATCTTAGGAGTTGGCACAAACACTGTATGAGGTGGATGCTGGTACAGATGCTGTCAGTCAGAGGGTGTACAGGTGTTGCAGTTCTAAGTACACAGTCTAATACCTGTCATTTTGCAGTTTCACAAACAACTCTAATTTGCAGGAACGTTAGTCATGATAGGCCTACTATAAGATTCAGCAGTTAGTAATACTCGTCATTTCCTCTCTAACTTTTTTCCCCTTCCCATAATATAACCTGCATACTGATAAGAATAGCAGAAAATTACTATTTTACTGTCACAAATCAGAATGCATCAGGTTTTAAGTAGCTTACAAGAAATTTGTATTTTCTTCAGCTAGGACAGTGTGGTTACTCACCATTACACACACATACAATATAGTGATTATGCACAAAACTGTCGAGAGAAACTAGAAGCTAGAAGATACATGTAGTATTTGTTAACTGAAATAACAAACGAACAAAATATGCATCTAAAATTCTCACCCTGTCCAAGTTTACATCACAACTCCAAACTCAATTTTTTCTAACTAGTGTGAATGACATCTATGGCTTTCCTCATTTGACATGAAAATGGAGAGACGCTCTCAAAGACATGAGGAACTCATCCAAGGAAGAGCTGTTTCATGTACAGACCTGGTGCCAGATAGTAAAGTGATACCACATTAGAAAAGAAATAGTCATACATCTCTAGGAAAGAAGTGCAACCTTTCATCATTTTAAACTCCAAGCCTAAATACCTTTATCATTGTAAATTGATTTTGCAGTCTTAGTCTTGATCAGACTTTATTATTTTCAGTAGATAATTAAGATGTGCTAGTGGCAGTCAGAAGAAATAGAATTAATAGTAAATATCATACTGTGTGTACTGAAGTATGACAATCTACTGAACTGTAAGAGCTCCATAGCACAGCCAAACTGTCCCTTCCAGAAAGTAAGCTGCTTTTTCTTGGTAAGTCTTTTTAGATTATGTCATGTCTCTAAGTTTCCCTGAAATTTCCCTGATGTGGTCAATTATGATCTTACTTAATACCTGCGTTTGGACTTAAACTGCACAACTTGCATGATATCAATAATTTTAGAATAGAATAGAATATTGGAAGGGACCTACCATGATCATCTAGTCCAACTGCCTGACCACTTCAGGGCTGACCAAAAGTTAAAGCACGTTATTAAGGGCATTGTCCAAATGCCTCTTACAACACTGACAGGTTTGGGGCATTGACCACCTCTCTAGGAAGCCTGTTCCAGTGTTTGACCACCCTCTCGGTAAAGAAATGCTTAATCGTCATAATTTCTTATAAAAAAAGGGAGAAGGAGAGTTTATTGCCTGGCATAGCATTAACTTAACAGCATTTGAAGTATTTCACTTGACTACTGTTTGTTCTTGTTATTACTTTCCCAAGTTTACATCTTTCAAAGATGGTGGCAATCAGAAATGGTAGCCAGGGTTGGTGGAAACAGAAAAAGGCCCAAATCACACATACTCCACTTGAAAAGGATGTGGCAAATCTTTCTACAGTGAATTCTCCAATCTTAAAGACAATTCGTCAAAACACTTTAAAAGGTGCCCACGGCCTAAAATTCCTACACATTTATCAGCAAGTTACTGTTACTCCTTCTAAGTTGTATTTATCATTCTATCCCAGGTAACATTGATGATCTGGAAAGTATTCAGCCCTATGTTAAAATCATGCTGGTATTAGATAATTTCTTCATTGCAGCAGATGAAAACCCTAGTAGCATGGGAAAATTCAGGTATTCAAGTAAAAAGTATTAATGCTTCAGACAAAATATTCCCTTTGGGATATTTAATAAAATCCAGATTACGTTACCTTCTGCTATCCTAAATAGCACTGAAGAATACCTTAACTCTGAAAGCAGTCCTATTTATTTAATCAAGCAATCATCAGGTGAATTTTAAGACATTTAGAAGAGTGCAATGCTAATAAATATTAGCTGCGTTGGTACTTTTTAGTAGGATTGTTATACAGAGCTGAGCACAGCATTTTGCAATTGTTTACAGTTACATCTTACTTCACAATCATATATGACTACAAAGGACTCTTCAGTGTTTCTCTGTCTCAGATGAGAGTTTATTAGTATAAGCAAAAAGCATAGGAAGTTTAGGTCAAGGGTTACTACAACAGCTGGAGTCTTGTTTATAGTTACGCAGTAAGGCGAGAAAGTCAGTTTGGTAAACACTAAGTAGTCTTGTTTTGTCAGGTTATTTTGAAGACTGCATCATCATCATCCATCAGGATGATAGACTTTGAAAATCAGTTATACAAGAACAGAAACTTAACGAACAGCCCCCAACTATCAACAGCAGCAGGGCTTCAATTTTCTTCACAGGAAGAAACTTCTTTTCTTACCTTGTAGGTCCTGGAATTGATGGGGATATGCTCTCAGCCAGTTGCACAGCAGCAGGAAGAAGATCTGAGATGTCCTGACCTCCAGATCTTTCTATGTTGTTTTCCTGAGGGCTCCTTTGTAAACCGTGCCCATCACCAGGAGGTTGGCCTAATTCTGAATCTTGTGGAGTGCTCTAGAATGAAAAAAGAACAATTTAAATAGCTACTGCTATTTTGGAGAATACATAAGCCTAAGGAGTTTTGTTCTGCCCACTGACGGACAACTTCTGTGGTAGATTTCACTACTTTGATGAAACTTGCAGGTTCCAAAGCCAAGCCATTTTTTTCCTTAACAACAGAAAAACAGAAGGAAGTGGTTGAGCCAAAAATAAATACTAGGAAAAGAAGAGGGAGAGAAGAATGCGACAATTGTTCTAAAGCAGCCAGGGCCTTTACTGACCCAAGGAGGGTATCATCTTCTCTTTTTCCAAGCCTGGCAAATGCTTCCTTGCTAAGCAAGTTTAAAATGAGAAAGGATGGAAGCAGGCTATAAACTTTGACACTCATAATAGTAGCAGTATCTTTGGAATCAAGTTAGAGATAAAGCCAACGTCAATCAAGACCCAGCACTTGAATCCAAGTCCAGATTCTTTCCCTCCCACTTCAACAAAGCTCAGAATGCCTCTGAACTGAAATAGAGGGCCTGATCCTTCACCACGCTGCCTTTCTATAATAACAGCTACAGGAAACACTGCAGTTTCTGTAGTAATTGCTACAGAAATGCTATTACACAAATGTGGTAATGCTGCATCGCCTATTCTCAAAGGTAAATATTTACCTGTGATCTTCATCCATGGAAACATGCCTTTACATGAGTGGGTTTTTTTGTTTTGTTTTGTTTCTATTGCAAACTATTGGTTTCGCTCCAGGCAGGAAGAGTCTCCTGTGCAAATGCCAGGGCTGTGACCTGTGGTGTGCCTGCAAATCCCTGGGGTTCTACAACACCCCTATGGGGCTGCTTACAACAGGCAGTGGCACCTTCCTGCTGATTTTTTTTGGCAGAAGTATCTTTAGAAGGCAAAGAAGAGCTGGTAAGAGCTGCTTTGAACAGTAGCTGAGGATGTTCTTCAAGTATAACAAAAGAACTGGAGAGAAAAAATTAAGTGTAAAGCAAAAATGAAGTCTGAATGAAGAAGCTCCATTTCAAATCCTCTGGCACATCAAGCAATAGCGAAAGAGAAGGAAAACTGCTTCATCAGATCACCCTCAACATACAGTCACTGTTGTTTTAATTCTTAACTGTAATTGTAAAAAGCCTAAGGCACACTTAATGTAAAGACACATAAGCATATGTACGGACGACAGGAGAACCACTTCAGAAGAATGTCATAGATGAAAAGCACAGTACACAATTCCAACTAATCTCTTGGGTTTTTTTACTCTCAATTTTTAGGTTTATTTTGTTTTAGAAGTAGTCAATAAATTGCAGAAAGCTATTGTTTACAAAATTACACTTCTCTGCGTGAACATGGTGTGCTCTCACACAACCAAAGGCTTCTTGTGATCAGAGCCAGGAATGAGAGACACCCAGCGGACAAGAAAAGCCCATGTAATGAGCAATTGAAAAGGTCAGGGCATACTGAAAATATAAAAAGACTTCCTTTAGACTTAAGGCAAATTTGATTAACTCTCATATCCTCTGCCTTCCCCTGGAGGAACCCCTTCACTACAGCTTTGTTTGCAGAAGTTTTCTTTATCACACTGCTTTCCACTGGGACAGACCAAGGGCTCTTGGTTTCATGATTATTAAGCACTTACCCAGCATGTGCTGACATCTGGCATTTGGAATATTTATCTAAGTATATATGTTGGCCCCAAAACCACAGTATACGGCAAAAAAATACTAGAACATCAAGATTTATACAAGGAAATTTGTTTCTTCCAACCAGAAAAAAAATATAAAAATAGAGCTTAGTTAGCTTACAGGGCTCTGTTTTGCTTTTGTTGCTATGTTTTGGGCAACCTTGCTTTTGTTTGCATGAGAAAGTTTGCACGGAGAATTTATTTCAGCATGCATACATGTGTGCAGAGAGAAAGAAGTACGAAAAAATGCATTATTAAACTAATTATCAATCAGGGAAAAAAACCCAACTAACCAAAACAGTGACTTCTTGGGGCCATATGTGATCACGCTGGAGCACGTCCATGGCCCAGTCACCACTCACAGACCACCACTATACCCACACCCCAGAGCCTACTCCACTTGCCAATTAGCATTTAGAAAACGCAGCAAGCCAAGGTGGAGGTATTTATATCTTGGCAGAAGAGGAACTCCTTCAACTAGATGGCCCAACCCCATGGACAGTCAGTCTTCAGAGCATGCACTGGCCTTGACCCACCAGGGAAGCAGGACAAGAGCAAGGCAGCGGGTTGGTAAACTCACAACAAGCCACGTGAGGCAGCCACGGTGCCACGCTCGTAGTCAATGGATCACGTCTTATTGCGAGAGCTACAGCTGGGTCAGTCTGGGAGGTGGGCCACAAACGAATGCCTCACAGTAGCAGCCAAATGAAGAATAATTTTCAGGCCACTTGCAAACAAAAATGACGTCCTTTCCTTTCCCAGCAGGGCAGGGAGGGTAGGGAGAACCACGCAAAGAACCCCAAGAAATTAGGCCAATTTAGAAATTTGTCCAGATGCCTCCAGCAGTTGGCAAGGGCAGTGAGAACTAATTCTTTATTTTTCCTCCTTTCTACTACCACCATCTCAAATTTTGTTCAGCTGATTTGGGTGCTGGGCAGGAGGAATACCTCATAGCACTCTTCAGAAGATGACGAGCTGCATGTTTTGTCTCCTTCTTCTGAAGCCTCTGTCATCTTCCATGGCAGAAAGGAACACAGCAAAGAATTGTCATTAACCTACTGCACTCTTAGTACCCACACACTGCTTCCAATTAATCTCTCTTTCACAAGATCAGCCGCTTAACTCAAAGGGCTCCTTTACGTTACAATCCTCTGTTCTACTGACCTGCAGTCATCCCACTTTTGGAGCCACAGCATAATAGGGATGCCTCTTGCACACAAATCTCTAAATTAAAACTCCTTTCTGTGCAGAGAATCAGTATCCTTTGGATTGCCATCCAGAGCCACGATTCCCACGAGTCACGTGATAACCGATAGTTAATCAGCAACATGGGCTCAGTTATGGCATTAGAAAGAAACACTACTCGTCAGCCTGTCATATAATAAATTCAATAGCACATTGCTACCAAAGCTCAAATAGCACTAACAAATACAAGGAGACCTAACTCAGTGGTTACATCTGCTAGGTACTTACAAGCCAGCAGTACAATTATTTCAGGACAGTTTGAAACGGTAACATGGAGTCAGGCTAATTTGTCATTGACTCCCTGAGTCTGACACTTCACAGAACACTTTGGGGCCAGAATCATTTTGGTAGAAGTTTGCTGGATTTTACTTTTACTATTCATCTCCATAATTCGCAAGTTAACTACATAATATAGACATTTATGTGCCTGCTATACCTGAACACCTCATCTCATCAAAACTAGGATGTTTCCACATCAGACACAGAGAAGGGCCCATGTCCCAGTGATTTTATCAGCTGTTACACCAAATCTTAATATCTAAACAAAAACACGCTGGGAGGGGCAGACTGAGGAGGCAAGGAGAATGATCACAACAAAACATGGCTCAAAAAGTTAGTTATGATGTGCACTATTTTGAAGACTACTTTTAACATTTTGCATAGATTGTTTGGGGGGCTCATTTTTTTGTTTGTTTGGTTTTGACAGGTTTTTTTGTTTTTCAATAGTTTTGTGCTTTCAGGGATCTAATGTTTAAGAAGTTATAGCTCATCTCCCAGCTATCCCTAAGCAACTGTCATTGGCCACAGAAAAATCTGACTCTTGTTCTTCCAGTTCTGAACATGACCAAATTTAACATATATCAAAACAATCTTTGCAACATAGCTCCTGCTGGAGAAGAGAGGAGTCTGAATTGTTGACACTCTCTTTCTTTCTTTCCAGGCTGTCAGGTGTTTCAATGATCAAAAAGCAAAGTTGTCCTCTTACCTAGTAAGGCAAGAGCACACATGGCCAGGAAAGTATATTTTCAAAAGAAGCTCGAAGGAGGATTTTAACAATAATCTAAAATAAATCTTAAGGTAGGTATTTAAATGTAAAAGGAACTACTAATATTCCAAGATATAGGAAAGCTTTATATATTGGTCTTCTACATTTAATGTATTAATTTAATCGTCACAAAAGAACATGCTCTGTGAATCTATGTCAGCCAGCAGAAAAACATAATTCAATTTCTCTATCAAGTTTTTCAAATTTAAGCTAGTTATGCAAATCAGGTGCTAAACTAGCTTTGCAGAGCATGCTTTTTTATTTTTAATTAACATCTGGGAAAACAATTAGAAATACTATGTTTTGTTCACAAGCATCATCAGAAAGCTGCTGTTAAATAAATTACTTTTGAGGTTTCAACACATACAGCCTCTGAAGTGATATACTACAGAAGCTTGCAGCTAAATTTGCTCTATATTTGTTTCAAATGTAGCATACTCCTTTTTGAAAAGGATTCTGAGATTATAAAAAGTTACTTAATTGAAAGACTTAAAGAAATAATTATATTAAAAATCAGAATATAGAGGTTCTCAGCAGTTTTTTCTGTAAGTCTAGGATAATTAAAAAACCCCAACAACAAACAAACCAAGTTTGTCAGCGAGTATACAAACAACAGAAGGAAAACTAAACAGCCTATATTTGTTTTCCTTTAAGCCAGCATACTATTTAAGTGAATAAAACTGATTCTCCTGAAATATGCAATGATGTAATTTGCATTAAACCTTTCTACAAGCATTGGACTCTGCAAGAACACAAAGTAAATCTACAGGATCACTTTATTTTCCTGATGACTTTGAACAGGAGCTTAAAAGCTAAAAAAAAAAGAAAGAGAACTCCATTAACATTGTAGCCAAAAGGATTATGTGCGCTGCTGTACTCTGGCTAAAGTTATCATACCAGAAAGAAATTCCTTTAATGCTACATGGGAGCCTGTTCACAGCTCAGCTCCCAAAACACTGACTCTCCCCTCCTGGTTCAAAGCCATAGCAACAGCATTAGGCACTGCCACAGCCTCGACAGCGATTCAAGAAGCCTCGTTTTTCTCAACAAGCCACCAGGCTCCTGCTCACAAAGCACAAAACAGGTCTGGTTTTAAAACCTAGCATTCGCACTTAAACCCCTCCAAATAAGTGAGCTTCCTTTGATTCCCCTTTCTCCTTTCTCTCAATAAAAGTTGCTTCCTTTTACATCTGCTCTCTGCAACATTCCTCCATTAAACACACATCCTTTTATAGCAGTTGCTGGAACATGCCATAGCTCTGACTAGCTGAAAGTAATCTTTGAAGAGTTACATTAAGTTTCCATTCCCACTAACTCCCTCTGGTTACTGGGGGGGAAGCTGGAACAAGCCTTTACAAGTCTCAATCAATAAACCAGAGCTTACCTTTTCTTTTTCTCCATGTCTTCCATTACAAGTTGTTTTGTTTTTTAATAGGTTTGTTTAAAGTCTGCCTGCGAGAAGTGTTGGTTGTTCGCTCCCAGCCACCACCTCCTCCGCAGGGACGGGAGCCGGCAGCGGCAGTGCAGGTGAACGCCGGGACGCGGAGCAAAGGTCGGCCCTGCAGCACCCGGGCTCCGGTTTCAGGATCAACCGCCAAGCTGACCGCATCGGGAGGACGGACACCTGGTCCCCGTCAGGGACAGCGGGCCACACACGTCCTCTGCCAAACGCCTCGCACATGTGTGCCTGAGCAGGCTAGCATCAAGCAGAAAAGCGTGCACATGGCGCTCTTTGGAAAGGTTTCACTGCAATGCTTTGCAGCAATTGCTCCATTTCACTGCAGGACTGGCTGCAGAGAAAGGGAGTGAAAAGTTGTTCATCTACAGCCTTGATCAATAGGCCGCTCCTTGTTATTTTTATTGTACTTCAGCATTAAATCCATTCCTTGAAAACAGAACTGAGTCGCCAGAAAATGGCTTGCTGCGATTCTTAAAGCAATCACGTTAACAGTTCCTGAATGAGTCTGCCTCATACCCTGATACCTACTAGAAATCAATACCAATGAAATATGAATAACCCAATCTATGTCAGAAAAGTGGATAGAAGACCAGTTTTAAAGCTTACCTTTTTCTAAAACCAGAATTGCACAGGTCACATGGTTGGGAAATCTTATTTTTAAAATGGCTGTTGCAATTTTTTAAGACAGAGCAGGTTTTAGGAGCTACTTTTTTGCTCTTCTGGCTTTTTTTTCCTTGCTGTTCTGCAGGTACGGTAACTGAGTAGTAAATTAGATTTTTCAATCTTTATATCCTTGGAGAACCATTGTTTCTTCATTGTTTGGAGAAATGGTACCAAAATAGATAAAAATTAAGATAATGAGTGGATATTGCTTTAACAAGCAGAACTTTTCAATCAAATCAGCAAACACTGGTCAGCAAAACTACTGATCACGGGACAGTAACAAATTGGTACCTGACATACTGGGTCAAGCTTGAACTCCATGTGACAGTTAAGCTCTGAAGAATTACACTATAACTTGGTTTTATCACATCGCAAGGGACCTAAATTCTGATTTTAATAACCAACTTGTGCAGCAATCTGCATGATTCAGCGCCTGCCCCTTATTGAGAGTGGCTGGAGTACAGCAGTTCAGAGAGGGGGATGACCGTCATGACCACTTCTTGGTTTTTTGCCCAAACATCATGACTACTTCATTAGTTGGATGTAATTATGACATGATCAGATATGAAAAGCAGACTCTTTCCTTAAGGGAGATTCCATGTAGAATTTTGCAATTACAGTAGATTTTTTTTCTTTAATCAGTAATGGTGTAATTTGCTATTGCTTCTGGCTTGGTTTATTTGTCTCTCGCAGGAGTAGAATTTTAAGTTCATGCCTTTTCTAATTAAAATCTTCAAAGGGACAGGAATGCAAAAATTGGCATTTGGTGGAAGTATCATTTAATCTGCTTCTTACAAATACAAGAAGCAAAGCAAAGTGTGATACGGTAACAATGGTATTTGAAAAATTCTGGTTACAACGTTCTATTGTAAGTACCTACGACCTCTTCTTAGAGAAAAAGGGTTGCTTTCCCTCCTGAGAAATACCTACTGAAACGACTCTGGCTGCGAACGTAAAAATAAACACTGGGGGGTGTGTGTGTTTATGTATAGTCACCATCTTACCCTTGGTTTAGCATCCTTCACAGAATATACAACTTCCTCTCAGCTACAGCAAGAGCAATTCAAACCTTCAGGATTCATTGTTCGTGTTTATGACCCTTCCAATTCACTGAGGGCACTAAACTGTTTATCTTCAGATCCTTGCAATTTCAGCGTGTCTTCTCAACAACTTGCTGCTATGTTTGAGCCTTAGTCTGTCTGAACGTGCGTAGCATGAGTCTGCACTGGGCTAAACGAAGCATAGCTATGTAACTGGCTTCATGGTTCTGGTTAACCTAATCTTTCCATCTGTTTATGTGATCTATGTTCAGCAGGCAAAGGAAAATTCATAGTTATCCTTGTAACTCCACTAGTCTTGCCGCAGCTTCTTATTTTCCTTTGTCCCTTTCCTGACAGCTGGATGAAGGCCTGATGAGTACCTACATTATTTTCTTAAGGATGGCAGGTGTATGAGATATAGCAGGAGAGAGAGAGAATAAAGTTGATGATCTTGGGGGAAAAAATCTTCATCACATAACTTGCAATTTTCAGTCAATATAATTTTAGCTACAGCAGCTTTCTGATGAGTGGTTCTTAGCAGCCTAACAATAAAACACTTGAGAAGATGCTGTAAGATTCATATGAAGTACTATTGGGAAAATTGTCTCCAAGTTGAGTTCTAAACTCTGTTGTGCTCCCCAGCCGATAGTGTTTGCTTGCCTAGCAATTTCTAACTACCCATAGCTGTGGAAAATGTAGGTCCAACATTTTCACGCTATTTCTAAATGGAGAAATGTAGTAAATAATTATAGAGGTTCTTTATAAATATAAAATATTTTTCCTTTTCATCTGTACCCATAAATGTACATTTCCCATTAGAAATGGTGGTGACTTCACAGATGTGAAGGAAGCTTTAACCATTAACTCAGAAGAGAAGGAACAGTCTTCCAACTTCCTTTTCACTATGCTTTCAAATTAAGAACCCCGTCACAACTTTGAATCTTTATTCTTCTTTCATCCCCCCTACTTCATTCACAGGGAAGATGAGAACAGGTATAATAATTATCCATTGCAGTGAGAAGTGTCCCAGAATTTGCTGCATTTGCATAAATGGACATATAATTCTCTGAAAACCGACAATGTTCTTTTTGTGTAAACTCAGACCAACACTTGGCATTATTCACCATAGAATATTGAACCAGCAGTAATTATTGTTGGAAGTAAGCATTAATGAATATGGTGACTGGAGGTATGCTAGAACTATGTAAGCATCTGTAATGGGCATGCTAGCCTGTAGCCAACTGCCATCGACACCCTGTTCTGGGCGAATGTTGACTGGAAGGATGTGGAACAGTTCTGCTGTCCTGTGCACTCCTGATGTGCAATGGATGAAACGGAAGGAAAAATGAAAGAAAATAATAATTTAGAGAGTAAAAGTGGTGAATCATGGTGGACACAACAAACTCAAAGAAAAGCCCGTGTAGGGTAACAGCGTACCTCATTAAAATGCTATAGGCAAAATTATTATGCAGAAAATTGGGAATGTATTTTTGTTCCCAATTGAATAAAAACAATGGAATGTACAGAGATGTTATTGCACTATTCAAAAAGTATGTAAACACACAGTATGAGCACCAGAGCTCAGAGGAATTTGCCCAGTTATCATCTGTGGGAATGGAGACTGAAGGCTGGGAAGCTGCTAATGTGCCCAGTGCATTCTCTGCTGATCCCCATAATACTGGGATCTGAAAGAAGAATTATGCCAATTAACTAGATCCATCATTTCGCATAGGCATAAGGAAGTTGAAATATGGGGAAAGTAATAATGCAGAATATTAACTGCAGAATGTGCAGCAGTCAGATTTGTTCATAACAATTAAATGGAGAAATCCTAGCAGGAACACAGCATGACGCTTCAGACAAACAAATAGACTCTTCAGAAGTTATGGCCCCTCTGGCAAGTATGCATGTGTTGCCTATATCTTACACATTTCACAGCAGAAAACAAATAAAACCAAAAAAGGTAACCACACATTAAGATATATATTTAAAGAGAAACAGACAATAACATAGATGTGGAATAACCAGCTTTGTTTGACTATTTACTTATTCAGAAAACAAAGAAGAAAGGATAAAGCAAAATATATAGAAATAACTTATGTGTAACTGACTTTGATATTCCCTCTTGAACTGTGGGGCAAAATATGCGCTGCTAGAATTTCAATTCAGCAGCAGTTTTCACCTTCAAATAGCTTTACAATTACTTGGTAACTTTGACTTTTCTGTAATCACGAGAAAGGCTGTGAAAGATGACAGCTCTCCTCTTCAGAACTCTCAGTGGCAAGAATTAAAAACCTGAGTTAAAATTATTACATATTAGAAAATCCAGCCTATTCGAGCTTTAGAAAATTTTGTGCTCATGTTTCCAATGATAGACAACTCCTTCTGTTTTTTACATCCTCCACCCACTCCTTTAAAATGAAAGCAAAGATATCCTGGTAATAGCATAATTCTAGTAGATGGGAGACCATGATAAAAAACAGTCATGAAAGTCAGTAACAATCGTGTAACATACAGTCACTTTGGGAGCGGGTCCCTGAGTTAACTGCACAAACCCCGGGAGCAGCATGGATGAGGCTGGGCTGCAGAGCTGGTATGCTGGGCTCACGCTCCTTCACACAGACCATGTGCCTCACACTGCCAGACTTTTTAGATACCAGATTTGTTGGTCCTAGTCAGCTTGGTTTCGTTTGTAAGTGTGGCTTTATTAGCTGGCATCTGAGCCCAGACTATTAAGAGGTCTAGGGCTGAGGAAGTGCGCAGACACATCAGTTTCTATGAAACTATGAGCCTTTTCTTTTTATTATGGTGGCCATAATAAAAAGAAATGTAGATGATTTTTGAACATTTGGCTGTCCGGAAAAGTCGGGGAAAAGCCTGAGGACAGACCTTGCCATTCCTCTATACTACCCAGTGCATTTGGATGGATGAAGAAAGATGTGTCTAATGGGCAGCACAATGGCTGAGACCTTCTACAGTTCCATAAACTGTAGTACTTTTCATAGCTTCCCATTAAAGAATACCTCCTTTACTTCCCCTGTATTTTCCCTGCTAAAGGCTGGATCTCAAGGGTCAAACTGGGTCAGAATATCTGTTCTTATAGGTTGTTTCTTTTTCAATTTAAACATATTTCTCTTCATGTGGAGTTTTGCTTTTCAAGGAAAATGCATCTTAAAAATAGCTTATATTTAATTCAGCATAAGCCCAACAAGCTGTGCCACTGACCGAGACCCTTGTTTGGAAGCAGGCTTTGCCATTCTAATAGCGCAGGGCACAAACCTAAAATCTCTCAGCAGTTTGGACTTTGTGTACCGTTACAGCAAAACAGAACGTGGTCAGTACACATAAAATCACTTTGTTAAACATACTGCTGGCCCCAGCCTTGTTTTATCCAAGCATTATCTTTGCTCATTTCTACTAAATTTAGATTATATTTTCCTCAGAGGCTGGTCTTTACAAGACAGGTTGGGTATTTACTTTTTCTCTAAGTGCTACTACATTCTTCATAGTAGCACATTTATTCCACAGATCTTCTCTCTTATTAAATGAGTTCTAAACTTAGCACAGGCTCTCCCATCCTTAATGCAAACCACGTGTACGGCTTCCAAATGACTCAGCTGAGAGCTAGAGCTGGGCAATGGTGTTCTCTGATAAATACATAAACAAAAACAACAACTCATGTCAATTGGTACTGAGTATAAGAGCAACACCCACTGAGCTATTTTAATTGTGTTAGAGTTGGAAGGAAAGCCAGCATGCAAAGAGGGTCAAATATGGGCCGTTTCTCTAAAGCATAAGATTGCTACTAAAGAAAAAAGTTAAAAGAAACCAGATTTTTTTTTACAACTTGCTGAAAACTTAAATGTAGCTGCCTTGCAAATTTGCAGTCAGTGTCAAAAAAACAAAAGCCAGAAGCAGATGCTTAAGAAAAAGCACAGCCAAGCCTGATGCTAACATTTTGAAATGCAAACCATGCAAACCAGTTTCATCATCCACTACCTGCTGTGTTCCTTGGCTTGGTGGTATAAGGATGACTTTATTTGCATTGGGAACTTCTGACTAAAAATGAACATATTTAAACGTTTCAGTGACTATATGAATTTTGACTATTCATTAAGCAATACTTTTTCAATAGCTGTTCAGCAGATGAAGTGGCTTTTAAGATTTTATTACTACTTCTTGTTTTTTCTCTGTTAATAGTGACTTTTAAAGTAACTTGGTTTTCTAACATTTATTTTGTTTTGCTTTGGGGTTTTGTTTGTTTGTTTGGTTGGTTGGTTTTTTTACAGTGTGAAATAGAGACCAGAAGCTTACTTTCCTTGTTATAAAAGAAGAGCTTTTTATTAAATTTCTTAATAAATTCAGTAACTTTTAAGTAAAGTCTTCTCACCCTCAGGAAGACTTCTCAAGAAATGTATTTGACTTTCAAAAACTTCCTAAGTGAAAGTTGTACACATTGGAGAAGAAATTCTCATTACTTAGTTATAGGAATTGACACATTCCGCTCTTTCCAAACCATGAAAAAAGTTGGGACCAAATCTTGGGCTAACAATACAACTGGGACAGAACAACCAAGAATTATAGCAGATTTTTATTCTAAAAAAATCTTTATGAAAAAATCTGGCTAACTTGTAATAGTGATTCCCTTGAGAGGGTCCACCTTGCAATGCACAAGGTACAGCAGATCTGCTAAGACCTGAAGTGGAAGCAAAATGAACCCTAAGGCATTTTATCATCTACCATAACATATGGAAGAAGAGAAGATGAAACACATTCTGGTATTTTAACTGTTGAAATTAGATGAATTAAAACCTTTATTCAAACTTATATCAACATAGTAACGTCTAATGTAATTGTACACAACTAGCCATAGCATGTGGGTTCCCTTCCTTTCAAGAATTTAAAAATAAATCACCGAACACCAAGATGCATTAACAAAGCACCCTTCTAAAATGGGTGTAAATTCCTGGAGCAGCATTTCTGAACAAGGAGAAGCTACTGTGTGTCAGGGCTCTGAGGGCACCATAGGCATTGCCTGGCTCCCAGGGCCTCTCCCCACCCTGCCCATGGCCCAGGACCCCGTTTCAGTTCCCCTGGGGACATTATCCCCAGCGATGCCATAGGATGTTGGTCTCCTGCTCCACCACAGTCCTGCCCTGCCTGGCCATCGGCCCCGCTGAGCTGGGCTGACCCATGGGCTGACATCCTGGACCCATCCTGGCCTGTCCCTTTCTCCAGGGACGTGCCCGATGCCTGGAGCAGGGGCTGCCCACGGCTGCTCCCCACCTGCCCCCCGGCTGCCCTGCTCCCTGGCTGGGGAGGGGGGATGAGCCAGCCCTGCTCACCCCGTGGAGATCCTCTGTGACTCGTGTCCCCTAGGGAGCAACCACCTGCACAGTGCCCTGATGCTACGTAGCAGCGTCATTGCCAAAGAAAAAACCAACCAAACAAAAAGTTGCCTTCAATTACCATTAATGACACTTAAATATGAGTGTAACTGGGAGCAGAAGATAAATGTGGGGTAAGCGGCCAGTGAAACCAATTTCTGTAAGGTTTGCTCTAGGCTAGTAGGGAAGGAAAATGCAATCACACTGTCATACTCACCTGATTTTCTGCACTACTGTTCTCATTGCCCATTTTGATGCTGATGTCCAGTATCACACAGCAATTAAAGAAAGATCACTGGAAGGAAAGAAAAAGCTCTAAGTCTTCTGTAAAAAACCAAACAACAGAAAACCCTGGAAATTTTGGAGGAATGTCACCTCAGTCACCCTATCAGCTGCCCCTCCTGACATTCAGTCTTACAATGATTTTAAGTCATAAATCAGGGGAAGATAACTCCAAATGCTTTTATTTTGTAATGTCTCTCTACTGTCTTCGCTACGCTGGCTCCACTTATGCTAAAAGACACTTCTTGAAACTCAGTGTTGTTACGCTGTTTCTGTATTATCCCATGTCATTTGAGCAGAAAGGCATTTTCCTTGCCAAAGTTACTTTGGATGGACAGCCCATATGAAAATCTTATTGTTTTAACTGTATTCAAACCACTTCTATTTTTTGGAGATCCTGGTCTGAGCTGCCCGCTCACATTGTCAGAACCACAACGTTAAACCAGACCGTTACTGTAACAGAAACAATTTTCCATATATGCAGTCAGCTTTAAGAAAGAGTAAATGGATTTTTTTTATCCTTATCACTGGAGTCGTACCCTGCTTTTCTTAGGCATTATTCTGCTTACAATGTTATGATCTAAACACATTTTCTTTACACTTAACAGGATCTGCTCACCTTAATTACTATTGGTTTTATACTAGTTCAACTCTAATTATTTAATTTCAAAAAAATCCTCTGAGCATTAGAACAGTAACCAGCAGCTCTAGAATTAGTGTCTCCCCAGGCATGATTCATTTCTGTATTTCTTTGAAAAGGATACTCAATAGTGAAAGTACACAATTGAGATTCACTTATAGACTTCTTGTTCTAGACATTTTATTTTGGGGCTCAGACATTTAAATTCACTGTATTTATTGTATTACTGGATAGCTGAAAATTACACACTCTCTTCAATTTTTTTTTCCAAAGAATGTGAGATTGGTCTGCAGCATATGTCAAGAAAAACTCCATTAAAGTCAGGCTGTAAAAGAAAGATTGCACTTTGTTAGCCAAGGAAACCATATAAGCTTTTAAGGAATGTTATTACTTATTACTACAGTACACTTTTTTAAACTTGAAAGATTAGTTTTCTTCACAGGAAGCTTGGAAAGAGAGAGAAGTTTGGTATTGTGCTTTTAAGCTATGCTCTGTTTAAACTTGAGCGTCTTCAGGGGATATATTGGTGCTTGAACTTGCTCCTGTTGAAATCACTGGGGCCAGGACTGCACTTTTAGTGATTAATTAGCAACGCTAGGTTTTATCTGCTGACATTACTGCCAAATCCTCTACTGTTTTAAAATAGTACTGAACTAAATTAAAGACTGTATGTAATGTTTTCAAAATCACTATTCCACAATTATGAAGTATTCCATCATGAAGTAGTGTGCACAACCAAATCTTTTCAGGCCCAGCTCAGTGAAATCTTCCCAGACAACAGATTAAGATTATAGTATTTTACATATGTATCGATATAACAAAATATTCTCACACTGTTAGAGCAGCTAACGAAGGTTTCAATGCACAGGAGAGAACTAATAACTTTGCTATAGCAATATGCTTCTCTCAACAGCCAGCACATTTCCCTAGGAGTGAATATACTGGCATTTCTGTGCCACTGACCTAACGAGCTTTTCTCTTTCCAGCTCTTTTTCTGTTTCCACAGGCATCATGTGAAAACACCAGGAAATTTAAAGCTCTCAAAACTGTCCCCTCACAAGCACTTGCAGTAATAACATAAGCTGGGGAATGAATTAAACTCTCCAAGTCCCCATGGTTAATTGGGGTGGGGTCTTGTATATCAGTTCCGGAAAATGGAAATTTTGCTTACCAAGTTCTTAAATAGATTAGCCAGGGTATGACATAATGTTACTCTATTTATTTGAAACTCACTCCAGTGCATAATATACTCTCAATGCTTCTGCACCAACTCAGCAATACTGACTGTTAAGAACAGCAACTGCTAATAGAGGCCAAATTCATAATATTCAGTTGAAAGAAAAATTACTTTATTTACAGTTTTTTATTAAAATGTACAAGAATCAAAGTAGAAAATTACAAAAGCACGGCAAAAGTGATAGCTATCACAAATCTCCACTAACATATCATATCACACTGTCTACTTACTCTTTTCTATCCCTAGAGTATGAAAATTCACAATTGTCACACAATTCTCACATTACCATCTCCTTAATAATGAAGATAAATGTCATAAATAGGGAATAAAGTCGTTATAGTTTCTGCAATAATGAGACAAGTGATAATAATAATGCATGAATTACATTGCAGAGTAACTAAGATAATTTTTCAGATTACAATGTTATTGTAATCCTTTTTACATACGTTATTTCTAAAACATTTTCTCAGTGCACAAGCATTACTTAGGTTGCAAACTACAAGTGCTTTATCATATGTATAGAATCTCAAATAAACATTAAAAACATGCTAAAAATCCATTCATTAAATAAACATAGGTTAACCAAAAGATAATCTTTCTCATCTTTCTATACTATCTTTTAAAATTTACATGTCATTATTAAAATTATTTTAACACTACATATCTCAAAAATTGCTCACTAGTACCAAATTGGTCTGATCAGCCCATAGAGACTTTCGTACTGGTACAGTAAAACAACTGCTTTCCTGAAAGCGAGCGACCGAGAGAATGTTTAACTTTACACTTACATTCCAGGATTAATCTGGCAGCTTTGGATTCACTGACACTTTTACTGCATGTCTTCAAACCATTCCTTCCATCTTCACCTCACAAGTTTTCACCTTATTTTCCTCCTACTTCTCCTCAGACCGACATGAAATGTAGGCTTTCTGTCAGGGACCCACCTTCATAACCTGCTGAACAACCAACTTGCCTCCACCCCAGGCAAAAAAGAAAACAAGTTATACTTCCTCCACCCAGGCCTCCCCCCGCTCCTGGGAGACTGCTATGGCTCTGCATGTCATGAATTGAGTACTAACGTTTTTCACAAAAGCAACCCCAGAGAACATGGATTTTGGTTACAACATATTTCCCTTCTACTGTTTCTTTGCTTCTCGTATAAGCAATGCTTCTTGCACTATAAAAATTGTTCAGTGAAACAGTATCAACAATACATCGAAGTTATGCACGTGTTTTCAAGGGAAAATTAGTATTAGGGGAATATCTATTCAGCATTTTGTTTTCAAGTTTGTTTATGTGTTTAAGTTTGTCTTTCATTTTCTCATATTACTCTTGAAAGCTTTCAAATACCTGCTAACAAATGTTGATGTTCCTATTCAGGTTATGCTGAAATCATTTCCCATTTAATCATCCTGAAGGGTGGAGACATGACAAAAACCCCTTGAAATGTGATGTTGCAAGAAATACTGGTTTATGGGTGAGCTAATTGCTATTATTAATGCTCATTGTCCGTTCCAGCAATGCTTCCACAAAGAGGTGTTCAGAAAGACAGCTGATAACAAAAGACAGTGTATTTATCATTAGTGGCAACTCCAAGTGATTAACAAGTTTCTGTAAACACCAGTGGTGCTTGTTGGTGCCACACAGCACAGGAACTGTCAACTGTCGGTTTACTGCACCTTGAAGAGCTGCTAGGCAGCATTACTGACTCCAGCATGGAAAATTCATACCTGACATGAATTAGAGGCAGGATTTCATAGGGTAGCTATATGCTCTCCGCTGGCTTTCCTGTGGTTGTTCTCTGTTCCACAAAGTCTTGGTCTACAAACATCTGGCTTGAAAACATTAGGCATGTGAAGAGCTGGAAAGAACAGTTGCAAGGTCAGGGACTACATGAGTAGCCCTGCCTTTTTAACCTTTCTTTTTTTATGAAGGTGGTGATCCAGCAACCCAAGCCTCCAGCATTATTATACCACCTTAAGCCACTGCTACTGATCAAAGAAGAATTCCACAGATCAGAAATAAATTACCTGTATTCACTGAGCTTTTTCAGGTTCTAAAGTAAAGTACATATGAGTGGGTTTGGTGGTGTGTGGGTAATACAGTATGTCAAATAAATCTGTGCTATACCTCTAAGAGTTCAAGATGGAAAAGTCAAGATCTATACTGAAGCTCAAAAACTAAAAGATGTGAAAGTGGCTGTCACATCCCCTTTTCTCCGGTCTCCCCAGCCTACTTCAGAATCCAGAAAAGCTGATGTTCATCAAATCAAAGTTTTAGTGTGCTCTTCCTTAGAAAACAAAATAGGGCCATTGTAAAATTCATTGCCTATAGACAACAAATTATGCAATCTTTTTGTTTAGGCTCTCTGCCATGAATTTAGGAACAGGGATCCTGTGGGAGCTCAGGAAAACACAAGCCTGGTAATACATCCTCACTTCTGCTAGCCACATTATTTCCTCATAAACAGAAAGTGAACTCATATTTGGTGCTATTCCATTTCTAAAGCTAAGGCCAGAAAATGCCACAAAGTGAACGTGAAGAAGCTGCCTTGCAAAACAATTGTCTGGCACAAACTTAGGAGAAATGACCTTGTGGTAGTTGATCATGATTTCTGATTTTATATTTTTATCAACACATGTGCAAAGCAGAATCCCTCTGTTTGGCAAACCTCATGTAAGGTTTGCAAAGCCACGCAACTTTACTGCTGCCAGAACCATGAGTCATGTGAAATGAGGAGAGGGACATACACGCTAACAGACAGCAGCCACGCTCTCTGATCTCTGGACCTAGAACAACTCTGACAACACTGACATTATATCTTTGGGTCAGTTTTCTGGCCTGCTCTTGTGTCTAAATTAGGATACACTCAGGTCCTATCCCAACTATCCCAAGCAGCACCTATTCACTGCAAGTTGTTCCCACTTATGCAGATGCTGCTCTTCTGCTCTGTTCCAGTATGAAGTCATATCAGTTTGCGTAAACCACTAACTGTGAGAGCATTCCTCATCCTCTGATGTCTCGATTTATTCTCTTTGATTTTATTATAGAACTGGTCGGAGAAGAAGTACTCACATCAGGCTGCTTTACTGTTATTTGCTGGAATCCCCCTGTGGTTCCTCATCCACGCTTCACGCTCATGCAGGGAGAGACTGTCTTTTGTTGATCAAAAGAGGATCTAACCCAGGAGGACTGGAAGACTCAAACTAGGGAAAAACACAGCTCAGACTTAAAGGTAAGCTATGTAGCGGATTAATGAGCTAGGCATTTCAGTAAGATCCAAATAATTTGTCATGACTGATTAAATTTAATCCTAGTATATACAGTATTTGGTATACTTACCAACCACACACTACTCAGACACGTTAGCTTCTTACATATTGAATATATGCTACCTTAGGTATTTATATAAGACAATTTAGTTTGAGCTTATTTTACTTTATGGTATAAATACTGCCAAAATAAGACAAAACGTTTTTATGTTCCTTACTTTCACATGATTGATACTACGCATAAAGCATTGCAAAGCTCTACTGAAGCACTGATCATACCATTACGCACCAGCTATTCTCATAGGTAAGAGAAGAAAGGGGGGGTGTTCAGAATTTCGCTCTTCTCTGATCTTGATGTAACTAATGAAAAATCATTCTTAGTTTCTGCATATTAGAACAATATTGTTGAGATCTGCAAGAAAGACTGACCTAGGATAGTCCTTCAGCCCTTGTTTTCTCACAAATTCTAACAGAGCAAACATCAAGATCTGGGAGGGAAAACATAATCCTATAATGAGAATTAGTAAACACGTAATGATTTAAAAGTGCACAACTTGATGGGAAAGATGTTGCTTAGCAACATCAGCAGCTGGATCTGCTGTAAAATCGTGATGTTGCTTGGCAACAAAAAGCTGAGCTGGCCTTTTGTGAGAGTTGTGAAATGGTATTTTGCTGCCCTTCCCCCAAATATAACCAGAAATTGCCTATCGGGACCGCACTACTGAATATAGGGTAGGACTGAGGATTTAAAGGACAGCGAATGAGACAGCTCTTTCATGCAGCCCAGCCTTGGCTGATTTGTTCCACTTAATATACAAGTACGAAAGAAAAGAGACAGGGAGAGACTGAGTATCTCCTACTAAGAGACAAAAGATTTTTTTAAAAAACAGATTAAGAAAGTTAAAAATTATTCTTCCCATTTCTGGCTAATTTTCAATCAGTATAACAACCTGGCCTGGAAAAATCTGATCTATGGCACACTTCCATTGCTTCTAATGACGCCAGCGCAGCACGTCAGGGCACTCCTGCGCCACAGATGTCAGTGCACCATGGAGGTCTAACTGTGGCACCAGAGGTGGTCAGGCTATGAAATCACAGTGTTCAGGGAGGAAGTGAAAGGGAATTGTTTTGCTACAGTGTGAAACCGGGAAAAAAACATTGTGATCCAAAAGTGTTTTGACTTCTGATGGGGTTCAGCCTCTTCATACAGCTAAGGTATTTGGAAAAGTTTTATTCATGCTCATGGTAATGAAGTACTTGGATACGGTAGTGATAACAGTTATAGAAAGATGTGACCGCCTTATTATGCATAGTACCCTTAGAAGTGATTTTAGAAAGTAGTGAGAGACATCAAGTGCCTGCAAGAATTTACCTCTTGTTTTAGTCTCTGTACAGATAGTCCCTCCTCCCTCCTTCAGATCTTTTAGTCTAAACATTCATGGCACAAAAGCTGTAGAAGACGACGCATATTTCTTTGGAGATTAATTTATTTGCCCAAGGTGAAAAAAAACACCAAGTGGCAGAACTAGGATGTCAGCACCGGCTTCCTCAGCAAGCTCCAGTTGCCAGACTATGCTGGAATTTGAGTTAATGTCATTCGAACCTCCATCAGGAGGTACCCTTCCTAAAGCAACATGGGGGTGCTAATTAATTTTATTTTACATTCTATCTAGGAATATTTTCCCAGCTGAAAAAAAGAAGTCTGTTATTTCAGCTTTTGGCAGAACTTTCATAATACTATATAATTTCATGCAATAATAAATAAAAGTGATTCTGGAAATCTTAGGTGTGATTCTGTTGCCTAAAAGAGACATCTAGTGTCACATTGGACACCTTAGGGTACCCTGCTTATCCCTTAACTGCCTCTCTGGAAGACATGGTCTCAGATAAGTTTTGTGTTTTATCTGCCAGTCCCACAAGGATGTCATGGCCACCTCAGGGTGTCTAAAATGGTGCTCAATGCCTACATCTGTGGATCTGAATCATCTTTCTCTTGTGCACTGAGCATTAAATGTTTTGAGCACATGTATATTCCCTTTTGTTTGCACTGATTGCAGATGTCAAAGTAATGCAGAGGACCTAGTCTTTAAAAGTGATGCCAAAACTATTTCATAAAATATATATGATCCAAAAAATAACATCCAAGTATTGGAGCATTTCTCTTTCCAAACCACATTTATACCAGCAGTTTTTCACCAGATTCCATATGCAGCACTTAAGTCAGTGGGAAGGCTGTTGATCCAGATGAAACACGCAGCTCTGTGCAGTGGCACTGACTCTCTCTCTGTCCACATGGAGTATCTGGCTATGGAGAGCTGGATAAAGGCTTTGTATTTTAAGTTCCTAACACCACAACCAGCTAACAGGGCTTGGGAGCTATAGGGGCAGCTGACCTACATAGCTCACCTGGTCAATCTGTGCCTATCATTGCGCAGGACTGCAAATGATTTCCTTATTACTACTGCCTGCCTTTTATAAAGAGCTGATTATAATTTATGAAAAATATCTCACCCATACTTGTATTATGAGACATATATGACTGTATATTTCAGGTCCATAGCCAACTTGGCAGAGTGCACGTGTGTTTTCACACTCTAAATGCACACCCTCATTCACTCAAAGTGAAGGATCCCTGTTCCTAAAACTCAAAGATGAGGCAGGTAGAACATTACTCTGACTTGGGGCACAGTTTTGAAGGAGTGGTGGGAGGTCTGAGGTGAAGGGTGGATTTTCAAAACCTGCTGGCTCTCTGCTCCCAGAGCTGGTCTGCCTGCTGTGGTGTCCAGCCACAGCACTGGGGATGGCAGGACACAACTCAGAGAGACAAAAATCCGTATTATGTTGAGGCAGAAAAGGAGACACAAGCAAGGTGGGGACCAGTCCGTTTAAGACGTCTCTAGAGGCACACATAAAGCATGGGAAGAATGCATCACAAGGTGAATGATTTCTTGCCTCTGTTCAGGTTCTTTCTCCTTCAAACTATTTTCCTTGCTGTTCTCTCTGTAGCGTTTACCTGTTTCTTCTGTCCATGCATTCCCTTTTTTCTCCTCCCTTTGGCCAAGATACTCAGTGGAAATACAAGGGAGAGCGAAGACTTGCCATACGGTCTGGTTTTCTGAGAGCTGAGGAGAACGGCAGAGAAGAGGCAGGGTGTAAAGCTGCTCAGAAGGTAAGAGATTCCTTCCTTCTTGTTCTCCTTTAGCTGTGGAGTCTGAACCAGCTGTCAGCAACTGTCTCTCCCTAATCGTGGATGGCAGCAGTATTTCATCTCCTGCTTTCTTGGCCTGAGGTGTGTGTTGACATGTCAGAGTTGGCAGGTTGCAGCTGCTTTCTGGGCTTTCTGCTAACACACCCTTCATGCCCACACAAATATCACAGGAGAGGAGGACTCATTCTTGGGCTTTTAGAAAGCCTCCAACACTCAGAGACTTTCCTTGGGCTGAGGGGAGGATGCTTACTGATTTTTTGTGCTGGCCCAACACAGGTACGCAATCATGTATACACACACTCACACACATATATATACACATATATATTACATATTATGTATATATAAATGCATATGTCCTATACAGGTTATATCCTTCATCCTCAGTTAGAGACCATTTAGCCTGAAGCTGTTTTTCATAATTTCATGATAGTTGTTTGATCACTGGGTGAGAATAAATTAGATTATAATCTCAGCTACTGAATATTTAGCAGTGAGCAATATTCTCAATCCAGATGTACTGTGTTTTATCAGTAGTGAGGGCAGGCTATCAAAATAAGTCTCTCAGGAGACTTGCACCTCAAGACAACTTGTTGATAGCCAGACCAGGGTTAGGTTTCACACTCTAGTCCAAGCAAGCATACTAGATCTTTGCAGGACTAACTCTGGGAACTGAGTCACTGACCTCTGAAATGATTTTGTAGTCAAGATAGTGTTCATAAAGCCATAAATCCTTGTTTACAAAGGTGCTGAAGCTAGCTAAAAAAATATTTACTCTGAAATTAAACTTGTCAAGTTTCTTCAATCTTCTGCACCTTGAAAATACTTACATTAAGTAAGCACAACACTTACATTCATGTACTGTATGCATTTAGGTGGGATTACTTATGCAAGTTCTTCACTGATTCACAAAGCAGGGTAACACTGCTGATATTTTACAAAAGTAGAAATTGAGGCACAGAGGGGTTGAGTGATTAGGTCATTAATATATTGTGTAATCCTGAACTAAGCAGGAAACTAGGGCTAGTGTTCAGCCCTCAGAATATCAGTACAGAATGAAAATGATTACTGGTTTGATTTGGCATTGCTGTTCTAAAAGAATAAGTTATAGTTTACATGGAATATGTACTGGATTAGGGACTTTTCTCAAGGATGTCACACTGATTTAGCCCTGCACAACAAGACCCCATCAAATTTCAAGGCTAATCAGGACCAAAATACTTCCTAAGGTTTATTTGTAAGGGCCAGCCAAGAACATTTTTGTGCACAGTAACATCACAGAGGCATCATTAAAGATATCATAAATAAAGAGGGAAAGAAAAACAGTAAGGCTAAAATTGCATAATAATGAGAATGCTTCCTTACTGTCATTACCATTGTTTCATCACTGTTATAACATAATGTTTAAAATTAATGTAATGAATGATTGTTTAAGATGAATATGAATGTAAACTATAAACCTATTTTCCCCATTGACTCCTTTGATTCAACTAAGCAGGCAGGCAAAACAAGATTGAGAAGTCAGTTAAAGACAGTCCCTAAAGTTTTTATGATGATCTGTTGACAATGACTGGTGCCTAAACTGCATTATCCTACTGTAAATGGGAGGTCTCGATGTTTGCCTTTGTGGTAGTGGCTTTTTTAAAAGATGATCTAATGCCATGTTGGTGGGAAGTGGTCCTAGTGGTCCATGGTGGTTGGTGGAGATAAAGTTAACTAAGCTGCTCACTGTTGTTACAGATGGCACAAGTCTTCATCCTTTTGACAGACATAAACCTAATCAGCTTCTCCTAAGGACAGATTTAAACTCATATAACATACTGCCTTGTGCAGCTGGGTCTACACTATTTATATTCATGTTATCATTTTCCACTAATGTAAACAATATCCAGTTTCAGAAGTTCACTCTTAATTTACAGGTGTATTTTTCCATTGGCATTTCTTCATCGTTAGTGAGCATGTTAGACACAGGCTTTGCAGTACTTGAACTCAATCTCAGTTTTGATTTGGGGAAGGTTCCCTGGAGACCAGGCTCACAAAATAATTGTTGTTATACATAATTAGGCACTATATTTACGTTTTTAAGCAGGGATTGTAATACTGAATGAAAATTTGGGAAAAAAAATCTTCAGAAATCATCTGCAAATGGCTGCAATATTGGCTTCCTGAGTCTGCAACAGCCTGGTTCTTAAAGATGTGAATTTCCCCTTTCATCTCAGTAAGATTTTAACATCAAAATCTAATTATGTTTTTTGAACATT
The DNA here is from genome assembly GCF_018139145.2 of Gymnogyps californianus. Taxonomy (NCBI): domain Eukaryota; kingdom Metazoa; phylum Chordata; class Aves; order Accipitriformes; family Cathartidae; genus Gymnogyps; species Gymnogyps californianus. Next base: position 5,826,188 of record NC_059476.1, read on the forward strand.
GGCTATAGTTATTTTGGTTTTGGTCATTACAACAGACGGAACTTGACAGATGAACAGACGAAATTTGATTTTGCAGTTGGTTTCTATTCATCTACTATTTACCTATTTGTCTGCTGTCATTGAGCTGTTCTTTTCATGCCTAAGAAAATAACAAAAGGTAATGAAGTGAATGGAAACAAGCAACATTGCCCTAGTTCTCCTCCAGCTGCACCTATGATGGCTATAACCTTAGCACACAGTGCTAGCACTGCAATCCAGTGACTGGATTCATACTTGGATGTGGACTCAAAAGTAAAAATCGTACTTTATTGGGGTGCAAAATCCCAAGAGTCAGCACTGGTATCTTAAATGATGGCAGAAGACCAGTGCAATGGGAAAAGTAGCACTCAAGTTTTTTAGCTTGACAGATTTTTTTTGAGATTTCATCTTTCAGATAGAAATATTACATGTTTATGCAAAACTTATGACTGTTTCTTTTGGATATTAAAGATCCAAGTGCCTTTTTGTACTGCACATCCTTGACTTGCTGGCAAAAAAGCACCTTTTCCTGTTAGAGCAGGAGCTAATATTAAAAAGAATGCCTAGGCTGATGCTATGTGCAAGTTCACAGATGGCACTTTTGTCTCCCAGCTAACATCAATTGTTTTTAATCACAAAGCACTTTGAGATATTAGTAAACGGAAAGATATGAAACTTCTACTCTTAACATGAAACCGTGACAGAATGCAGGGAACTAAATATCAGTCACTAGCACCCAAGAAGTGGATACTAACCATATTTCAAGTCAATTGAATGAGCACAAAATAAGGCCTACAATTGTTTGTCCAGTTTACAGTTCATGTACTATTGGAGTATACACAGTACCACCTTCCATAATTAAAGGGCTGAAGTGAATCAAGATTGGTATCTTCTTGTACCCAGATGCAATTCTTTTTTTGTTGTATGAGCAAACTCTTAAAGGTTACATGGTGAAGTTCTGTACATCTAAAAAGGAATAATATTCTTCTCTGAAAAGTGTGATAGCCTATAGGTTGAATCAAACCTCTTTAAATTTCAGATGCAAGAACAGAACTTACCATAGAAAGATATGATGAGACTGTAGGATATGTTAATGCAAAAGGCTTAAGCGCAATTTCGAAAACTCTCGAAATCTTTTTACCAATAGAAATGGTTTAGTAGTGCCATGGTTCGAATATTGGTTTTGGGCTGGTAAGTCTTCATGCAGGGACTAAACATTGCATGTATGACAATTAAGAAATGCTAAGGCTAGTTTATCAGAATGCAAGAATATCTCCATGCTCAATGCTCCTGACACACATCACCTTTTGATGTGAACAGTGCAATGAGTTAAGAGTCTACCAGAGAAACTGAAAAAAAACCCCCAGCTTAATGTAGACCATGAATTTAAACCTCCTGCCCCCTTGCATCATGCAGATATTTTCATATGGGTTCAATAAAATTGTGCAATACTCCAAATTTGTGGGTAAAATCAGCTATTTCTCATAAAGAAAGTGGTTAAGTATAATTTTCAGTTTACAGTTGGAAGTGGCATGGAAAATGTGAGTAACAGACAATGTAACAAGCAGGCATGCAACTTATTCCAACAGCTAATAATAATTACTGTAGTTTCAATTGTATCAATATGCTGTATATATAATACATAGACACATACAGAAATATAAAACAAAATCTTTATAGTCTAATCAAAGGCTTTTTCGTGAGGATGAAAAATAGGGCAACAGCTCACATTATACTAGGCTAATAGTAACAAAAGTGAAAGACAGCTATGAATAATACATCACACACATATCCCTCTGAAGTGTTGGAGAATTCAGTCTATACCATGCTAAAAACAAAATGGAGCACATTAAAAACTAGGCATCTAAGGTCCAAACCTGCAGATTTGTTAAGCTGTGCTGTAAAAATTAGGATTTTGATACTCATGAACTGCTTTTTTGTACTTTTTTCCCCTACCCTTACTGCAGCAATCTTTGTGCTTCTGGCTTCAACTAGGAGTTGCTCACCATGTCAGAGTGTGTTAACATCAAAAATTGTTTTTGCTCCAGAAGATCTAGACACATCCTCTTTGCCTCTTTTGGAGGATGAGTGAAAACTGACACTGAACCTTAAGTGCATAGAAATGGTGCTGTTTGGCTGACACTTCATAGAATCATAGAAAATAGGGCTGAGGGACATATCCCTCCTCTATTTTAGTGTATATCTCCCCAAAATAGCTATATTTTTTACAGGTCTACTGGAGGAAGCATGTTTGGGGAATGGGAGAAAATGTTCTGAAATCATACTTCCCAAAGAACTCCTTTGAAAATGTATGCCATTTGGTCTAATTTGACCAATTCCTTAATCAGATCTATTCTGCAGAAACAGCTATAGTGTTGGTTCACTAATAAAGTTTCCTGTTTTCTTTCATTGTTTCTAGGCAGATTATCTCGTGGTCCTGCTTTCTTACTCACAATCATACTGGTCCTGTTTCCTTCTAAAATATTTCTGTTGCAAATATGGCAACCGTTCATATAAAAAAAAATATTAGCATGATATCTATCACATTATGTTTTGATAGCAAGAAAAAGTGTTTACACTATACACCCAGTCAGGTTGCCATGATCCAATGAATCTTTTCTGATTACTTATATTCAGAAAAGCACATTTCATCTAGGTAACAAAATAAATCATTCTTACCTTTTATCTATGTACAGTCCTATTACAGTCCTACAAAATTCCTCACAGCACACTACTGTTTACACATGAAGCAAACAGACATATCCTAATCCATTTGCAAGGACTCAGAGCTGGCTGAGTCTTGGGTTTGACCAAGAACCAAGAGTGCTAGCTGGATCATATGCTTGCTGTGAAACCAGAGAAGTAAATGAGTCTGTCAAGTCCTAACTAGCATTTTATGACAAATTTAATTTGGCAAGAATATATAGTTCAGTATTTTGTCAAACTTGCTGAGCCTTGTATATTCTGTATATGTTTCTTGATCAACTGATATATTTTCATAGTATCCTGCATTCAGGAACTTCTAATGAAAACATACAAAAATTAAATTGAACTTTGTTTCACCATGCGATTTTTAGAAGCCAGTACTTAAAAAGGATTATATTAAGAAAAATAAAAACTATAATCTGTGATGGCACTACTCTTATACTGGCTGTCAGCAGTGCAACTCTTCAAACCATTAGTTGCTGCAATTGAATTAGAATCAGCTGAATATAAGCTACTAATTTAGCTTTAAGCTTAGATCATAGATGTAGGGTAAAATTTTACTCTTTTCAGACTTGTTACAGACTTAAGGGGCTTCTATAAACATTGTTCCACTGGCATCAGAAAACACAAAAGCTGATCTGAAAGTTTTCCACAGCCTGTGTAGTGGCTCCCACCTCCCCTAGAATGAGGGCCCATCTTTTCAGAAAAAAGGTCAGTGGTCAGTATGAAAGCTTGGTTTGACTTCCCTCACTGAAAGAAGCAGCACAGCACTGATTAAAAACTGCCCAGTGTTACAGGTCAATCATTCTCTAATACTGCCATAAAATCATTCTCTAATACTGCCACTCTCTAATACTGCCATAAAAGATGATAGATATAAGAGAATTTTAAAGGAAGCTTCAAGTAATAAGAAAGATATATCCTCAATAATCTTCAAAAATACCTTTCTCCCATCCAGCTGAATGGAAGTTGCCAATGAAGACAGGGACCCTACCACAGCCTGCAGGAGATTTCAAAACCTGAACCTTCACAGAGATGTCTCCCCCTCGGCCCCACTCTGCTGCCTACTCTGGAAGCTCTCCAAACTATTGCTTCTATTTCTATTTCTATCCTGCTTGCTTTGTATCAAGCCCCACAAAATAACTAGCAAGCAATTTACAATGTAAATTATTTTTTGTATAAGCAGGAAACAGTCTGCAGGCATACCTGTGAGTATGAAGTATAAGGCTGGAACTGGGGGCATTTATTTTCTTTGTTTTTTGCAGTAGGCTGTTTGACTGGCTTTGAACAGGTCTCCTTTCTAATCAGCCCCACAAACCAGTGCCCATGTGACAATCCAAGCACATCCAGTCATTGACAACTTGCTTTTCTGATAAAATAACCAAGCTATAATATAACTTAGATCAGCTTCTTCCTAGACTAGGCTGCTTTCCACAGCTTGCCCTGGGATTGTCAAAACGCTTGATGAAAAATAGGAACTAGGTAATTCTGGAGCACATGCAAAGTGATTACTGACCTCCCTAAGCCAGGGTATCCAAGCCTTTCATTGTCACAGATCTCTGTTTTAAAGATGGAAGAATGCACGGATGTAGGTGTAGATGTAGATGCAGATGGCAGGGTACTGAAAACTAAGCCAGTGAGGATTAGATCTTCCATCCATAGGCCCATCTGACATTTCTGGCCAACTACTAGCCCTTCTACCTTTCTCATTTCCAAAATCTCTTTAAAACAAGATTTATGGATATATGTGTTAGAATCTACTTAATTAATCTCTGAATCTATAATTAAGAAGTTTTGACATGAAAGGATGGAGATTTTTTTCTTAACTGCTACATGTATAGCAGGTTTCTGACTCATCTCTTGGGCTGTGTAAAGGGAAAAAGGTCTGCTCCTAGATAATTAGCAGCTTGATCCTGAATAGCTGAATCATGACAAGCTATAAGCAGTCTATTTTTTGGATAAGATCAGGTTTTGTAGGAAATACCAACTTTATAATACAGATAGAAGCAAGTCTGCCATTGTCATCCTGTGTCTGTCAGTATGATTGTTAGTTTCTGCCTGAAGATAAACCTATCTTTTTAAAGACAGATTACTTGAAAAATAGTTTCCAAAACATACCAAAACATTGTGGTAATATAAACCTCTTTCATTAAAAAAAATCCAGAAATAATTGAAGTGGCCATGGTCTTACATGCTGACAATATATTTCAATATAATGTCTGCAACATTAAAAATAATAACATAATCAAATTCTTGTTAATCTCAAACTAGTGAAGTATTATTTTAATCTGATTAGTTCTCCTAGTGGTTAAGGCTAGAACTGACTTCAACTACCTGAAGATAAAAGGTTTGGGTCACCAGAGGCAATATTCTACCTACAGATGTTCAGTGTTGTGTTTTAGAGCCTGAAGCAAACTTCATTATGCATGAAAGGACAAAACATCGTAGTCAGTTCTCACTTAAGAACATCGTCAAACATCTGCATAATCTTTCTAGTGACTAGCCAGCTAATTTTATCTCTGAAATTCTGCATGAGAAACACACATTCTTGTCGTTACATGGCCACTTAAAATCAACAAGCAATCCTTTCTGAAACAAATCCTTAGAACTATTTCTGAAAAAAAGAACAACGGTGGAAGAGAGCCATATTTAAAAACTTGAGCATTTGCAAATAGCTATTACAGTCTGTAATGTTGTAACATGTTTTTAAGACAGCTCTTTTAGGACATGCACACTTAATGATCAGTCTCTTGGTCTTAGAAGGATACTGACTACATAGACATGATCCTGTAGACTACTTTATACGTTATCTGGATTGTAAAACAAGTTATACAAGAGATCATGAAACTATAGAACCTCAAAGGAGCCACTGTTTTTTTCTGGTAAGGAGAAAAGATTCTTTTACTTATAAGACACTCCCTTTGCCTTTTTGTAATGTCTAAAACATAATTAGTGAACTGTTTTGAGTCTAGACATTTTTAAATTTAAAGAACTAATAAAAAATTACTTACCCAATTTTCCTCTAGACTAAAAATGAAAATGCACCACTCTGTCCCTGATTTTCATAACCTTCTGCACTCCTTCACTCCTAGCTGGTGTATGGATCCCCTTTCTCCCTGGATCACATGAAAGTGTTCTATTAATGTGAATTGGCTTATGTTTGAGAACACTATGCTGGATAGCTATGAAGTGTAAGGAATCTGACCCAGGGAGCTGTAGGGCTATGACACATCAGTTCTTCACAGGAATTCTCAGATGCTGGATGAGAATAACATGAGATAGGTCCTGTACACTGGGTGCAGACGACCGTCATTGTTGTTGTTAGTATACTGTTTGCTTAAGGCAGTGAGACAAGTTCATGATACACCAATGTAACTGGAATTTTACCCTCTGGCTTTTCACTCCAGGACTATAACTCCTAAGTATCAGGCTGTCTCTCTCACCTGACTAACTTAGTAAGCGAAGTTCGGCAAAATGAATCAGTTTAGCACATGACAAATGTATATAACCACAGCATGGCTAAAAGTGATAGCTGCCTTAAGAAAACCATTGCAAGTCAGCACTGCTCCGCATATTTCATGAGGAATGCTTTGCTGGAGTTCAGAATAAGCATTTGAAGTCTGGGAATGCTAGTAGATTACCTGGCAGGAGGGAAAGGAGGAAAAAGAAGTCTCCTGCCTCCATTCCATTCTTCATCCCTTTGCCTGTGTTCAGCCTTCTTTTGCCCACACCGTCAGAAAAGAGGGAAAGCAGCTTGTCTCTTCTCACGATGGGTAAGATAGAACTTTCAGCCCACTTGTTTCAATGTAGTGGTTGAAGTCAGAGCGTTACATCTGTGAGCCTTTCAGGAAAAAAACATGCCACTTCAGTATAGAGTTGTCTTAACTATAAACCCCCAAAGCACATGTCACTGGAATAGGAAACCCACACCAATCATAGAAATGACTTTTAAGTAGAGCATGTTTTCAGTTTTCTGGTACTTTTGGAAAATCCTCCCTTGGAATACATTATTTCAGAGAGGAAAAAATTATTTCTTTCATAATAGGTTGTGAGTTACAGGCCTTTAAACACATGTAACAAACATACATTCACATCAGCAGAAGATATGAAGAAATGATTGCTGTGATAGGATTAAACCTCTCACAGAAGTGCTTAGGCTTAAGTCAATTGTTTGCATGGTGTTGGCAATATCTAATAGGTGATAACTTCTAGAGATTGCTATAAAGAAAAGTGAATTCCTATGAATTTTCTGGGAATACAGACATTATTGGCAAATTAAAATTTCAATGTCCAAAAAATTGCCATGCAGTTATGCAAAATATGGGCACAACTCTACAGAGCACTAATTGGCTTTTTCTTTTGCAAAAATCTGACATTGTTCTGCATTTGCTTTTAATTCCTTTGTTCCTCCATTAGAAATGTACTGGGTGGACCACCAAGGCAGCAGCTGGCTGGCTATTCTGTGCTCTGAGGCATCATTGATATATGTATCTACTTCCTGCTCCTTCTTGCAAAGATTTTTTTTTTTTATTTTCCTAAACTAAATTGCTGTTTGATTGTAGGGAAAAAGTGGAAGGTTTTGAGCATTTTAGTCTCCGCCAGCATGACTTCCACATGTTGTTGTAGCAACCTTGTGTCAATCTTTCACTTAATGAAACCTTCCAAGCCATTAGAAAGGAGTTCCTGGTGCCAGTGAGGGTTTGATCCTGCCAGGGTTTTTTCCCCGACATCCCACCAGATTGGGCCCCAGTTTTTTTTCAGAGTTCTATTAATAATTGTTCTTTCATATTCCTCTGAAAATACCTTCTTCGACTGGCACAACATATACTGTGATTTGATGGTCTGTAACCTAATCCACTCTGCTGAAAGAATATCTGGTGCCAGATTTTTACCTCCCACAGGATTATCTGTAAATATGGAAATAAAAGCTTCTGCAAGAACCAAGTATATGAACTTACACTTCTACATTGCTAAAACAATTTTTTTAAGTTAGCTACACTTATTGAAAGAAATTCCCCTCATCTGTGTTTGCTTGCAGAGCTGGCAGCTGAACGGCAAGTATCTCAGATGTTTTGTTTCTGATGTTTTCAATTAGTCTAGGCCCCATTTCAGATTACCAGGATTATGTTTATGGCAGGAACAGCCATCACTGGGCAACAGGTCCTGTGTTGCAATATTCTTAGACAATGAATTTCTCGCTTTATCTCTTTGTCCTGAATAGTAGCATTTATTTTGGTGTATTCAAGGGGAATGCAAAAAGTTTATGCTTTAAAATCATAAGCAACACTCCTGGGCAGTGACTAAACTGCCTCATTTAAAAACATGTCTTTTTCCATTAATGCCTAGGAACATCTGCTAGCAGATCGGGGATCTTCACATCAGGAGACCAATCTTCCAGAACTGGACAAATTATTAGATTTGATACTAAATCGAATGGTGGTAGATCCACAGTTTATTGGCTCTAGATGCATGCTGGGCAGCTCCCGAGCTATCTGACATGCACTGTGAACACCACTGGTAATTCACTTCTCAGCACGGTAAAAAAAAAACAAACCATTATTGCTCTGTATTTGATGACAATGGAGACTGCCTATTGCTTGCTGAAATACAGTATCCATATGAGCTGCTGCATATCATGGTATATATAAAGTATGCAGTGTTAAGAATCAGAATTCAGTTGGAGATCCTCTGCTAAATGCCAGAAACTTTATGTGCATTTCTGCACTCTGAGAGGAGGCAAAAAAGGGAATGGTGAAATCTGCACACAGTGAATCTCTGCTGAGATTTTTGAATATCAAATATATTTGAAATATTGAATTTTAAGATTCCTCTATGTGAGTCTTCTTATTTCAATAAGGTTTTGCATATATGCATGTATGAGAACTGAATGAACATCAGACGAAAAAATAGTCTCGGTGAGTAAAACCAATTTGAAAATCTCACAATCAGGTGAACGTGGACCATTTTCTTAAGTTACTGTTTCCACTGTTGACGATAACAATTGGCATATATACACCATAATAGTCAGGAAAGTAGAGATCTAACTATCTGGGCAAGCAGAACTCTCAAAATAAAAATGCAGGGGAATGTCTGGCAATATTGCAAGATGTTTAGTTCGTATTAAGCATAGTCAGATGGTATTAAAAAACTAACTCACATTTGTTAAGACTATATTTGCATCCTGACATCTAGACTCACTGGGAGGAGAAAGTCCACATACGTTAAGGGCATATGTGGTCCTTTCTTAATAATATCCCCCTATATTTCCCCTTTTTCTGAAGCCATGTGTTGTGAGTCAGCTTACAGAAGGCAATGGCATTATTTTGGAAGGTGAGGTCTGGGAAATGACAGGTGATATTGCATGTGTTGTAAATTAATTTTCAGATAAATAATGTAATTCTTAAACAGAGTTAGTGGCATAGGAGGCAGAATCTGCTGGTTGCATGACGCCGCTTCTGGCTTCCAGCTGTTAAACTATGTTTGAAAATCGGCTTACTGTACAGTCTGCTCACGTTTTCCTAAGAAAAATGAGAGGGGAACACTGCTGCGAATTCTCTTGAACAATGCACAATATGCCCTTGCTATAGCTGAGACTGGTAAGAGTTCCTCACAACCTGTCCTATAGCCTGAAACACTGTTTTCAGCCCTCATTCTTCTGCTTTTCTATGCCTTTCACTGTCTGTATCAGGAACCTGCTGCCCACAATACTGCTACAGCACAGGTCAAAAATCATTCACGTGATAAGATAGTTTATGGACAACTGTTACAGCAACAGCTGGAAATACAGGATCTAGTTACTGCACAATTTAGGCACTTCTTCCCACTGAAATCAACAGGAGTCAAGAACCTAGACATCTTTGTAGACCTAGGGCAGGCCTGCAGAATGTATGTGCCTACCTACATGCAGGATAATCAGTGCTGGCACAATGGCTCTGCATCACCCTCCAGTCATGAGACAGCACACTGAGGTTTGTGCTGGCTGACACTTCCACCCCTGAAATTCTGTCCTCCTGCAAAAAGATGCCATTATACCTTTACTCTCGGTGCTCCCAGATTCAGTTTCTCCAGATGACCCAAGATGACGTGATACTTGGTTATGATGTCTGAAACTGCCAGTCTGTTCTCTGCAAGAAGATGGAATAGGAATTAGGAGTCCTGATAGCACCCCCCTTCTGTCTCACACATGGCTGCATGGTGCGTGCTGTGACAAGCTGGTCCACATGAAGACCAGCAGTAGGCTTTTCCTCTCATTCCTACCACTTCCAAGTGGCGTGTGTGGCTTCAGTGAAAGAGGTTTTTGTGATGAAACTGAAAACTGAATTCATGTTAAACTCCACCAGTCGATGAGGAGTGGTCTTATTTCACATATAAATACAAGCTACTGTAGGAATGTGACAGTAGTTGTTGAAATCCTTTTATAGTGCACAACATTCTTGTTAAAAGTGAATTTATATGCTGCATGGTATTTGTTGTACTATTGTGCTTTTTAGTGTTTAATTTTTGGTTAATGTGGCTTGCCTCTTTAAGAGGCAGCTCAGTATTTTGCATTTTGTACTGTATTACAAAGTCTTTGGAATAGGGAATATTTCTTACTGTGTGTTTGTGTACTACATTGTACAATGGGCCCCAGTCTTGCTTGGATCCTCTCTTGAGACTTTCTGTGTTAGGGTCCAAAAGTGTATTACTCATAATGAATTTGCAATGCAAATTTGACAGCACTCTACTAGTCACACAAAGTATAAGAACAGAAAATTGTTCAAGAGTCCAAACTATAACTCAATAATTTTGTATTGAAAAATGAAATATTTTAAACATATATTTTGAAAGATAGCTTATGCATAGTTGCAGTCTGTAGTCCAGCAGAAGTACTGGTTTGGGGAAGACAAGGTAGATCCATGACTGTTATACTGAATCAGTCTGATCTATGAAGATGTTTTAGAACACCTGCTAAAAATACTCTAATTAAACACCACAATAATTAGAGCAACACAATAGTATTAATCACATAATGAAGTACTAAGTGTTACGTATTTATATTTTGCAGGATTAATTTGAACTTGAAAATTAAGCAGAGAAACCTGCAAATAAATTCCTAGATTCCTCACAATGAAAAGGTATGATTTTCAGAAGTCATTAGGAAAGTTCCTAGAAACCAACTTTTAAGATACTATATTGTTATTTTATTCGTGTATTATAATAAAACCCTTATATTGATAATTTGGAATTATATTAAGTGGCATCTGTTATCTTTGAAACAATGTATTTGGTTAAAATCATCCTTTAGGATAGCTTTGTTGGAGTCTAATGGATTCACACAAGGAATTCAATTTGATGGGCAATATCTTTGCATGGATCAGAGCTTTTGCAAACTTGTAAAAAGTTTCATATTAATTGTACCAACCTGCGGTAAGTCGTGCATTTAGATTTTGCCTCAAGTTTCACAAGTATGTTAAGTTCTCAGGAGAACCCAACACACCTCTGGATTAATGCTCAACTAAACTATGAATGTATAAGAAAATTTGGAGTTGACTGACGTGCACTACGAAGAAAAGAAGATTGTGTTTTGGGACTTCAGGGGGATGGAAATCCGGGCTATTGTATGTGTTCTTTTAAAAAATCTGGGATTCATCAATGCAAGTAACAGTATGTTTTTGTTTTTAATGACCTGCCCTCTTAATAAAACGACTTTTATTTTCTGTTAAAATTACAGAATACTTCATCCCAATGCCTTTTCTGTAATACAAAGTGTTTTTCATTCTGTATCAATAACGTGAAAGATTCCCAAATTTGAAAATGTCCTATAATGCTAGGGTTCATTGTACCTAGAATGCCTTCTTTTTCTAACTAATTTAAGAATATACATTAACAGCGAAAGAAGAGCGAGTCAGTTGGGAGATGTAGTCTTGCAATAAGAATCCTGTGTAATAGACCTTGCTTTAGAATCAATACAAAATTGGACTTAAATTATCCGACTGATGATGAAGCCACTTCTTTTTGTCTCTCTGGCTGTTTCACCAACAATTTCCAGCCTACTGAAGCCCTCAAGAAGTCACTGTGAAATTGTGAAGGTTCTGAACTCTTTTCTCCTGTTTCACAATTCACTGAGATTGTAAAAACTTCTAGGCAATCCTGTCACTATGTTTGAACACTACGTAGTACACTGAAGCAGAGAGCATATGCATTACAGTAACATTATGAACTCCACGATTAAGGGGAGTTACATGCTGTAACCAGGAAAGCAGGAATTAAGCTTTTAGCATATATGGCTGTTTTAAATTTCTTACAGATTATAGCAACTTGATATTGTTACATATTCTTTTAATTCTCTTTTCGTCAGAATCTTGTGCAAACTCTATACTCACACCTGAAATAGATTGCTAATGATTGTTTTATCTGATTGGTGTGATAACATAAACCAAAAGTCTGTTTCAAGGAACTCTTAAAGTAGGATCATCAGGATGTCAGAAATAATCATTCAGCACACTTCCTAAACTACTGATATTTATACAGGAGTTCTACAACTTATGATGAACTATGAGAAAATAAGGGCAATGAGGGACGTTACATGGCCCACTGCTCCAAATTAGAAGCCAGATCCACCATTACACCAAACTCAACTCTAATGATACTGGCACTGGGAAAGGAATAGGAGGAGAGGAGAAACTACATATTAAAGAAATTTTTTTTAGTCTGTAATATAAAATGCTCATAATTAAATGACAATTTGAATACCGCTGATTTTCCAGACTCGTAACGCTTGGTTGTGGATAACTTAAAAATACTGAAGATACATTTCTTCCTGGTAAATTAATAATACATATTCTTACATTTAACTTGACCTTAACTTTGTTGTCTTTTGTATAAACAATGCCACCAGTCACGATTAACTAATTTAGGACTCTATTCCACTTCAAAGTATACATTTGTTACTTTATTTGCCAGAGCACAGATCCCTGCTTAGTGATTAATCTATACATATTATAAGGAAATATATATATTAGAGATGCTCAGTCAAGTATATCACCCCTTTGTCTCTAATTTTCACCTCTTCTGCTCCTCAGATGTTAGAGAAGCTTAAAAGTAGATGAAAGGTTTGTTACGATCGGATTCATCATTACATTTCCACTCCTTAATAAAGGTGAAAGTTCTAGCACTTTTCTGCTCAACTTTTTAAAAGCAGAAAACTTGCTTAATGCAAGAGGTAAAACGTCACTTCTCGGACGTGCGTGAGCGGACCTCTCGGGGATTCATTCGAAATGACTGACTTCTTAGGCGCAACTTACTTGGGAACGCGCTAAGGACAACTACCTGCCAGGCTCGACACCGGCCGGGGGGCTGTGGGCGGCGGTCGGTCCGGCTGCTGCCTTCCCGCCCCGTTACGAGGCCGCGGTTACCTCAGAGAGGGGCCGCCGACCCTCGCGCGCCTCCCGCCGGCGGGCGCCCTGAGGGAGTGACGCCGCCCGCCCGCTCAGCCTGCTGCCGCCGCGCAGCAGGGAGCTTTCCGCTTTCCGCCTCCCGCCCGCTCCCGCCCGGCGGGCTCTTCACTCCTCTCCCGCCCCGGCAGCGACCTCGCGGGGCGGCGGCGGCGATAGCGCCGGGGCCGGACCGGGCGGTGGCGGCCTTGGCCCCGCCCCTCCGCCCCGCCCCATCCCCGCCCCCGCCCCGCGGGTTTGGCCCTCTCGGGCCACCGTCGCGACCGGTAACGGCGTTTCCGCGCCCTTGGTGCCTTCCGCGGGGCCGGGCTGCCCGGGCGGCGGAGGCGGCGGCGGCCTCCCGCGCCTCTTCCGCGGCGGCTCGTGAAGGCCCGGGGCGCCGACCGGCGATGTCGGAGGCGAGTGGAAGCGGTGATGTCTCCTCCTCGCGAAGCGCGGGCGCGGAGCGCGGCCGCCTCTCGCTGCCGTCCACCTCGGGCGACGGCGCCGTGCCTCAGCACAATCAGCAACGGCTGTCGAGCCGCCCGCGCCCGCCGGCCTCCGGGGAGGAGGGAGAGGAGGAGCCGGAGGCGGCGGGCCAGCAGCCCAGGCGGCCGGAGAGCGCCGAGGGCGCCGGCGATGAGCGCAGCAGGAGGATGATCCGGAACCAGTACCGGGAGCTCATCTACAGCGTGCAGCGTAAGCCCGGGGTGCGGCTCCCGCCGGAGCGGTCCAGCCCGCGGTGGGGGCCGCCGGCCTGTGCCCGGCCCCGGGGCGGGCGCGGCTTTCCTCCGGCGGGGATGCCTCTTTGTGCCGGGGAAATGGGGGCTGCGAGTGGGTGCCGAGGCAGTCGTTTAGGTGGCAGGCTGGTAGCCTGGCGAGCTAGTTGTTTGAGGAACTCTTAAAGCTTCCGTGGAAGCTCCGAGTTCCTTGGACTGCTGCAATTTTGGGCCTGTAGTTAGGTCGAAATTTGTCTCCCTGGAAGCATTTGCATGCCCGAGGATAGCAAGATTGTGAGGGATTTACCTGCACGTGACGTGTGTGACTGCACTGATGCAGGGAAGCTATCAGCTTTAGACTCGGAGATGTACTGAAAGCCTTCAATTTTGCGTTCATGGTGTTTGAGCTTTAATTTGAAACTGCAGGTACCAGTATTTGCTTGTACCAGAAAGTTATTCTCAGGCTTTCCAGAAAGTGCTATGGGATTTTTAGCGTCTCTGTAGATAGGTGTGTCAGTACTTCTCCCGTGTATGTTTGGAGTGTGCTGTTTTTCTCATGAAAGCATGACAATGGTTGTTTGAGTAAGCACTGCCAAATTTGACAACATGGGGTGTTGTTTTTCTGCATACTTGCTAAATTTGTAGGGTTGTTTTACAAGAGAATACAATGCAGTTTATGGATGATCGAGTCCGTGTAAACAACAGTGATATGTCAGTGCATTAAGTATGGTGTATGTCTTTAAAAGCAGTGCTGTGAGTAGCTGTTCAGAGTGGAACACCTGAAAGCCTTGTTAAATCGTTTGTATACTGTTACATATAAGTAACTGTATTTGACATGGTGATCTTCGGAAGTCACCAAGCATGCATTTTTGGGGGTTTGTTTGTTTCTTTCATGAAAATCCTTAATAACTTACAGGTAGGATGAATAACATACAGAAAACTGTGGTATCTGGTAGCTGCTTTGACACAGATACAGATATTTTACTGGAACCAAGAAGAATCTGGGATCTGCTAACATAAATTCAACCATATAAATCTTATTCCATTGAAGTAAATTGAAACTTTCTACTTCAAACTGAGTTAATGCATAAGCATTAATAAAAATGGAGCCTACATAATCTTGCAATTAATGTACTGTAACTATGTTCTGTATTTTTGTGTGTATGATGGGCCAGTTTTGATTAAGGTGTAAGTATGTATTTCTCGATGCTTCTATATTTAAGTAACTTAGGATTTCATTTGTGTCCCTTCCCCCCAGAAAATCGTGAGGATATGCTGAGTTCAAAAAGCAACAGACTGACAGAAGCTTTGGAAGAAGCCAATAAACTGTTTAGTGGAGGTAAAACAAATTCTGTGGTCCTTATCAGAGGTGTTTGCTTGACAGCTGGCCAGGTGTGAGGTGATGATGCCTTATAAACAAAAACGGGCAAGAGAATGAAGTTGAGGTCCAAGTGCTTTATCAGAATTATTGAAGTATAACTTGAAATAGGTATGTTTAGTTGAAGAGGAATTGTTTGAGTGAGTTGATATGGGAAAATAAATATCATTACTTTAGTGTTTGTTTGTATTTAGAAATACTCCTTCCTTTATCTTGACTCTGTGGAACAATATATATAAGTAGTACATATAAAAGATACTGGTGTAGAGGGGTTCATTTCACTTGGAGGGATGGAAAACGTGTCAATGAAAAATGCATTTTATTCTTTAAGGTAATGTGTTATTTTTCTGTGCTTGCATTTGTCAGTGTCATCCTCTCCTTTTCTCTCTTTTTTTTAAAATGCAAATATTATTATAAGGATTATGTAACTGTGTTAGAGGTCATTGCAATAAAATGATTTACAAAGCTCTATACCCAGGATGGTCTGCTAAGTTTTATTATTATATTTTTGACAATTTCATATTACTAACATGAAGTCTTTTCTCTAACAGTTTCATGTGCCCGAGAGGCTGCGCTGGATGCCCAATTTCTTGTCTTAGCATCAAATCTAGGAAAGGAGAAAGCCAATGAGTTGCACTCTGAGATGACAGCATTTGATTCACTAGCATTTGCAGAAGACTTGGTGAGTTCCAGACTCTGAATTTGCCAACAATTTTGCTAGAGGTTTGCCCTATTTGTTACAGAATCACAAAATAAAAGCCTCAGATTGTCAGGCAGTACATGACAGTTCTGATGGAATTTAACACTCTTCCTATGAATTGCTTTGATTGACTTTCTGGTTAGTGTTGTTAATTGTTTTAAACTACGTATTAAGTATTTCCAATATGCATAGGGGAAAATCTAACTTAAAATGCAGACATCCCACCCATTGTTGCATTGCTGCTACTTTATCACAGTTCAGTCAGTTTGTGCTCTTAGGGTAGTCTTGTGCACTTTTTTTATACCCATTGTTTTGTAGTTTCCCAGTAGCTAAGTAGTTTCTTTATACTGTCCACTGCTTTATATGTTTTTGGATGGAGTTCTCAAGGCCCTGTGTCACTGACAAGAAATGGGACTTTGGATTACTTGCATGCTTTTAGACTTGACATGTTTGTCTCTTTGTACTGTGACTGGGTAGAAGACTCAGTTCAGAATAGCTTTGAAGCAGACTCCCCCCCCGCCCCCCCCCCCCCCCGAAAATTTTCTCTTATGTTACAGCAGATTAGTAAGGAGTCTGAGTCTTTTTGGTCAAGTCTAGAGCTGTGCAGTATAAAAAACCATCAAATTCAGTTGTTTTATTTAAGTTTTCCCTGGGGAAGTCTGGATTGGTGGATGCAGGGTTGGGCCAAATGAGTTGTTTTATGGTATTTGAGGAGCTAGGCTTCCTGGAAGTGTGTGGTGTTCAGACACTGTGAGACCTCTTAGCTTTGTAGTGCAATTTAAGTAATGCTTTGCTACTTCATACATCATTGAAATTCTATTGGAATATAGGCAGTTTTATTTACCTATAGCTCCTTTTTTCATTGCTTGCTGAACACAAGTCTGTATGTGAGTGTTTTTCTGTTTTCACAGTATCTTCAGGGAAGTCAAGGTTCTTATGCAGTGATATTAAATATTAATCTAGCAGGACAAACACCATAATACAGTATTTCACCATTAATGTATCTACTGATCTTTCTCTAAGTGAATTTTCATTGCAGCTTTTTTCTTTTGTAGCTAACCTTCATGGGTATAAATCGCATAGAAGTAGAAGAAAATGATAGTGATTCTGAGGGCATTTCAGGTGGCTATTTACCTAGTAATGCCTGGCATAAACTGGGAGAAGAAACAGAAATGTACTTCAGAAGAGCACCTTCTTTTCACTATATGTAAGTTTATTTAAGGAAATAGTATGTACTGCAGCACAAGCTAATGGCCTTGATTGATTCTTATCTTTAATGCCCTGAGCTTGCATAGAGTTTAATCTGGCGTCACAGAGTGTCAACAAGAACTTCTATACGGTCTCTCTTCTTATGGTACAGTGAACTCCTTGTCTCCAAAATATTTCACAGTATTTCTCTCTTCGATTTTGATTTGGCTTGGCTACAAAATAATATCACTTGTATCTGTTAGAGATAGCAAGGTATTCTTGATTTACCTGTTTCAGACCAAAACCAGTAGAAGTTATCTTCTTTCCTTTCAAAGCTGACTCTTCCCTCATCTTTCTCTCCCGGTAGAAGCTGCAGCCAGAATCTTGAATAGAGAAACCTTTTTTTTTTTTTTTTTTCTTCTTTTTTCTTTTTCCTTTCCTAGACAGTTATGGAAGGTCAGTCCGTCAGGGTCTATATCTTTTACCTGATGATCGTATTATCATGAAGAGACCAAGAGTTCTTCTTGTACGTCTGTGTTAATGGGTTGTCTTTTAGAATCTTGCTTTCTGGCTCTGCCTTCAGAAGAAATCACCCGATTACTGGGAAATGGCCTTATGTAGAATTAGCGTCATCTCTCTTTATGCGTAGACAATCCATTTAGTAGGAGCCTTTTTAGCTGCTGTCAAATGATCCTTAGTCACCTGGCTTATAGACAACGCTCCAATTTAAATCTCGCATAAAGTCAGCCTACAATAGCAGGATCTAGTTCAATGAAATTATCTACAGTAGAGCTGATAGAATATTATTCAGTTGTCTATGCTTTTACACTTGTTCCACCCCCCAAGAAGTATCACTGTAATTGTAAGAAAGTTGCTGAATATAATAATTTGATCATACATTATCTGATATTTAATGTTGGATAGCTGATTGAGATATTTCAAACATGTTTGCACTTTCAGGCTGTAAGCTCTAAACGATAAGTATATTTTCCAGTCATTTTTATGATCTTAAGACAAAACTGACTGCAAGAAAGACTTTTTTTTCTCACTAGTTGCGTTTTGACATCTTAAGTAATGATGGGCTTCTTTTGATGGAGGATGTGTGAATATTCGTGAAATGTTAATTTTAAATAATAAAGTGTAGTTCTCAGTTTAGGAAAAGAACTACTTCTTTCTGACTCCATCTATTCTTATCTGAGGCCTGAGTTGTTTTTTTTTTTCATGGTCAGTCCGTGACTTCTGAAATTGAGCAGTCGCAACTCACCCAAGATAGGGAAAAATATGTGCTGCAGAATTTTTGGGTACCTGCTGAACTGACTTGAATTGAGTCTCGATTCACACTCTCTCCTTTAGGCATCTAACTTGGTGGAGATTCAAGGCAATCAAAGTTAGGAGCCTAAGTCCCTTATATAGTCAATGGAGAGAGGTAAGCACTTCAAGAAAGTGCCTAAATCTAGCACGTATATTACACTCACATTGTTTAATGAGAAACTTTGGATCTCTTCTTAGTGTACTAAATGTTCTATCGATTGACTATATTTTAAAAATTTGTGGCTTTTTTTTTTTTGAAAGAAAAAGCTTACTGCAAATCTGAACTTATAGAAACTAAACAATAGATGAGAGGTAAATATTGTATGGAGAGAGTTTTCAGGCAGAAAAGTTTGTCATAAATTCAAATGGAAATATTGGAGGATATGAACCATATACTCTGTTTCATTTCTTAACTAGCTTTAAGAAAAGTAGATTTAAAGTTTTCAATTTAAAAAAAAAAAGTTGGAATAATTGCATCAAATTTTATACATCTGTTGATAATTCTGGTATGAGGCTGCCCACATATATTGGGAGCAACTTTTGGGGATGGTTCTTTACAGAAATATCTGAATGTGATGAGGCTTTATTTTTAGATATCAGTCATTACTTTGCAGTTTTGTCAGGAGATCAACTGCTCAGTATATCGATTTCTTAGCATACATTGTAAAACTTATTTCCATATATATGTTCTTTTTATTTCGGTTAGGTTGGGATCTTTCAAGTCTGATCCTCCTGTACCAAGGCAACGGATTGAGAGGCAGAAAAAGACTACAGGAGGAGAAGAAAAACGGGCAATGCCTGCTCAGGTTTGCGAAGTGTTCTCTTTATTAATGATTTGTTATGGCATAGTTATTACAAGTGACTTAAATCTTTCTGTTCATGTTGTTCTGGGTTTTGTAGTTACAAACCGTGTAGTACGAAAGGATTCAGACTTTATTCGTTATTAGGCTTCTTGATTTGTTTTGTGTGGATTGCGGTATTTCACTGAGTGGAAGGAAATAGTATTTACAGACTGATTTCAAGTTCAGAAATAGGATTTACAGACTGAATTTTCAAGTTCAAATTAGCTTATTTGCTCTGATGCTCATTGCTTTGAAAGGAAACAAAAAGGAAACTTCTTTACATTAGCATGTCTTCAACTTTTATTTAAAAAGCGTAACAGTGTGTGGTGTTTGCACAGAAATGTGGTTAACAGCAAACTAATTAGCTCACTTCACCACTATTTTCCCAGCTTTCTGTTTCCCTGTTCTTTCTGTCTTGCTCTGGCAGAACGGCAAAAGTCTGAGAATACTTACGGAGAGGCTTACATTTGAAACTTTGAAAAAATAAACCATGTTGTTATGGGCAACCTCTGGCTGATAATGCCGGTACATAGAGGCAAAATGTTGAGTATGTCTTTTTAAATATAGCCTACTTCATAATAATCCAAATAGTGATAGAAGTTATTCTGATACAGTTTGTACTGGGAAGAAGAGGAGCTGGAGGGTTTGAGAGAGTTGCTTCCAGAAGTGAGTGACTGCTCTTTGTGGTTTGCTTAGGTAAACACTGATGATCAGCATACATGTTACATCTGTGTTAGATACACAGTTATGTGTGAAAGTTTCTGTAGCTTGCTTTATTGCAGGGTGGTCAAAGGGTAAGTTGTTAGCTAACAGGAACAGCAAACAGGTTACTGAAGACTGTACTTGAGAAGTGAATTTGGTACTCTGTTGATTACAGTACTTGAAGGATGATTTGGAGTACCCTGCTTTACAGATAATGAACAAATCTGTAAAATCACAATAATCATGTCCTTTGACCATGCCAAACTTCATGCCATGATGTTTCTTACACGTAAACTTAGGTGGCTTTTCTGAAAAAAAGTTAAAGATCTTAATGAACTGCCCTTCTACGCTTATCAATAAACTTCTTCAGTAAGCTCACAGACTATGTACCACTAGAGGTAACCCGTTCCACTGAACTATTGGAAAGCAAGCATAGACCTGTAAATAGGCTCTAAACATACAAACTGTGGCCTTTCAGTTTGATATTATAAGATGGGAATTAATTCCTAAAGCACTTTGTAAGTTGTCTCGTGTTTGCGTAAGTGTGCCTGTAACTGCATGTGTGGCGTAGAGAAAAAAAATCTATCTTTTATGTTATGTGTTCATAAAAGGCCCTTTTCATATTCGTGTTTTACAACAGTGGTTATTTGAGGTGAAACTATGTTTCTTTTTTCCAGTTAAAAAAAATGGAGGAGTCTCATCAGGAAGCTACAGAAAAAGAAGTAGAGAGGATCTTGGGATTATTGCAAACTCATTTTAAAAATGATCGTAAGTATGATTCAATTAAGCTTTTAAAGCTTTAATTTGATGAAATGAATACTCTTAATCTTCTACAGTTAAGAGTGGTTAAACTATAGAAACAAAATTAGGTGGAGTTTGCAAGTAGAAATCTTTATGTTGAAGGATATATACTATGTATTTTTTATGAACACTGATCAGTTGTTGTTTGATTGCAATGTAAATTTAAATCCTACTCTCTCCCTCTTGTTAGGGCATGCCATTTTTTAGAAGGCAATCAAATAGTCACTGCGTATGTATATGCATCTGGCAAAAGACAGAAGAAAATAATATTCTCTAGAAGCCGTTTCTTTCTGCAGGCAACTGGGAATTCAGCATTGTAACTAAATTGACATAAACATTCAGTTAGCTTTTAAAAGGAGCACTGACTTTCTTAAGTTTGTGTTTACATATATTAGCTCTGTGTATACCACCTGTTTGGTGGGGTTTTTTTAACAAACCCATTTTTGCATCTCTAGCTGATACACCTATTTCCTTCTTTGATCTTGTGATTGATCCAAACTCTTTTGCCCGCACTGTGGAAAACATCTTTCACGTGTCCTTCATCATAAGGGTAAGGCATGACACGTTCTTGACATCTTATTTTAGATACTAGAAATATTGATTTGTTGTTTTTATGGCTTCAATATTGACAGATTAGGATTTAAATATTAGGAATCCTAATTTGTTTTCTACAAACAGTCTATGGTATTTTGGTAACTGAAAAAAAAGGAAAAGAGTTGACAGACTATTTTTTTCGTTAGATTTTTCTACTACAGTCAATTTACCAATAAAACGAGTGAAATTTTTGCTGTCAATACACTTTACAAAAAGGGATTCTAGCTCACATTATTTTAGATTATAGAAGAGTAGTCATGGAGTATAGAACGGTTATTGAGGTTGTAGGAAAGTATGTCAGTGCAGTGTTTTATGTTCTTTTCAGATTTGCACTTCAAACTATATTTAGTTTGTCTAATAAATAAAATTAATTTGGGAAAAGAGAAAAACTTACAAATATATTTTGACTAACTTCAGGTTTATAGTGAAGAGTGATGTGATTATTAGGTGTTAAGTATATTTAATGAATAGTAATGATTTTTAATAAAATAATTTTTTTCTAATCCAACAGTTACCAACTGTCCTATATCAGCTGCATTCTTTATGAATAAGTGCTATATTTAAATGATTTTTCTTATTTGGTATGCCAATTAAGATTCTTTATCAATATATCTACCTGTTTATGATTATGTAATATATTAAGTAAAAATATGAAATATCAGTGCATTATCCTAATTAGCTCTAATTTCTGAAACTTTAAATCCTACTGTCTTTTAGGATGGTTTTGCAAGATTAAAGCTGGATGATGACAAATTGCCAATAATAGGTAAAATCTAGCTTTAAAAGACTATAACTGTTTTTTGTTACAACATTGAAAAGTAGCTACATCTTATGTGTTCACAAAGTTTTAGGTATATGTTTAGCTGCAAGAGTAGAGATTTGGGGATACGCAGTGAATGTAATTGAAGGCATGCAGAGATTTATGAGAGGAACTGAAAGGACTGAGTCTCTTTAAATATCAAAATATGGAAAATGGCCATTTGCTGATCTATACAAATTAATTCTATTAATAGAAATAAAAGATTATTACCTTTTCTTTTAAGTGATATTTACACTAATAAGTATATGAACATTGTTACGCTTTGCTGAGAAAAGATATTTTTGTGTGCAAGAAGTCTCCTTTGTCTATCTGAGTTGGGAAGTGCTGCAACTTCAAAACAGTTGAAAAGGAAATGCCATCCTATGTACGAGGTCTTTGGCTTTCATTCCCCCAGGATATCAATGGGATTAAGACTTAGGTGGGATTTCATAAAGGATTAAATACTTGGGTCCTTCTGGGACTCTGAGAAATGTTAGTTTCTAAATTTTTAGGAGGTAAGACTAAAGAAATTTCTGAAGTAGTATATGGTACAGGCTATCGATAAGAGACTAACTTTGTGGAGCATGTATAATTGATTTGGGTTTTGTGAAGCTTTTGTGTTCCTGGAGGAATCTGACTTTACAAGTGTAAAGACTATGAAAATACTATATTTTGAACAGAACCTTCAAAAGACAACGAGGGAAAGGAGGATGACCATAGTGCTGGAGCACGGAACCAGGTTGTCATCTCTCTGAACCATCAAGAATGGAAGGTATAATAGATAGCACTTGATACTTTTGATTATTTTTTTTTTCTTAAGTGTAAGAATGCATCCGAGAGCTGTGCTGTTATGTACTCTGATGAGGAGAGGTGTTCCTGTATATATTATCACTACATTTAATTTTATGGATTCCAGAACACTCACAAATCTAATGAACGCTTTTAACTGCAAGAAAACTGAGAATTGGGATAGTAATTTCATTGTTGATCCTTGAAGCCCGGTCAGTTTAAGTGCTTTTAAGTTGTGCAGTGACTTGCCTTTACTGTTTTATATGAGGACTGCATAAATTATGGAGTCTGTTTCTTCCCTTATATATCATACTTGCTTCTAGAGGGGAAGTTCTCCATACGATTTCCTCGCTGTTTCCTGTTTGTAATAAATCTTAGACAAAAAGTAGTTTTTAGCACATACAACTCTTCTGCTTTGTCTCTCACTCAGAATGTGCAGAAGAAACTTAGTAATTTGACATAGTGCTTTAGTATGAGAAACTTATTACTTACCTGTTGGTAACTGCAATTAAATTGAAATAGTTCAGCTCTTGTAACTTACTTACTCTTTGTCATCTCTAACCAGGAGATTGTAGAAACATATGAAATAACAGAACCCATGATTAGCCCTCCTTGTCACAGAAATGAAGATGAAATGGAGATAGCTTAATTCTTCAAGTAAGTTCTTTTAATAAATCAAACTAAATAAGGATACAGTGCATGAGTTCCTTATGCATGTGGAAGAACTGCAGGGCAACTACCTGTGACTTATAAATGTAGAAAAACTGTAAGCAAGGTAACTGTATAATGTCTGGAACATTTCTATATTCTTGATCTCTTCATGGAGCAAAATGTAATCTAGTCTTCTACGCAGTAACTAATTGAAAAAAAACTTTATTTTTACATTTGACGGTCAGTTAAGGGATGTACTTGAGTTAATTTTTGGAACTTTATACTCGTACTTGGAATGCAGTGCTGTGAAGAATCGTAGCTTAGTTTTTGTATTTTTTTTTTTTTTTTATAACCTACTGACAGCTGATGTTGTCCTAAAGAAGGACTTAGGGAAGCAGGAGACAGCCTGGTTCCCTCTAAAATCCTTTAAATGATAGGATTGAATTCTTTTATTGTCACAGTTGTTTGGTAAGTTCCAAATCTTAATGCATATTGTCTTACTGTCTTCTCTTATTTTCCTTCCCCCTAGGTGCCTTAAAGAAAATATTTTAAAATGTTTCCTTCAGAAAAGATTTTATATGTATATATTGTAAAATTAAATTTATTTTTATTGGAACATCTCGACACTATATACGCTGTCTTGTTTATACCTGTCCCAGGGTTATTACCATATACTTTCTATTTATTATGGCTTTGTTTACTTATATAAAGTTTACTGACACTTAAAAGCTTTCATAAAAAGGAAATGCTATCCCCCTTCTTTCATCCCTTGTCTCTCCCCAGTAGTAGCCTGCAAGTGGAATTTACATGGTTATCCATCTCTGCTGTGGTAATCTTGTTATCTAGATGATCTTGGGTGCTGCAGGAGAAATTGATACTGTCTTTCTGTTCTTACTCTTCTGGAAATCAAGGTTTGAGTTTGCAAATTTGGTCTCAATTACAGATAAAAATTCCTCCTTCCTTTTTTCCTAAGTCCATCACATGTATTTGGGTTTGTAACTTGGGTGGGACAGCTATATTAGGCCATGACATTATTTTCTTCAAAATAAATACAGTCTAGCTCCATCTCCAGAAAATGCTCTTCGGAGGACCACCGTCTCTGGAGTTTTTAGGACTTCTTCTTTATCTGTAGGCAGGGTTTCTGATGGAGCAGCTGAGGTAGTAAGTACCAAGTGATCTGCTGTCCTGCTACTAGCACCACTGTTAGAGCATGTTTCTGGGGGCTGATAAAATGTGGTCAGGCTGTGAGGGTACGCGAAAACGTAGTTTGATCATCTTTGGTCATCTACAACAAAACTGAGAACTAAGTTTTCGTGCAAATCCAGCAAACGGGGGGGGGAGGCCTGGCCGGGGCACGGCCTGCACCTCTGAAGGCGGCAACCTCCGCCGCTTCGTCCCGGCGGGGCCGCGGCCGGGCGGGGCGCTGCCGGGCAGGGACACTGCGGCGAGCGGGGCCGCCGAGCGCCATGCCTACCGCCGTGGTGGAGTACAAGGGCTGGAAGGAGGGCTACCGCTGCGGCTACTGCTCCTCGGAGCGGGGGAAGGTCTCCGCCGGTAAGCGGGAGGAGGTGGGACGGGACGGGGCTGCCCGGGCGACTGTGGCGGGAACCGCGCCCGGGGGCGGGGGAGCGCGGCCGCCCTCACTAAAGATGGGGGCGCTTGCCGGGGCAACCGCCCCAGGTGCCCGCGGTAAACATGGCGGAGCCGCCGTTTCCTGTGGGCGCTGCCCGTGGCCGGCCCGTAGCAAAGATGGCGGCGGCGGCGGCTGTTTCCGGGCGTCCCGGGGTGCCGTGTGGGGCGGCGGGCAGGGTGCTGTCCTGAGTCGGGCGGCGGGGCAGGGCGAGTGGGTCCCTCGGGGGAGATGGCGGCGGCCGGCAGCTCTCCGAGCATCGTCGAGTACTTCGGCGGAGAGGATGGCTACCGTTGCGGCTACTGCAAGAACGAGACCGGCAACCTCTCCCATGGTGCGGCCCGGGGGCAGGGCGGGCTGTGAGGGGAGCCGTGAGCGGGCCGGGCCGCGCCGGTGCTGCCGGAGAAGGGGGCGGCCGGAGGCTACGGGGTTGCTCCTGGCTGGTGCCGGCGGGGCCGAGAGAGGCCTGCGAGCGGCGGGTAAAGGCGGCGGTTTGGCAGCAGCCTCTGCCCTTCCCGCGGCTGTCCTGCCGGCAGCGGGCAGCTGCCCTTCCCTCCGCAAAGCGCCCGAAGCCGCTTGCTCTGGGCTTGGGGGGGCGCGCAGCGCCGGCTTCCCGAGGCAGCCTGCGAAGCGAGACGGGGTCGGTGTGGGGCCGGGGCCGCCGGAGGCCATGGGCTCACCGGGAAACCTCGCCTCGTGGTCTGGTTTTATAGGAGTACTTCGCCAGTCGAAGGGCAAACCATCAAGAATAACGGGAAAGCTTTGTAAAGGATGAAAAGTTTTAATGATTACTATCATAATATACGCACCCTAATTAAGGATGTAGTTAGGATCTCACCCTAAGTGTTCTCTCAGTACGGCTTTACTTCTCAGGTGCAAGTGCCCTGTCTGACCCTCCAGCGACAGTCCGGCTTAACCCGTAGATAAGAGCCTGTGTGCCTGGCAAGGCTCGATGGCTCTAAAGCTGTGGCTGGACAAGTTTCGCTTAGGCCAGTTTGAGGGGAAGCAGACTGTATTCTTTTCCCTGGTGAAGAGGTGGCCGTCCCTGAGCTCTGCTCAGCTCGGTAGCTGCCTGGGCAGTTGCTCTCCGAGGTGTCCCTGGGAATGGTCTGTGTCAGCTTCAGCGGCTCTCTGAAGATTTCTTCTGGCCCAGTGTTTCTGACTGATTTTAACAAAATTAAGGAGCAATTTTATGTGATTTTGTTGGTGTATCTCTGGGAAAGATAGCAGGTGGAGAGGTAAACTTTTAACTTGTACAGTCAGAGCAATATAGCTGATTGCATCCCAGGATTTATGTTGGTTTCGGTTTTTTTTTACACTTCATGTCGGTGTTGAAATCAGTAACTTATGACATCTATGAATACGCCAAATCGTTGAAAGATATCTATTCGAAAGTCACCATTAGCCACTCAGATTTACGGTAACATTTCTGTAGAACTTGTTGTATTTTAAAGCATAACTGTGGTCAGTCAAGTGTGTTACTGTATTCTTTATTTCAGGTATGTGGGCGCATTCAATGACAGTTCAAGATTACCAGGATCTCATAGACAGAGGATGGCGAAGGTAAATTTAAAAAGAAAATACAAAGCTGTGTTGTCAGTTTAGATACAATTTAGAATCCAGATTTAAAATTTAGGTCTGTGAAAACAGTTAACTGGTTTCCATAAGTAATTGAAATAGAACTATTTGTCCAATGCTCTGCGACTTTTTGTAGCATGATGCTGTCAAACACGAAAATATTCAGTTATTTTAGAAGGATAGTATTTTAGTATAGCAGCAAAAGGTTAAGAACTTGCTTCTTGACTTTTGTTACTCATGTAATATTTTGATATTATTTTAATAAAAGAGGTTGGTCTTCCATTTTTTTTGTAGTCTAAGTAACAAAAAATCAATATATATTTATTATTATTTTTAGAAGTGGAAAATATGTCTACAAACCTATCATGAATCAAACGTGTTGTCCTCAATACACAATAAGGTAAGAAGCTCAAAATATACTACTGTAAGTGATTTGACCACTTCAAAGATGTTCAACCGTTTGTGTTTACTGCTTTAAATACATAATACTTGAAAAGTTTATCAACTTTCAATGATACTTTGAATACTAAATATATGCTGTTGGGTTTGTGGATAGGCACATCAGCAGCTTTGTGATATTTTCCTGTAAGCAATTTGCTAAGCGTGTACCCTTGCCTTTTGCTTCTGGTTTGCAATCCAAAGCAAGAGTCCTATGATTGCTCTCTTGCTTACTGGTTGCAGGTGACCCAGTATGTCTGTATCTCACAAACACTGCTTTAGTAGCCCAAATAAGAGAGGCTGTCAGTTGAATAGTTATGAATAATTCTAGATACACTTTTCCTGCATTAGTAGTTAGTATCAATGCTGTATCTATAGGATGGATAAGTGAAAAATTCTAGTGTATTAGCCTCCTAGGAAAGCTTTTTTACGCAGTGCTTGAGGACACCTTGACATATTTTAGTGGTTCTAGTGATATACACGCAAAACATGCCATAAAGAATGATATTATGCAGTACAAGGCAACAAGTTTATTAACTCAAAAATGTTGATAAAATATTTGACCACTTACTATAGGGAAACTTAAGAAATAATTAGAAAATACATATACAGTGTAATTTTTTAAAGTGGTTCCTTAACATTTTTTTCTGAAAGAATCTTTCACAAACGAAATGGTCATAATTTTTTCTTTTTAAGGTGCCAGGCTTTGCGTTTTCAGACCTCCAAATCTCACAAGAAAGTTTTGAAGAAAATGTTGAAATTTATTTCCAAAGGAGATGTTTCAAAAGTAGTGAGTGAAGGTAAGAAATTGTTAGTGTTTGAAAACCAATACTGATGTTTGAAAGGAGGATCAAGTACCTGCTTGAGTGATTGAATGGCTAATATGCTTTGATTTTTGTATGTAGACCCCTTTATAAAGGTCTGGCTAGGTTGTGTCTTTACGGTGTGTTTTGAATCAAGAGCCCAGAGACCAAATTATGCAGCTGACTTGCTCTATTGAAGAATAGTTTCTTTACTTTTTGCATAGACCAGCTTATTTTCTTTTTCATCTCTGGGCATGTGCTTACTTTCTAGCTGGGTGCCATAGAGAATTAGACCCTGTTTTTACTTCTGTCGTAAAAGGGATAATGTGGAGAGGACTAAGCAGGACAGTGGGTGGCAGAGAAAAGGAAGAGCAAGCAGGGAAAGGAGGGTTTTTCTTCCAGGTGATTGAACAATCACACTCCATTTATCCAAAATCAAAACCAGCTGTTCTCAGTTGTGGTGGAACTTGTTGTGTTGGTTCTGAATCATTATTATTTGTCTCTCTTTTTTTTTTGTGTGTGTTAGTGTTAGGGTTCTTGGATTTTTTTGTTGTTGTTTGTTTGAAGTTATGGCATGAGCTTAGTTGACTGCCCCATTTTAGTGGAGAAAACAAAACGGTTCTCGTGAGTGAGTTGGTGCTGGTAATTCAGGGTCATAAAGGAAGCTTTCTGTTTTCAGACTATTGCAGTCACTTTGTTGGAAAACAGTTGTAAAATTGGAAATGAGTTAATATTAATGTTAATTGTGCAAAGTGTGAGCTGAGGTTATACAGAGAGAAATTCACTTATGCAGTTTTTAATTATTTACAGAAGAGCCTATGGATTCCCACATAGAGGATGTGGCTGCATGCGATTTTGCATACAAAAGTGAATCTCATGTCAGTCAGTCCGAACTGACTCCCTTGAGTGTGGATCACGCAGAAAGGGTGGAGTATGAAGATAAGGACACAGGAGAAACAAAAGAAGAAGTGAATGTGCAGACGGTGGAATCGGCTTCTCTTCAGATATGTGCAGATAAAGACACACCAGTCCCTGGAGAACCATCCCATTCGGCTAAAATTGTTCATGCACCACCTAAGCCAGGTAGTCAAATTTCCGGTAGTAATTGGAATATACTATCATGATTTCGCATGTTGTTGAAGTCCTTCTTTTTATCTTGCCTAGTAAATCAATATTTTTTTCTTTTTATTCCCTATACTCTTCCCAGTTTATGGAACTATAGTGTATAAGTTGAGAGGTGCTGTGTGTTACATGTTTTCTTAGTTTTTCCTGAAAGTTGCATTGATTTTCATTATATTCAGTTTTTTGAGTTTAGTTACTGAGAATACGTATCTACAGCTGATAGTTTTCTGTAGGCTATTTAGATTGCAGTCAGATAGGTCAAGGTGATTCAATCTCATCAGACATTGGGACCGGTTTCCAGTTCGGGATGCTTTTGTGTGCAGAATAAGATGTACATCCAGCTTTCCCTTTCTTCTGTAGGATGTGGTGACTCAGGCTTTGTGTACCTTGAGGTATGGTTCATAGAATCATAGAATATCTCAAGTTGAAAGGGACCCAATAAGGATCATCGAGTCCAGCTCCCTGAGTTGGACTCTCTGGTTGTGCAAGACTAAGAGCTGGATACAGCTCTGGCTGGTGCTGTAGGAGTGCTAGTTACTGAGTTAGGTTAAGGCTTAACCTTGTCTCTTGTGCAGCAGTCGGAAACTAGTTTAAGACCCAAGAAAAACACCCTACGTATTGTTTTTACATTTCTTCATTTCTGCAGGTCATCTTGTTGTAGTACAAATTGTATTGTTTACACCCTGTGAATGCACCCCTGTGAGTAACTTGTTTAAGGCTGTGTTTCTTATGCTTTCTTAGACTATTTGCCACAGACCTAGCTGGCATTGGAAATGCATTCAGTATATTACTGTGTTTTTTATTTTGTAGGCTTAAAGGAGATTATATAGCTTTCTGCTGATTTAAAAAAAAAACCACAAAAAAACCCCCCGAGAAAACGTACAGAGACTTCTGGTCCTCTATAAAGAATTTTTCTAGGTGAGCTTTTTCATCTGTTTGGGAGCTTTCCTTGTTTTATGTTTCGGCTGACTTTAGATTCAAAAAGCAGTGTCACTAGAGGATGTGAAATTATGTAGTAATTTCTCCTTTTTGTCTTGCTGTGACCTTAATATTACATTTCTGTAAGAAAGTGCAGTAAGTATGTACAAGAAGTGAGGCAATCTCCCTCACTTTACTTCTGATGCATTTACACAATGCTACAGCTCTCGTGCCAAAAACTGAAGGTAAATGCTTATTAATTTCTACAGTTTTTTGTGAAAGTACATGGAATATTGGTGGCATTTTAAATATAATAGTATTAATAATTTTTAGTATAATACTAATTTTAATAGTATGGTCACTTCTTTCCAATACGGAAGTTATCCCTCAGTCAAGCTTTTGTATCATAATTGTAAAGATTTCCGAAATGCTGCCTTTGGGCTGAATTCGAACATGAAATCTTTACCCTAAAAAAGGATAATCTCATTGTCAGTCATCTGACTGTAATCTTTTTTGTGTGATAGCTGTTATGGTATCCCTTGCTGTGGCATGAGAGCCTGGATTCTACATCTGCTTGCAGTGGTGTTAAGCTTTTCACGTAGCTTGTTGTGACAGGGAAGACTGTATGTCACGGCTGGTGAGTGATCCTCTGTGTGGTGTGATCATACCTGTTGCACATGCAGAGGAGTCCTTGAGGGTCCCTGAGGAAAAAAAAGTAGTGCTGGAAACTACTGCTACTAGGGCATGCCCACAGAGAAGCTACAGCTTCTCTTTTGTGCTGGCTGTGTTCTTGTGGGACGTGGGTGATTTCTGGAAGGAAGATGGTTAAGGGGTGGATGGATTATTGCCAGAATAATTCATTTGACCAACAGCTTGCACTGGCAAAGAAGGCAGAATTGCTGACAGGCTCTTTGTGGCCCAGAGGTTGCAAATGAGGCAGCCTTGTCTTAAAGATCATGTTTCCAGTTTTGCATAGCCTTTACAATGGCCTATTCAGAAAAATAAAGGGTATTTTCTGAATTGCAGTTAGTTACGTGGTCAGTAATGTTAGTTAAAATCCTAGTGGCGACTGGATGCTTTAGAGTTTCTGCATATGTTGGGACATCATACTAATTCCTAATTTCACTCACCTATTACATGTTATGCCAGTATTTATGAGAATGTCAAAGTACCTTTTCCTTCACAAAGATTTTTGTCTCCTTCTATAGGGTGGCTAATTTCAAGTAAAATAATGTTGTTTTTTCCTTAACGAACAGTCATTCCAGTCAGATCAAGTTTTCACCAGCTTAACAGGCAATTTTGCATCTAAACAAAAAGGAAAGTTTTCAGAAATGCTTGATCAGAAAACCAATAGTGCTGCATAGAAGCAGTACTGTTACACATTCCTGGAAAACTATTTCAGAATTTTTAAGACTGTATTTTATATTTTGATTTTATAAAATGCAGTCAAAACTTTTATAGCCCTGATATAGTTTATAGTTTATATAACTTTTATTTGTTGTGCAAATTTTCAAAACCCTCTTGTTCTTAAAATAATTGATGACAATCTTTGGGTTATGTAAACTTCATTTTGGAAGCAAACTAAGTAGATATTGACAGCAGATGGCAGTCTTGGGTAAATTATTAGTGTAAACCTGCCATTGTTTTGAAAAAGCGAGGTATGGTCTTCAGTTATGTTAAGAATAACATTGGGTAAAACTTGAAACACTGGAAATGCAGATAAAGAAAGCCTGAAACGTTGTTTGTACTCTATTTCAGAAAATGGGGATTTACTTTTATAGAGGAGAAATATGCATTAGTGTGCTTCTTTCTTCCTGGAGGTTTTAAATGAAATATAAAAGTGAATAATACATGCATCAGAAGGCTTATTTAATTTGTCCTTAATTCTTTTTTTAAGGGTAGGTGGTGTCACAGGTCAAATTCAGTTTAAAATTTTCCAGATAGAAAATTGTTTAGTTTTTATCTTGGAAAATGTAGACTTATTCCGTAATAAGATTGTTTAATTGCATTTTATTCCTTTATAAACAAAACAGGTCATTGTCCTATAGGAGTAATGGGCTGTTTCTGCACAGTTTCAGATAGAAAAGAAGGTTTGCTTATGTCTGTATGCACATTCATTGTTTCAAGAAGTTTTTCTTGCTAACTTACAGCTTATAGAAGATACGAGACATGAAACAGATCCCGATACAGATGAAGTACTCATTCTTCGAATGTATCATGAGTATTTTAAATAAACTCTTGCTCTGACTTGTTTGCCCTTGGACAGGTCACATAGTATGTGTAATTTCCTCATAATATTTGTCCTTTTCTGGTGAATAATTTTAGCTTTATGGATGAAACAAA
The DNA here is from genome assembly GCF_018139145.2 of Gymnogyps californianus. Classification (NCBI taxonomy): domain Eukaryota; kingdom Metazoa; phylum Chordata; class Aves; order Accipitriformes; family Cathartidae; genus Gymnogyps; species Gymnogyps californianus. The sequence continues at coordinate 5,858,630 of NC_059476.1, forward strand.
TACTCAAAAACCTTAGCTGAGAGGTAAGAACACTCAATCAGACATCCTACAATTGCACTAGCAGATTTTATGAAGACTGCCAAGGTGGTATTAGCTCCTTTTCTAAGTCCCTGAGATGCTCACAACATTTCAGTTGTCATGGAGTCTATGTGGAGAAACCAGACTGGGACTTTTCTGGGCGAGCCACGAAGAGCTCGCTGCTAACTTGCCCCAGGGGTGCACTTGTAAACTCTGTAAATTCTGTATGGTACACACATTAAAAAGAATAGTTTACAGCCTTACTGATACTTAAAAGTTTATCCCAATGTAAAGTATTTTACCAATTTCTATGATGTATCTATTGGTAAAGAAAGATGCAGGCGGTGACTCTGAGGGCTGCAATTCTTTGCAGGTGAAGTGACTCCAAACACATCAGTGAGCTTTTAAAATACCAGTGCTCTCACCATTTCCAGTTTGCAGAAGGATACCACTGTTCTCATTGTCCATGGGAAGGTTTGACATGGGTAGAGGACAAGAAAGATGTCAGTTTTGGCTAATAAGTTATTGGTGAGGAGGAGGAAAGAAAGCTCAATTTCCGTGTAATTTCCAGGCCTTCAAGAGAGTAAAGTGGGATTAGCCGTAGTTAAGTCTGGGTTTGGATTCTTCTTTATTACTTATAAATACTAACAGAGTTGGAAATGTGTCTTCTTCCTAATGCTTCAAATGAAAGCACCTCACCGTTCAGGGTACTTTCCCATTTGAAAAGGTAAGTCTTTCAAAAGTTGCCAGTGTGTCTTTTGCAAACACATGGATTTCAGGAGAAAGCCAATGGCGTAAAAGACTTCTTCAGCAGTTTGTCATAATATTTGTTACAGTTTTGATTCTGTGCAAGGTATATGACTGTATTTCCCTATATGGGAGTAGTTTTTTCCACTCCTCCTCTCTTTTCGAAATTTTTAATATTATGGCTCTTTTTCGGCCTCCAACTCATCTACCACTGCCCTAAAAAGTAATTAAAAAATGCAGAATTAGAGTTACTTTGTATTACATTAGCTGGCTGCTGATGCAATTTTGAGTGCAATTTTTCCTCTGCATGGAACTTGCAACAGCAGCTGCTAAGCTGAGCAGGTATTCCTTGAAAATAGATTATTTCTTCCACCACTGTTTCCAGCAGTGCAGCAGGTTCATACAGCTCTTAGACAGCTTCTGGAGTGAGGTATGGTGTTCAGTTACTTGCGTGCACTACATGGAATAGCCAACAATGATGTACAAATTTTAGGCAGAACTGAGAGTGTTAGGAAAATGTTTCTCGCATTTTGTAATTTTTACAAATTTGAATTTATGGATTTACAATCAGTATTAAAAACATACTGTCTAGGGAAATTGCTACTTGTTTGTTTGGTAACCATCCTTTCAGTGCATGTAGTGGGTAGCATGAGGACCAGCTGTCTTTTTTTTTTTTTTTTTTTTAATTGAAGAAAATTCTGTATTAATTTTTCTGGTACTGGCATTCTCATATCTTGACTTTTTATCTTACACTAGTGTCCTAAGTATAAAATCAATCTGGCCCCTTTGTTGAGGAATTTGGACCACTTGAATTTTTATCTGTGCATGTCTTTGGATTTGTGTTGCTTTGAAACTGAGTTCTTGTAGCACTACGTACTGTTTTCCATGCTGATCCATTTGGTTTCTAGGTTTGACTTCTTTTTTTAAGTAAATAACACTTCACAAATAGAACATGGTTCTATGGTTGGTTGATCTATTAAAGGTAAATTGATAAAAGTGAATCAATTAGTAAAAACAGACAATCTGAATATAATTTTGAGCAAAGATGTAAGCCTATGTGGCCTTTTACTCTTCTTTTACGTGATATTTGTAGCATTGCCACTAATTGTACTGGCATTGGCAGCGTTTCTATATACTGCATAAGGATTCCAGGTGACAAAAAATAATGCTTTTTTGTGTGTGTGTCTTCTACAGGAGTCTGTTCTGTAGCCACTTGGGTTTTTAATGGGGTAGAACAATTCTCTGTGAATTTGGCTGCGAGGTTTTGTGATTGTGGGTTTTTTCCTTTCAGTATTTCAAGCTGATCCTGTAGCTGTTTGGATGTAGTACACCATCATACCATACATTAAACAGGAGCTTTTCTTTGTTTCCGAGAGGGAGATGTGGCAAAATGATTTAAGGACAGACTTAGCAGGAGGTCTTTCCATTTTAGTTTTTAAATCTATCGTTGGCTCTGGGGTGGAATTGTGGTCAAGGTGTTTCCATAGTAAAGTGCTGCATTAAACACCTGTAGAAGAACCACCATTGCAACTTAGCTTGGCATCGGGCATTCTTGGTAGTTGTAAACACGAAAGACCATGTTATGTTCAGACCACAGTCTGCAATTAATGGTGATTTTAACCATTTCTTTTCAGTGATTATGTAAGAACTACTTGTTTGTTGCAAAATGTGGTGTTTAATTCTTTGCCTGTGCCCTTGTAGGGAAAGGGGCTGATCTGAGCAAGCCACCGTGTCGAAAAGCAAAGGACATACGGAAAGAAAGGAAACTGCAGAAACTCCTTCAGAACCAGATGCGTGCGTTTGAAGGCTCTCAACTTCAAGCAGGAGATCAGGTTTTCCTCTTGCAAAACTCTAAGTCTAAAACAAACCAACCTAAAACCATTGAAGACTTCGTTTTTGTCTCTTTGCCTGATGATGCACGACACAAATTAGAGGTAATGTCTCGTTCACTGTTCTTGGAGGCAAACTGAAGAAAAGTCTAGTTAAAGAATTTTTTAAATGCTTATGTGTTTAGTATCTGTGACTTTAGGGAATGGTTATAGTTTAAATCTTGAAATATATGTGGTATTCCATGATACATATATATATGGTGCAGCTGAGCTCTGTGTAACCACAAGAGGGTACTCTTGCGCTTGCAGTCAGTCGTAGCAGAGACCAGTAGTTACCAAAATAACTTGCAAATTGATTTCATACAGTGACTTCAAAATGAAAGACTTTGAATTAACTGAGTGTTGAATGATGAGAGAGATTCAATATTTAGTTCTGCAGTATATAAATACTTAAACTATCTATGGTAATGAATCTTGACAAGAAAGCAGTAACTGTTCATAAAATTAAACAGATAAGAAGATAGCTGGTCTTTATAAACGTCATTGATATGTGTTGATGTCTTTGGAAGCTGTAAAAGTGATGGTAGAAAATTTTGCTTAATATACTGGTTGCCATTAAATCTATTAGTAATACAGAGACAGTCATCTGGAAGACTTTTGGACTTTAACATTTGTTAATCATAAACCCTTTTTTTTCCTCTTTTTATTTTTTTCTGGAAGCTGGAAAACTACTTGAATATAATTATTTGCCTGTAGTTATTGATTATCAATGATGGTATTGGAAATTAAATTTTTAATATTCTTTTGGTAATTATTCACCGAGGTAGTGATGATGACTTAAAAGATTCATCCTGAATAACTGACAAGAAGCCATGAAATTGATCCATCTCACTAACTCCTTCAGATTTTCTGATGAGTTGCATAACACAAGTATGATGGCTTTGTCTGAACATCTTCATTTAGAAGATGCAGAGAGAGTTAAAAGGAGGATGGTTCCGGCAGTGTTTTCCCAGATTGTCTTTGTGCTCCTTACTATGGCTGTCAAGTGTGGGTTGTGGGTTGGTTTTTTTTTTTTTTAACAGATCAGAACCACTGCTATTTGTGAAAATAGAACCATACTGAAAATTATGTGGTTTTTGGAATGAACTTATCCTTAAATATGCTTGAAAAGAAATGCACTGTTGCTCATGTGATATCATTCTTTTGGTTAGGAAGCAATCATTTTTACTAAGAACACTTTTTAATTTATAATTTTTTTTTTAAATTATTTTATTTTTGTGTGTGTAAGGATGTTGGTGGGGAAGATGGATAACTTGCTATTATAATTAACTTGTAATTGAATATGGGAACATTGTTTCCTCTTCCTCTTTCAATTTGAAAAATACCTAGAAATCCCCTTGGGATTATTGCAATAAAAACATAGTCTTTATCTAAAAAGCACAGATACAAGTCTTCCAAATGCATGGGTCCTTCAAGTATTTTTCAGTATAGTGTGAAACTACAAGAGAAGATTTTTAAAAGTACAGAAAATCTCTTTAAAATGTTGATCTGCATACCATTTGTTGGTATTATTTCCTGAAAACTATTTGTATAGCTCTTCTGTAGGCATTTTGGTTATCTTAATTTGTAGTTTGAAAACGTTGTATGTTATTCAGTGTAAATATAGAAGCTTTCAGTGGCCTGAATTGAGCTGAAGAATTGTCTAATATTAATTAAATTGTTAGAGCCCTTGTGCAGGAAGTCACTATTTCTCTCTGTTTTGATGTTTGTATATGTATAAATATATAGTTATTGCATGATATTGTAATAATAAATGTGTCTAACTTCTTCTGAAGGTGAGGGTGGTGAGATCATCTCCACCAAGTTCACAGTTCAAAGCCACATTTCAGGAGTCTTACCAGGTCTATAAACGTTACCAGATGGTTATTCACAAGGACCCACCTGATAAACCAACTATAAATCAGGTCAGAAGGCCAAATGAATTTTATGCAAAGCTCACCTTCCCCTCCATTTCATGTGTCTTGTTTCTAGGAGAAACAAATGTGGATTTTATATCCATTGTATATTCAGGAGCATGTAAAATACTGCATCAAATAAAATCAACATCCTGAAAGTGCAAACTCTTTTGATATCTCTTCGTGAATGCCACAAATATTTGGTCTTAATTGCAGACAGAAAAGTTGGGGAAGTTACATGGGTGTGCTATTGGGTAAGAGATGGAGAGGATGAGGCTTTTGGAGATAGATGTTGTGGGCCCTATAAATACAAATCCCATAAGAACTAAAACCAGCTGGACACTTAGCCCGATAACTAGTCTCATTGGCTTTGGTTTGAATGCTTCCATAAGGAGGAACTAGCATGATCAGGGCCAACATGTGAGTAAAAATTTATCACACATACAAATTGTTGGTTTAAGGTTCACAGAAGTTGCATAAACCTCTTCACTTTCAATTTGAGCCCTTCAAGAAGTAATCTGTGCACTCCATCTAAATTACACATCGTTACTGCTTCTTGTAATGACCAGGCGGTGTGTAATAGCTAACTGTCAGACATATTACCTCTCTAATACTATGAAGAAAAAAAATCAGGAGTTTGGAGAAAAAGTATATGTAGCAAGAATATGTAATTGCTAAACCGGGGCAATGAGTGATGTGCCATTAAAAATAATACATTTTAAAAGTCCTTGAGACTGTACAACGAAAATAAAATTTATGGTTGATTTGTTAAATAGCTTGGTCAAAAAATAGGTTGACTAAACTGGTGCTTTGGAGTGTTCTGGTGTTACACCATTTTTATTCTTTAATGAAAGCATCAACAGTCAGTTTAAGCTTAGTGTTAGTTATCAGACTGTCCCCTGTAGGAGTATTTTCTTGTTACTATGTTTAAAGTAGAGAACTGACTTCAGAGGCTTTGAAGTGGATAGGAGGAGATCTTTCACTAGCCTTACCTTCAGAAGCATATTATCTGATGATACGCACTCAAAATAGTATGCTTGTATTTTCCTTGCTCTGAAGGTGAGGTTAGTACCTGTCTCCTTTGAGGACCCCCAGTTCAAATCATCCTTCAACCAATCAGCCACTTTATTTGCCAGGTATCAGATGGCTATACACAAGGATACACCTTCTGACTGTGGCGAAAATGAGGTACAGTTCACTGCATGCACCTTTATGAAAACATTTTTTTTTAATGCGCAGTTAAATGGTGGGAAACGGTCTCTCTTAGAGTGACTCCAAGTATTAAAATATTACAGTTTCCATTTTGGGAGGGAAAGCATTGTGGTTTTTAGCAAGCTTCTGTTGCAGGCTTCAGCCCAGGGGAAACTGAGCTGAAGAGAGAGGGTTTATGCACCATCGTAACTAAAAAACTAATGTTAGTAATGAGTTAAGTAGAGCTGCTGTTTGTACATGATTTGTAAAGAGGCCTGGGACTGAGATTTCCACTGGAAATGGGATAATGGTATGGAAGTGCTTTTTTGATGGCAAAAGCGTCTTCTGCTTTAAAGCTGTTCGGTACCTTTTCCACATTTCTCCTTAATTTTTTGTGGTCTTGCTTAATTTAACAGGTGAAGGTTTTGAAAATCTTAGTTTTATTCACACTTCATTGCTAAGCATACCTCTCAACTAGAACTCACCTTTGCAGTAGAAATAGTGCAAATATTCCCGCCAGCTGACTGTCTGAGATTCAATGAGAGTACGTTTCATATGAATAAAGCCTGCTTTTAAAATGGTGTTTACAGGATGCTAATCCTTATCTAATAAGTAAAAAAAAAAAAAAAAAAAATGCTTGTGGGATTCTAAACAAGCAGCAATTCTGCATTTCTCTGGCAGGTGGCACAACATTTTCATTAGCAGAATTAATAAAATTACTTCAGATCTGTCATTTCCATCTACTGCAAATGTACGACTTCAGTATTGATCAACTGTCTAGTAAGACTTCTCTGTTCTTGAGAGCAATACTTGCAGAAGTGATACCTAGCAAGCTGTGGCTGCTTTCCAGGTAGAATAATAAAACCACATAATCATTTTTGGCTTTAGTTCAAAAGAGTGTAAGAAGAGCTTTTTTGTGAGATCTCTGTAATGCTACTGTGAAAAGCCATAAAATTTATTTCACTTTGTTTTGTAAAATAATAAGACTCATAACAATAAGTAGTAGTCTCTGCCCTTTTTATAATTACTGACATAAATTAGGTTAATTATAGTAATGTAAAAATTGGAAACATGCTGAGAAAGATTGAGCTATTTACTAGATATGTACCAGGCATTACCTGGTCTGATTAGGGACTTGATTTGTCTGCTACAATGAATGTATTTCAGCCCTAAGGCATATATAGCAGCCTATATAGCATATATTCCACCGTGCATTTGCTCTGAAAATCTTGTTGCTGCAGAGAGGGTGCTAAGAACTTCATATACTTACTTATTCTTTGTTTAAAATTATGGATTTTTTTTTTTTTAATACAGTCATTACATCATGAAGCATCGAGAGCAAAATCACGATGGCTGCTTGCAGTTCAGTTCTGACTAACAGTTACCTCTCAGTTCATCTAATCTCTGTTTGGGTTAGAGTGCATGGTTTGGTGTAGACTTGGGTTTGATGGCCTTAATCACCCATGGAACTTTGGTTTTTAACTGAGGGAGTCTAGGGAAGGAAAGATGCGTTAAGGACAGTTCAGGTTTCCACCACCTTAAGGTGTAAAGTCTATCTTGGGAATTCCTGTTGAATAGGAAGGAAACAGATTTTTGTTCATACTGCTAATAGTTTAATGGATTTTTATCCTCCTCTTTTTCCTTGTTACTTGCCATAGGTGTTTCCCTGCTCTGCCTTTATCTTCTCTCTCTCTGGCATCACGTTTGTGCAGGCTTAGTATAATATTCCAGGGGAGACATAAGACCTTCTCTGAAGCTTCTAGTAAACATAAAAACTCAGTCTGATGCTGATGGGTTTTTATTTAGGTCCTTCTTTAGCACTAGTAAATTATCTTGTGTGTTCACGTGACTATCTGGCTAAGATGATCTTTCTATTCAGTTATTAGGCAGTAAAGCTCAGTCACTTCAATCAAAAGCATTTTGTATTTGATCCCTGCAGGACGTAAACTGAAGAATACGTTACACAAGATGTATTTTGGTGCACATTAGAAGCCTTTTTTCTTTTTTTTTTTTATACCGAATCTGTGTGGGAGGAGAATTATCCGAGTCACTTTTAAGAACAGAAGATACGAAGTAGGGTAAAACTAATCCAAGTTATTGAGAGGAAGGTTGTAAAATGCTATTTGAAAGACCTCAAACAACTTCTTCCTCTTTTTCGGACTTTTTAATATATCATACAGACATTATGGAGCCAAGCAGCTCTTTAAGTAAAGGTGGAATGAAATTCTGTTCTATACACAGGGCTTTTTATCAGGGTGGTAACAAGTCTGCTTTGGGCTTTAAACTGGCAAACATCCAGGAAATTTTTGCATCTAAAAATTAACTTTAGCTTTTAATCTGTGAAAGCTAATACATCTGTGTGTGGTGGATGAACCATCTTTTGAGGGAGACTCCTGCGTACTTTTGTGTTTGGAAAGTTTCTAGTTTACGAAAAGTATTTAATTTTATATTTGGCTGAACACTTCATATTCAGAAACCTGCCTATATTTAAATTCAAAATCCAACAAAAATTGTTATGGGACATATTAACAACTTCTTTTTGGAATATATTCTTAGATTGTTGGCATTACAATATACTGTCTGCCTATGTTAGCTGCTAGTCTAGTTTAATATTAACCTTATTACATTAAAAGCCAATTTTAGAAATAGATTGAGAATTTTGGTGATTATTTGAAAATAACACTAATGTGGAAAGTTATAAACCAGTTCACAGTATTAACAAAAGGTATGTGAACTATGAAGCTGATTATTGCTCAATGAGTGTGAAAGAAGGCCCTCTTTTTGCACCTGTGTAATGTATATACATCTTTTCATCAAGATTTTATGTGAGAAGGGGGAATAGATGATTTCCAGGCCAGGGAATCCATGGAATACTTGACACCAAAGATTACTTTGAACTTCTGGGCACTCTCTGGTTAGTGCCACTTTGAGACCCGTGATAACTGATGTTTCAGTGCCCTTCAAGACGGTGGGTCTTTTTGAATTTTGCCTTTTCCTCCTTACTTTCTTCTCCCCTTCTTCTGCATCTCTGATGGAGACTGCAGTAGCACTAATAATAGTGTGTGTTCATTAAAAAGAATGTAGTTTGAGATTTTGCTGGGGAGAGTCCTGCGATGCATTTTGGTGGTGCAGTATTGATTCCTGATTGAGGCAGTGACTTCTGTTTGTTCTAATAAAAAGCAAGGTAGAAATTTCATAGTGGAACAAACTTTTTCCAAGTCCCAGAGTTGGTGTTAGCCCTGCCGTGATGGAACTTGCCTTTTCTATGGAAGCATCATCATAATCTTCAGTGCCGCTCTCATTGGCGAGTCGAGGATTTTGTAAGATAGAAGTATATATGTTATCTGCCAAATAAGTTAATATTCTAGGAACAGTTTTGAGTTTGCTTGCTGCTCTAACTAAAAGCAGTTTAGCTTGCACATCAAAATTTTTCAGATCTGTTTTTATCTTGACATAAAAGCTACAACTATTTTCTGCGTAGGCTCTTGAACTATTGATTATCCACTTTTCTCTTAGTTTGTCTGGTATAAATTGAACTTCCCTTGGAAATCTTCTCAACTCTCCCAAAAACCTTTGGTCAGTTGCTACAGGATTTCAGCTTCAAAACTGACCTGATTGTCTCTGTGTCTAACTGATGTTACGCAAAGTTGTTGGCACCTAAGAATATTTATGTCAGCATGTTTTTGTTGAATGGAATTGGTGTCTTGAGGAAAAACATAGCAAATGATTTTCTAATTAAAGGTTGCTTCATAATACTTGCTCTTAAATAGTGCTGTGGAATAACTGATATTTCAGTTTTTCTCTGTGGGAACACAAAACCTTACTAAGCTGCTATGTAAATGCATAGTCATCCACTGTTTTAGCAATATGTATACTCCTATCTTAAAATGAGTTGTTGGAAAAAATCAGAAGAATTAGGGGGAACCTCAACAGATTATTAAGTGGTAAAGTATAAACAGCTTCTGAATGAGGTAAGATACAGTCATGGAAAATAGGGGTATCACTGCTTATTGGAGAAATTTATCCAAGGCTACTCTTGAATTAGCCAAGTCCCTGAACTGCTCACTTTTGGAAATTGTGAAAATGTGCAAAGGAAGAATCTGTTTTAGTGTTTGTCATATTCTATGCATTTCTTCTGGCCCTTAATGGAGGTACTATATGTGGACCTTTATCTCAGGTCCAAGACCGTAGTTGTTGTGTACTGTTCCCAATATAACAGAGCTATTATTCACTACCTTTTTTTGTTGTTGTTGGTTTTTTTTCCCTAAAGTAGTGGAAGACTATGATCATGTTTAGTATGAGGATCTGTGTCTATAACATACAAAAAGCTACTAATGTAATCAATTGCAAGGATTTATTTAACATGTCTACAAGTTACTTGTTTGGTTTTTTTTCTGCTTCGGTGGTGGTTATATTTATTTTGTGAAACGAATCAGTCAATAATGAAAAAAATTGCAATCATGAAAGCTTAGAAAAACTGAAAAAGGGAGACTTCTATAATGAACGCAGAGGAGATAGGCTGAGCGTCCTTTCATTGAACAGGCATTGTTTCCCTGTATTATCAGTGAAAGATCAGTTGGAGCACAAATTATAGAGCTGATCAGCAGATCAAGAGTACCATAATTATGCAAGCAAATTGTATGAATGGAGGTTTGTCCACCTCTTTTCTTCATTTGTCATAAATATAATAAATCATACTATAGCTTTGTCGTAATAATTCATGCACAGAGAAATGAGTAAGTATGGTTTTCAAACCTGTATATTTTTTTTTTTTTAATTGAGTAACTTTTAATAGCATTTGGTTGTATTTCTGGGAGAAAATGTGTAGATTAATGTATAGAAGGATGATCTGAGAATAAGACAGAAGAGTGAACTTTTTATGTGTCTTGTATAATCCCAAGAGGCAGAAATACTTTGATAATTCAATCAAGTGCTGGTGCTAGACAGTGCTCGTGGAGGTAGCTTTCTCTACAGATGTACTGCTGTCTGTTATTCTGGTTTTACCTCCAGAAACAGACAAGACTATGAGAGCGACTAGGTAGTGTTTTATGCTTTAGCTTTGTAGAATTACAGTACAAAAATCTGAAAACAAAGTAGAAACATGATAGAAACAAGATAGAAACAGTAACTAGGTCTGAGGGCATAGGCTGGCACTTCAGATGAGAATGCTGGATTTAAGGAAGCTTAGTAATAGATCTGGCTTGTCTTCTGCTTCGCTAAGAGCAATCCATATCTGCAAACGTTTTAACTCTTGCTCAACAGCAAAAATACCTGTGTTTCTGTGTAAGAAATACAGGGAGGGCCTTGCAGAATACAAATCACCTGGAAGATGCTATGATCCAACTCTACCCCAGCTTCAGGATGATTAACAAAGTATGTGGAAATATATGTGTAAATGTTTCAGAACATTTTGCCACCTGCATGTCTCTTGTGTTTTATATGAACTGTCAGAATTTATTTCTTGGTATTTAAATGATGGATACAGATGTGGAACTGTGTAGCTCTGGAGGCAAAGATTTTAAATGAAGTTAATACAGTGAAAACATTTCTTCTTGGCCTTTCATCCCAAGAAGGAAATTTTTTGATCCCAGTGATGTAATCAGTGGCTAATTTGGATAGAATAGGGGTTATCTCTAGCAGTTCTTCTTAATGAAGTATCATCTCCCCAGAGGCATTGCATTTCTGACCCAATGTTGTCTTTTTTAGAATGCTGCTTGAAGTGAATTATAGAAGCTGTCAGCATGTTTTATAGACACACACACATATATATATCTCTCTAAAAGCTCTCAGCTAGTTTAGTTCTTTAGCCGTATTCAGTTCTCGTGTTAAAAAAAAATTAGTGCCTATCGTTCCAAACTGAGTTTTACATATAACACATGTCGTGTAAAAACTTGAAATTAAGAATTTTTTTCTTCCTTCCTCTTCTCTAGGGAAGTTTATGATTGATCTGGGTGGTTTAAAACACTGATACAATACACCTAGTCCATTAATGTGATTTTTAGGCTTTAAGTCTTTTTACAGTAGTCTGTCTTTAAGAAACACGGCTGAAGTGTTACTGAAACAAGCTATGTGGCAGCTACACAAGTTAGAAAACATCTCCATAAAAGATCATAAAAGTTCTACAGTAGTTTCCAGAAGGAGCAAGAGCGAACAGTTTATTGCTGTTTAGACCTTCTGAAGCAAACATTTTATTTAACTTTTCATGAGTGTTTTATAATGACAAACTTGTAGAAAAATAGTATGTGTCTCCATTCCCTCTGCAAAGCTAGCTGGACACTCTCTTTGCTTTGTGCTTAACTAAATATTTGTCTTGGAAGAAAAGAATTTCACAACACACAAAAGATACGCTGTTTGAAAAGGTGCAAAAAATTACTGAAATAGGTATAGTGCTTTTTTTCTTTCCCCCCCCCTTTTTTTTTTTTAATTGCCTCCCAGAAATCCACTTGAACTAATACAGAAAACTGAGTGAGTGGTCTGGGAAATGCTAAGGAGCACGTTCCGATCAATTCGAAAGCTGGTATCAGCGGCCGGTTGCAAACTTTCAGGTCTCTAACCTAGTTTCCTCTTTCTTTTTTTATTTTCTAGGGACGGAACGCTTAAAAAATCAATAGCCTTTGTGGTTATTTTTAACCTTTTGTAGCTTGCCTTGGCAGCCATACGTTTTTATAATGCTCTTGAATTAGTTCTTTTATCATTTCGGTTGATGGCAGTGCTAATCTGATGATTGGCTCTTCGTGGTCGGCTGCTGCTGCGGCAGAACGTCTCACTGCAATGAGCTTGCGTTTCAGATCTCTGATAATGCTGACTTAAAGACTTAGAATGAGTACTTCTGTATCAGCCTGATTCCTTCTGCTTACTTGTGTGGCCCTCGTGACTGTAGTGCTGTGGATTCATGGATTTTATTCTTGAAATGCCTATAAGAGCCAAAGAATTTAGGCATCCAGAGAATTAAGGAACTTGTCCCCAGTCATATCATTTCAGTTCAGATTCTTTTTGCATCACAGTTTACATTGTTCTTCCTGATTTTGACACTGAGTTTTCTATGTAAATCCATATAAAATTAAAAAACCTTTACTGTAAGACTGACAAATCTCCATTATTTTGAGAGTAAGTTTCTTCTGAGCAGACAAAGCCACAGTGACTTTTGTCACTCCGTAAGGGAATTGAAATTGTAATTCTGAAATGTACGTTCTCTCCCATCAGCAATTATTTCTGTTTCGTTAGTCCAATTCCTGTACTGAAAACTACATTTGAGACGTGCATTTAAACTTTAAATCCCCTCTTTCCTTATGTACTATGTCTTGAAGGCTCTTTGTTCACCTTCGGGTCTGTGGAGATCTCTGAAACTGTATTTTGTTAGCATTCCTATATTTTTGTAAGTCACTGTTGAAAATGCTAAGTAGAGCCAGCCGCGGAATAAGCCTTTGATTCCTATGCTAACGTAGCTCTAGTATATTGTCCGCTTCAAGGATAGCAGGATAGCTTGGCACCATCTTTCCTTGTAAACATGCTACGTTTTGTCCCATTTTCTCGATTTTTACAGAAAGTTACAGAATTTTGTTCATTTTCCAGCTTAATTTCAATCTGTTTTCCTAGATAGTTTCTTTTTGGGGGGGGGGGGGGGGGTGTGGTGGTGTGTGTCATTTAACAGCTGCTTCTAGCCTTGCTGAAAGTTTGACTGACTTTTTTGCTGTTTATTTTTTACTTTTTTCACTCCACAACTTTATGGTTAATATTGATTCTAGTCTGTTTTGGCTAGAGAAGATTATTTCAATTAAAATATGGCAGCCCAATGCACAAAATAAATCCTAACACACTTCCTAGGACAAAGTGTGCTTTGACTATGGACCAAGTTCTTCAAAAAGTAAATGGCCTCAGAAACAGTTTTTGTTTATCAACAAGGAAGACTTAACGTTTGAGAGTAAAAACCTGTTTATTCCGAACCTGTAAGAAGTGCCAGTGTCTTGAAAGTAATAGAGCTCAAAAGGGGGACATTGCTCCTTTCTTTGGTGGTGGCAGGATGTCTCCTCCACACTCATGCAGGGTTTGCATGTAGCCAAGAGGAGCTGGATAAAACAGGAAAAAAGTTCGACCTGGAAAGGAGCTTCTAGAGAAGAAAAACCCAATTCTAGCTCTTCATTTCCCTGCGTATCTAAAATACCTAAAGATTGCCCTACTTGAGGAGGAGAAACTCTTTATAAAATGAATATATAGGGAAGATTCCAGGGGCCGAAAGAATGCCATCTTTTTGTGGCTCATTTCTGTTAGTGGGTATGTTAAGATTCGTTTGGCCGCTTTTATTTCCCAAGATGGGGAAGTGTTCATTGTGTTTGTCATGGAAATGGGAGGGAAGAGAGGATAAACTTGCTTGATACATGTGAAGGTGTTACACTGGAACTATAGGTTGTATGACTTGTCTTCTGTATGGAAACTCATAACATTATGTTTTATTTTATTATGAGCTTGGCACGTTTATGAAAAACAAAACCAAAAAATAACCAACACTTTGGTTTATTTTAATCCCATTCAGAGATTAGATTTAAAAAAAAAAAAAGGCCCAAATCCCATATCTGTTCCTCACATCTCCTTTACTCAAAGGAAGAGGGCAAATACTCAGTTTTCCTTGATGGTGAATTGCAAATATGAGCAAATTCTAATACTGTCAAAAGGAAAATTATATATGAATGCCTTTCTGTGATGTCTTTGCACTGAAGATCTCACATAATTTTACAGTTACTGGTGATGACAGCTCAAAGCTGTTTTTTCCTGAGAAGGCTATGACATCATTGTGTGACATCAGTAACGCTTGCTTTCAGAAAGTTACTGAACTACCGGGTGAAACCATTCTGGTTTAGCATCCAAAGCATTGGAATATCTTCCCCCACCTGTAAAAGGAAGCAGGTGTTAACAGTCTAGTTTTATTACAGGTTTTTAAAGCTGTGCATGTGCTTTTACTAGTGCAAGTAGCTCTGAGTTGAACCAAACCTTCCTTTTATTTTTCTGCCTTCTTCCCCCCTTTGATTTAATTCTCAGTGATGTGTTCCTCTCTTAGTATTATTTATTGTGTTTGAAGTTATTTCCTGTTGTTCTGTTGGTTCTTTCTGGCAATTGTAATTAGTTTGCCCCAAAGTAAAAATGTTGTGGATTTCATATGTATTACATAGTTTTTGAAAGACTAAAGTTTATGTAATTCAGTTTGAAATTAAAATTAGAAAAGCATGACTTTGTGAAAGGAATTTTAATTGTGCTTGTGTGACAGATTGAGTTATTTTACATGCAACACCAGCTTTTGACTGTACTTCTTTCATGGTTTATTGAATCATTTTTAAATTGTGTTCATAATAGTCTTGCAGTATTAAATGAGTTTGTTAATTTAGAAACTGAATCTTACGTTTACTTCAGTTCAAATAAATATATAGACTAGGTATATTCCTAGGTTATGATGAAAGTGGTGTGGATTTTAGGGATGGGGGGGAGAGTAAGGGTTGAGAAGATAATAGCAGAGGTCAGTGGATCTAAAATATTTATTAAATTCTCCAGCTCTATGTGTCAATTAAATTCATCCTTAAAAAAACCCCAACAAACCCACAACAAAAAATTGTTGGGTTTTTGGGTAATTGTTTCTTAATTGACTTCTAGAGAAGATTCACAGTCTTCTGAAGTTTTCTAGGACTTGATTAAGAAAATTGTCTAACCTGAGAACTTTAGCAAGTCTCAACAGGTGAAATAATATGTAACAAGACTTGCAATGTTTTTTTCCCCATAAGATTGTGATACAAATTCAACTGCAGTTAAGAATTTTTTATCTAGCCAGCAGTATAGATAGTTGTAACAGTATATACTCCCTAGCAAGCAGCCGTTATGCTCAGGTACACTTAAAAAGTCCCCCCTGACTCCCAAAGGCAAGGGGTTGTACAGCAGTGCCTGGAGAATGGATAAAGCTATTCGAAAAGTGTTGTTGGCTCAGTTTTCTCACCCATAGGGTTTAACGTGCACTATAAAGCTAAAGTTACAGATTAAGAACTATTGGGGGTCTTCTGACATGAAAATTAATAACACATGGTTTATTTTTTTCTGAAGCCTGCACATTCTAAAATAACTGGCTGTAAGGACTGATGCACTCGCCGTGTAGGAATTTGTAACTCTCAGTAGTTCTTTTATGGGAACATAACTCAATAATTCAAATTTTGAATTACTTTTTTTTTCTCTTCAAGTATTATCTGGGGTTTTTTTTCCTCTTGTTCTCTCTTTCTATCCACCAAATCAATACAAATTCTAGAATTTAATTAAGATATGTCAGTCATTCATTTTTCCAAACTCTGAGTAATTTAGAGTGGTAGTGACTAGATCTGAAATGGTTAATTATAGGAAATGCACAATCCCCTGTCTTCACCAGCACCTTACAGAAATTCAGTGTTCTTCCATAGAGTCTGTGTCCAAAGGTTTACCATTCATCCATAGATCAGCTACTGCTATGTGTTTGATGCGGAAAAGTCTGAAATATGACTTCTGCAACATCTTGATTCTTTTAGCATCAACAGATGCACTTTCTTAGAGACACAGTCTTACAGAAGGTTAAGGTTGTGTTCACTCCGAGCTACAATGAGAATGGTCCAGTTAATGTTTGCAGATTGATACATATCTATCTACCAGAGGCTGTGTTTTTATTTCTAAAATCTGCTTTATGGCACCTTCTGAAGAAAAGAGAAAGTTTTAATTACTTAGGCTCTATATGGAACTCCGTCCAAAGTCAGCAATTTACAATATTGGCACTTTTTATTGTTGTCTGCCTTCCTCTCCTCCCCCTCCCAGAGAAAAATGGGATAACTGACAAGTAATCAACCTGTTTTTTGTATTCCCCTTTAAATAGAATAGTCTTCTTTAATTAATGTCAGAAATTCATAGAATTCTTGACAACAAAATCTTGACAACAGTCAGGTTTTTGTAGGTGTCCATATGTATTCTTTTTATCAAACTTTTAATTAAAAGTTCCTATTTACTATTACTTTGCAGTTTGGGAACTGCTGACTTATTAAATCATCCGGCCATTACAAGAGGGGGGAATTAAACCATGTAACACGTACTAGGTTTTTAACAAAGGAATGTTTTAGAGTTAAATACATACCAGAACTTTGTAACATGTTTAATGTGGAATCCACCAACAAGGAAGTATTTGTATCAAATAAGTAAATGATGGTAAATAAATAACTATTACATTTTATTACTCTTAGAATCTTGAACAAGCTCCAGATCATTAAAACCTTGCCTTTTTGGTTGATTATCTGCAGCACATCATTTTGTAATGAGTAAAGAATCTAGATTAGAAAATGCTTGCACTTTCAGGAAGTTGATTTTCTTTTTTTTTTTCTTTTCTTGTTCCTCTTCTTTAGACTTAAAACAGGCTTGCTTATGATTTTGAATGTAAATAAACTTTATTTATAGTAAGAGCCATGAGGGCCCAAACCCTGTTGCTTTAGTGATGGGGCAAGTACCAATGGAACGGTGGGAAAAGACTCTCTATTGCAGGCACTCACAGAGAAGGGTAATGTGTAGTTTAAAATAAAGGACACCAGAAACAGACCTGTATTACAAGGTGATAATTCTCTCACATCACATTTTAAAAAATCTTCTTCTATTTTATAGAAAGGAAGTACTTTGGATAGTTAATTATTGTATCTATTTGTACTTCTAAACAGAATAGAATGTGGGAGTTTGTTTATGGAAATTTTATTTTAACTCTTAAAATCCGATGGTGCTTTTCAAATATATGGTTTTGAAAGAGTGTATCTGACTGTTAATGTATCCTGAAGTACTGCTAATATTTTTCTTCTTTTTCTGCTTTGCATATTTGGACTGTTTTCTTGGGCACATATTTCTGATGAATCTGCCTCGATGCAGTTCACGCGATTCCTCTGTGATTCTCCTCTGGAGGTATGTATTCGTTCTAGATGCAAGTTTTGAAATGGATGTATTCTTTCCTCTCCACTCTCTGTGGACAGCAAACCATTATGGTATAGGTGGTATAGATGGGTGTCACAGTATTTGTGTCATTACTGACTGGTAAGGAAGATAGCACTGTGTTTTCAAAGGAGTCTGAGGACTCCTTTGCTGGATAATAAGCTGGATAATAAGATACCACTGGATTTCATATCACTGCATTAAGAGACAGTAGCAGAAAGTGCTGTGTCTTTTCTGTTATTGATTTATTTCTGTGAAAGAAAAGAGTGTATTACTGAATAACTTGCTAAACTTGTATTTGACTACAATCTGAGTTAACAGTTTAGGAGAGATGCTGTTGCTTCATTTCAGCTAAGCAAACTGCTACGAATTTCTTGCACTGTCTTTCTTGTTAGTCTTAAAGAGTTAAGTACCGCGTGACTGTAATGAAATTGTCAGGTTATAGTAATTACGCTAGTAATTTGATATGTCGCAGTTTGAATGAATCCATGTGTGTAGAGTTTGTTGCTTTTCTCTGCTGAGTCCGCTGGCCTTTACATTCCTGAAAGCTGAAGAGTAATAGAGCTCATTAGACTTTATAGGAAAAGGGCTTTTATCACCTCGTCAACTCATGCAGCAGACTGCCATTATATTCTTAATTTTGTATGGCTATGTAGATGTTGATGCACACTTCCCTGCCAGGTTTATACCAGTATTGTTTCTTACAGACACTTTTTATTGACATTTCGAAGCTTGAATTAAATTTTGTGTGGCACCACTACAGATGTCTTCAATTAGATGAAGTTAAATAAAAGGGGTTGTATATCAGAGGCCAAGGGATTCTTGAAATTCTTTATTCTGAAACAGTTGCCACAAGCAAATCTAGTAGTGTGTAGTCTGTTTACTCTTTTGAACAAAAATAATTTAAAGTAAAGTTTAAACCTTACATGATTTCAATTTGTAATTTTTTGAATTTTTAATAGTGTTATTAGCTGCAAATAGTATGAACACTCAAACTCTTCCTGTCTTTTTTTATTTCCTCATTTTATTATTATGCTTAGTTTTCTGTTTTGGCTGTGGGCTCTGGCACAAAAAATGAATAGTTTAAAAAAAAAATGATACAGTATGTAGTAGCAGAAAACTAGGCAATTTTTTAGCAGTAAACAGGATAATGTAGAGAAACTGTTTGTCTTATTTTATTTTATTTTATTTTTATTCATCCTTTCATCTTAGAAGCTACATTTAAACATTTGCCATTTTACCACTTCAGATATGCAAATACTGCCTTGTTTGGAGAGGTACGGTTATAATGGTTCGGTATAAGAGAATGGCGTGCAGGAGTCTTAGCCAAAAACCAGTGTGGCCTGGTACCCTGTTGTTGCCAAGGTGAGAGTGTTTATGGAAGAAGGGCACAGCGAAAATCCAGACCGCTCAGGGTGATTCCTAGTTTTTGGTGCTCAGTGAGTTAGGGGGGTGTTCTGGGCCGGTAGTTGTATCGGTGTCACTAGTAGTCATCTCTGCGTTTGTCCTTCCCAAGTTGTTCCATGTCGTCTTGATACAACTGTTGGAACGAGCCTCAGCACTCGGATGCGCCATGGCATTACGCAGTCGAATGATGATCTTGTTTTGTTTTGTTTTCAAATCCTTCTTTAACTGCTCTTTAGTCTTTTTCCATCTTGACTGATGCTAAGCATTAAATTGATGGTTGCGTAAAATTGCTCTCAAAAGCATCTTTTTCAGAGAATGCTCATTTATACCCATTGTTTTGGATGTGCATATAGCAATATTTTTTCTCCCATGCATTTATGTTCCATGTGTTTATGAGTATTTGATATTTCCTTTGCCTTTTTAATCACTCAGTATTATGGGATCTTTCTGTAGTTGTTTACACTCAGCTCTTGTTTAACCATCCTGAATACTTTTAAATCATCAGCTCAGTTTGGTGCAACATTATTCAGTCTTCAGTGATTCACCTGCCAGTATGAAGAACAGAATAGATCCAGCACCATGGAAAGTGAGCTGCTTTCCATTATGTAAATGATTATTTATTCTCACTTTGTTTCTATTATCCATATTGAGATGCTTTCGGATTCTAAAGAACTGAAAGATGTTTGTGAATCTAGCTCTTTGAAAAGCACATCAGCTTCTGCTCTGCAGTATTTTGATTATTGATATGTGTTAATTTTTAGGAGATCTAATAACAAATGATACTGTTACCGGTCTGTAATTCCCAGGATCACCTTCTGTAGAATGTCCCATTTTACTCACATTCAATGCACTGCTCAGGACTAAATCACAGCTCGTTTCATTTAGAGATATTGGCAAATTGCTTTTTTTTCTTATAGTGGTGTAGACATCACGATGATGTCTACACGGTGATACTCAAAGTGTTTTTCTACTGAGGTCCCTTGTACCTTCACAGCTTCACTAATCTTTTTAGCGTTTTAAGCTTACTATCGTTGTCCTGATTAAATAGTTGGCAGTATAGCTCAAATACTATACTTTTCCAATAAGGTACAGAAATTAGCTCTGTAGACAGTGTCTTACATTTTGGTGCAGCAAGTTGATTTACTTTGTTTTGATGCGGAATCACAGAATTGTTCAGGTTGGAAGGAACCTCTTGAGATCACCTAGTCCAACCCCCCTGCTTGAGCAGGGTCGGCTAGAGCAGGTTGTCCAGGACCATGGGTTTTGAATATCTCCAAGGATGGAGACTCCACGGGCTCTCTAGCCAGCCTGTGCCATTGTTTGACCACCTCCTCAGTTAAAACCTGTTTCCTTCTGTTCAAATTGAATTACATGTGTTTTAGTTGGCACATGTTGCCTCTTGTCCTGTCAGCGGTAACTACTGAGAAGAATCTGGCTCCCTTATCTTCATTCCCTCCCATCAGGTATTTCTACATATTGATAAAACCTCCCCATGTCATCTGTTCTTGAGGCTGAAGAGTCCCAGCTTTCTCAAGCTCCTCTTACACAGCAGATGCTGGAGCCCCTTTATCATCTTTATGGTCCTTACGGGCTTGCCTCAGTAAGTCCATACTTTTCTTGTACTGGGAGCCCAGCACTGGACCCAGCACTGCTGGTGCAGCCTCACCAGTGCTGAGCAGAGAGGAAAGCTCACCCGCCTCGACCTGCTGGCAGCACTCTGCCTGGTGCAGCCCAGGATGCTGTTGGCCTTTCTTTCTGCGAGGGTGCCTTGCTGACTTTTTTAAATGAAAACATGCAGTGCTACCTCTCTGCTGACACAGCCTATGTTTGCAGGCTGCTTTCACAGCATCTCCACTAATCCCTAATGAAAGGAGGACGTAGTACTGAAAAGGAAATATGTTGCTAACCAAGAGATAGAAATCTACCATCTGGTAGGTTGTATGTGTGTGTGCCTTTGGGAAAGGAACTGCTGGAATTAATCACTTCACTTATTCGGCAAATAATTTCCACTGGAGTGTAGAAGTCAAGGGTTTCCTGGCTTTTTTTTTTTTTCTTTGTGTAAGGGATAGCATGGATTTCATATCTTCCTCCTCCCTCTATCCACAGCAGAGGGTAAAATGGAGAAGTTCAAAATAGGAAATTTCATGAAACCTTCCAGAGAAAAATAATCATGCAGTTAGTATGGTCAGGACCCATTTTAGGTAAGTGAGTACGCAGTGCCTTCTGCAGTTGCGCACTGGTCTGGCAAGTGGGTTAACAAGTGCAATTTCCGTAATAATTATAATATAGTAGTAAAACATCTCTTAAAAGTAAAGAGAAAGACCAATGTGCTTTGAAGAAAATTGAGCGCTCTTACCATCATTGAAGTTCCATTATAAGCAGTTATTACACTGAGGTGTACTAATTGGGGCAATATGTAATACTGGTTGCTATTAAATATTTAAATTTTAATAATGTGTTATAAAATATGAGCGATGAAATGTGTTCACGGAATCATTAGCTAGCAGAATATGAAGACAGGTAGAATTAACATATGTTGGAATATATTGTATTTTTCTCTGCATTATAGTCTAAACAATGGAGAGAAAATTATTTGTTTTAATTTTTCTCCTCGATTTTGTTCTTATTTTTTGATTGTTTCAATATCATCAGATTATAATAATTCCTTGTATTGAAGTTTGTGTATAAATTGTTAATTTTAAATAAACTGGTCCCTCTGGATTGATTCCAGGGCTAAGGTATAATTTCGGGTAGATAAGGTAAGCCCTTTCTGGTGGGACTTGCTCACCTGATGTCACTGGTATATTTTACATCACCTTTGACAAACACGGTCCCAGGTGGACATGTCAGTAGTGTAAAATGGTATAACCTGCTTCAGGAAATTGTTTCATATTCTAGACCTGTTTCATGTCAAATTGCCTGGATGGTGCATGAGAAATCAAGGAGCCAAGTATTCATTGAGAAATTGGAGAAAAAATAACACTTATAAGCATTACAAAGGATTACATTGTATGAAAACTTTTGAAGGAGGAGGGAAATGTTACTCTTTTTTAAAAATGTTATTTGCTTAATGTAATGGAGATCCCTGAACATTTTGCCTGGAATCAGTGCTGTGCTTATTATGTTTGTTACAGAACATAGCCTCTTTTATGTTCATGACATTTCATTGTAATTGCATTAGTGAAATAACAGTAGTTTATACTTTACTAGAAGTTCTTAACTGATGCTAATACTTCAGTTTGCAGAGGTCCGGTGACCGAACCCACGCGATGCTGTTCAGAGGTTTGGGGTCACACACAGACGCAGCATTCATTTAACTTCAGAAGACTTTGCTTTCAGTGAAAATCTTTTCCATGTTGGCTTAGACTATCTTTTTTTTAACATTCATTAAATCCTATATGATGAGTTTTTGACAAAGAAAGAAAATGTGGTTTAACTGAAACTTATTTAAGCAAGTCTGTGTTATATTACCAATCACATTTCCCCTTGGCTTGCAGGAGATGTTTCATTTTTTCTGTCACTGGCTGCACCCTGGTAGCTGAGAAGAGAACTTAACGTGTGCTGAGAAATCCTTAGAGAAAATCTCTTACTTGACTGTGTCCCAGCTTAAAAGTTTTACTGCTGACCATGTGATTTCATTTGGCTGTACTGAAAAGTTGAGGATATTGTATGAAACCTTAACTGTTGAATAAGTAGGCTTTACGTGAATGAGCAGAAACCCAGTTTAATATGCTAGTATCCAAGTCTAATATCCTCATGTACTGCAGAGTGAGCTCTCAAATGTTTGATCGTTTCACTTTTACAGTATCTGTAGCTCTATATCTAGTTTTATGCTATATAACTATATAAAAATGCAAAAATTTTATTATATGGCCTTTATTTTGGGACTTATTGTTTGGGTAAGTCAGTTGAAATGATTTTTGTTCACGTGATTGATTTCTTTTGACACATGTGGTACCAATTAGAATAACTTCGACTGCCCATCATCTCTTCAGTCTGTGCTACTGTATCAAAATACTTGATTAAACCCACCTTCTGTTGTTGTAATGCAAAACAGTTGGTAATAGTAGGCAATATTGTCAGATTTATTGAGTGAGAAGCAGCTTTCTGAAGATCTGGCATTGCAGTGAAAAACATGACTAGATGGATAATTAAGTTGAGCACAGTGGAATTCAGGATTAAAGTAAACTTGACGTGGGAGAAAATGGCATGCCAAAGTTGGTTGTGTAATACAGTTTAAATTAGGAGATCATTTTCTTCTTTATTTGAAGCATCAGTTTCTGGCTCTAAGTGCCCCGTCCAGAGACATACTTCACTGCACATCCAAAACCGCAGCACAGAACAATAACGACTTCCTTAGTGTTTTTGCAGAAGATACTCTGATGTGGGCTGACAAAGAAGAAGTTCCACAGGTTTTGTTGCAACACAGAGTTTCAGGTTCTTGGATAAAAGGTGTTTCGTTAGTCATAAAGAGTAAACCTTATAAAGAGGAAACCTCACATAAAGAGTAAGCCGTTCAGTTCTTTTTATCAAAGCTCTTCTCAAGCAACTGTAATGGCCACTCTGAGAAAGTGGATTTCTGCGGCCAAAGTGCTTCCAGTACTTGGGGGCACGGGGGAGGCAAACGCTAGGGTCCTTGCTGTGGCAGAAAGTGTTGGAGGAACTAGGCAGTCACAGCCAGCTTTGGGAAGCGCCAGCATAGTGAAATGTCTGCATTTCACCTTTCTGCCTTTGGGCTTTGTCTCTTGTTGAAGAGTAAGTAGGTCAAATTAAAGAGTATCTGCAGAATTTGTTTGCATGTAATGCGTTAATAACTTGATGAATCACGTTGTTTTGTCATTTCAGTGCTATAAATACTAGATGGCAGAGGCTATTTGCAGATTCGTGTTTGGGATGCGTGATATGTAGAGTTTACTGATCATGAGTACAGCAAAGGTCACAGATGATACAGTGAACTAACATTGTTTTCCCTGGTTCTCAAATTCCTTTTTTCCTTTTTCTAAACACAGATGGCAGGAGTAATTTCTCAGAGTATTTACTTTTGTGTTAAAATTCTTTCTAAAATTGTTTTTATACTGAAAGTCTACCTGTCAGACAGTTACATCCCTCTTTTGTTTTTGCTTAGGCAGAGAATGCACCAAATGGACCAGAATGTGGCTATGGTTCTTTCCACCAGCAGTATTGGCTGGATGGGAAGATAATTGCTGTCGGTGTAATTGATATCCTGCCCTACTGCGTGTCCTCCGTCTATCTGTACTATGATCCAGACTATTCTTTCTTATCTTTGGGAGTCTACTCTGCGTTGCGGTAAGAGGACATTTTTGTTATCTGGTTAGACGTAATAGTAAGAATTGATACTTGCTCCTAAACTTGAGCTCTTATTTCCAGTCTAAAGATATACTGGTAACGCTATCTCTAGCGAAGTATTTGTGTGTGGTTTTTTTGGTTTTTTAATTCTCTACGGTTGATTGCATTTCAAATAAATTTTTAATTGTCATCCTTGAATAGGGATGTATCTTTCTAGTTAGCTAAATACTTTTAAAGATGAAAAAAACACTCAGAAATGAAACACTTAGTTTTTATTGCCCCTGAAAATAATTTAGTATTGCTTGGTTTCAGCAGGAAAAGCCCCTTTTTTGTTTGAATAGAATTAATTTTTCCTTTGACCTTTTTCTTAGCCCAGTCACCAAATGAAATTAATCACTTTTATGGTTTTATGCACATTGAGATCATAAATAATAGAGTACCTAAAAACCGTTGTCTTCTAAATTAGTAGTCTCCTGCTGTACTAGCACTAAGTATATTTTTCAGGTATGTTAATCTCATTATCTTTGTCTCTAGAAAGCCTGATGGAGAGAGTAAATCTATGACTTTTAAAGCCTTAAATTAGCTATCAACCTCGTCTTGCAAAACAGTAGGAATAGTGAGTAATGCTTTTCACTGTGAATAAGACTTGTATGCTAAATTGCAAGTTACTGTTTTTCTTCCATAAGCAATTTTATGATTCCATTATTATTATAAGGAAAAAAGCCCTAAACGAGTGGAAATATTTGTGCATCTTAATTTTTTTCTTAGCTTTTTTGCTTCTCTGTTTACATGAGGTAAGCTGGTCACAGACATGCGGTGTTCCCAGGGAGGTTCTCATGAAGCAACTGGGTTTGAACCTCATGCCAGTCATGTCTGTTTTCAAGTTTCCCTGGGTCTGAGAAGTTCTAGCAAAAGTCTTTACCTGTTGAGATTTGCACTACACTTTCAGGTGTGAAAGAAGCTCTAGAATTGTGAGATCCAGCTTTCTTCTTTCTCTAAGGCATCCTGTTGAGAGGCATCTTCTCTATAGGTGGAGCTTCTTCTATTGTTTAGTGTTACCCACCAGGATGGGTAAATATGACATGACTTTTGAAATATGTAAAGCACAAACACTGTTTTTAGGATATTTTGATTTCCTAAGATTCTTTTTTTTTAATTCTCCTTTTGGATGTATTCTTCTCTTTGTAGTGGTGAATTTTGTGATTTCTGAATAATCTTTACATGAGTTGTTCAAATGAATATGTCAAAGGGTTTTTCCCACAAAGTTCACTGTTAAGTTTCTCACATAGGTCTAATGGTTTATTGCTGCTGAGATGAGGTGCTGCAATCACTCCTCTCCATCTCTGCTATATGCTGGGCTTCTAGCAACCATACATTTAGCCAGTTTAATTTACTGAGCAGAAGACTGTTTGCTTTAGCAACCTGGTTAGT
Source organism: Gymnogyps californianus (assembly GCF_018139145.2). NCBI lineage: Eukaryota > Metazoa > Chordata > Aves > Accipitriformes > Cathartidae > Gymnogyps > Gymnogyps californianus. Next base: position 5,884,473 of record NC_059476.1, read on the forward strand.
GAGCTGAGTTAGCTCAGTGAGGAACCTGTTAACACCAGAGCTGGTGCAAGAGTTGTGGTGGAGCCACATTGTGCAGCTGAGAATGGCTAGGGAGTGCGGGAGCAGGACCTCCTCCCACTCTCTGATAAGCTCTTAGATCAGTTAAGTCCTAAAGTGCAATTTCTAGAATGCTTCCTTACAAAGGAGAAACTGTAGAATCATAGAAGAGTTTAGGTCAGAACGGACCTCTGAACGTCATCTGGTCTGGTTCCAGTGCAAATCAGGGCTAACTTCAAAGTCGTCACGAGCATTAATGTAGCTGTTGCTGTAGCATGTCCAGTGGTCTATGTCTAAAAGAGTCTGAATTGTCATTTTTCTAAGGCATTCAGTGGCACTGGTGATTTTATAAAATTAATTAGAATTAACACTTGTAGAAAAAATGTTGGAACTCCTGTGATTTAGAATTGACCTTTTTTCTGTCTATTAGTGGTCTAGATTTTTCAAAGTATTTTATTACATATGCTAGATACTTGAAATTAGACTGATTATTACTTTTTTCCCATACAAGGTGAGCATATAACATAAAATACTAAATCCTCTTAAGAGTTGTTTTTTAATATTTGTACATATCACATTACTTTGTGTAATAATAGCCTGACATAATCCATGCTTATGAATTCTTGAAATTATTTTAAATTTTCTACATAAATTTAAAACTTTGTCAGCGCAACATGTGTGCGTGGCTCAACTAGTGAAAAAGCAGCTTATAAATTCTGCAGCATTTAAGGCAATAAAAATGAGTTCCCAACAGTCTTAGAGGGAGCCAACCTCGTTCTTCTTTCAAAAAGGGAAAAAAACCTTGAGAGTTAGGGAGGATTTAGGAAGTTGCAAAGGAATCTGATACCTTCAAAGCTGTTGCCAATTTTACTCTGAGGAGGTTAAACTGCATTGCAGTGCTGTCACTTCCACTTCATGCTACTTTGAGAATTTTTGATGCTGAGTCCTAGAAAGGATGGGATTTGAAGATCATTTGAAATATGTAGGCATGTAAGTAAAGAATGAGGGGAGAAGTAGCTACTTTTGAAATACCAGTCTTACCAAAGGAAAAAAAATCATCAAGAAATATTGGGTGATTCTTATTCTAATTTGCAGGAAGAATTTAAACCTTCCCCCGACTACCTGAAATCATGAATAGTAGACAAGCATAGTATTCATAATCTATATTTAGTAGGAGGACAAATACTTGAACTTCTTTTGGAATTGGGTTATGTAGCACTGAAATACTAAGTCTGAATTTTGTATTGATGAAATGAATATATGTCTTCCTCCCTACTTGACTACTCTTGCCAAGCTCTAACAGCCATTGTCACTCTTTAGATATGTACCATAACTGAAAGCTTTACAAAAAGGTAATTGCAAGTCTGTTGTCCCTTTTCCATAGGAAAGATTTAGGCAGAAAGAATGCAGGTAGATGTGTGTTATGCCATACAGTGACACCTCATTGCTGCTCCTGGTGTAAAATGATGGAGTTGGAGGCTTCTCTTGCGTTGGATCACAGCACACGCTCCTGAAAAGCGGAAAGAGAAGGATGTTTTAGCATTCTCCCAATAAAACTTTGCCTGGAGTGGGGTTGGCCGAATAGATAAATGAAAGATAAAGCAAGAACTTGAGTTAAGGGTCCTTACCTAGGGCATATCACTGGAGACTGTAGTACATGTGAAGAAGACACTGGCAGTAGTTCTAAGCAAGCTAGCCTTGGTATCACGTGCACTAGTTCACTTGCACGAAGCTTTGTTGCCCATGGTAAGACTTGCTGCTGCAGCCCAATTTTTACCTCATTACATTATGGTCTATTTACTTCACTTTCTGTTCACTTTGAGTCTTTTTGTCTTATTAGATCAGATAGTGTAGTCCAATTGGAAAGAGTGTTTAAGAGATTTTGAAATGCAAAGATAATGTTTTTTCCCTGTAGCGTTCCAGCTTTTTGAATTGCAGAAAGGTATTTGTTTAATTAGGTCCAGGATAATCTGCATGAAACGGTAAGGTTGTTTAACTTCATACCATGTCTGAAAGATTATGTATATGAAGTGCATGTTTGTACATTTTTGGTAGTACATAAATCTCACTTCTGGAATCTGTTGTATTTACCTGGATTTTCAGATGTGGAGTAACTTATTGCTAGGCTTTCTCCTCTTTTTGAATGGAGGTATATAGATACAGTTATAACGAACTCATGGTCTCAGCAAACTACATGCAACTGAAATGATAGGTTTTCAGTACATACAATCATCCTTATTACTAACTTAATATTAAGTGATAAAAAAACCCCAGTATTTGTACATGCTTCCTATAAGCACGTGCTCATATTTTCTTATACCTTCGACATTGAAAGTAAGAACCAACATCCATGTTTTATCAAATTTGTTACAAAAATGAACTGCGAAGTTACAAATGCTGTAAAAATGAGCATTATAGTGGAAACACTGGCTGAATCTTTGTAATAATACTACTTTTCTTGTGCTAGTAAAATAAAAAGGAAACTTATTTTGGAATACATTGACAGTTCTCTTTCAGAATAAATGAGAAAATCATACAATCAAACATGGGATGGGTGAAAAATACCTTTTGTTGCATAAAGATGGATGTTTTTACATGTAAATTGCTAGAACACAAATAATAGAACAAACAAGAGGCTTATCCTTGAAGCTTGTTTTTTAAAAATACTCTGCTGTTTTCCTGAGCCACGTTAGCCAGTCTGTGTACAATAGCTGGGCCAGATTTCTGTAGAATTCCAATGTACATGAATATTAACAAGAAACCTGTTAAACAGAGGCTCTTAGTCACTTTTATTTGAATTTCAAGTCAGTCAATTGGGAGGACAAAACACAAAAATGAAAGTATTTTTAAGCTTTATATGGTGTTTTGCATTTTGGTGATTTGTTTGTTTGGTTTTTAAGCATTAATTTTCAGTTTATTATTTTTGGTTTTTTTTAAGCATTAGTTTTGAGTTTATTATCTTCATTTTTTATTTGATAGAAGTCTAGTCCTTTAAATAGGTCAAGAGCCAGGTAGCTGTAAAATATTTCAATATGAAGAGGTAAAATGAATGTAAAAATTGTATTCAAAAGTAATTAGTCTTTTCTTTCCTGTCACAGGGAAATTGCTTTTACTAGGCAACTTCATGAAAAAGCTCCTGATCTCTGTTTTTATTATATGGGTTTCTACATTCATTCATGCCCCAAAATGAGATACAAGGTAAAGTGTGTTTTTACTTATTTCCTTAGTGTACTATTATTCAAAGCATTTGACAGTGTTCATAGTAATATAATATTTTGTAATTGTCATTTTGGATTTTAATGTAGACTTTATATGGTTAAATTTGAACATTGGTTACTATTTAACTTGGCTTAGGATTTTTTTTTTTTAAATTTAGCTGCATGTGGTATTTATTACAAATTGGCTTCAAAGCAGTTCACATGGAGAGGTTTTCAAGGCTGTCAGATAATAGTTTGTCATTTGGTTACCTGGCTATCTTATGTTTACAGTATATCTTCCAATAGACTAAAATTCTCCCTTTTTTAGGTTTGCATATTTTTGGAACTGTTGCTTAGTGACTGTAGGCAGTGATAACATGCCTTCGTGGTCTTGGCTGTACTTGGGTTTTTCCTCTTTGTTTTTTGTTAGAGATGGGGGACTTGCTCTGCCGATGAAACCAGTGAGAAGCTAGGTTAGCAGCAATTTTGAGCCAGGTAGCAGATTTTTGAGGAAAGGGTCAGGAGAATCCACAGAACGTTTAGAATAACCAGTCTGTCACCAAACCTCCTTTGTAACCCTGTTAGCTTCAACTTTGTTTAGACCTGAGTGCCTAAGGGTGTCTCTCTTCTGTGTTTTTTAGATCTCGTGAATGTGGTATCTTTTCTTTGTAAATGTATCCATTGGTTTTTGAATATTATGATAAAATTTCAGCATACTGAACCTTGATAGAAATTTGCTGAACATTTACACGTAACCAAATATATCTGTTAATAATGTGGAAAGATACAAAGCTCATCAAGTCTGGAGTAAGAGGTGCAGTGTTTTCTTTTCTTGTCTTTTTTTTCCTCAAAGCGTGCTAAAAATCTGCAGTGTTTTCAGCTAGTTTTCAAATAGCCCAAAAATTGTGAGGCTCATTGAAGTGATGGTTGTGAAGGAAAAACCATTTCAGCTTTATTGTGGCCAACACTACAGGTGACCATGATGATTCAGTCTTCTGAAAATAACAAAGCCCTCCTTCTCCTTTTGGTAGATGTTTGTCTGTCCTTCGCCCCTGTCTGTCCGTCCCCCGTCCCGTGTCCCCCCCCCCCCCCCCCACCTCCCCCCCTGCCAACTTGAGTTTATCATCTACATCTGCTGGCCAAACAAAGAGAATATTAAGTTTGAGGGAAGCAAATGGGTGAGTTGAAAAACACTGCCTCTGTCATCTAAATCATCTTAAAGGCTACTGCATCACCAGCTTGAACCGTAGGTTCTGATTACTTGCTCTACTCTTTGGAAATATTTAAAAGTTTTGGATGATTTGTTCATGTTGAGACACTGCAATTTAACATCCCTTGTCTATTCGACAACCTACGTAGTTCAAGACTTGTAAAAAGAATGCATTTAGTTGACTGGGGCACTTAAGAAAAGAAACAAATCTGACTATAACGGCAAAAAGCATCCCAGTTCTGAAAGATACCATTGCTAAGAAACTTTGGGTTCAGCTGCTTGTAGTAAGTTTTAATAAAACGTGAACTTTGTATACATGGATTAAACAAAGCTCATACATGAGTCAATGTATTAAAGTAGCCAGCAAACTATTTAAATACAAAGATTAAATGCTGTAAAACTGGGAGCTAACCTTGGTAGCCACTATGCATTTGTATTATTTATTATAATGTGGTCTCTCTTCTGTTGGGCCTATGCTATTTGAAAACGATTGCATCAAGAATATAAGATTCTCACGATGCTTCTAGTTTTCATTCTGAAATAATGGAAATTGAATAAATTGTAGTGGGAGTATGACAATTCCGCCCCCCCCCCCCCCCCCCCCCAAAAGCTCCTTTTCTTCCCTTCTTCCATTGCTTAAACTTAATGACCATCTGATATGACTGTGATTTGGTAGAATATACATTTTAGTCTTCCAGAAACCTATACATGTCAATGTGCTTAGGTAATTAAGTGTGGCCCAGTATGAGAATTACTGGGGCAGGGGATGGGGAGAAGAAGAAAGCCTATACATATATATTTAGGACACACACAATAGCAGGTAAGTAATGCTCTGTGTTGGGAGAGTAATAATTTAATAAATGAATTGCAAGGGGTTTTATTTTATTTTGTATTTCTTTTCCTGTGTATATTTGTTTTAGAAGTGCCAAATGTAATGCAGTTGAAAATCAGGTTGACATTAATTCTGTAGTTCCACTTTACCCTCACTGAAATAATACACCGGAAATGAATTTTAAAACTAAGCTCTGAAATGCGTCTGGATAATGCTACTACTCTTGTGAAGTGATTGGTAGTGGTAAAGTAGGGTGGGTAAGTACTGACTTTGCAGATTAAGTAATTTCAGTAATGCCTGGTTGACTTAGAGGCATTACATGTTGAAGACTTTGCTTTATTACAGTTTAATAGAGATGTTAGAGGCTCCCTTCCCTTAATGATATTAGTCTGGAAGAATGACAGGCTGTAGGTAACTGTTGTTAAACTGACATCAGGTAAGCAAATTAAATGAAGGAAAGAAAAGGAAGGAGCTGAAAAGCTAACCACTGGTTTTTATCCTCTGCTTGTAATTTTCTCTGCAAATTATTTGTCCTGGGACGTTTAGAAATGGAGGCTAGGCACAGCATCACTTCTTTATATAAGCAGTGTCTTATGAAGAACACATGCATGCTATACTTATTTACAGTGAAGTCCCAGGATTTTGGAAATCTTTGAAAATTTTCCTTCTTCTAGTCACAGATTGTGATCAGTGGAAATGCCTAAGCTGACATTTGCATTTGATTTGTGATGGAAACACAGTACCAGACTACTTCTAGCAAAGATGCCTGAGCTTGACTACTGGTTTGTACCAAACTGCTGTGTCTCTTCCTGCTGATTGAAGAGGGATAACTGATGAATTGGGATGTATAAGGAACAGTGACTTTATGATGTTGATTTAAGGAGTTTGACAGTGTTCCACTTTGCATGGAGTAAAACTCAGTCTTCTGTACAAGACGTGGTTGGAGTAATCGAGGATCTGTGCAACGAACTGTTGTACTCTTATTACAGTCCAAGACTGATGCATTAATGTTGTGCGCATGAGGACATAGCTGAATGTTTTGGTTTTAAATACACATGACTCCTAGATTGGAGGTATAGATATCCAACAGCAAGTATTGAACCCTTGTTCTTCATGGGTACTTTCTTGGAATGCAAATTGTAGACATCTCTCCTGGATTCTAACTTTTTTGTGGATGTAAAGTAGTAGTCAAACATTGTTTTTTAAAGCATTGGTAATAGGTGATCATATATACCAGTGACTGGGCCATATATAGGAACAGCTCCTCCCCTCTGCATCAGATCATCTTGGTTATGTTGTGTGCTCTGAGGAGGTCCAAGGCATTGATAAAATATTTTGTTGAAGTATTTATTTTTTAATAAGGCTGCTAATACGCTTGTTCTGCTTTTTATGCAGTTCTTAAAATGCTATCTATATCTTTAGCCTAGAAAGTTTCTTTGAGCAGTCACCTTCGATATGGCCAGAACGTCACACCAGTTGCCCATAGCGCAACTGTGCCGTGCAGCTGCTGAATATTTTTAGCCACCACTGAGCAGGTCAGGGGCTGAACTGGCAGAGATTACATTATTGGGGGGCAGTGTGTGACCTTTTCATCTGAAGGATTCTATTTCCATGAATGGTACCATTTTGGGCATAAACAGTGTGTAATCCAGTGGAAGACTGGAGGCCTGAGTGTTCTGGAAGAGGATCCCCAAGTCAGGATTCCTATGGCTCAGTAACAGAGTTGGAGAATTCTGAATTATCTGGCAGGAAGATAAATGGTTAAAGAGTATCATCCACCCCATGGATCAAATGTAATTACAGAAGTTTTTAAAAATAAAGCTCCCTTTTGACTCACTGTTCCCTTCCCTTTCCTTTTGTTCCCAAACAGCTTGCATTTGATTGCAATGTGATTTTAAAACAGTGGAGTACTGGTGAAATTACTTAAGATGGGGGAAGGGAATATATTGCAATATTAGGCTATTTTTTAGTTCCCAGCTTCTCTTAGATTTGTTCCCATGTATGGGTTAATATTTATGAGCTGGTAAAATAAAATCTACATTAAATTGAGACAAAAGGATTTCTGTAGTCCTATTAACTATGTTAAATATGGAAAAATCCTATGAAAAACCTTAAGCAATGGCTTTGTTCCATTTTTTCTGGGTAGGTTAGGGTAATACAAGATTAAAATGGTCTGAAGAAATTCATGACCTTGTGGTAAAACTTTTCAGGCTCTGTTAGATGTGGTAGTTCTTATGTTGGAAAATAGTCTCCTGGAAAATTTTCCAGGACTCATAAGATGCAAAGTCTTTTTCCTAATGCGTTTTGGAGTCTGTGATAAAATTTTATGTATAAGAAAGTATTTTACTTTAGTATGATGTTGGTCTCAGGCTTGCTTCTCGTGTGTTTAAGTACTGTATCTGTACTTGTTAATGCTTTTCAGTTAAAGACATTTGTTTACAAACATATTTATAGAGTTACAGAAATAAAGGAACCACCTTTAGTGAACAGCCATATCAGAGAGATGCTTGAGAGGATCTTGGATTTTTTTTCTGTACTGATGCTATCTGTTTTATCCTGCATCTTTCCAAGCAAAAAAATTTTACTCCATGGCTCTATGTTACTAAATTCACATTTTCCAGTCACTACTGAACTCTTTGAGATCCTTTCTGTTCTTTCCATTACAGTTCTTTGATACTGATTTTGAGTCTTGTGGTGGGTGACACTAAATAGATTTTGGGTTTGGTGTAACCAGTAAGCGTACTTGCTGCTGTGCATTTGCCGTTCAGACTTCTTTTGACCTTAAATCAAGTTCTCCTCTAAGTTCTTGCATTGGAAAGGATTTGTTGGTGACATTTTCTACATGAGTTTCCTTAGTTCTGGGTTTTCTGAGGTTTTTTCAGTGTCAATATTTGCATGCAAATACTGCAATTGAGCACGTATTGTTACTTGTTGTGGTCGATGATCTGCTTTCCCTGAAGCCGCTCAGCTAAGCTTGTAAATAACTATCAGTGTACTTTGAAGTGCGTAACAGATTTAATGTCTTCTTGCTGTGTTTTCTCTGTGTACCATTTTAAGACCATTCTATGATGTGAAGAGGTGTTTTGACTGAAATCTTTATCCAGACTTGTATGCAGGCCAAAGTAAATGGAATTATTTCAAACAGTCGCCTTCGATATCAAGGCATGGCCAGACTTCAGATAGATGGAATACTAGAAAGGGTTCTGAAATGTCAGAAAAGAAACAAAAGGCTGATTCAACTGTGATTAATCATTCTTAAACTAAATACCTCGGACTGACTGTGGTCATAAGCGGTGCCCCTGGAATTTTATGGCACTGGAGAGCCAATTTCTTTGGCTGCTTTCAGGAATTTCGGCATCGCTCCTCCTGCAGCAGTGAAATGCATCCAGTGGTAGCCTGGTCTTCCACATCCACAGGATCCACAAAGGTCTGGCTCATCCTTGCTTATCCTGACTCTTTCGTCGTTTCTGACCGTGGAATGTAGTTAACCTTTTCAGTAAGCTTGGATTTGCTGTGTAAGCTGAAATGTGGGAGGGAAGGAGACTTAATGTGACATGACTTAATGTGATCCTCTGTGATTTTGGGAGTATAAGCACACGCCGTTATGGTTCTGCCACTGAGCGGCAAACAGCTTTGCAAAATGTGTCACTAGTTCCACACAAAAAGAGCTGGCATTTTTATACCTCCATGCGTGCTCTTTTTATTCAGCACGTATTGAAGTTGCTACCAGCTGTCAGCCTGCTTTTCTCAGTGATATTACTATTTACCTTGATAATGGGAAAAGATGATAAGCTGAGAGTAGTTTGGAGGACTGGAGTTGCTCTGCTCAAGTCTGTTAGCACTTGTACTAGTGGCTTTTCCAGGATTAATTTTGTCAGTTTATAGGAATAAATATGCATTCAAATTAGTACAAAACAATTTTTTTTTTATAAACAGGGCATAAATAGTCAACTAAATATTCTGAAAAGTCTGTACTTGTTATAGAGTGCCAGGTTGTTGCTTGCAATACCATTTGGTAATAAAGAACTGAAATATCTGGGTTGAAAAACCATTATCTACTCTAAGAAAGCAATACAAGTTTTGGCAACACAGTGGTTTTGCTTTTTTGGCAAGACTGTTAAAAACAAACAGCAAAATAATAAACAAAGACAAAAACATACAATAATAATAATAAAGCCCTGAAAATTAGAAGTTACAGAAGTGGGGGGAAAATCCCTGTTTTTCTTTGTGTCTTGTTAACATCACTTTTAACTGCCTCCCTTCTTCCTTCCTTCCTTCCATTTCTTCACCGGACTTCCCCACTGGCCAGGATACTCCTCCACATTAGCATCAGCAGCTAAAATTGAACACTCATTTCTTCAGAGCTCTGAATTTACCCTGTGTGTTCCTTCTAATGGTTTGGGTTAGTGACTGAGGGGAAGAAGACTACTCTGAATTATATTGGAGTTTTGGTGTTAAAACCCAAAGCGATTTTGAGAAGTCTTTTAAAGTGGCTGGCCAAGACTTCCAAAAGTATTTTGGATGATTGACTCGGTGTACATGTGTTAAATGCTTCTGAAAGTCAAGTTGCTTTAATATTCCTTCAAGTTGTAACTAGCACAAAAAGTCCTTGTCTCTCTACATATATTTTGTCAAATGTATTTTGACTAGAAGGCTGGTTGTCTGTTTTTTGGATCTGATAAGTCATATGCTCCATTCAGGATTGCAGTGTCCCTTACAGCTTGCTGCTTCCCCCCCCCCCCCCCCCCCCCCCCTTTTATCTTCTTTTTTTTCTTTTGTTCCTTTCTTCCATAAAAGCTTTCTCCTTTCACCTTTCCTCATCTGGAAGACTCTTACTAACTACGTAGAGCCCACACTGAGTAAATGGAACTAAACATGTTGGAATAAACAACTATGAGAATGTGGGGCAGAATAAAAAATACAATGGGTGAAAAATTATTAGTTCTTTAGTTCTTGATGTAGTGCTAGTGATAAATATCTAAAAGTATTTCTTATTTACTTTGAACAGCATCTTACAAAGTGTTTGAGGCCACTTTCTAGGTTGCTCTTCTTTTTTTCTTTAAGATATTTATAGTCAGATTGTAAAAACTACATAATTGTGAGCATCAAAAAGCAGGAATAAGGAGATGCTCTGTGCTGGATAGCAACAGGAGTTACTGAATGCTGACAGTGGATTTCCACTGAAAATATAATTATTAAAAGCAGAATATCAGTTTCCATATTGTTTTCATAGCAGGTAAAGATAGTGAATGCAATTACTACTTTTTTTTTTTTCCTAAGCTGCTGTTTTATACTGTGTGTAATTGGTAAATTATTATAGTTTTTCCTTGGTGCAAGTGTTGAAGCTGTGCTGAATTTCACACAGCATTTGCAGGGTTAAAACCAGTTGGAATCCCATTTTTCTACTAGAAACAAACACAGATCCCAGCCATGTCTTTTTTTCTTAACTTTATTTTTCCTTTTAAAATATTTGAAATCAGGACTTATTTTTTTTGTCAGTTAGAACTCCCTTGGGAAAAATGTGAACATGTCCCTGGGGCTTTATTTTTCTAATTTTGGAAATGTGGATTTCTTTTCAGTTGTTTACCTGAAATTTAAGATGATTGAAGTGTAGCAGAACTGAAGTGAAAATAATATGTGTATTTATGCCTGACTGTATTATTTGTAGACTTTTATCAGGGCAGAAAGAAATGTCTGTTGTATAGGTCTCAGCTGACCTCTGAAGTGAACAAGTCTCTTTCTCATTACTGTACTGCCCCTTGAGAAAATAAACATGTGTCCAAAAGCAGAAATTTTGGGGTGTGTGTCGTAAAAGCTTCGAAGGAATTGTATCTGAAAGTAATTTTCAGAGTGAAGTTGTATTTGTGAGACATGGCCTTTCTACAGTTTTAGCTGTATACCTGTGACTTTTTATTTGATGGGTCCTTGATTACAAAGCAAATTTCCTCAAATTGAGTAAACTTTTTTTAGTGCTTTACTTCTCTATACTGGAGCAATAAATGTTATTAAATAGGAGTAGGTCCTCTTAAAACTATCCATTTGTTATCTGCTGTATGAGGCTTGGATCAGGTTATGTTATTTTCATGCAGTCTTTAAAAAAACCAAACACATCCCTCCACCCAAAACCAGCCAAACAAAAAACCTGAAAAGAACCAGTTCCCATATAGGTTATTTCAGAGAAATGTTCCAAGTCATACACTGTGTCTTTTAAGTAATTCCAAATATGAGGTGACTTAAATATCAGACTTGAATATTGATGATGTACTGATTTTGATGATTATAATTTTGATGCTACTAATGATTTTAAGATCTATCAGTAAAGATTCTTTGTTCTGCATACAACAGGGTATGTTTGTGCATAAAGACGTATATATTCAGGATTCACAGTTCAGATGTTCTGAAGAATGAACATAGAAATGTGATAGAGATGGTATTAACTACCTACATACGCACATCAGCAGGGATAAGTTCTACACCTTTTACTTGTTACAGGAATTTTATTAACTTGGGACAACTTCCCTATAGTGTTTCTTTAATAAATGTGATTTTGTTAATTTGTGTGAGGCTTAAGTAAACTAAAATCTAACCTCATTTTCATAAAAGCACAAGAATAAGAGGTATGGTTTGTTAAATTGTAGGCCAATTCTGTACTGGTGGATGTTTTCAGAGTTATTAGAGGTAACTTGCCTGTCTCTGTCAAAAGGAGCTGCTAAAAAGATTTATTCAGGATCATGTTGTTAAACCTGAGGCAAACCATCTTCTGAATGATAATAGCTGGTAGAAATTTATCATGTCTAATTCATGACTCTGCATAGTCATAAATTCACTGCTTATTGCTGACTTGTACTAAATCTTTTTGAAGGCTTATTTGGGGACTCCATAGCAACCATTAGCAATTAAAGTGAGAACTGTAAACTGTGAAATATATAGACAAAAGAGGTGTGGGTTTTGTTTGGTTGGCGTTTTTTTGGAGGGGGAATAATATACTTCACAATTCATGTGTCTTTAATTTTTCTCCTTCATCTGAGGAGTGAGGTCATAATTCATGTTTCAGAATTTTCCAATTATAGTTCTATAAATCCATTAGTCCTTGCTAGTAAGTGTAAGAATGCGTGGTATTTAGTGTATTTTTAAAGTTTCTAACAAGCAAATGAATTAATATAGTGCTGCTTTGTCAGCTTCACTTCATTTTTTGTTGATTTAATCATTTTTGGATGGTCCTCAAACACTAGTTAACATTCTTTACTTCTGAATTTTGTCTCTCTACCTGTCTCTTTGTGGGTATTCCCAAAAGTGAGTGAATTTGAATATGCAGAGATGGACATCTTACAATGCCATGATGCAAAAGGTTAGAACATATTTACGAAGATAATACTCTTCACTTTTCCTAACATAGTCTCTGTGTGAAGTTGTTCATAGCCATGCCAGTTTTCAAGTGTTGGGCAAAATATCAAAGTTCTTGTGTCCTGGAGAAAAATCAGCCCTTTAAATCTGTCACTGAAGTGTAAGTCATTGAAACACTGGTTAGTTTTATCTGTGCACTACATTTATTGAATCTGGCAACTTGGAGTATTGGATCTCTCATTTAGTTTCAAATCCGATTGCTCTTATTGTATTCTTTCTTACTTTTGCTGTTTTGCTGATTATATTAGCTCTAATTAGGCAATATTGTCAAGTGGAATTTGTTTGGTCTGAAAGCCAGGAACTCCTGCTTTTCCTGGCTCTGCTGTATTTCACCTTGTGGTCTTTACAGTAGGAGCTGGCTGACAAGTCAGTTAATCTACACAAGAGATGTTTTTTTCTCCAATTTTCCAGGAAAGATTTAATGGTAGATACTTTAATGAGGTCTGGTTTTACTAAGACCTCATTAATTTTACAGAGGTATCACAGTACACTTCTCTGAAGTGTTACATTTAATCTAGATGACAATTCATTATTTTGAATGATTATTTTCTTTGTCTGAGTTTGTTTAGCTGCTGACTGTACTGAGTCTCCAAGTAAAAGTATGTTAATGAGGTTCTATTATTTATCGTCAATCCTGATATTAAACACAATGCTTCTAACAGTCTAGTTTGCAAAAAGCTTAACATCAGTGTTTGAATGGGAACAAGAGTCCCCCATTCCTATAGCGGGGAATGATTTGGAGCCAGGAAGGAAAAATGGAATCGTAGAAAAGTAGACTTGTCAAGGGCCATGGGGGATTATGTAGTCCATCCCCTTACTCCAATGCAGGTTCAACTATATTTGTGTTAACTTTTAAGACCCATTGGACATATGTGTGCCAAAGGCCTCCCTTGACAAACTTATACACATCTCTGTGCGTTGGCGGTTATATACTTGTGCTTTATTAGTCTTCCCATTGAAATTCTTTTTCTTAATGTCTGACCTGAACTTTTCTTCCTAAAGAATATTACATTTTGTCCTACCTACCGTGCACATTAAAAAAAAAAAAAGTTTGTGGGTTCCCCCCCCCCCCCAAAATCCTTCTTTCTAAACTGGATGGCTACTGTCATGTCTCTTCTTGGGCTTCTCTCATTTTTGCTAAAAACCCCAACCAACCACCCACCAAAAAAACCCTTCAATTCCTTCTTTTCTCCAAGTCTCATTTTTTAAGCTTCTTGTCATTCTTTATGCAGTCTAGTGGTTTTTCATCAACTGCTGCATTTCTGTCCTAGAGAATGATATCTAAAATTAGGCCTTCTGTCTAAGGCCCTCAGATGCTGAGGTCAGCTTCTACCGTTTGTTTATACAACAAGAGTTCTTGCCTTCATTGTACTAAAGAAGACAGTAGGCTCTGGAGGCAAGGAGAAAAAATGGGAATTATTCAACTGCAAAGTTTTCAGAATGGGCTAAAGTGGGATGTGGGCTGAGTTATTTTTAGTGTCAAGGTTTGTGACTAAGTGACTATGAAAGCACACGTGTATATCTTGAGTCTCTCTGCTGTTCATTCTGGTTTAGCTAAGTCTCTGTTAAAAGTTGCATTTTCTTTCTTTCAGGAGAGAGTATGGCATTAAATGAGGTGACAAAACATAGAGGGTTTTATAGTTGTTCCTTACAGTGCCTACAGAGATCTTCTGGACGAGTTTTATCTTCCTTATTATAGCAAATTATTATTTATAGTATTATAGTAAATGCTGGAAGTGGCAACTCAAAGAAAGTAACAAATTAAGAATAAACAAAACCCAGAGCAGAGATGTGTTAGTACTGGATTGCAGATGATGGTAATTAATTGTGTTTTCACACCACCAGCATATCACTAGTAGAGGAGGAGCTTACTTCGTGTTATCCTGTGGTAGCCACCAATGTTATTCAGATGCAAGTAATTTAAAAAGAAATCTGTACGCTCTTTAATTGGTATTAGAGGCAGTAGTTGAAGTTTGTAGAGCCTGGTAAGCTCTTGGATGGTACTGTGTTTTCACGAAGACTATCATGAGGGCACTGGAGCTCTGGGAGATCACACAGAGCAGGGCCCCAAGCAGAAGGGTCAATGGAGAAGTTAAATATTTTTGTTACAGCTTCTTTAAAGCTTTTTCTTAATCTAATAAAATCAGTTCCCAAAGGCTTTCAAAGGTTACCTTATTGGGGAGGCCTGTCGAGACCTGGGAGCTTGGCGAACTGTTGTCTTTTGAGTGTGAAATGAAAAAAAAAAAAAAAAATCCCACAAAAGCCCCTTGCTGTTTCCAGGCACTGCCCTGAGGTTTCTCCTTATCATGTGAGAGAGTTAACCACTGCTGAAAACTTTATTTTGTTTAGTTGTTTTCAACTGAATAACTGAACTGTTATAAAAGGAATGACTGAAACTGTTACGAGTAGTTATTTGCTGTGTTAGATGTGTAGGATAATTTTGGGATTCTTACTAGAAATGTTTCAAGTGAGTAGATCATCTTTTTTAATAGAATATTATACTGTTTGCTTCCTTCCCCTTTCTTGTTTGAAATAAAAATGTTTTCACAAATAACACTGAACTAGAATGACAAAAAAAGGGTATGTAAATGACCCCATTGTCAGCTAATTGAAGAAGAATGGGTTCATGGAGCAAAAGTACACAGGAACCAAATTCTCTGTTCGTCCCAACACAAACATGCTGTTGTTCTATGAATGGACAGAAGACAAGATGAGCTTTTTGTTCCACTGATCTATTGATTTTATTTATTTATTTAAGATATTAAGGCTAGTGTTCTGAAGGGCTACTTAGTGCTAATAAGGTCAGTGAGGTCGATCTATGATTTATTTTATGAATTTCTTTTTTTTAGATTCTTTCCATTTTAGTCTTTATCAGTTGGCATTGTGTGGCTTGCTATTAATGGTTTTTAATTATCTTCCATTCAAGGGGAAGGGGAGGACGGTGGAGAGATGTTACAGTATATTGGGGGGGGGGGGGGGGGCTTGCTAGACTTTGCATCCTCCATATATGTCATACAGTGGCAGTGAAAGACACCGAGTAAAATGCGGTAGCGCCGGCTGAGAGCCAGAGAGCCCGTCCCAAGTTATGCCCCTGCTTCTCAGTTTGGGCAATCTGAGGATGCTGTGCAGGAAGATCAGGTGGGAAGGTCTCCATAGGAAGAAGCTTTGGGGCTGCTCCACCACAATTCCTGCTAAATTAGGTGTGGCATTGAGAAAGGATCCAAAGGACAGCACCTGTGCAGCCTAAATTATTGTAAGACGGTATTTTATGTGTTTCTCATGAATCATGTGCTTCTAATAAAGCTCAATTTGTAAGCCCTGACTAAATCTTTATTTTAGAAGATAAATTGGTTTCTTTCTCAGAACTGTATCTGTTTTGCTGTTTGTTGCTGATGATGGTTTAATGGCTTTATAAGCACAAAATGATTCTCTATCAGTGGGGGATGGTAAAGAAACTCTGTGCGTTAAATGTCTTCTTGATCGCATTGATGACTGAATTGTTAGTCCTCAAATGCCTGTACTAACAGCCCCACCTTCTGATGAAGTTTTAAATGATAGTACATTTACCTCCTTTACTTGTGATGTGGGAAGAAGTTAGTGTGATGATCCAATAAAAAAGATGCTGATATTCCTCAAGCCAATACTCATTAAGTTGGAAAAGTTGCAAACTGCCACAAAAGTGTCTAAAATCTCTAGTAAGCTACAAGCTAAATTTTGGGTAAGAGGGGCTTTCTTTAATCCTCTTACCTCTGTGGTGGTTGCATGTCTTTAGAGCAACAATAAACAAGAATGAGTGTGAACCTTCTCCTGAGAGTCTCTTAAAACTGCAGATATTGTTTCTTCCCTGAGATTTATGAACTCTTTTTGGGTTTACGGCCAAATCTTTGGCCCCTGGCTGCGTTAGGTTGCTTGGACAGTGCAATACCAACAGAAAACTTCCCTAACGGGGCAGCTGGAGACCTTCTGCAGGGGGTGGTGGTGGAGTTGGAATGTGCCATGCTTCTGCCAAGCCTCATCAGCACAACAGCCTCCCAGGGCCCGCTGCGAGCTGCTGTACATTGAAACAGCTTTAAATGCCACCAAGGCAGAATAGGAGGCAGAAAAGTTTAGAAACATTTTTGGCCGCTGTCCTTTAGATGTGTAGATCTGGATTAAACTATTGTGTCAATATTTATTGGCATATGGTGCTAAGCATACAAGTATTTATTATACTTTGTTCTCTATTTCAGAAATGTGTTAAAAATGCATGGAATTGCATGAAACTGCTTTCATGTTTCAAGATATGCGTGCACATGAATACAGTGTGGAGCTTTATTGATTTTAAAATAAAGCAACATGATTGCCTGGGCAATTTTTAATTATTTTAACTCTGAAAAGCGAGGATTATAAAGTGTTAGAATGTCAACAAAGTGCTTGATTTTTAGAAGTGCAGTTCTAATTTTAATACTCCCCTAGTGCTATATTTGGATGTATGTTTAATATACCCTTGAATTACCAGGTTTTGGTATGATCAGGACTTAACGTAGTGTATAGTATAGTTACTGATTCCAGCCCATTTGCCTTCAAACTTGTTTTCTTCTGCGAAGGTGATTATAAAGCAAACAGTTTCCAAACATCTGGCATTAAAAGAAACCTGAAGTGTTGATGTTTCAACTCAAAGACTTTGGGGATACATAATGTTAAACAGTATGTTTTCCTAAACATGCAAGTAGACATTCATGTACCTTTTAATGGTAATAATTTGGATGAAAGCATAATAGTGAATCTGTTCTAACCAACTGTAAGAATAGTGTTGAACTGGGGCAGTTTTACAGAGCCACAAGCATGCACGTGTGCATTACATTGCTAATAGATGCAGAAGCTGCGTGCAGAATTACCGCTACAGAATTTGCTAGTATAATTTCATTTTGTTCCGTTTTGTATAATAAAAATGGACTTAACTTGACAAGAATTCCAGTTCTCTAAGTTTAATATTTTGTTTATAATTAAGGAGACAGAATTCATTAATATAAGGAGGAGTTTGAAAACAAGTCAATGTCAAAAATAACATGTTGAAAGGATAGAATTATGTTTATTCTGTTTTGTCCTCAGGCAGTTATTATTATCTGCAAAATAGCTTAATAAAAATTCAATACATCTCTCTAGCCATATTTTCTATGTCTTATTCCTACATTTGTTTGGTGTTCCTATATTTGGATTCTTTCCCTACTTTCTTATATTTAGCATGGTCCCAGAGGGACTCAAATGCATTGAAGCTCAGAAACTCTGGGGCTCTCCCTAGTATTTCTTCTGGCAACTAATGTAGCTACAGCCTGGTTTTCAGTTTTGAGTGTTAAGACGGAGAAGAGGAACGGAAGCTGGTACGGGCTGTGGTGGCAGTTCAGGTTCTGCTTTCTGCAGCGTTGGGGTTTTTGGCTCTTACAGTAGATGTTTGCGTGCGCTGTAGGGGAGCCGTGATGCCTGGCTGCTTTGCTTTCCGCATTTCCAGTTTTGGAGACCACATACCATCTCTTCTATGGTGACAAAACTTACACGTTTTTGCAGTAGAGATTTTTGTATCATTTTGAGACTGTTGCAGTGAGATCAATAATGGCTTCAGTTCAGACATGTGGTCTGGGAGCTCCACGTGCTGAGATGGTCCCAAGGTGAAGTAGGATGGTCTCCTGCTGAGAACGGACTCCTCGGAGAGCACAGAGAGGCTTTGTTTACAAATTCTCCTCTCCCAGCAAACAAAGCAAGCTTGTTTAACAAACACTTGACAAACAAAATGGACCTAAAATTAGAATGATTATTTCATGAATGAAAATTTACTATGAAAATAAACATTTTTAGGGACAATAGAAAAAACTTCTTTTAAAGTGCACTTCTTTTGATGGTCCAGAATTTTTGTACAGTTACTTGTTGATACTTTGTCTGGATAGCTGTTGCTTTACTTGCTGTTAAGCTTCAAGTTCTAACACATGCTTGGAATACTGTGGTAAAGTGAGCCATTTTATTTATTTATTCATTTTTTAATCTGCAGATGTAAGGGAGACAAGTAGGTTTGGATTTTTTGGCAGAGGTGTGTTACTCTATCCTGATAATATAAATTGTAGACACTTAAACACTGAAATTTATCCTTGCCTTATTTTCTCCTTCAGATCTTTAGTCTGAATAACATCTTTTTTTGTGTGTGTGTGTGTGTGTTAAGGATGTGTTAACTTGAATTTCACAATATTATTTAGTCAAGATCCTGCAGAAATGAAGTTTTTACTGATAAGCTTTCCTGTGCTGTTTTCTCCACTTTGTCCTACAACTTTACTCTTTTCTACTATCCTAAGATTACTGTTAACACCTATTTGCGTATATGTACCACTGTTGTTGAAGTTCTTTCTTCAGTACCGGGTTGTGTATATTTCAGTGTTGAATGTCTACAGGTAAATTATTTGGCTTTTACCAGTTTTTTTTTTTTTTATTGTTGGACTTGAAAAAACATGTCAAGTGTACCATATATTGATAGAAAGCCTTAAAGTTAAAAATCTTGTACTGTTCTGAATTATTGATTCAGAATATTATTTCTTGTTCTTAGATGTATGAAAGCAAATAGAAATGAAAAAAGCCAGAGTGGCAGTTTTTAAAGTGACATTGGTTTTCAACATGATTTAGTTGCGTAAATACTGTAAAAGCTTTTGAAAATCCCACATAGCATATCTTAATCTAAAGCCAACATCTCACATCTGAATTCATAATTAGGAGTATATTTCAACTTGTAAATATCAGTGTTTCACAATTTGAAAAGCTGTCAATTAGTCTAGTATTTATTGTGTCTTCAAATATTCCACAGACTGAGTCAGTAGCTGGGCATGAAGGTGAAGTATGAAATTATTTGTTTCAGTATAAGGCTACTATCAGTCCAGACTTTCCTGGGTAGGTCTTATTTTCTTGCCTTCAGTGTCTTGTCTGGATAGATTTTTGGCAAGTTCTCTGTGTTTCTGGCTGAGTTTTTTGGAAACCCCATTAGAGGCAGAAGCAGGACTTTGGGAAAGTCTAGTACAGAGGTAGTATTCCCGGTGGTGGTGTGATGGGTATAGGCGGTAACGCAGAGATAGATCTGATGTGTAAGGCTGAGCAGAAGAAGGGGCACTGAGTAGCAAGTGCTAGCCTGTGCTCTGAGCGGCTTGGGGCTCATGGGTGATTGAGTGGGATGAAGGGTTGAGTTTTGGAGCTGGCAGAAGAGAAGGTTTGGGGCTCCAGGGAAAACTCTGAGGAGAGTCGTTGGAGAGATGCTAGGAAAGATGGGGAAAGCTTGGACACTGATGAGCACTGGTGCTTGCTGGGGAGAATGTCACCAGGTCTTGGAGGTAACCACAGAACACAACGGCTCTAGTGGGGAGTTTGATTTGAAGATAGACACATGGGCCAAGAATTGTCAAAAGCATTAAAAATACAGAGGAATTCATGGACAGGAAGAAACGCAGGTTTCTGTGCGCCCTGTTGGTGCACAGTAGCGAACAGTTTTATCCAGAAGCCAAGAATCTGCAGTTGGGTTAAGTTGCAAGAGCAATGCCTGTGTTATGCATGTATAAAAAGAGTAAACTGGAGACTTCATAGATACCTGAAAAGTAAATACTCTATCTTGCTGTAAAATATACCTGCTTTTCTCTTCTGTTGTCCTTTAGAATTATTGCTTTAAAAGATGAGAAAAACCAGATTTGAGTTGAAGTGAGTCATATGAGTAAGAGTAGCAGGTTTAGTCCCTGTTTTCTTTTAATCATCACAAAGGATTAAAAAGTTAATTTGCATTTGTTTACTTTTTGGTACATCATAATCATTGTCAATGTTTTTAAAAAATAAAAAATTACACACACTGCCCTCACACCCATTTCTGTTGTGCTGGTGGTTTAGTTCTGGTGAAAATTTTCTGGCTCCCTGTGCAGTTGTACAGAAAAATATTTTCAAACATGCTCACTTTCATTTAAATTCTATTAATTTAATTTTGTGCTTGGATATTTTTTTTTCTATTAAATAAACATGGTCTGTAGTGTTTTTACTTTGATAACTAGACAGTAGAAGACTCTTTGACAGGGCATTAATTTAGATTTCCTGTGGAGTATGTCTGTAAGCTGCTTAGATGAATGCTGTTCTTTTAGATATGACTCCAGCTAGTGAGGTATTAATGAATGTTTAAAGCTATTTGATATCAATGTGACAATTTTGTGTATGCAAGTGTAAAGCGTGAGTATGGTATATTAGGTTGTGCATATTTTTCCTGTGATTATTTCACTTTATGTTAAATATAAGAAAATAAACTTTAATTGCATACATTTAATTTAATGAACTCAAAAAATAGTATCAGTTTATGGCAAGTCTTCAAGAGAAAGATATGGGATCCACATGATTGAAACACTCACTTCTTTTTCTTTTTTCTTTTGCTTCTCACAGCTGCCAAAATAAACTCCTTTTCAGATAGACCTAAGTCAACATAGTTGGTGTGTCTCTAATGAAGCATTCCTCTTGAGGCCCCTACTTGGGTTTTATCTTTTTGTCATAGTTTTAATCTCTCTTTCCAAGTTTAATGGTAGGGTCTCCTAAGCATTTCTGCTGCAGATTTAAAGTAAACAAGTTCAATTTCAGTAATCATATGATTTTTATTCCCCAAGACCTTTGGTTTTTTGAAGTAAAAAGGCAATGTGTATTACATTTTTTCCTGTAATATACTTGATATTTTTTTAAGTTGTTGAAAAAGTTGGCTAAAATTCCAAGAAGCTAATATTCATCAAATGTATAAGCTTAACTCTTCTTTCTTACTGTTTTCCACTCAAGCTTTCTCAAACAGTGCTATTTTTTTTTTTTAGGATTCTTGAGTAGCTTCTCTATGGGCAAGATGGATACTAGCTTCCAGCTTCAGAAGCATATCTGTGTGGTATTTTAATTAGCTTGTTCCCAGCCAGATTTTTAATGGCAATTTCCAGTAAATGTTAACTGGTTTTATATGTTTTATTTAAAATCACAAAATCATGCTTTTTCTCTAAAAGTTTTGAACATATGGCTGTTTTAAATTCATAGGGAATCTCAGTCTCTAAATGTGTACAAATACACCTTGAATTGGAAGCATTCTTTGGAGTTTCAGTCTTGTGTTTATGTCGCTATTCTGCCAGTTTAGTATCACTGATACTAAATACTAGTAAATGAGAGTGATAAAATGGCAATATTTGAAGCTCTGCAATGTTTTAATATTCTTGGTGGCAGTCTCTGGAATTCCAGCCAGGAATGTACAGTAGAGTTTTCCCGTAAGTACCATCCCTTATCAGCATCTCTTATTTTTGTATGCCAAACATAAAGTTTATGTAGCAACACTGAAAGCTAAACTTAGTTTCAATAGTCTGTTTTAATAAAATGCCATTGTGTACAGCACAGATTAGCAGACATAAACAAAAAAGAAATAATAATAAAAAAGGAACCTTGGGAAATACAAAAAGGCAAAATAGATACATCAATAGTTTGATGATGTAAAAGTACTTAAAAAACATGCTTAAAAAGTGACCCTAATTTTATGTAAGCTTTTTTGAGTAGCTACATACTTGTAATATTTCTCTTTGTTTCTCAGTTTCAGGAGTTGTCTTTATACTTGTCTGTCATTGGATATTATCATTTCAGCTTTGGATAAACAGTCAGCCTACTTAGGGCAGTTCAGAATCCATAAACTTGCTGTTGCTGTCATCAAAAGTCTGGAACCAGGGTACAATAGCTCTTGTAGGTTAAATAATGCATCTTACTGGTCTTGAAGGGACCTTTTTGTAATGTTTTGTACTGTTGTCTCTACAGTGTGAAACACCATATACATGGCAAATCCAGCCTAGTAGCATTCACTGTTTAGATTAAGCTTACTGAAACCTAAGAACAGCAAATGTAGACCTTGTATGTATGTATCTATCCATCTTTCTTACTCAGAAAAAAAAAAAACCTGAGTGAGACCAGAGATGGGATTGGAATAGGCACAGATATTTAATGGCTTGTGCCCAAGTTCAGAAATGTTACTGTACACTAGACACCCATTGGCTTGAGTAAATCTCAAAATGCAAAGAATGTGAACATAAAAGACTGACAACTGCCCCCCTGCAAAAGTTATCTTTAAATTGTGTTTTCATAAGTATTCATTTAGATAAGTGTTTATACTTTTAACTTCTTGATGACTAGATAGACAGTTTTTATGATGTAATTCCTGAACATACAGATTTTCTTCCTCTTTTGTGCAAGCCTTATCACTGGCTTTATTCCAGGTATAGTGGCTTTAATATGGTGACTTCAGATGGAGTGGCTTAGAACAAGCAATGGAAAACTCTGACTTACTGGTCTTTATAAATGAAAAAGAACAAACTCCTGGCAAGAAGTCTTAGAGGAGAGAGCAATGCTTGAAAGTGGCTGACAGAGTATGCCCAGAGCTGTGCGTTATCTTTAGCTCTGGACAGTTGCATCCCAAGCTGATAAAACAGAGATGATAAACTCCGGCCGTGCACACATCACTTCTGCAACAGCCCTCCACGACAGTGAAGCAAAAGTCTCTTGAGCATACCAATTACTGTTAACTTTTAAACTTGAAACCAGAATTATCTCATTGATGAATACGGTGGTGGTAGAGAGGATAATGGCATCTGTTTGAGTATGGTCATGGATATACGTTATCTCAAGCAGCACTTTGTTGGCTTCTTGGATCTTGCTGATGGCACGTTTGTATATTAATGTGTTCATAGCTTGGATCTTGTGACATAAACATCCATAGCATGTTATATTCAGTGAGTAGAGGGGAAGATAATATTGGCATATAAAAGGAGGAAGAAGAGCTGGACAGAGTTAGAGACTAAAGGGGAAAGGAAAATAAAAACCTGTCCCAAATTTTCCCCTTTTTCCTCAATGGAAAGCAATTTTTTCTCTAGCAGTCCATGAGCCTTTTCAGACACCTGTTGGCCATTTTCCAGCATCAAAAGCAAGCTAGAAAGTGTTAAATATTTCAGATGATTTTTATGAAAGATTATAAGGTCAAAGCAGCTATTTAGGTGTACACTGGGTTATGAAGATAGCAGAATCCAAACAATTCAGGAGATTCCTAGGAATAGCATGTGTTGGGAAAACAAAGAAATGATAATACTTTCTGAAAGTATTTCAGGGTGGGGGGAAGTATTTCTTTGTAAGTGCTTCTGTGCAGACCACAGTAGGCAAATAAAGTGCTGAGATTTACCTTAAATCTGAGTGAAATTTAAGATGAATTTAATTTAATTCCATTTTTGTGGTGGATTAAGAGCATGTAGACAGTTAATGGCCAAATAATGGCATGATAGTTGTAGGATATTGAGCATGAATCTTGGCTGTCTTCCTTTTTGTCTTTTAATCATTATCTTAATCTGTTTTACACTTACCTGAGATATTTTATTTACCTGAGGGACACTATGAAAACCTGAAACACTAAAAAGTTTTTATATTTAGTGAAGAACAGCTAAGTATGGATATGTAGTCAATATTTGTAGGAAACTATTTGTTTCCTACTAGTTGTAAGACATATAGGAAACAAGTGCCATAACTATTTTCTCCTTGGAAACAGTTTATCGTTAGTTATTTCTGTTAATACTTTACATTGAACTGGGAAATAAACAGAAGAGAGGTGAAAGTTGGGAAATTATACCATTGCTTTGGTCAATCAGTTTAAAGATTGTTGGGGCACATTTAAAGAGAAAATAGCAAAAAAGTAATGTCATAACAGATTAACTGACCTAAACAAGTGTTGGTATACTTCTATTCGAAATACGACTTCAAATGATGTTTACATTTCACTTACGGGAAACCAAACAATATAGCAGAAGGTGGGCATTTGCTCTGAGTTTCTGTGTTTGAGATGTGTTGATAAGCGCCTTACAGCTCCCAGGCTGGCCTGTAAAGTTCCCATTACACGGGTTTTGTGCCTGTGATAATGTAACTAAAAGAATAAGAATCAGCACATTTTTTTGAAGAGGGAGGAGTAGCACTTCATGTACTTCTCTAAAGTAGTTTGAGTTCTATGAGCTACAAAATGAATTTTGGTTATTATTCATAACATCTTTTAAGGATTACAATGCATTAATCTTTAATAAAACAGTAAGGTGGCTAAGCTTTCAAGAACGCAGCTCTGGGGTCCTAAAAATGTTGATGGCGTAATTAATTCAAAGTTTGCAGTTTGGATAAAATCAGCTTGTTTGATACTGGCACTGGAGTATCTGGCAGTCTGTTTGCACACGCAACTGTGGACCCCACGGTTAAATCCAACTTGTCGTTACTTATTCATTGAGTTGCCCACAAAGTATACATTGACTGATTTAACTCCTCTTTGGTATATATTTTCTTGTAGGCTGAATACTTTTTGATGATAAATCTGAAGTCTCCAGCGATCTCTCATTGATAAAGCAAGCTGCTTTCTTTATTTCCTATCTATTAATCTCAGGGGTTTTTTGTTTGTTTAAAAAGATTTAAAAAAGAAAAGTGAGGTGGGAGTGAATTTTGTGTAGGTTGTTTTGGGGCGGGGTTTTTTTGTTGTTTTTCTTAAGTCTTTCGGGCCTTCCACAGATGGATCCCATGTGAGGGACTGCGGACGGTTGGAAGCACAAACGGATTCAGATGTTCAGCTTTTTGTCCCCGCCGGCGCTGGCTCACCGCGCGGGCGCAGCGTGGCACGGTCCAACCTCCGTCTGTGAAAACACAGCAGTTAGAGTTACTTGCAAAGGACTCTCCTGGGGATCGATAAAGTCTATTTCTGTTTATGTAATGAAATCAGGGAGCAAGGGTCTGCTGTAGTACTTTGCTGATGGGATTCCAGCGGGGTTGTCTTTCAATGAAAAGCCTGAATTTAATAAACCTGTAGTGTGGCGTGCTCTTTCTCGGGCGGTGCTGCCTCGCTCTAATGGATTGCTGTTGATAATTTGGGGTTACTTTGTTTACGTAGTCCGAGAGCTTCTTTTTAAGCAGCTGGCTGGAAATGGAGATGAAGGCAGTCTTAATTCACTTTTAATAAAAGATCAATGGGTTTATTGTGAAAAAATAGAATACAGATGTAAACTGTACCCGATAAAAGAATTAAATGTGTGTTTAACCTTCCTATTTTGTTTTTTCAGTGCTACTGGTGCTTGACCTTCTTCGTTTTTGAGACTATTCTCTTTCTTGGTAGTTTTACATTTTAAATTTTACTTAGACTACAAAAACAAACTCTGCTGGTGTTTTTCATCTCAAGTGCTTACCAAATCCCTCAGATTTTACAAAATATTTAAAAAGTAATCTCCAGACTAAAGTCTCATTAAAACCTTTGCCCTTCCTGTGGAACAGAAGTTCAGAGAAGTTCTGGTCGATTCTGATTTGGAAACTGTAAAACAAAAAATATCATGGTGTGAGGTATTAATTTAGGCTTGGCAAGCTCACTGTAAAATTTATTTCCAGAAGCTTCTAATTAAAATGCAGCATGTCTAATAGTGTAAGGGAAAGCACCTTAAAGGCCCTTTCTTTTATATTATATAGGAGGAAAAATGCCCCAAACATTAGTGAAAATAAAACATCTTGGAGGTATTTTTTATTAAGCAAACAGTCACATTTGTATTGCAATGAGTTGACTTGGTAGAAGAAACCACGTACTCAGGAATTTCTTAGGTATACTAATTTTCAGTATTGCTTTTTAATCAAGCCAGTTGATAGATTAGTCAGATATTTATAGAGATGCAATTTTTTGGGGGGGGTTTCTTTATATCTTTATTATACCTTGTGCTCTCCTGCTCCTTGAACAATGCAGTTTGGATGTTTTCCCCCTGTGGCCCTTTCCCCCTGTTTCAAAGGAGAGAAAGCAAAATTGGAAAGAGGACAGATTGAGTAGGATGGTTAAAGGTATAGAATACTTTATGTAAGAGGATGCAGTAAAGAATTTAGGTCCCTTCAGACTGATGGAGGTACCGTATTTGTCTGTAAAATCATGAGTGGCATGGTGATAAGGCAATGATTGTTCACTGCATATCTGTAATTGAGGTAGGAATGCTCATCAAACAGAACTACAGTTTGCAGATTGAAGTCAGTCAAAGCAGTTGTTTAGGATTATTGAATGGCAAAATGCATTATTACTGAAGTTATCTGGTTGTGGAAGGATCTGTATTGCAGACTGTTGGAGGTCAAGAGAGTATTGGCAGCGTAACACTATATGCTTATACTGTTCTTTTAGTCTTCACTGGGTATTTTCTATTGACAGCTGTCAGAGGTGGGATATTTGACTATACCATGGACATCTGGTATGACCTGCAGTGGCTGTTATGTTATAACAGCTCAAAATGTGTTAATGTTCTGTCTCAAGAAGGGTGTTTCTGCATGTCCATTAAAATTTTAAACAGCATCAAAAATAATGAGATGTTAGGCAAATGGGTTTTTTTGTTTCCAGAAACATTTCAAAATAGCACATTTTACATCTTGTTGGATATTTCTCAACAAAATGTAGATGCACAGACAGAAATATGTGCAGTTGTTGTATATTGACGGAGTGCATTTCATCAGCAGGTGGTATTGGATTTAAGAAGCTGAAACATAAGACAAGTGCTTAGGGATGGTCTGTAAGATGATACATTTTGTTGAAAGTCTTGTAGTTAAGTATTCCCAAGACGATCTGGACAGCATAAACAGTGCTACTGTGCGAGAACTTTTATATTATGAGATAAAAGAAAGCAAAATGTTTTCAGTTGTGGAATTTTACCGTAGACAGAATTACTTCTGAAGTGTATGCTAGTTTAATCTGAAGCCAAAGAGAAATGATTTTCAAAAACAGTTTTGCAGATCTGATTAAGTTCTTCTACTGTGATAGATAGCTCTGCAGCAGTTCCCTTCAGGAGATCCCCTTTCTATTTTGGATTTATGTTGGGGGTATACTGCAAATCAGCAATATTAAGAATAAGGAGGAATATAAATAGTATGTTTAGAGGCAATTTTTTTAGATGATGTAATCATTTTAGAGTGAATAATGAAATTTGAACATTTTCTTGAAGTGCAGGTGCTGTACGTGAGGCAGAATCTGGCTGGGTTCTCAGGTTCAGATTTTTTCCACAGTCCAGGAATAAGGGGGGGGGGAGCAGGGAAGTGAGGTGGATTCATAGTTGTTTATTTTCATATTGAGGTCTTAAATATTTTTAAGAAAGTAAATTGAGAGTGGTGCTTAGGGGAGGTGGGGAAAAAAAGGCAAAAATCCTTAGAAATTATTGCATTTGATTTAACAAATTCTGTGGATTCCCTTTTTAATTCTGTCAATATAGACACAGTGCCAGTGCTGTTCATTGGGAAACTCGCCTCGATGTGTCTGTGTTCCCACTTCATCCACAGAATGAGTCATGGGATATGGGTTTAACCAGTAGTGTAAATAAAATGCCTTTATGGGAGAAATAGCTTACTTCTAATATGTTTGGAAATACTTTTAGAAAGGGAAGATATTGAAGAGCGTCAATGGCTTGTTTAATTTTTACCTCTAATTACATTGTGTGTCACTAGTCAGTGATGTGTCATCACCTCAGCCTCACATATCTTCAGGGAAGTTCATTAACAAGATTCTAAATTTTGGGGGAAGAAAACATCTAAAGGAAGTCACCTCAGAACTATTTCTTCCTTTTTCCCTCCTAAGTAGGGTATTTTGGCATCCAAAATAAATACTGACTCTGCAGTGATGGATTGGATAATCAATTTTTCCCCTTACTGTTTTGCCCCTTACTGTTTTGCTCAGTACTAAAGAAGCCCTTTTTTGTTATAACCAGACTAGTAACACTGCAATGCAGTTAATTTTATACATCCCTTTTTATGACACAAAATGACATTGTAGAAGTAATTGGGAAATTTAGAATAGGGCTGCATAGTGATCTGATTTTCACATGTGGGATTCACAAATGCAATATATTTCAAGATGTTGGGGCAGTATCTTCTAGGAAAACTGTAAGTGGCTGAGCAATCTTTACTTATAGCCATGAGTATACCCATGCTACTAGGAGAGACTAAATTGCCACCTTGTATTTTCTGTGCTTAAGCGATGGCTCTGAAAGATGGTTACTTGGCTATTTCTGCCTTCTTGGCCAGTTGAGAAAATGTCTTTAAATCAACAAGTAATTATGTTCTATTTATTTATTTTTTTTTTAAATCTGACTGAAAAGGCATATTTTTTTCCCCAATTCCTTCAATTGTTTCATCTGCGTTAATGGTGACTAAAAGTGTTCTTTAAGCATTGCCTTCACATACCTTTCAACTATTTCTGTTTAGATAGCCTAACATTTCAAAGTGGTTTATTTAATAATGTCATTTCCATTCTGTAGCTTTAGAGGATTTTCTAAGGCCTTGAGGTTTAAGCTTCTGCATGGAATTGGAGGAATATTGTTTTAATTTAATATTAAAATTTGCATTTAATTAAAGAAAAACAACAACAGTAGTTATAAGTCAATCCTGAATGTTTTTCAAATGAGAAAATCAGAGCCATACAGGCTCATTTCAGAAAGAGACATCAGGTATTTGACAAAATTCAGCATGAAGCTTGGTTTTGGGGGTTGGTTTTTTTTTCATGTGGACAGTTATGACTTTGTTTTTATCAGAGATAATTTTTGTATTTCTTACTTAACAATTTACAGTTGGTGGGAAACACATAATAAAAAAGTTAATTCTACTGTAAATATTGTGAAGAGTTGAACAGTAAGAGAATAAAAAGAATTGGGTATCTCTGCAAACATTCAAAAAATAGCTCTTCTGATTCTCCAAAATTGGGTGTTGCTGCATAAGGGTGCGTGTAAAAGAACAGCAGAACTTGTGAATGCGACTTTTTAAAAATATGTCTTTATCACCAGACTGTAGTCACAGTAATTATCTATGTCCCTTCCCAAACATTTGTCAGCTACATTCAAGGCCACTTTGCCTTTTTTCATAGTAGATGTTGGGGAAAAAAATCAACTTCATATCAAGATGATCATCTTCATTACCTATTTGAAGTAACTGATAAGAAGAACTCTAAATTGCATCAACTGCACTGTGACTTCTTATAATGCCCAGTCTTTTAACTGTTGCTTAAAGACCTATATAATTAAGATCCTTAAACTTTTTCATTCTATTTACTGTATGTCTGTTTTTCAAGCTGATACGTGTAATGAATTTTCAGTTTAAAAAGCAATTTGATATTGCCACCATATGGCTCTGAACGTTGAGAGGGTATGGATTAAATGAATAATGGCTCAAAGATAGATTTTTGACTTAAGTTATAGGCCGATGAATAATCTTATTTTAAATCAAATGAAGATCTGATTAGAGGAGGTTATTATTGCTGAGGTGGTGATTTTCTGTGTAGCTGAAGGGAAAATAATTATGGCTGTTTAGTTTCTGGGAATGTCTGCAAAGAATATCTTTTTAATAAATCAACAAAAAATAGCAGAATTTCACTAATCATTACCTGTGAGCTATTCCAGGAAAAACTCCATGAATTAAAAAGAAAATGTTACTATTTAAGTAGCAATGAACAAAATGCTCCATCACTAATGCAATAAAAATAGCATCCTGCTTACTGTTAAGCGTTTTTTTTCCATTAGATTTTTTTTTTTGGTCTCCATTATTTGCTAGGATTACCAACACTTGAGACGAGCTGCTTTTGGAGGTGCTGAGTTTTTTAGTGTCGGCACCAGCTCGGCAGAACTCTAGAGGATAACTTAAATACAGAGTTTCAGAAGGCAAAGCCAAAACTTCACTAGTTCATCTTGGATACCGTAAAAATGTGTTATGTTAATTTTACGTTTTCTTCAAGTGCCAAGGTTAAGTTTGTATTCCTGAGATGGTGCTGAAATTACTAAAGAAGTAAGCCTGTGATTTCAGTGAAGCTGTTTCTGAGTCATTTGGTGTAGATTAGATTAAAACTATTCCTTGTTCGTAGGAAAATCTGGAAAGTTGTAGCCAGAGTGTTCTTGTGCAACTGGTATGACTACTCTCTTTTTTTTTTTCTTTTCTCCTTTCTAGGGTCAGTACAGGCCCTCTGACTTGTTATGTCCAGAGACATACGTCTGGACACCTATTGAGCAATGTCTACCCCTGCTTGAGCACTCAAAATACTGTCGATTCAACCAGGATGTAAAAGCGGGTAAGTTTACAAGTAACGATAGGCCTATAAATTGTCTGTCTTGTTTTTATAATGTATTGGTATCATCTGCTGCTGAAGCATTATGGAAATCATACCTGTAAAGGATAAAAAGTGTAAAATTCACAACTCCTCCAGCAAGGATTAGCAAATAGAGAGTTTTATGTTTTAAAATAAAATAAGCAATACAAATTTTAAGTACATTCTGTTTTACAGACTATATGTAGTTCAAAATTAACATATATTGCTGCCTTTCAGAGAATTGTATTTGTTTTTCTGTACATGAACAAAACCGACCAAATAGGTGTTCCTCCCTTACATTCCAGTCAGATGAATGCATAAAGAAAGGAAATTAGGATCAATACAGGACAGTGAAAGGGCTGGAGAAGCTTAAAGGCATCAAGTGCTTTTGTTAAGAAACAAACTGGCAGATTTAGTTTAACAATCTGTCAGTGAATTTGAAGAGTACAATGAACAGCAGAAACACCTTAAACATCTTGAAGTAGATGGGACATAGATTTTTACGTTCTGTAAAATAGGTATTTAGTGACTTGCCAGCATAGAATGGTCGAAAATATTACTGACCAGAACATAATACAGTAATGATACTGTAAAACAGTGCAATCAAATGGGAAAAAATACATGTACTTGCTTTAGCTACTGACTCTGTGGGCCGATTGCAGGCCCCAAGGGAGCTGTATTAGAGAATGCTTGGTGTGGTGTTTGGGTGGAAAGGAAAAACTGATTAACTTTTTTATTAATTGCAAATTGCTGAATATCTTTTTCTTGAGATTTTCTTTCTCCACTGAATAACAATTGAGAAAGGTTGTGATATTATTCAGAGATGTCAGTCATTAAGCTCAAGAGTACGTAACACCATGGTCTGTTTCTAGCCATCAAAATACAGATTTACCTGTCTCTGAGTTTGAGCAGTCTTCAACAGCTGTGTCTTTCTTTTTACTTTTCATGGCTGTAGTTTAATACAATTTTGATTCACTAGCCAGTTAACTGTTGGAGGGCAGAATGTAGATAAATGAAAGGAATTTGAAGAGAGATGACCACTGACCACAAGCAGGATTGTGAACTTCTGGAAAAGCTGCTTGAGTTCCTTGCTTTTCCTCATCCTGTGCATGTTAGCATTTATGCTGTGACTTGATTGCTCAACTGGAACACTAAGATAATAATTGTAAGAACTACAATAATGAGGTTCAAATAAATTTCTAGATATAGATACCGATTTAAAAGTTTTAGCAGCAGAATTACCTTAAGTGTTCTGTGCAAATAGAGAATGTTCTTTAGGGATTGTGCAGGTAGCCGTGCGATGTGGTGGGAAATAGACTGGGGAGCGTGCTTGAATGCTCTCTGAAAAGAGTATTTATCACCATGGGAAAAGCTCAATATGTAAGAGATTTAAACGGGCGGCACGTCATGTCTTGATCGACTAGAATCATCGTCAGATTGGTGAGAGGAAATTGGAAAAAAATTACAAAGATAGGAGGAAGAAGGGAAATGGTTTGGAGGCCAGTGGTGTTCAAGATACTCTTGTTATTCAGAAAGAAAAGAGTGCATTCATTTAAGCGCAAAAATGACAACTAAACTACTGCCTTTGAAGATGTTAACCCCGTACAAGCAAAGGGACATCATCTTCTCGATTCTGTGAAATTCCTGTGGCATACCACGCATTTGGAAACTCCAGGATATAAAACTTTGCATCATTATCAGCACAGAATATCTCACTCCAGACACTACTGGAACTGTGACTTATGTCCTGTGGTTTAAGGAAATTAAAACATAGCTACACGTTGAAATGCACTGGACCTGCTGTGAGCTTATAGTCATTTGAGGTTTAAGTAGTTGCTAGCTCCAAGGAAGCTATTTCTCAATAGTAAAATCAGTTTCCTTCTTACTTCTCTACTCTCTACAATAGTCAGTAATATGAGTTTAATGACGTTACAGTGAATTTAAAAAAGAGTAATAGGAATGATCGCGTGCTTTATTCGTCTTGAATCAGCTTTCTATAATACTGCCCATAATTATGTCAGTTAAGTAGGTCATGATTTATCAGGAGTGGGACTTCCAATGTAGAAACTGAGGGCAATAACCAGGTCCAGTAAACAACTGGGAGAAATAGTGCGACTTGCATTGCTGCCTGGGGCAATAAAACAATCACTGGAAATGGTCATTTAATATTGTCTGTAATGTCAGAAAATTTCTGAAACGTTACCTCTCACTAGTTTGTTCATCCTGTTTGGCAATTTTTGAACTTCTTTTCCCTCCTTTTAAAAAAATAAAAAATTTACCTAATAAATCTACAACTTGCAGGTTATGAAAATGCATTATAGAACAGCAGCGAGTGCTACTTCAGGAGAGGGTGCTATGCACTCTGACCTTCCAAGTCTCTGCAATATGAAAAGGATTTATGAGTATTCGTACACATTACATTGCAGAGCTCCTTCCTATAATCAGATTTATTTTTTCTTTTCTGAAAAAAAAAAAAGAAAAAAGAGATGCTCACAAAAAGTAGCAAAAATTTTCTAAAGTATCGGAAAGTATTAATTGATATTTGCAGAAGATTTTTGCCTGTTTTGCATTATGTGGTTGTCCTGAGCTTGAGCATTTTCAAATCATTTTAAAGTGTATTGTTTTCCATCCCCTTCTCCTCTGACGTTTAATACTTTTTGTTAACAGTTGGAGAATGAAGAAGAGAGGACAGGCAAACTAAACAAAGTTCTTAACTCTCTATACCACAGAGATAAGTCTAAAAAAGTGCCTAACAGTTAATAACTTAAAAAAGCAATTGTAGGAACCATAATAACTTTTTATTGTTTAGGGTGGCAAATCATGGGTGCCTGTTGGTTGAAATAGGTCCAACTCTTTACTACTTCTGGCCAGTGTAATGAGATTCAACCTTACCTAACCTCAAAACACTCCAGTCATACAGAGACAACGATGAGGTCTTGTGCCAGCAAACGCTCAAATCTGATACTTAAATAAACTGCTAGTAGGCTCTTTATGTGCAGTTCCTAACATGTATTGAAAAATGTCAGTTACTCCAGAAAAAAAATTGCATAGCAACACTCAGACAACATTCATGGATGAAAGGTCATGTTTGTCAAGTATTCTTGCTTTTATGGGTTACCAGTTTTGCCTAAATCACTCATGCCTCAGAACAGATTTTTCACTTTTGTTGTCTGTTCAATTTGAAAAATTCAGAAGACCTGGCATCATCTTATAAATGAGAGGGGTTTATTAGGATTCTGATGTATTTATTATTAACCAGTGGCCAGTCATTTACTTACAAATAAATAAGCAGTTAGTGAGGTAGGGCAGTAATAGAGGCTTTGGATACTGATGCGTTCTGAAAATTGAGATAGTGCTAAACTTCATTTAACAGGCCATTAGCTGTAAGTACAGATGGAGTTACGTTAAAGAAAAAAGTTAATTAAAAGATTGCTCTGCAGATAAGTACTTGTCAGTGACTTTGACAACATATCAAAACCGATGAGCAAAATTCAGTCACATGATAGCGTCTGCTGAAATATTCCTGGGCATGGTCTGTCTGTCATACTAGTTAACTTCCTCCTCTCAAAACTGGTCTTCAGGGTTTTATTTCGTTGGTACTCTCACTAACAACTTTGCCCATGGAACAAATGCAGTATGAAAAGAATTATAAATAATTTACTTGGTATCCTAGCAATACTTTTATCCTTCCACTTTCCATTTTTCTGAGACTAATCCAATGACGTGTCTTTTTTTTTCTAACATCTGTTGAGATTTTCAGTTTGTTGCTCCTGAGAGAAGCCTGTGAAAAATGTCTTCATGAAGTAAAATCTTTATGAAAACCTACTTTTGGGATGGTAATTAGATTAGTGGCAAACTTCAAATCTTTCTTCCCATCAGCACTGGACTGTCAACACCTTTAAGAAGCAACTTTAGATAAGGGCAGATACGATCCCAATCTTAAGGCGGTGGCTTCAAAGCCTTCATAGTTTTATAGCCTCCTGACTGTGTCACGTAACGTGGGGTGTACGTTGTGCCAACCAGGGTGAACAGGGTGCTGTTACCCAAGCGAAAAAGCTATGCTTGATCCAAATTGCTAGGCATGGCCCATGGCAGTCTCGGTGGTGGAAGCTGCTTCCCATCTTCCTGTATCCGCTGCTTTGAGCAGAAGCTTTGAGTAGTGCTGATCAAAAAGGACTTTAATGCTTTTATTTTTGCTTGACTGATTTGTTTGCTGAAGTTGATAAATTGGCTAAGCTAATACACATCTGTTCAACTTCCTGTATATCTAATAATAGAGTGAAATCAAAATGGAATCGAATGGAATACATTAATTAAAATGAAAGTACTTTCTACAATGTTGAAAAATACAGATAACAAAGGCATACATAGACTCCTCTGTGTTGGCTTTGTGTGTTCTTGGAGACAAAACAGTCTTTGCTCCAGAGAGTATAGTCTAACACAAGACAGGATGGATGCAGAAGGATGGTATAAAGAAAGAGAAGCACTTCTGGTTTGTCTGGTCAATTATAGTAATAGACTAAATAGTAACTGACTAAACTGTATGAATTTTTTTGTAAACATCACAGTGAAGGAGTGTTTTGAAGAGGGATCTAAGGAAATATATTAATTATCTTAGAGTTTATGGAGAAATCTTTTGCAACATGAGAGGTGTAGGAGAAATGAAGAATGGGGGAGACACAAAGGACAAAAGACACGAGTTCCCTTCAAAAACAGATAAGCTGGTCTGGCTAAGTGGTCAGATAAACTATCAGATCCCGTAGTCAGAGGTAGAACTTGCATTACTGCCTGTAGTAGGGATGTGCTAGGAATGAATATAGGGGTGAAACAGACTGTGGAAAGCTTTAGAAGTGAGGTCGGTCCGATGCGATCGGGGTATGGGTAGCTGGTAGAGACATGCATGGAAAGACAGGGAAGTAAATTTTGCAGTAGTTCATATAGGTGGAACGATGAGAAGAAGGACTTGACAAGAACAGAAGCAAGCTGTTGAAGTAAGTAGTGGTAGGATTAAAACTTGAAAATCTAGATAGATATTTGTAGAGATGAATAAGAGAGACTGTTTTTTAGATAGAAACTAGATGTGAAAACCTGAAGAGATTATGAAGCCAAAGTCATATGCCAGCAGAAATTTGCCAGTGCCTAACAATTCAGCAGCCACCTTCCTCTCATTGTTCTTGATGCAGACCAGACTTTGCATCTTGGAGCCGGCTGGCATGGGCTCTGTCAGACATAGGGGAACCTTCTAGCAGCTCCTCACAGAAGCCACCCCTGTAGCCTCCCCGCTACCAAAACCTTGCCATGCAAACCCAATACATAAATAAAACTTAGAATTCTTACCCAGAAATCTGCAGGCTTGGGCAGTTATACAAAACTGTTTATTTTAGAAATATATTTGTGTGCATAATGCTTTCACTAGAAAAATAATCTGTCACAATTACTTCAATAACCTTGATTTCTAGTACTGTGTTTTTCAAAACATTTAATTTTATGTACAATTTAGATACTATTCTTTGCTAATAAAAAGGGCGTATTTCAAACATGTTTTACATTTATTGTGTATGTGAATGCAAGTACTTTGTTGATTTTTTCTTTTTTTTTCCCATCAAGTACAGAGGCTCTTTAATTTTAACATGTATTTAAAAGTACAGTGTATTAGCATGATACTGGTCTTATTCCTCCTCCCTCTCTTAACAGAAAAGCCATGATCACATATTTGTATCCATGAAGTGAACTGAGGTTGCCATTTGGTCACGTCTGATAGTTTAGATCCCTGGCAAAGTGATGGATACGTGTAGTGTTGCAGCTTTGAATCTAGTCAGATGGATTAATGCAAAAGACAGTATATGTTAATGTTTATAAGGGTGGTGTGATGCAGATTAATGTTTATAAGGATAAATGCACTGAAGTTCTTGACACGATGAAAACGTAGTCACAAAACTATCACAGATGGAAAACATTAAACAAATTGTTTAGAACTGTGCAATCATCTGATTAGGGAGAAATTGCTGATCTGCTCTAAAACAACTGCTGTTTACAATTTTTTAAAGATACAGTGTTGTGTACTTTGGAGAGTTAGGAAACAGTTTAAATAAATTGTGATAGATCATGAACTAAATTCTTCTAAAGAACTAACTTTCCACTATCTTATCAGAGCTATAGGTAATAAATTTAAATTCTATAACCAAGGAAAAGGCAGACATATCAATTATTTCTAGCAGCTCCTCTAGAAGAGACACATCTTACAAGTTTGTATCTGTTTCTAATTAAGTTTATAAACACTTAGAATCATCAGAATGCATATTTCTCAATCCAGTGTGATCCTTGAGCATAAAAGATATTTAAACAATGAAGATAGTGCCAATAAGGTGTAGCCAGGCAAATTTTTCCCTCACTTTTTAGTATATTTGGATTAAATTGAAATGACTGGCCTGGGGGTTTAGCCTCCTATGCGAAAATATGCTCAAATATTCCAGTGCTTCTGTAATAAAAAGGTAGTGTTATTAACTTAATTTGTGGATCCTAAACAACTGGCACTGCATAAATTGGCTTGTGGGTTAGAAATTACACTGAACCATCAGCTCTGCAACGGAGTCTCCCAAAACAATCAATTGCAAAGACAGAAAGGTCTTTAAAATGCGATTTGAAGTATGGTCATAGTATGAGCTCCATTTTGCGTTGTTCTAGCAAATCTCAAGCTTTGCTAAATATTTGTGATTTAAAAGTTTGTATTTATTGATATTCTAAATATATCTGCTTCTGACATACATGTAGCAGAGTAAACCAATGCCCCTCAAGAAGCACCATCGCCTGACTTCTGGTGTAGTTCATGAAACATTTGGCTTGGACTGCAAAATTCCCAAAAATATGTTTTAATCCAAAATGACCATCATAGAGGTTGTGTAATGAACAGATGTATTTTGAAATTACATAATTTTTTGAGGACTTTGCTTGAAAAATAAAGATATCCTGGCACACTTTACTTGTCCTCACATTGAATCTTAGATGATTGTGTGCTCAAGATACTCCTTCACCATTTGAATGTTGTGACATTTGATTCTCTAGCAGAATAGTTCTGCTTTTTTTTGTGACTGGACCAGAAGTGAACTCATTAGTTGGTGCAGATTCAGGGGAATGCGGGGAAGGGCCAGGACTGCCAAATCTTGTAGGAATCACTTTCCATACTCAGAAGGTGTTAGAAACACAAGAACAGAAATTAAAAATTAAATAATGTGGGATAAGTAGAGAGATCACGCAGATTTATTTCATGCCGAGGACAACTAGCATCTGGGATTAGTTTCAAAATGTGATAAAAGTAAAAAGCTGTAATGAGGTGCAGATACAGAGCAGCTGTGGAAGCGACACCACAGGCATGCGCTGAGCCCCAGCGCAGCCACACGCAACCAGCCACCCCGGCAACTTTTTCCAGGGTCAGACCTTTTGTAACGATCCTCGGTGCCTCGGAACGTGTTTACTCTCTGCGCTGGTGACATCATCCTGACTTCTCACATGGAACATAATTTGATTCCATGTTTTAATTAATTTAGCAAGCAAATTCGTTGCTGTAATCTGATTTATTTAGCTGATAAGCTACTGCCAATTGCTTCAATTTTGCCTATTTCATGGAAATGCTTGCATTTGTAATTCTCAGCTTGACTCTTGTATTTGTTTTTTTTCCCCTCCTTCTCATATATCAGTCTTAACGAGGACTTTGCTTTGCCCTTCTCTTTGAAAGATCCTCTTAGTGCTTTCTGCCATTTTCATTTCTATACAGTTCAAATATTTTAATAAATAGTATTTAACTCTTTCACTCTTTCAGATTTTTTCCTGTTTCCATCCCATTTTTTGGAGCTGTAACTCCCTAAAGCATAAGCCTGTAACTTTTGTCTTTCGTACTATCTTTTATTCCGTTGGTTTTACTGTCATTGTAAGCTTGGGACTCAGTACTGTGTTTTGCTGTTGGCTTGAAGTGTCATTAAAAACTGTGATTAAAAGTCCCTGGAAGTCTGGTTGAAAGTGGAACTGCCTCCTGGAAAGCCTTCTTGTGAAAGTCTGAAGTCCTTGTTAGTACCCCTTCACTGTCAGCTGGCTTGGGGTCAGTCCCACGGGAAGACTTTGCTTCAGAAAAAGAAATGAAGCTGCCAGAATTTTTTATTCTTGCATAAATGTGATGAAAATAAGTATATGGAATTATATTTATAAAACAGAATTTAAAAAACCATCCAGAATTGCTAAAATTCCCTTTATTTTAATTAATATTTCTATCTCAGCCACAAAAATTTTTTTTTAATTCCCTGGAAGCAAAGTTATAATCCAGAGGGTGACGATGGCCTGTTAAATTTACAAATTTGTTTGGGCAATGCGAAATGACTCTAAAATATGTAAAATGAGGCAATAACGCTATTCCTCCATTGTTAGGCCTTGTAAAATTAATTTGACGTGAAAAATAAAGTCTGAAACACTTTTACATGTCATAAATGTCAGCTTTGCAATCAGTGGAAGTTGCAGAAATTCAGATACTGGGAAGGACAGTCACGATTTGCTCTCACACGGGCATGAAGGTCAGTACTTCGTCTTAGGCACTGTTCAAGCTACAAAACTTAGACTGACTCATTAGTGTCACTTTAGTTAGAAAATTACTGGTTTTAGTGGAGTTGAGTATTTGGCTTCTCGGGTAAACCTTACTGAATTACGAGGTATTTTAGCTACCAGTTGAAATGAAAATACAGTTTATGTAGTGTTTCTGGTTTTTCTTATGCAAAATACGTTCAGGAAATAGATAGAATAAGCTGTTCTGTTTGAGATGTCAGTGTAGCTACTCAAGTTCTACTAGAGTTAGTAATGAGGTAAGCATTCTGTGTTTA
The DNA here is from genome assembly GCF_018139145.2 of Gymnogyps californianus. Classification (NCBI taxonomy): domain Eukaryota; kingdom Metazoa; phylum Chordata; class Aves; order Accipitriformes; family Cathartidae; genus Gymnogyps; species Gymnogyps californianus. Next base: position 5,924,143 of record NC_059476.1, read on the forward strand.
TCTAAGAAAAATATTTTTTCATGTTTTTCATGAGAAATGAATGAAATATTTCATTCATCCCTAATAGGAAGTGTTTGTGTGGCAGTTGCTTTCCATCCCTCATCTTTTCTATTTAAGATGCATCCCTAATTTAGTATTCTCAACCTTTAATTCACAGATTTAATGGCATGTTTAATGTGTCTCTCCCAACAGTAACTGAGTCACTTTTGATGATGTTCTTGAGATGACAGGTACCTTGCTAAACTCTCTGGAAAGATGTGTGCAGTTTTAATTCCCTGTTAGCAAGTGAATTAAAGAGTTGCTTTCATGTGCTGTTTCCAAGCGCTCGTTGGATTTTGACCGTGATTTTCCCTTCTGTCTCTAAAGAGAAATGAGCAGCTCAAAATGCTGAAAATTCCTGTGTTCTGAATAACTCGGATACTTTTGAGGAACAGGAAAACTCAGCTAGCGAAGGTTCTGAGAAGCATGGGGAAGATGCATCTGATGCGGGATAAAGCTTGGTCAGGCTCATCGATGCTGACCCAGAGCAAATAAACCTTCCCAGAACCCAGTGTGATCAGAATCAGGCATTAGTAATGCCTGCAGAGTCCAGCAAAAATGAGTTGGGGCATGGATGAGCTTGTAAAACTTTGACCTAGCTAGTTTGAATCTGCAAAACTACCTTGTGCACTCTGCTGATTGCCTGGGTGCTGCAGTCGCAGAACCTGGTTTAGGGAGACAGTTTGCAGGGCCAGGCGCAGAACTAGTGTCTCACAGTGTTCATGCGTTTAAAACCGAGCTGTACCTGCTGTAGTTCTGCTTCTGGTCCTTGTATGCGTGGTGCATTTAAACTGAAGGCATAATTGAAAGTTGACTAGATAACCAAAATGGGTATTTAAAACAAGAAAAAAGAAAAAACCACAAAAGCCTCCTGGGTATGCAGTTAATATTCTTCATTGGCAATTCGCATTCTCATTTCTCGTATCTGAAGTCATCAAGAATAGTGTCAGAGAGACGACTTCAAAATAATTGACTAGTTCATTTTGTCTTCTGGAAGAGCATCTAAAAGTGAAATAGTTATCTTTGTCAACTTGCCATCTACTAGATTATATTTCTTTTTTTTTTTTTTTGTCTTAGTGTCTTGACTTTGGAGGCACTGGATACTGTTTTCAGATGGGAAGGTCTTCTGTCTCATTTAACTAACATTTTCCCAGGTACTACTGGTTGTTTTTTTTTATAGTGCATCCCTGAAAAGCAAGACCTTGGAGAAGTATCAGTATCATTTAAATCTAGCCCTTTGGTAGCCATTTCTAGGTCACCATATTTCAGGTTAATAAATTGAGGTAGGTTAGAATAATTGTATTATATGAGAGCTCCTCATAAATAAACTGGGAATTTTATACTTATTGTTTTATGTGCATCTCTTTCAAATGTATCCAGAACAGTGGGCCATACTTGGATTTTAGTGTTAGGCAAGGTAGTCAAAGGATTGTATTTGCAGGTAAGCCAGAAGCCTTTGCAGGTTGCTGTGAATTACAGCTGAAAACGAGAACTGCTATGAATTGCTGTATTCACAGGAAATGTTTTCCATTGGCCCCTATTCATGTTTACTACTAGAATAATAAGAGTCAAAACACAATGAGTTATTGTTTCCGTGTGGCACAGCAGGGTTAGCGGATTTTGAATGCATTCGTCAAGTGATTAGTCTGCTTGCTTCTCAAGATTGAATTGCAAATCATAAACCAGTCGTATGATTTCAGGCACAAAGCCCAAAAGTTTTGTTCGGAAGCTGTCTTTAGGATTTACCCTTGTTGCAACTTCCTGTCTTTTCCTGCTTTAAGGTTCCCTATAAGTTATATTTGTAAAACTGTAATTCTTCTGTCTTCATGTTATAAGGATCATTGATAATATTTTGATAAGGTGCATTTTTCCCCTTAGAAACATTCTCTTTTTGAACAGTGATTTCAAAAGTTCGTATTTTTTTCTCAGAGTCACTGCAAAGAGTTGGCTGATTGAGAATATCCTGAGCATTTTACTGCACTTCCTTTGTGACTTGTGCTTTCTGGTTTTAATTAAGAATTCTTTTCACTGAATTTTGTTGTTGTTGTTGTTGTTGTTGATGCTTCATTTTAACTATACTCTTATTTTGGTTTGAGTTAGTATTTTTATACCTCAAGGCATACTGGTCTTTAATATTTCTTAACGTATAAGTCTAGTATGAAAGAAGCAATATGAGGAAAAAACACATTTCAACTCACTGTTTTATATAAGTATTACTATTAATGGGTGTTGCTTATCTTGTCACTGTGTATTGTCTATTTTGTTTTTGAGGATGACTTCCTATGCTTTGCTGGTGAATGAAGAAAAGAATGCTTTAAATTCAGTAAGAAACGAGCTTAAATTCAAAGGTCAGATACATTAGACTTGTGACTGAGGTGGAAATATTTTCTTTTTCCAGTAATTAATATCTCCTATATTTCAGTCATAAAATTTGAAAAGTTAATTTGTTTCTTCCGTTTAAAGTTTCTTTGTTTTAAAATCATTGATCATTAACTGTGACAAGGTCATGTAAACCAGATGGAGCTTTTCTTTAAAAAGAATTTGACAAGGCTGTAGTGTTTCTCAAATAAATTAACATTGCCGTAGTGTAACCAGCAAGGGATGGATGCTTCTTTTGATCATTTTTACACCTAGTTTGAAAGCTCGGGTATCATGAAACCTTTTAACTCCTTGTAAATTGAATTTTAAACCTGTTATTTTTCTTTGATTTGGAAAATGTGAACACTGTGTTCATCTTTAAAAATGTTGTAAGTCCTAACTGCTTCAAAATTAAAAACTAAAAACCAAGAACAACTTGAAACAAAACCAAGCATGCTCTTTGGCCTGTCAGTCTGAAAATACGGCAGTTGTCAAGTGTTAATCTTTGTACTCTTTTTTTTTCCTGTGGATTTAATGCTTAGAGGTAAAAATAGTTTTTCTGAGATTCCATTTTTAAGCAAAATGGAAACTAATTTATAATGTGAATTAGTTACGTGGGAGTTTCCTTCCAAGACTGCTTTCAAAGTGAATCACAAGTTTCAGTTAATGGCACAGTTTTAAATATTTTAAATTTTGAATTAGGACTGGTTCTTTGCCTGATTCCTTTCTTTCTTCCGTGGTTTCATCCTGCTATGGAGAAAAAAAAAAATCCAAGTTCTCTGTGTAGCATGGATACAAAACCACAAAGTGAAGATGGCCAAATACTTTCTTTGTGCCAGGGGGTTTAAGTAGCATTTAAGGAGACTGAAACTTATCAGAAACAGTGTCATTTCAGAGTTTAGCAGGAGTGCCATGTTTCTTTTTTGAATTAGAAATACCAGACCTCAGTCAGGCTTCTTACTAATTCTGAATCCATTCTGTACAGAAAATGTAAGAAATATTTTCCTGTGACTAATGTGGATTTTTTTGAAAATTGGCAGTTGTCCTTTTTCCTATTTAAAAAATAAGAAAGTCAATAAATTTGTCATTTTTAATTATTTCTTCACTTATTTTCCTGTAAATGGAAAAATGTACTTTGAAAAAAAATGTTAGCTTGCTTGCATCTCTAGGTAATATCCCTGACAAATTTAAAAATGTCAGGTTTGTGAGGAGTATATTAAAGGGGATGAGGGAAGAGGTACCATTGACTCGGCACCCATCACACATGGCTCTAAAGAGCAGCGGTACAGAACACTGCCGCTGCAGGCTGTCTTTCCAAATCAGTATTGATCAAAACCAGGTTGACCCAAATCAGCCACCGCCGAAAAGCTGGTTTAGTAATCGTATGCTACAAAAACCTTTGAACCATCACACTTTTTTCAACGCGATGTTGGCTCCAAGCCTGCGTAGAGTTGCAGCAGGCTGTTGCAGAGCTTGCTCGCTGCTTTCTGAGTCTCAGTTGTACGGCTTTGCACGTGCTTACCCAGGTTTCTGACCAGGTGTAGCTGTTTTTCACTTCAGCTTATATTAGGTAGTAGTAATAAAGGTTAATGCACTTGGAGAGTAAAAATATTTGGATATCGGCTTCCCAAAATAATTTTGTAAAAATGGCAATCAATTCCTATGCTGTAAGAAAAAAAAATTCAGAACATGAAACTTTGAATTTCTGTGTAAAAGCACACTGATGCCCTTTCGCTATTACTGTGAATAAAAATGGTAAAATAATTCCTCCTCATTTTATGTTGGTATTTTAACAGGAATGCATATCAACATTTGAAAATCATGGTTTGGTTTCAGGAGGGAGCTTGCAGTTTTGGAGGGAAGCTGGTTTGGGTTGTGCAAAGAAATAAAACCTGAATTGTACAGGAGCATGTCAGACTTCCTGCTCTTCACATTCCTCCTAGTCCCTCGAGTATACAAGCATTTCTGGGGCTGATTGCTGGATGAGGCTGCCTGTGAAGACCACTGCTGTTACTTTTAGCTTATTACTCCGTGTCGCTCAGCAGTGCTGCCTGTGCTTTTGACGAAGGTGCGTGTGCGTAGCTGGGCCAAGAAATCAAACCAATATCTGCCTGACATCGGCCAAGACAGACCATTGCGTAGAGGGTCTTTAGATCACTTCTACTTTTTACTTTGTTTTTTACCGATACTTAGCAACGTAGCTGATATGCTTTGCTTTTTCAGAGAAGAAATCCTCCATGTATGAATTGCATTTAATAGTGATATGGGAGTGGGAACAAAGAATTTTAACACCTCTTTGCAATCTTTGCAATTTTTTTATAGGATCACGGTGACAAGGTTGAATTATATATGAAATCTCTCCTATATTCAAATTTCAATAGACGAATGCTATATAAATAACTTGCTGTTTTAGGAGTATAGGGGAGAAGAGAAAGAAGTGACAGTTGATTTATTCAACAAGAATTCAGCTGTGTTTTTAACTTTGAGACTTACAGGATGATATTTCTCTGAAGACAGACAGTTGGCATCCGCAGTTGCTCAGTTTCCTAAAATGACAGGTACTTTCAATCCACAGAATCGATTTTTCTGAAGTTTAGGGTTTTTATGTATCTGCCATCCAAACTATATTGATAGATGTAACTGAATTAAGGGATAAAACCTTGTATGTTTTATATGTCAAGTGACAGTGTCTCTTCTGTAGGCTACAGTTAATCAGCAGCCCCATGAGAAGATAATCTTCACAAAGGCAAAGTCCCAAGAATTCAAATGGACATTAGCAGTACTGTACCTCTTTCTAGTCCTATTGCTCATTTATAACGCTTTGTTAATAGAACTGCTTCTACCAAATCCAGCCATTTCAAGTGATAAAGATGAAGTGTTTCCAGAAGTGTCAGGAGAGAATGCACAGAAATAGATAAATTGTAAAAAATTGTAAAAAAACATAAAAATATGTTCCAAGACCCAGTGATATTTGCTTAGATGAACAAGATGTGGACTTACAGGAGGATGGTTTCTACAATATTCTTAAGAAGCAACTTACCACGTGAGCTGCGTGGCACGGTCTTTGAAACCATGGTGTACAAGGTCTGGTCTTGGTCATACAGGGCTGGACTGGGGTGATGGCTAAAGAAGCAAGCCTTAGAAAATGAAGTGGCTATAAATTATAACTTGATGAGGCATCCAACAGTTGTGCACTTGCAAAAGAAATTCTGTCTTCAAACCCATGATTTTATCTTTTTGAGGATTATATAAATTAATGCACCAGCTACTTGTGAGGTGAAGCATAGGTTAGTGGGAGACTCAGGAGGTATAAAATGAGAAAGTGTGAGGAGGAAAAAATAAGCTTTTTTAGCTTTTTAATGGTAACAATACTGCATTCAGTAATTACAGTAATGATTAAAGTTGCCCTAACATATGTTTCTGCTATTTGATCAGTCTGGGTCTTTCCAGAAATGGAAGTCACTAACTGAAATTTCTTTAATAAAGCATGGAAGTAATACTTACTGATAGAGATGTTTTTCTTATTTTCAACAAGTAATTTTATTTAATATAGCATATGATCTCATTTTGAATTGGGATTGCTCCTGTATCCCAGCATCAGTCATGCAGAGAAGGCCTGTTAGAATTCAGTTGGCATCTTCTTAAATATAAAGCAAATTTTATCATGAGCCACTCAGCAGGAGCAGATATTTAATTTTTCTTTTTGGGAGGGTAGTTTCTTTTTTAAACAATGCCGGAGCCCAATCTGCTTTTATTTTCCATTAAATTCTCTTAAATCTATTCTGCTTAGGTTTAAGTCATGACTAAAGGGAGTGCTTTCCTGAATTCATATGGTGTTGCCTCCAGAGCAGTAGCAACTGAAAGGTGGCTGAATTTTAACTTACGGATTTGTTATTATGGTGACACAACTTCCTATTCACCTTCTCTAAAAGCTTAACTATGTACCTGCGATTATTTTACTGATAGTTAACATTTCAGTAAAAGGTTTCTTTTTCAGATGGAGTTTAAATTATATATATTTAAGTACTTTTACAGAAGGTTATTTTTATCATTGAAGTTTTTATTTTGAGGGGAGTCAATGGAAAAATGTTCACTAAAACAGGTAGTCTTTGTAGACATTTGGACTATTATTTTTCTGCCTTTCAAACCTTATTTAAGAATCTGGAATCAACCATAATGTGTAGAACAAATATAAATACAGTCAATCAAACGTAAATTTGTAAGACCAAACAGATCTGGCTTTAAACTTTTCCTGATGATAAACTCATTACCAAGTTTTTATATATGTAGTTTATGCACAGAACTTACTGTCTGTGTTAAGCTTAAAACATGCCTGAAGTATTCGTGATTTTTTTCAAGATACTGGTATTTTCTGGGTTGCTCTGGGAGAGCCTTCTCCTGCCTGAGGGTTGTGTTAGAAACCTGTGCCGCAAACCTGTCCAAGAAAGGACTGATCTTACAGCATGGTTTGGCAAGCCTTACTTCTCCCCAGAAAACGCTTGGCCGCAGTGCTTAAAAAATTTGCTAGAACGCTGGGTCATAATAACAGTTTCATATGGTTGTAGAGCTAGAGGTAGCGTGGACCTGATTGCAAGGAGGATAGTGCACCAACTGCGCTTGATGTAATGAGTAAAAGTGGAGTAAGGGTATAAATACTGAGCAACAAGAACAGAGTTCAGCTGAGCCAGTAAGGCTATAGTGAAACTGAAGGTACAGTAGCTTTAGTTACTGTAAGAAATTGAATCTGGGGCCAGGAACACTACAAGCCAAAAGATGAACTCATCCAGAGTATCAGGCTTCAGTATTATTTGAACGCAGTGAGTATCAAACAGTGAGTAGTGAACGGCTTTGAAAGTGCTTTTGGCATGAGACTATGAAGGCTAGGCTTGGCGTAAATCCATTTCAGGACACAAACTTATAGTCAGCCTAGAGGTGCAGTAAATATAAACTTTTCAATTTAAGAAGTTAAAATAACTTTACACTTGTGTCACCTCCAGAAGCTAAACTTGCAAATTTTTCCTTGGTGAAGTTTCAGAAAGGAGGAGGATGTAACAGAAGAGGCAGTAGGGCTGGCAGTAAAAACAACCTATTGGGATATCAAAAGGTGTTGGCCACACATCAAAAACCTAATGGATTTCAAAGAGGGAGAGAAAGCCATAAAGTGTTTTTGACTTGGTGTTTATCTAAAGCAATTGCCAACAATAATTAGTGGAGAATGCAATCTTAGCAAGTAGTATTCAGATTTTCTTCCTTCAAACCACGTTTTCCTAGTTAAGTCTTAAGAAATACATTGTGCTTTCATGTTAAGAATCAAAACATAGATAAAAGTAATGAAGTCATTCTAAACTTTGTAAAGCAGGCTTCGTTAAGTTTCACATACTAAATTCAGGCAATCAGCAGAAAAATGTTTATAAGGCATTTCTGTGGATGAATAGGTTCTTAAGAATGTCTTGCAAAGAAAAGCATTTCATGACCTCCTTTGTCTTTATTAAAGCATAAAGAAGGCCCAAAAAGGAGTATTAAGCTTTTCCATAGTAAGGGCTACATTTGAATAGAGATTTGTCTTCTAGATTTCTTTAGTTTCTTCTGGACAAGTTGTTTAGCTTACCTGTGGCAAGTCTAGTGAGCAGGTATGTAAAAAAAAAAAAAAAAAAGTAAGACAGGACTTGGTGACCAGTTTGCTTCCCAGAGCTGGTGTCATATCCTCTGCACTTTGCATCTACTGCCTTTTGTGAAACTTGCTGAGAAAGTTCTACCTCTGTTTATTCTCTTATAAATAAAACCTATTTTCGCCCATGAAGTAGCTATTTGAATTACCTGGTTTCCCACAGCAGTTGGTTTGATTTGCAGTCAGCCCGTGACCAGCAGAAGGCTTCATTGCGGGTGTTGTAAGCAGGGAACGGTGTAGAGTGGATACCATTCAAATCCTGTTCAAGGAGCCTTAGATGTTCTAACCTAAATGAGGCAAGTATGTAAACATAGAAAATATTTTAATTTGGGGCAGACTGATGCAGTACTTAAAGCTAAGCAATTACACTTACCTGTGCTGTCTCTTCGGTCAGAATAATGTCCTGATGCCGAAAAAGGATTGAGTCATTGCATAGTTTATGTCCCCAAATGCTGATGTTCTAGTAAGCATCTCTTCTCTGTCACTATTTGAACTTACATGGTTCTATTCTCAAACTCATATTTCAGATTCTGTGTTTAAGTTGACTCTTACATTGGTGGCTTTTTAAACCTGAAGTTCAGAAAAGTCCAAGATTTCTTTTACCAGTATTTTGTAATAATTTTAATTTATCCTGCAATGGCCTCAGGTGTGTGGCATGTTCCCTCACTTTCTTCAAAGAGTTTTCTAGCACTGTGGAGCCAGTTTTTCTGACACACAGTGGCTATATAACATTATTATTCAGCAATAGTAGCATCAATTGGATTCATAAAAATAAGGAAGTTTTAACTTGTTCAACGATGCTCTTCTGTGTATGATTCTGGTTAAATTAAGTCACAAGGGGTCTGTAGATGAGGTTAATAAGATTCAACTATGGTGTGTGTATATATCTTTGAAAGCTTGAGGAATTATGTCGTGCCCACCCAGCTAGTGCTTGCACTGCTAACTGCCTGTCGGTCTGCAGAGCTCGGGGATCAGACTTGAAGTAAGGGCATGTGTTTAACTTCATTCTACTAGAGAAACTCAGAAACCAGTATGAATGAGGAAAAAAAAAAGATGGGGGCTGGAGGGCCAGGGCGTTTCACCTGGGAAGGTAGTTTATTGCCTGATGCTTACCTAAGGCAAACAGTGTGGTGGCTTCTTGCTGGTTTTAATACACTTTTCACAGTTGGGGAAAGGGAGTGCTCTGTGCTGGTGGATTTTGCAAGCGGTGTACTAATTAAGTGCAATATGGCAATAACAGCAAGTCTCTTCTGGTCAGTTGTGTTTGAAAGTATTTCCCAGATAGAGTTTCACTCCTGGCAGTGAGCTCCAGCGAGCATTAAATAAATGTGAATTTTAAAATACAGCAGTAGAGGTATTTTCAGAAATGCTATATATCACCATTAGAAATGTGTGATGCATGATTTATTTTTTCACACACGACACATACAGTTACTTTGCAAGCTAGGTTTTGTTTTCAGCCATGATTCCAGAAGACTGCTCTGTAGATCAGCTCTGCTTTCATCTGCAGATTAGTTTTATTACTTCATACAGTTTTCATTATGCATATTGAAGTCAGTTGCATAAATTAAGATCGTGTGGACAATATACATAACTAATTTTTGTGTTCTCTGATTCTCTTTGCAGTTGATGAAGGTCGTCTTAAGGAACTGGGCAGAGTGAGAGTGCTCCACAAGAGAACCGTGATGCCTTACAGTGTGTATAAGAAAAGAAGGAAGGGGCCAAGTGACGAAGCCAGCGTTCAGCAATATGCAAGTTTGGTTGGACAGACCTGTTCAGAAAGAATGTTGTTGTTTAGAAGTTGAAAAATCATTAAACGGCATTTCGATGGAGCTACATTTTCCTGCACTGCCACTGGATGATATGTACTATAGTTGTGTGTTGGTATGCCTGCTCAAATAGCAGTAGGAAATACAGGCATATATCTAGGCTTGTGTGAATACATGGTACTGTGTTTAAAGGCCAACTCCAATAAAACTTACAATACAGCAAGGCTTTAGCAATATAAGTTTAGAAAAACATGCTTGCAATATATTTTAATTAAGTAGTTCTAGCCTTTCTATGCATTTTGAATAATTCTAAGTAAGCAAAATGAAAAACAGGTGTCTTTTGTAGAGACAAAAGTTGACTAAATTTAGATTAACAATAATTAAATTACAGATGTTTTCAAATAGCACCTTGGTATCTGTTGTTAAAAATTGCCTTGAAATTTATGCTTGCATTTGTACGCTCCTAAACTCTTGCAAGAGAATTGAAATGTGCCGTTACTTTCTAATGTGAAATCTGGCATGGTTTGATTTTATTTTAATAATATATTTAAAACCAGGAAGAAATTATTTCACTGCACATTCTTCATTTGTTTAAAGCAGTGTCTGAGGTCCTAGTGAATGTAGGAGTTCATAGGAGATTCTCAGTGGCAGGGGATGCAGTGCTTTGGAAAACTTGCCCGTTTAGAGATGAAACAGAATAGTTGCACTATAAATATACCAAAGATACGCAGCTGAGTGGCACAGTGGTTTTTTGGTATAAGCCTTATCCTTTGTCTAAAAAGAGTGGATATTTTAATGCACATCACTAATGTGAAATAGAGCTTGGAAGGTTTATCCTATAGCTCTTCAGTGCACATTTCAGAACTATGCTAAAAAAAAGACATGAGGTACCACTGCTGAGTTTTGTTGCAGTTTTTTTCTGCAGAATTGTATGGGAAGACTTAAATATCATATTCCTGCGTTTTTACTGAGTGTTTTGTTTATGGTGCAGCAGCTCACAGGTTAACATCTTTAATAACATTTTACTAAATAATTCTGTTGGAAATACAGGAAGTTGTGATGCTTTATGAAAGCACTTTATTATATGATAAATGAACGTTGTCATTAGTAGTCTGTGTCCCTATCAAGTCATACAAGTTCCAGGAATTTTGGGAAATAAGTGTTGTATAATTCGGTAATGTATTACAACATCGTAACGATACCTGTGCATTTGTGTTTCTTATCTTCTTGGATAACAGGAGCTAGTATTTACCTTCAATCAACTCGAAGTTTCCAGTTTCTTTGAAGAAAGATTCTTATTCAAGAATGTATGCGTAGGTGTTTTTCCCCAGAAAGGAACCAAATTCAGTTTTACCCTCTGAGGGTTACATCTCCTATCATTCATGGGCTTGATTTAATTTTAAACACTTGGCCAATATTATTAATCGTTGATTTTTATGTGGAACAGATGTAAGAATTTTGGGATTCAGGTGCGTTGCAGATTTAACTTTTTTTCCCATATCTGTTTGATCATTGTAATAGTATTGATATAGAGTACAGCTTCAACGGTAATTTTTAAAAGTAATTTTATGTTTTATTAATTGGGATGTATTGTATTGATCTATTCCCAGTCTGCAACAAAAGTGATTATTTCTGTCAGCATTATATCTGGTATGTGTTTCTCTGTTGCCTAGTACCGAGAAGTTTCCGTACGCTGTACAATCGAGTTTGTCCATGTCTTATCTAAACCTATTGCCAAGGGAGAATCACTAAATACTACTTACGAACATTATTATAAAGAGTTCCTTTCTGTGGAGAAAATACTCTTGCCACTCAGTGAAATGTCAAATAGAATAACATTTTCTGCCTACACAATGTGTTGAAAAGCAGTGATGCCCATATGGCTTAAAACCAAAATAAACGAGAAAACCTTTTTATATGATATAAAATCAGTTAATGGGCACAGAGGAATTCCAGTATGACTTGCAAAACCTTAAAGATTATCAAAACCATTTAATGATGGCCTCGCTGTGCTCCGGGAGAAGTTAAAGTTTCTGTTAAATTGCAAGGGAACAGACTTAACGTCACCACTGAGAGTTCTTGACGAGCTCCATCTTTTTGTGCCCGCTATTTGTTACTGATATGCCTTCTAGGTATGTGTTAGACTTTTATCTGATGCTCTGTTTCTCTTGGGGAGCTTTTAAGGACTGCAGTTGAAGAAACGTGAGCTAAGTAGAAAATGGAACATTGAGTACAGCTTGAAGTTGTCGTTAGTGTGACCACTAAAGGTAAATGACCATTTCCTGTGAATTCTGAAGCGGTGCTTTCCCTTCTGACCTCCACTGGAACTGCAGCACCATGGCACGCTGGGCTTCTGACTCTTACTGAATTCAAAGAGAGAGAGAGAGAGAGATTTTAAGAAAAAAAGTCAACATTGAGATTAACTCAGAAATTGAGTTCATCTGAGGTAGTATGCCGAGATCTGACTCGCTTCTTTAGTGTTATTTTAGAAGGAAATTGGGGCAGTATTTTTCAGGACTGATACCTCTATCCCTGTTTCAGAAGTGGAATAGAGTCTGAGGAGGAAGTTCTGTAAATTTTGCCGTTGACTTCAGTGGAGCTGAAAATTCACCACTATTACAATTTTATTTAATAAGATGTTGTCATTGAGAATTATTGAATTTAGAGATATTTAATTTAGTACAAACTATTTTATAAGAGTTTTTTTTAGTGTAGTTAGTTTGTGAGAGTTAATCCCTAAAATAAGGTTGCCTTGTTCTATTGTCTGTTGATAAATGAGCATAAAATGGTGGTAAGAAAATGCAGAGCTGTGACCAGTGCTAAAAAATACCGTTCTTTGTTTTATTTGGAAATAAATGGGGAGCTTACTTATTTCCAGCATCAACACATTTCAGTAAATGCAAAAGAACCTGCATGTTGAGTTTGTAATTGCTTTTCAGCAGGCCTGTTTGACTTGTAAGTATAGAAAATAAAGTTATTTCTAGTCTCTGTGAATTATTATAAGTAAGTAATAGCTCCGAGTGTGACTTCTGTATTACTTTGTAGGAATTCATTATCTTGGAGGTTGACTAAGTGTCCAGTGAACAGCAAAATCAGGGAAGTCAAAGAGTAGCAGTCATTAGAAGGGATACCTACCAGTTCAAAACACATGACTATTTTAGAACTAAATTTTAGTTCTAGCTAGACAGATTAATGAAGAGTTTATGCTTTGAAACAGAATTTATAATTCTTTTGTGAATAGAATAGAATAAAATAAAATAAAGAGGTTTTTCACAAATGGGGACTAGATAGGACTAGCTATTTATTTTAGTTAGGCTATACCATTTCTAGTTCGTTGAAAAAAAAACCCCTTTCTCTGAAGTAAGCAGCCAAACAAGCAACACAAAAATCTGGATTCTGTGCACAAAGATAACCAAACACTGATTCGTTTTCCAGCTGAATGAGGCAGAATTCCAGCTAATTCTGGATTCCTGAATGAGACTTTTGTCGAAGCCCAGTGCCAGCATGGCTCGAAATTTTGGTGTGCCAAGGCTTGCGGTGGTGCAGTGCACAAGGCTCTGTCCTTCAAATCGTACTTCCTGGGAGCATTTTTTTTTTCCTGTTTCATTGCTCCTTTGGAGTCTACATCCATCACTCTTTTTGAAGTTCTGTTAATATCTTTGCCGGGTGATCATTCTGAAGCTACCAGCCTGATCAGCCATGTATTTCTGAATTTCCTCTCATTCTGGTTGCCCCAGATAATCCTTCAGACGTGTATTATTATGTGCTCTCCTCATCAGCCTTTCCATCTCCACCGTCCCCACCAAGCTTTAATGGTTCTTCTTGCTCGTTCCGTCCCAGTCCTGCTACAGGAGGAGTCTACATTTGGAAGGGTGTTGACAATATTTAGGGCAGAAATCATCACCACATTTCAGGGAAATCGTCAGCGTTTCCAGAAGCATCGTAGCCACATATCGTACCCAATATATTTATAAAACTGCACCTCCAGAGCCGCTTGCATATGATCTCACATACTGAGCATAAAAAAAGCCAGATTACGTTTCCACTTGCCAAACGATTTGTTTGCTTAAGTGAGTCGAAGTGATGGAGAGTTTCCAAGCCCTGACTCTGCGGCTGTCCTTAGGAGGCCAGGGTGGTGAGCTGTGTTCCTCGGTCAGGCTTGAGCGTCAGCTGAGGAAGGTGCTACAGAGAAAACACCGAGGAAGGGTTGGCGATGACCCTGCGGGACAGAGAGGGACTGAAGGTGGCTGCTGGTCAGAGGAGCATTGACGGGTAAGTAGCCACAGGATTTGCCTTTAGTTATGAGACAGATATGAGTCTCACTGGGGAAATAAAAATGCTCTGTGGAAAACAAATTGTGTAAATAACACCATTTATACATGATGTTAACCATAGCTGCTAACAAAATGAGTATACCAGCTAGGTTGATTATAATAAGCTCATTTTATATGAGTTTTTTTGAAAAGCACGGTGACTGAGTCGCCAAGTATACAAGCACTTACTGAACAGAACATTTTGTGAATAGAACTGCTTAAGTGCAAAGATAATGAAGGGTGTTAAAATACGTCGTATAAGCCAAAATGCATTTACAGGAACAGATGTACAATAGTAACTCATACTAAACATAGTATCCAGGTGGTAGTTGTGGTCAGTGGATTCCTAAATAAAACAGTATTCTATAAATGAATCTACTATATGCATTTTATAGCACATTTAAAGCTCATCTTGTGAGAGCTTTGTTTTCTAACAGCATTAAATAGGAATGTAAATAGATGAAATTAACATATAAACCCAAGTATAGCATATGTTAATGCTATCTATATTAATATGAAACAATCTTAACTCTGAAAACAGTGGCTCTTACTGATCATCTTAGACAAGTAACAGCTCAGAAGCTTTCTGGCTGTATCTCTTCATGGTTACATTTTACTGTTTTGATGTTTATTCATTTCCTTATTATAACTATTCCCATCAGATTTTTGTGCTTCCCATCAGTTATTTCCACTTCAGTTTTGACACATAATACATGTGTCTGCCAAAAGTCCTGCTGAGAGATTGCTGTCAGGACAAAAGAAAGTGTTAGAAAGTCTGTTAAGTAGTGAGAAGAGAGCGGAGTCCACAGGGACAGTCAGTCTGCAACCTTTGTGCTGCAGAAAAAGCAGGATTTATTTACAATTTAGTCTGCTGCAGGCTTTAAAATAAACGTGTCAGATTTCATTCATTTCCCTTTGTCTGTGACATCTGATTGTCATTGTCCAGGAAGAATCAATGGTGCATTGTAGAATATTAAAAATAAGGTTTGTGTGCTGCATTTGTGGCAAAAAGCTCGAGTTAAGGAATGAAGTTGCATGAATTCTGTTGAAATTCTCACTCAATGTCTACACAGGAGCAGGAAAGTGTAGCCTGGATGGGCCTTTCAAAAACTTCTTCCCTGTCTTCTCTTCTCCAGGCTGAAGCAGAGCAAGAACACATCCACCATTCCTCACAGTGGTGAACCTCACTGTTTGCATTAATCTCTAACGAAGGCAGTTCAGTAAGCTCCTTAGAATGATTTTCTGCAGGGAATAGTATCCTTGTTATTGAAAGTTTTTAATACGTGGTGTCTAATTTTCATACTTTTGGTTACAAGTGAACCTGGTTTGTTTTGTCCTACCTGAATATGAAGAGCTATCACTGAGGTTCCTCTTTGCAACAGCTCTAGACACTTTCGAAGACTGTTGCCAAGTCAGCCTGCTGGGTTTTTTTCTAAACTAACCGATCCCCATTACCTTTCCAAATAGTCATGTTTTTAAGATGCTTTATTGAGCTTGTTTAAGTATTCCCCCATTGGTCCACTTTTTTAGGGTGATGCCCTGGTGCCAGCTGCTCCAGTAATCAAAGTAATAATTATTTCAGTGTTTTACATCAGCAAATAAATGTTGCTTTTTCAAAATAATAATTGTCACTATCCTAACTGATTTTTCTGTTTAACACAGTTCCATATTTTCTGTTTATCTACCACACTTCAGTAAAATACGGTGAAGAACCAACCATTACTATACCAGCAAACATAATTTTTCTCTCCTTAAACGCAGCCACCAGAGGGCATGTTCCATCTTGCGAAGTTCACCGTGGCACTCGACGTTGCTTCTTGTCTGAGTATCCAAATTTTCTGGGTCTCTTTTATTAACATCTCATTCTGAGTTTAATTTTTTACTCTGCTCTTAACTGTGGTATATCGGAAAAAAAATTATTGCCAGGTGGGGTTGACAAAAGTTCTGTGCTTCATTAGTTGAATGAAGCACAAATTTGTTAAAAATCAGGATTAAAAGCTATTTCAAGACCAATAGTCTCCATTTTATAACACTAGATTTATTAGATATGTTTTACTAGTAGTATATGACTGAAATTAAGATCCGTAGAACACTTAAGGAGGGGTCAGCTGGCAGTGTTACCTATCTCAAAATGCTTTTGATGCTATCCCTTTCCATGTTGTTTCTGTCAAACTGTGTGCAGTAGGAGCATGAATAATTTCTAATATACAGTTTATTGCATGCATTTTGACAGCTGCTCTGTATTTCTTGATGGGATTGCAACAACTAAATCAGTGCATCTCAGGAAAAATGCTGTCTCCAAAAATGAACAAAGTGTGCTCGCATCTTCTGGTGCAAGAGAGGTGTGTATTGCGCTCACTGACAAGTAACTTAGCAGTTGCACTTTCAGTGACTAACAGCTTGTCCATTGCCTTGCTAAGGCCCTCTCTTTTCAGAAGCCAACTGATTTTTAAGTCAAACACAAAATTTAAAAAAAAAATAAAAATGCTCAGTTCACACCTGCCCCGAAAAAAAAAAAAACCCCAAACCTCTCTTCATTGTCACTAGATGTCTTGGCGAGGTTTCTAGCGCGTTGATTGTGAAAGCTAAAAACAAAGAAAAAAAAAGTCAAAAGTGCATTATTTTTCTGCTTTCTCCTTATGCCTCTTTTGTTTTTAACCTAAGTTATTTTGATACCAAGATTTCTTTCTCACCTATGCAGGCAATAAAATGATGTCGAAATAAGGTTTCTAATAGTGAACTTAGAGGTCAGGAGACTGCAACGCTTTTCTTTATTGCCAAGGGCATTGCAACCCATTTGTTTTGTGAATGTATTAGTCTCTGTTGCTCAAGATGAAAGCGGTCAAAGACAGATCAGTTGAAAAAACAAGGTTCCCAGTTTTAAATTATTTATTATTTTTCATACAAATACATTATTGCAGTGCCCAGAAACCTGGAAGAGGCTTTGGTGTGACAGCTGCTGCTTGTGTCCTCAAGTTGAGATTATCCTCATCCCTGAAATTTTTGCAGTCCATAAAATCCCAGATGTCTTATAAATGCTCCTTTCTAAGCTGGCTTCAGTAAAGGGCGTGAATAACTGCTTTCCAGGAACAAGGCGGAAGGCTTGGAGGCACTGGGGTTCAGAGGAATGTCCTGCTCCAGTTATTGTGCCTCTTCTCAAGGGACTGGGGTGCCTTAAGGCTCACCCTGGCCGTCGAGAGTAGAGGGGACTTCTCCCTTGCTGGCCTTTCAAATCAGCACATTTGATTTCCTGGTTATTGTATAATATTGTTATTGTAGAATATTCTGTAACATTATTGTATATTGTATTTTTATACCCTTCTTGCTATGTTAGCATCCTTGAGAGCTTGTACACTTTATGATAACTCTTATAGCTTGTTCCCTCTGTCTCCTAAAAATACTTTTATGGAGAGGCATTGTCATTCTTACGTGAAATGGGGACGTTCCACGGCACTGTGAGACAGCAGTATTTCTGTCCCTTCCTTCTTTCAGTTGGAGGCTGTCAGCACATTTCAGCCAGGAATAAATTAGCACATTCTTACCAAGTTGTAATAAGGAGATACGTGAGACACTGCCTTCTCAGCGAAAACAAACATGGCAGCAGTCTGACAAAACTCTTCAGCAGTTTAAGTATTCAGTTGGGATGAGAAGGGCATTTGTGCGGATAAGAGGTAGCGGCCCCAGGTGGGACCTGGCAGCAAAGCTGCTGGAATAACGCTGCACCTTGACTAACGTGCAGTCTTCAGTTTTACACCGACCAGCTTCAGCTTTTGACATCATGCAACTCCCTCTCTCATTACTGACGCCCTTCGCTCCAAATCAATACCTGCTTCAGGTGGTGATCCTCTAAAACCTCCTGTATTCATGGGCCTGTTTAACAGGATAGAGAGATTCTGGGAATCTCAGTGCGGTGTAATGAAATTGGAGCTTATGTATCTTCTTTTGGTCTGCTTTTAATATATTAAATGTATATTTTTCTTTTATTGCCTTGTATTGTAAAATAATAATAATGATTTACATAATGGGAAAAAGCAGAACGCTGAAATAAAAAAATGAGACTTGCTAAAATTAAAAATGGACATTCCTGAAAAGGCAGAACTCTCCTAACAGAAACCCACTCAATCCAAAGGAGTGAAGTTGTCAAAATGTACCTCCCATTTACAAAGAGGAATACACTTTTTATGCCTGAAGATTTTGATGCTTTTTAACAGCTGATGTCCATTCACATTTCCTTTGGGGTTTTTTTTTGTTGTGTCCTCGGTGTTTCTTTTGCACATATGAGCATCTTTCCATTCTTTAGACTCTTTAGAAATTGAGACATTTATCCGTAGCTAGGAATTCAAAAGCATATTTAGTCAAGCGATGTGTGTTCTTCATTATTACCTTGCAGAGTGACCTCCAAGGAAAGAACGAACGCATTGACATTTACAGTTGATAATCTATTGATTCATGATAGAAAACAAAGGCAATCAACGGGAGGGCTGTAATTGTTTCACGAAGCCCTGTGAACAGCACGTTGTACATTGATCCAAAACGCCTTGGAGCTACAGCTTCACAATGTCATGACTCTCCCCATGGGCACTTTATTTTTCAATTTGCTGGTACCTGAAAATGCTTTGATAGCCTCACAAAATCCTATCATTCTCAATCACTCTTACCGAGTGTGACTGTGTGGCAGGTAAGCTACTCTAAAATCTAGACAGCTGAGTGCAGAATCGTTTCCTACCCCTACATAGTTGTTGAGGCCTTTAGAAGTGACTCCAGTTTTCTCAAAAGTAAGGTCAGGGAAATCAAATATACTGGTATCTGGCCTTCAGCGAGCCTGAGCTCTCTTCTGGATGGGCTCCATGGAGTGTAATCATTTTTTCTCTACTCTGCATCGAGCAGAAATGATATGGTGGTTTTAAAAGCCAGCAGTCTGTCCTCATTAGAAGTCCTGCAATCGCTAGTGATGTGTAGTAATAGTTGGATATTTAATAAAAAGTTTGATTCGGACATAACAAGAAAGACGTTTCCCAGCTCCTGTTCCAGCCAGCATCTGGGATCCTTTTCAAACCTCTCTATACCATTGTTCATGAGTGTATTTTATAGTAAGTAAAATCAGGATCACAATCTCCTGAACCTTCTGGTGGTACTACCAATGCAACAAATAATTGTCTATGCGTCTTGTTTTTGCTGGAGATAAAAATAATCTGGATCAAGAAATAACTGTGTACTATAGCAAAGGTGTAAACAGTTGTCCTTCTTAAAAGGTTGAAGTTAGGGTGTGACATGAATTCATAAGCTCAATGGTTTGTCTTAATTGTGTCGCCTCTGACTTCAGGAGCTCAGCAGAATAATTGTACATCTTGTGATTTCATCCCTTTTCTGAAAGTTTTCACGTGTGGCCTTGTCCCTTTTCCCTGCTGCACACCTGCAATAGTAACTTTGGTGTGTCTAGCCCATAAAGATCTCATGCTTGTCATACTTCTCAACAATTTTACCTATAGAAATGTGTGTGGAAAGATGGTATCTGACCGTTAGATGCAGTATCTGAGATTTCTCAATGTTCTTGCTGTGTTAATCCTCCTATTTTTCAAGGATTGTACTATTAAGAAAGGCCATAAATTGCCTACAGTATTTCTTTTGTTGTTAACTTGAACCAAGAAAAATGGAAGGCTTTTTATGCGCCAACTATTTGCTTAGTTGCCTGCAGTTTTAAGTAAGGGTCTCCTGTTCTGGGCGATGAGGCTTTTCACAATAAGTGTGGTCATGTTTGAAATTGAAAAGCCTTCCTGAAACCCTTCAGCAAAACGGCCAGAGAAGTTACAGCTCTTCTCATGACGATGGTACAAACTTCCACCAAACTTCTAATGATTCTGATGTTTATAGCTTGGAATATTTTGCACACATGTTCTAACTTTGCATTCACAACATTTGTTAAACCAACAAGTCTGTAGCAGACATGATAGCTACCATCAGGAAACTTGTTTGACAGTTTAAACAGACAGCATCTGTGTTTCCTACATTTCATAGTACACAAAAAGAACGAGGATTGCCCGTAGCTCAATTAATTCAAGATGTTGTCGCATGATGGAACTCTGTTTTGGAGATGTTAAAAACATCTAATTGAAAAAGGGGATTTTGCTCTTGTATTTGGCCGAGTTTCATCAATATCACCTCCTCAGTGGAATATTACTGAGAGCAGTTGGCTTGAGTTTGGGGGATTAAGATGAATTGGTGTACATCAGGGCTGTCCTCCTGTGCTTCCAGCTATGTCTTTGTTGAAAGTGAATTTAGGATTTTCAAATTTCACAGCAATGTTAGAGACTTGAATTGGGTACCACTTCAGCATCTTTTAAAATAACGCTGAAATCGTCACCATTGTCAACAAAAAGGCAATCAAAAAAAGAAAAGAAACCCCAAATGCAGCAAAGACAAAATGCTGGGATGTTAGCGCTGTGAAATCAGGGTAGTGGCAGGAAATCAGAAGTGAGTTCTCTAGTTGCGTGACGGGAGGTATCCTATGTTTGCATCCTTTATATTGTGTAATGACAGTCATTGCCGTAATGATAAGTCAAAATTGTCATCCTCTGTGTCAGTGAAGTAAAACCCAGAACTAAACCAAATACAAAGCACCGCACATCGAAATGCTACACAGCGATAACACCCAGCCGCTGTAGATTAGCGTAGCTCCGTTGATAAAGGACACTTCTTGTAGGGAACAGTTGCATTGCACGGCTTGGGCTCAGCAGACCGCATAAACAGATCCTTAAGGCTAAGCCCGTGAGGAATGTTTTGATGAGGTGGCCTCCACGAGAGCCAGGACACCACAGCGTGGTTCAGCATTGCGATTTGCTATAGAGGACTTAAAACGTTACAACATTTTGGTTATAATTAATAGGGCCACGTTTTGGCACCTGCTTCAGGATTTTCCAGATTTATGTTGCTATAAAGAACTAAGATAAAATAAAAATTTGCTCTTCTATGACAAAATCCCTTCAACTTGTCTAAAAATTGGGCGGAGGGAAGAAGTGGGAACGTTTTCCCAGAAGCTGTAATCATGGATCAAATTGTGATAGCTGCGTTGAATGGTATCTGAGCCCATGATTTCATCTGTTGGCTTCAGTGAGGCTCTTTGCAGGGTACGATATTATTCAACGTATTATGTCTGAGCCTCTGACTCTTGCCTCCGGTAACATGAGGTACTTCTGTCTACAGAAGCAGGTTTTTATACAGACTGTTGATCTGCGCCATGGCGTGTGCTGGTACAACGGCTGGCCTCTCTGGTGAAATAGTCCACAAATATACCAGTTTTGTGTCAGTCTCTTTATTGGATGTCTGCTCAGAAATCCTTCCCCACACAACTTTCTGGCTTTTTTAATAGAGAACATGCAGCGAAAATCATGCACACTTCTTTGAAAATTTATGGGCTGACCTGAGTATTATCTCTGGGGAGGAGTCCTTGGGTCAGTCAAAGTGAATTAAAACCAAATGTGTCTGTTTTTCATGTTTACTCTTTCCATAAACATAGCACATATGCAGTGTGCAGCTGCTATCCTGAAAGGGTTTTTTCCCCTGGTATTTAAGGGATCTGTACTTTAAGAGCATATTCTATTGATAGCGCTGTAGAAAGAACAAGTGATGCTGGACCACTTCACAATTCATTTATCAAACTGTCTAGAAGAATTTCAAGTAAGGTAAGACAACAATGAAGTTGGAGCTAAGACAGTCAGTATACAGGGTATTTGAGTAAATAAAAAGTAACAAAAAGTCAATGCCTTTCCCCTCTGCTTGTATCAGCTCCAGAAGAAATGAGAGAAAAAGGTACAGAACATTTCCTTGGGGGAAGATTACCGTTTATTTTTTTTGATTAGAGCCCTCAGGCTGTGACCTCAAACACTCCTGACAGTTTCTTCCTCCTCCTTTAGTCACTCCTCACCGCTGATTTTTGCTTTGACGAAGTGGTTTGCAGTCCCCTTCGGCAGTGACGGCTCCTGAGAGCTCGAGATGCTGTGATGCTCCGTTTCGCTGCGGTGCGGCCGGCTGGGCATGTCGCTAACGCGTGGGGCAAAGCCTGACAAGAGGGATATGCCGAGCCACTTAATCCTTTGAAGGCACCATTCTTCCTTCTGTAAAACAAGGGATGATATTTAATCAGCCCCACCAGGAACTCTGACATCCTCAGACAAGGGATTGTAAGTGCAAAGAACTACTGTGAGCGCTGTGGGAGGGTGAAAGTCCACCAAGCAGTTGCTCTATCAAGAAAATGACAGATAAGGTGAAAATCAAGGACAGACTACAAGAGAATTTTTAGAAATTAAAAAAATAGCTGAATGGAAATGTTTGGATAACAGGGAGCTGGACCAGCTGACCTCCGAAGGTCCTCCCTTCCCACCTAAATTATTCTTCAATTCTATGATTGAGTGAAAACTGAAATCAGATCCCCATGAGGTCTGCTGGAGCGGATGAGGAACACAGGATTGTGTGACTAACCCAATCCACAGTCAACGGGGAAGAAATCAACGGCTTGGCTCAGGCTCTGCAGAGGATGGCTGAAGTGCTTGATGGGTTCATGCAAGGCTTTTAAGACTCCTGTTCTTATGGCAAGTTAATGGCATTTGTGAACTGAAAGTGGAGAAAGACACTGTTCTGCCATACAGGTGCAAGGTTCTCCAGTGAAGACAAAAGCACAGTATAGGAACTTGCCCCAGCAATAGGACATTCACCAGCCTAAATGCTCATTCCCTGTTTCTTCCCTTCGGAGTGTAAATGAGGATGCCCTTTCTTCTAGGTATTTTTTTGTATCATTACCAAGTCTCTGGGTAGCGGGATCTACAGAAGATGACAGCAATCAATGGAAAAGAGCATTGACATTTTAAGGGAAAGACATCACATAGTCCATCTATTGAGAAACCAGCCATAGCAGCTGTAAGACCCAGGTGGTGCGTGTGGCTTTTCGGTTGGCGAAAAGCGTCACTCCTGTTGTTAAGCCGCAGTCAGTCCCCACGCCAGGTATCTTGTAGCTCTGGGTATGCAGTTCGCTGAATCAGCTGATGAAGCAGAACTTAATCTTTGCCTGAGCTAGTGGGAAGCCTCAAGCTGGTGTTTTTCTTTCCTTGTTTTTTTTTCCCCAACAGCTTCAGCAAGTAGCAATTAACCATGTCCTTCTCCCTCCTTTTAGCAGGATGGTTTCCTTTCAAAATCCCACCATTTTAGGGGTCTGGATGAGCTCTCTTTTTCCTGCTCTCTTCGTGTCCCATCCCTGGCAGTGGGCTGGGGGGGAACACGTGATGGGACCCATCAACCTGGGAGAAGTGCATATAATGAAACCCTTTCCTGGTTGAATAGGCTTGCAGAATGTCAACCAATTTCCCCAGCCAGCCAGGACCTTTCGGAGTCATTCTATATCCTTTTATTGCCGTTGCCATAGCGAAAGACACTAATTCACCTTTGTGTGAAACTTAATAAAAATCAGCCCATCATTCACTTGTCCGTAGACCATTAGAAATGCTTGTGCTGAATTTTAGAGACGGGCTTTTCACAATCTATTAATCCACTCGCTAAAGAGCTGGTTATCTCATTCTCTTGTGCGGGATCTTTACCGGGCACCAAGGAGTCGCTGTACTTGCTTTGGCTACAGTCGTCTGGAAATAGGCAAAAAGGCACACAGTTACTGTGGTCTAACTTCAATGCCAAAATTACCTTTGGGATGAGCGTTCTTTGCTCTTCGGAGGAGAACGGAGCTGTCTGGGAAACCCCTGCAAAGTACTGAGAACACTAAATTGACCTGACGCTAATCAGAAATAGTCTTTTATGAGCTAAATTAAAAGGGCTATTTTACAGATACCGAGGCTTGCGTTTGGGCTGTTAGGCAAGTTAACAGGGCAGCATATTGTGCAGAGCCAGATTCCAAGTGACAGCGTGCCGTGGGTTGGTCTACCTGGGTTGCACGTTATTGGAAAACAAAATACACTAATTTACCCTTTAAACAGAAAGAGCTGCTTTTGGTTTGAAGGTGTATGGACACCACGGCTCTTGTCAGAAGCTGCTGACTGTAAAGCCTTGTTTCTTGGCGTTCTCTAAAATTAGCCTAAAAAGGCAGGAGGAAGCAAACAGGCAGAAACAAACCAGTATGAGCACTGGGATGTGAATTCAGTAGGTTTTTTGGTGTTTCATTTTACAGCAAAAATTTTTGCAGTAGTGCAGTTTTGCTTACTGGAGTGCCTGAACAGTCGTGCGATAAATGAATGTTTCTCACGTTCAGGCTAACACAGCGGCTCCGTCGCCTACAGCCAGACTTGGATCACTGCAAAGAGGTTCATCCTACCTCCCAAAAACCCAGATCCAAACTGTGGCGGGGATCCCCCTGGCACGGGGCGGCTGAGCTGCGGCCAGTCCCCGGACCGCGGCGGGGATCCCCGCATTGTGCTCCGGGTATAAATGCTCTCAATGGGATTAGCGTGGAGAAGGGGCGAAAGGCTGTGGGAAAACCTGCGTGTGTCATATTTCTCTCGTCTGCTGTCGCAGCTGAATGTCGCCACTCGGCCGACAATAGGGTTAAAAAAGTTAAGAGCAACTGTTGTGGTAGCTTGATTTTGAATTATGTATTCATGAATCTGCATAATAGCCTTTCAGCTGCGGTATTGTTGTTTAAAGCACAATCTGGGAATTGTGAGAGGGGACGGGGCGGGGGGGAAAGAGGGATGGAGAAGCACAGAGGGTGAAAACGGGGAAAACTCAGACTTAATCAAAGGACAGTGACAAATTGTATGAAATGAGATTGTCTTCCCTGCTTACACTGTGCCTACAAACAAGTTTTCACTTGGAAATGCTGACTCCTCTCCCAGCCTAATAATACTCATATTTTCTCTCTTGGCTAAGCGCTTAGAACCCTAAGAGGGAATGGAGCAAAGCTGTAAATGCAGACATCTGCTCTGCTGATCCTTGTTTGCCCGGGTACTACTGGATTTTCCTGTCTCTTACGCAGGTAAGATAAGCAATGAGCTACCCTGGTTTGCTTAATGCTAGGCTGCGGCAATTAAGTGTCCAGGCGAGGAAGAGACATCTTTGGAAAGGGGTGAAGCTGGGAAGCAGCCAACAGGGGCAGAGTGGTCGGCCAGTTTTAAGGAGAGCGCCAATATGCAGCTCCCGATGCGATCTTACTGACAATCGCCTTTTATCCTGTGTTTGAGGACTTATCTCCTACAGCAATAGCTGTAGGCCCCAAGGAAGACGAGGGCCGATGGGCAGGAGCGGTAGGAGGCAGCGTCGGCGTCAGCCCTGCCTGCCCACGGTCCCGCAGCGCCCAGGAGCCGAGCCAGGACTCAGCCTGGGACACAGGGCACCAGAAGCCCTCCCTCTCCCGCTTGCTTAATTGACGCAACACAACATTGGGCTCCAGACACATTTTCTTGGGAGCAAAAATGATTTTCTGTTATTTACCCTATTTTTTTTCCCCCTAGATTACATAGGAAATATAACAGGGGGACAATATTTTCTCCCCCCGCAAAAGATCCATTCCAAAATGCAAGAGCCTCCAATCACGCTGTAGTAGACCCTCCTCAAAGCCTTCAAGACCCTTGTTCAGTGTGCCAAATGTGCTCCTCGACTCGGAGAACACATCCCCTTTATTCCATTGAGCTGGAAAGTTGAAGGATTTTCTTTCTGCTCCAAGTCGATGTACAATTTGCATGAATGTGCCCAAATAAACTAGCTGATTTGGCACAGCTAGCATAAAATTCATTAGTAAAACATACATTATAAAGTCCCCAATCAGCTAGATGTGGCCTGCGTTGCTGCTTAACAAACGTGCACATTGTCAGTTGTGACAGCCTCTGGAATTTGGCCCAAAGCTGCAAGGGCTTAAAGCACAGGGATTTTCCATAGCATCTATTTTTAGTAATTATATAGACTCTGCTTAGAGTAATACCTGGACTCCTCTTGATGTTCAATGTATTCATTCTCCCTGTGAGGTCGGAAGGAATGAACACAAGCCAGTTTAGCCATGTTGTAGCTCTTTTCTGCTGAATAGCTGGAAACTGGTGAGGTTTATGCCTCTTCTCTATAGGTGAGGCACAACCACGATATGCAACAAGTTTGAGGCCTTTTTAATGCATTAGATGCAATTAAACATATTTCCAGAAATGTTAGGTGTCTGCCTGCTATAGGTGGAGTTTAGACAATGTGCCGTGCTTTTCTCACCCCTCATATTTTTCTTGACATTTTCTATGTAAAATATCACACTTATGTAGATTTAAACATAGTCCATTTTGCATAACGACACTAATTTCATTTCCAGGAACTTACGAGCCAAGGAGGAGATGCAGTTGCTTTAACTGAGTTCTAAAGTGACTTTTTGGAAGTGGATCAAAAGTGACTTTTTTTTTTTGTTCTTTATCCTCTGCCTGGAGCACCGGCTGCTGAGCCGGTCCCGCTTGGGCTGCCCGGTTTTGCTCGGTGGGTCTTGCTCCCTAGCGTAGCTACACTCGCTGTGTGAGGCTGTTCCTGTGAGCCCGCCTGTGGCTCTCCTCCGTGGAGCCGCAGCTGACCCTGTGTCTTCTAACTTCTTCCTTTCGTGCCATCTGGGCTGAGTTTTTCTCTTCTGCCACTTGTGTTATCTTTTGTTTTGCCTTGACTGGTTTTTTTTGAGTTAGTACCTGTCTCCTGTGACTCATGTTTTGCTGCCGTTTGGCTTGTTACTGTATGCCATTGCCTTGAGTTGCTAGTGGATGAATAGGCTGCATCCAAACGAACAGGTTTTTCCTTGGGCTGGATTTTTTAAAGCTGCACAGACTCGTCCTCCTCTCAGCTGTGGTACCCTTCGCACATCTACTTTCTGCTTCCTGTATGCTGGCCCAGCAGATAAATCCTCTGGCTTCCCTCAGATTTGAGCGGTGTCTCTGCATCATGATGTCAGCTCTTTCAGCTACTGAGATTGCTGTAAAATTCCTTCAAATAAAATCTGGGCTTGTATGTACAGCTGCTCTCTCACCTTGCCTCTTATGGCACTTGATGAATTTTGGCCAGTTCCAGAAAATGAATGGTTTTACTGTTTTATTCGCTCAGTGTGAAGCTCTGTTGGGTTGCCTGGAACTTCCCTCTGAGATGTGCAGATACTGGAAATAGGTGGCCAGACTCTGGCTCTGGCTCTGTTTGCATGGTACGCCGCTCCCTGCAGCCCTGCTGGAAATGGCTTTCTTAAGCACAACCATGTCTTCCTCCTCCACGGCCGCAGCCTCGGAGAGCTGTCTCCTGTTTACTTTGGCTGCATCCCGTGTGTTTTCTTCGTGATGCTCTGAACCGCTTGGGACCAGCCTGCCTTTCCTCACTGGTGCTTCCCCCTCCTTTCCTTCCCTCCCCAGCACAAGTCTGCGGTTGCATTTGCTCTGCCACGTAACTGCTGTTTAGTGTTGTTCACCTGGGACTGGATTGCTTCTTGTTCCAAGTATGCCAGTGAATTAGCTGTTAGTCATCTTCAGGGCAGGCACGGAAAGGGCCTTCGTGTCTGTTCAAGTTCTGCCATTGACGTTCTCCTCAGTAGGGTTATCTAACTCTTCAGTGCTGCTTTTTCCATGAAACGGCTCTCTTTCTGACAGTCCTTCACCAGACATTTGTGAGCCGGATATCCTTTTCCCCGACTTTAAAAATGCTTTTTGCATTGGAATATGATATTCATGCTCCATCTGTCTCCATCCCATGAAGCCTCTATCTCAAGTCACCATACATGGTTCTGCACTAGTGGCTTTTGTCATTCGCTTGTCCTTCTGGGTTGTCCAGCTGCCACTGCAGCGTGGAGGTGTTTCTCTAAGCCTAGAACAGTTTCTCTTAAAAATGTCTTCTGTTGAAGAAAGTTTATCCATGTGTCCTGCAAATGGTCCCACCCCTATTTGGCAAGCCGTTTTGTTTTCCAAATTAAACACAGAGCCCCAGAGTGTTTTGCTCTGTGGTGCAAGTATGCTTCCCTTCTTTTTCTTCATGATTTTTCTGTGGGATATGTGTGAAAAGAGTGATATCTCTCTACAGCCTCTTTCTGTTTGAGATCACAGGACTCCCTGAACACTTTTATTAGGTGTTCTAGAGTTCATTATTCCTGGCAATGGCACATCATCCACTTCTTGCCTCTTTTCCCTCGTGAGACAGAAAGAAACTTTACTTTCCTTTTTTCCTCTTTATTTCCCTCCTGGTAAGCTCTGAAGTCAGACACAGTTCTTGCTTCCATTGCTTGCACAAGTGTTTTTACTCTGGAAACTCAAGTTGCTTGGCAGCCTGAGTCCATGTGGCTGAGTCCAAACTTGTTTTCTTTGTTAACCTTATGTGGGATTCAATAGTTAGAGCCTTTGCTATCCTCGTATGTCTATTTGTCACCCCTCAGATGTGTGACAGATGTGTATGAGAGAAGTCCATGTTCATAGACTATACACGCTGGCTCACATGAGAACTAGGGCTCCAACACAAAATCAAATTGCCCTGTGTCAGCAGAGATTTGGGAACAAGCCTCGTGTGTGCTCCTGACCTTTTGTAGAAGTGATGCAATTCATCTTAATGTAATCTGAAGGAGAGAATATTTTGCTAAGGCTCGTTACTTTGCCTTTGCTGTGGGCATGCATGGAGTGAGCTGTAATGCCTCAGCTGGTGGGTAGTAGCTTTCTGATCATGCGCCAAAGTCCGGTGAGATGTCCTGCTTCAGAAGTCCTCTGAGATGTCCTGCTTCAGACGGCGCTGACCACGAGCAGCAGTTGAGGAGGATGGCTGCCACCTCCCTCGTACCAGCCGGGTAGCTGTGCCAGAAGGTGATTCACCTCCCTAAAGGGCAGGGACTATCCTTTACTAGAGGTTTGTGCAGCACCTTGTGGGTTGCAGGCTCAGTTGTAGCCCTCGGGTGATGCTTTGAGTCAGTAACTATAATATCTGTATTCAGGTAAACCGGCAAATTATGGCCTCGACGAATCCTTGCTATTGATTCCCACTCGAGACCAGTGGTTATGATGGATTATGAGGCACTGTGATTTTCAAAGACAGGTTTGAATTATTCTCTCTCATTTGCCTTGCTATGGGCAGATCACCTAATCCCCTGGAGATCCCGATCAGTGTGAACAAAGAGTTCTAGGTTTTATGGAAAATGCTTGGTGCACGGGGGATTTACTGCTGTGAGGTGATTAACATTCTTGAGGTAATTTTAAATTAAATGAAGGAAACCATAGCATCAAACTGTAGCATTTCCAAATAACTTCTGTAATGGAATATCACGTCTAGATGTCTGTGACGTGTTTGATTTCTTTTAGGCTGGTTTTCTAATGTTATTTAACCAGTGCATGAAACCTTACAACCAGAGGCCCGAGATGTGCTTTTTTGGAAAAGTATGAATACCTCCTTGGCAATACTTGAGAGGAAAAATTTAGGTAGGTTGTAGGGCATAGGCCAACAAGCTTGTCACTTTGGACGTAGAAAATGAGGTCATAATGAATTTTTTTCTGCTGTTTTTAAACAGGTTGTTGGATAAAACATTATGCAGCATAGCAAGTTGGTTCTGTAATCTGTATTTTCTGTTTATTGAATATTGACCCGCTTCTGACTGATTTAAGGGAAGGAAGGAAATAAGAAATGAGGAGAGTATGCTACCAAATACTTGGTTTGCAGTGCTTTTTGTAGGCACTGTTATTATAGACCATATGTTTTACATGAATACCATGGTACATATACAAAATTTTTGAATGTTGCATTTCTGGTATGCAATAGCATATCAATAAAGTAGTCAAATCGTGTTGATTTTAATTTATGTTGTATTTCTCCTGAAAGGCAGTCATAACAAAGAGTTTACATTTCAGTTGCTTTGGAAAATAGTACTTGATTGCTTTCAACTGAAAAAAGCTAGGCTGCATTAGAAAAGCAACACTTCAAAGAAAATGGTCCTTTTCCCAAGAAGTTCTTAATGAATTGTGATTTATTTTAGCAAAATACAACAAGGGATTTTATTCTAAATCATATGTAAGAAAATAGTAATAAAGTTGTCTTTCTGAAGCAACATTTTGTCATGCAGTTATAGACTTGCATTTGTTCATGGCCCTGGGTCTGGTGTATAAGCAGTGGAGAGCAGGAGAGGCTTATTAAAACTCTGTTTTAAAATGGCATGTTGAGAGTTAAAAGTATAAAACCACTTGGATCTAGATAAGACTCTGGGGATCTTCAATACTGAAGAAAATGAGTTAGACAGGAAAAGTAAATACTTGCTCGTATAAGAGTGCTAATGCACGTTTAAAAGCCCAAACTCTGAAATCCTTACAGAATTGAACAAATACTTTTTTTTTTTTTTGTAAGTAAATTGCCTCTTTCTGTATTAGCAATTTTGCTTCGTGTTGACTTAAAGCCACCTCTTGTGTTTGGCACCCTTGACTCTCCCCTCGCTGCCACTCCAGCCCGTGACAGATCTCCCCCGGGTTTCGATAGAGCGAGCATCAGCCCCTCGATGAAAAGCACTCTGCGGCAGGAGCAGAAACCGCCGTAGCTGCGGAATTTCCTGGGTGTGCCTTGCATCTCCCACCTCGTGGCTCTGCTTTCATTACCCTTCACAGCTATCGTGTCCCAAAGTCGTCGCTTCAAACCTACCCTAATGAGTTTCTTAACAGTTATTGTGTTGGGAAGCTGATTCCCGGAGGTTTTTCGTATGTAATTGACTGTCTTCCGTTCCTGCCAACAGTTGACCACGCTTTCACTGTAATGAGATGATAGTCGCAGCCTCTTTTTCTGATGTGACTTGTAAACATTCAGATGCTTTTAACTCCAACAACTGAAGATGGAAGCAGCTTTAAAAAAAAATTAAGTTAGCTAGACACCATACAAGTTGTTCAGTGAGAACTGTCTTTGTTAGAGAGGGAGAAGTGTTTTAGAAAGGATAGCTACAATGTCATGCGTTTCATGGCATCCTACTATACGTGCAAATTCAATTAACTCTGTATATCTGGGTAGCTGGAACTATGTATATCTGAATTTGAATCTGATCTTATACTGAGATACGTTCATACTCATGCAGTCTTAACGGTTGAGAGTAGGATTTGTGAAAGCATGCAGCGGCTGGAAATTAATGGGATTTGCACTCCTAAATCAGTCAGACCCTTGAAATTTTTTTTTTTTCACTTTTTCTTTTATTTTTTTTTCATTGAACTCAAATCAGAAAAGCCAAAACCAGGTCTCCTCACCAGTCGTATTTTTCCTTCCAAAAACTGTGCTTACCCTAAGCCTGAATTTGGCTTCTTTGTCTTTGTAGGTAGCATAATGCTGCCTTCCATACTTTTGACATCCTACATAAGGCCTCATCTCTCCTGTGATGCCATACTGTACATGGCTTGAGAAGTAACTTAGAAGACCACATTGTAGAAACTGGCTAACAATCCTATTTTTTTTTTCCCCCCAATTTCCTTGCTGTTTAATAAGGAAGTTGCCACTACATATTCCTTCACCTCTATTTTGTAAACCTCTGCGGCATTTAAGAAAGTATCAGGATTCGCTAACATTCCCCTAATCCTTCGTATTAGCTCTTTTGAAGGTGGAATGAATCCCACGGGCAGTTTGGTTTCATCTTGAAAATATTTATAAGATTGGATACAAAAATGTGAATATTAGAGTGAATGTGTTCTTTTAATTAAATGAACAGATTGTTTCAGGGTATATTAGTAACTGTTAGAACGACTTTAGAAGTAAGCAAAAACCTGTCAAAAATGGTCATTGAATAATTTGTACAAAGGGGTAAGAGAGAGCTGCTGGGTGAATACTAGTTTAATCAGACCTGATCGCGATGTAGAATTGCCGCTCTTCCTAATTCCAGTTGGGACCTTTCATCTGGTACAGCCATGTCTCTGAATCCCTACAGATACAGTATTTGCAAACTTAATCAGGAGCAACAGGTTTTTCTCATGACCTATTGTATAGTCTCCCTTCTGAATGGGCTGTTGTGCCGTTGCATCTGCAAGCGGCTCTGGCTGCAACATAAAGAGCTCTGGTCTGCCCTTATGCCCCTCTGTATTTCACACTGGTGCGTAGAAACGGCACTACACATCTCTGCTTTCAAGTGACACCGAATGGTTCATTTTCTTCTCTATTCATTGAGGATTTAATTGCCCTGCACATCAAAAGCGGAATATCCCCCAATTACCATCCTCCTTCCTCGAAAATAGCTAACTGCCTATCTCAGGAAATTTGCCAAGAGATCCAGGCACCCGGAGGAGAATGGAAGTGTCCAAACACAGGCCAGAGGAGCCGGGAAAAAAGAAAGTGGCACAGACAAGCAGGTGCTAAAGCACTCCTTTTTTTTCTGTGCACCTCCATCTGCGAATGTCTGCGGAACATTTCATCTCCTGGAGCATGGTGCTTTTTAGCGGCAGAACAGGGAGATACACAACTGCCTTCTGACAACTTGCAGGGCTTGTGCCCTTCCATCCCAAATGAAGACGCGTGGTATTACTTACAACTTTAATGGTGCCTTTAGCAGTGTTTTTGCAAGGTGCTAGATGCCCTCGCCTTAAAAATACTTCTCTCCACCTCCTGCAGCTTAAGCTATTTGCCAGTTATAAAGAATTATTTGATGAAAAAATCAGGTCAGATCCAAACCGTGTCAAGAACTAGGATTTTTGTGAAAAACTAGCTTTCAGGTTGCTATAGGGTTGTTGAGTACAATCTTACAGACAATTAAAACTGATTTTTTCATCAAAAGGTGGTAATCCCACCAACCCTGGAAATTCAAACTCTCAAAATTTCAAGAGAATGCTTCTATGTTGTTTCTTCCTCTTCACCTCCTTTTCTGCCTGGATTTCTTTTGCACCTCTGTCACACACCTACTAGAAGATGAAGCTCTGTTTTGTTTGTCACCGGTCGGGTTTTTCTAATGCAAAAAAAAAAGGTGACTGCATTTCTACTGTATGGGAAGCTTGCTGGGTGTTTGTAAAGATTTTCCCTTCCAGCTTTGCTGCAATGTAGATCTCAGCCAGAAATGCTGACTTTAAAAGTTTGCCATCTCATACAGGAGTCAGGAAACTTTCTAGGCTGATTATAGAGATATGTCTTCAAAGGCAACTAGGAATTTAGAAAAGACTTCACTGGAGCTGCATATCAAGGTAAAGAATGCCTTTGAATTGGTAAGCGATGAGAAAATTATTCAAACTCCCTAGAGGTTGCCTAGATAGGACAGTCTGGAAAAAAACTGGCAGTGACTTGAAACCTTTCCAAAGAGACTTGCAGACATGAAAATTGACTTCTGCTCACGTCCTGCATCCAAACCCTTTCCAGGAAGCCTAGGAAATGCTTCGCCTGGCCGATGCCACTAACTCTCCGGGGAACTGGCAAAGTGTAGGGGTAGCTGAGTAGATGCAAAAGTGATAATTTGCACCAGCGCATGGCTGGGGCTCCCAACCATTTTAGGTTAGCCCAAGTAAGACTCAGTCTTGACCTCTGTCCCTTCTTCCTCTCGCCCTGTCTTGCTATGCTACGACACTGCTGCCTGCACTACAGCTTTTCTAAGTCACAGTTCAGAAATCTCTTTTTGTGTGCGTGTCAAAGCCTGTGCACGAGGTGCACCTTCTGACCCCGATCCTGCAAATACTTTCATGTTCTTAAACATATGAATAGTGTCCTTCAGGGAAACGGCCCTGTTTACGTGCTTCAGGTTAAGCACAGGCACAGAGATATTCAGTATTGGGGCTTCTGATCATTTCCTTGTACGTGTATGTTAGTGTGGCAATTTCAAGCGTCTGTCTGTAAATTAAAAGATTACACAGTGACGAAAATGGAGAGGGACAGGAGTGTTTTCAAGTTTCTCCTGGATGGAGGCAAGCATGAGGAGACAGTATTTTTGTCAAGGCTGTTTAAGCAGCTGGAAAAAATGCCATTTGTCAGAGAATTACCATAGTCTAGTCTAGACAAGACTAGTGCCTGAATTGGTTTCCAAATCCTGACAAATTAATGTGTGCTGCAACTTGGAAATATAATTCAGATTTTCACAGAGATTTCTATTGCATTAGTATAGGTACACACACATATGCATTAGTATATGCACATGCAGAGGGAAAATTCCATTTGGTTTACCTTGTGGATTTATCCCTGTGGTTTGTAAGGAAGGTGACTGTCAGTCACTAGGACCACAAACATAGCAGGATGTTTGCAAATGCCCAATTCAGGCTAGTGGAAAGCCTCTTTTTTCCCTTGGCACTAGTTAAAAAAACCCACTAGCTGTCGTTCAGACCTGGATTGCAGACACGCAGGTGGTAAGCAGAGATATCACCTCATTGCACTGCGTGAACAGGCAAGTGTAGCTGGAGATCATCTTCATAAATAGGAGAATCAAAGTCAAATTTAAATCATCTTTCTGGTTTTTTGGATATTTTTCCCTTGCTACTTTTGCATGTTGGACCGCCCTGCCCCTTCTTCTCCCTCCTCCTCCTGCGAAGGAGAGCATGATGGACTGTGCATCCTGCTGCAGAAGATCGTACTTTGCTGGGATAGCACCCTAGCTGGCCAAACACTCATACAAGTACTTTATAATTCAGCATATCAGCAGTATCTAATGTCTACAGTAAGTAGTCTGTTCCCATTTGCTTCTGAGCATAAGACAACCATCTGTTTATTGTCTCAGAAAAAAACTGCGTGCTTTTATAGGTGTAATAAAACACAATTTCATTGTCTGCGAGGGGTTATGGCTTTTATTTTTAACCAAGACTGAGAAGACCTGGAGACATCAGCTCCGGCATTCCCTGTTGTTGTCAGCTGCTTTCAAACTGTCGCGACCTGTTTCATTAAAACCTGTTCCCCCTCCACGCTCCCCGAGTGTTGTGTTTTAACGACAGATTTTTCCCTGCTAGCATTGGTTTTCATTATTGGTCTTTGCACTTCTAGCATCTGGGAGTAGCGTACAGAGCATATGTTCATATAATTTATTTATATTTAGGGAAAGTGTGGTGTAGGTTGTGCAACGTTAAATTCCCCTTTGGATGGCTGTTTCCTTGATGTGTTAGCACAGTGTTTTCAGAGCATTAGTGTTTCCTGTAGTAAAGACTTGATTCACTGTTGTGTCATACCATGAATCCCCCGATACCCCTGCAATGATATTTTTAGTTTCAAATGAGAGTTCTGATGTTGTGCAAGGCGCCGTGGTCAAAAAACTTCTATTTCGCTTTCCCTAAACACCTCTTTATATCTTTGTCTTTTGGATCTTGTCTGCTTGTGGAGACCGAGGTCAATACTCTTCAAAATAAAATTGGATGGCATAATTATTGTTCCGGCTCAGTTAAAAGCTTGAATGTTTCCATATTAATGTCTGTCATTCTCTTATTTTGGATGACAGTGCTTCTGACTGGGAGCTGCCAAGAACAGTTTGAACATTAAAGATGCATGAGTAAAAACACAGTATTTTTTTAAGCCGGTCCATTTGAATGTCTTAGAAATATGCGTTCATATCACATCAAAACTGCCAGCAATGGCAGGGTTTTTCCTTTGCAGAAAGGGGGCCTTGTAAATAGTTGTATTCATTGGAGTTAAAATTAGGTTTCTGTGGTGTTGACTTGCAGCCAGCTTCTCCCACAGGGCAATTTATTTAAAAAAAAAAAAAAAAAAAGCCCTAAAATAGTAATGTGCATATGACATATTCTGTGAACTTCAGAGTCCATTTGGACTAAAGCTTTCTTTGTATTTCTTTCGTCCATGGTGCCTTAAAGGAATAGTGTGGCAGTAAGCTAACTTCCCTTTCTAACGCAGGGAGTGTGCCACATTTTTCTCCAATTTGAGCTTTTATAGGTGTACTCTATGGGATTATAGTTAGAGAAAAGGAATAAAATTCTTCCTCGAACCATTGGTGTGGGAGAGTTTGCCCAGGACTTGGTCCATGAAGATACCCTTGGTTCTCCCACTGTGTTGCCTGGATTTAAAAAAAAGTAGGATTCAGATGGAAGTCAGTGTATGTTTTTTAAGAGAAAATAGTAAATTTTATGAACTGACCAGTACTTATGTGCATCACTGAACAAGTAAACTGGAATTTGTATTGCACATTGTGGTTTCCTTATTTTGGTACACTCCGAAGGCAGAAGTCCTCTGTTTCCCCACAGAACTGCCCGCCTGGGTAACAGCGAATTTTCTTCCTGCCTTTTGGCCAGGGTCAGAAATAAATCTTGGACTTTCTCCCAGGCAGACATTGTTCATTTTACCTCTCTCTCCTGCTTTCTCCTGGCACGGCTCCACAACGCCTTGGAGCATGGACTGCCAGCGCACCACCAGAGTCCTCAGGAACAAGGACTCTCCCGTATTGAGTTTGTCAGTATGAAACTTCGTACGGAAAAAAAGTTCCCCTGATTCAACTAAATAGAGGAAGGGAGATGTGGTGTCCTTGACTTCCACAGGGAATTAGGATCCACTTGCCGAGTCCTCTACCGACCTCTGCTTTTGGCCTGCCAAATGATTTTTTGGGCAAGTTGCAGGTGGATGATTATTTTGATTTCTTTTGTGAAAGGTCTTGTGGATATTGATGGAAAAAAGTGACTTAGGGTTCAGGTATTACTATCGCATGGTTAATTTGTCCATCCTGCTGAGTATTTCAAGGGGATGAAATACCAATACTTGTATCTTTTGGCAGTATCTGCTTTGTGCAAGGTTTCTTATCCTTAAAAGCTATCTACTCGCTATCGGTCCCAGATAGTGTTGCTATACCTGCAAATCAATTACAAGTAAAACGAGCCCCCACATACGCACATTACATCACTTGATTTTGCGGGGAGAAAAATGTACCAAATGAGGTTAGATTTCAACCCTCATTTTTTGGTTCCTGCTAACATCCTTGTCTGATTCACTGCTACAGCTGAATGTCGCAGGTTTCCCTGAGCAAAGTGCAGCCAAGGTGGAGTCTTAAAGATGGTCATAAATCAACCGAGATACAATAGCTCTCTTTTTGACACCTCCCGTAAGCCCCTTGTGAATTCCACTGGGTTAATTTGCAACATACTATGGTTTAAAAAACAAAATC
Organism: Gymnogyps californianus; assembly: GCF_018139145.2. Taxonomy (NCBI): domain Eukaryota; kingdom Metazoa; phylum Chordata; class Aves; order Accipitriformes; family Cathartidae; genus Gymnogyps; species Gymnogyps californianus. The sequence goes on from NC_059476.1 coordinate 5,961,265, forward strand.
CGCATTTTGAGGGCAACGTTACTGAAGAGTTATTCATAAAGATCAGTCACCCAGAAAAAAACACACATCAAAGGAAAATCTTTAAACAGGATCTCTGTTACTGACAATTATAAAATGAATGCATGATGCTTTATTATCAAGGAAACTTCATAAACTTTGTGATGGTATAGTAAAGCAGTGTAACTGACTGCAGTGGTTAAGTCTCCTTCCAGTAGTGGTCTAGATCATGAGGTTATAGATATAGTAATATATGTCTTCTGTCCTCTGCTCACTCTTTTGCTCAGAAGAAATACCTTCTATTCTCTACCTCCCACCTTTTTATTTTTCATTAGCATCCTATTAAAGAGAGCCAAAAAAGTATGAGAAAGAGCATATTTTGTTTCTTAGCATGCAAACCCCAGCTTATCTAAGAGATTTATATTTATCTTGTAGACTACACCTAACTTTTGTTCATTTTTATTTGAGGTTTCAGTAGACCAAGAGCCACGCAGTAGCTGTATCTGTCTGTATGAAGGAATACCGAATGGGCATATGAAGGTGTACAAAAGAAGCAGAATCAATAAACTGAAATGAAGATGCACTGAGAGTCCCTTACAAAGCTACTGAGATCTGTGATTTTTTGTCCTGTCAGACTTTGCCTAGGTTTTGAAGGGTTTGCTCTAAAAAATGAACTTATCTACTTCTCATTGAATTCAATTAACAGCAGTGAATAAATGTGAATAAATGAATAAAGCATTCTCCACTCCTTTAGTTTTAAAGCTTTGTCTACGGCAAAGTCTCTCTGCATCTTGAGTGGAGAAAATGAACCATTCTGCCTTTTTTTTTTTTTTTTTTCAGGGTATGACAGCTAAACTAACATTTCTGCCTGCCAGCTTGTCTTGGAGAGTGAAATTGAATCGAGGGCAAGAAAGAATAGTATAGAGTCTGAAAAGCAAGGGTTTTTTTAACATTTTAGGTGTGTAGAAAGACCTGTTTCTGTTTGCGTTATGCGAAACTTGTAAGGAGGGCTTTGAAAGTTCCCCTTTGCTTGTTTGCATTGGCACGTACAGCAGTAAAGCTATTGAGCATCTGCCATCAGGCTTGTGTTTCTTCTGAACAGGGGGCTTGGGGAAGAAGATTCGAAGAGGCTGGGGGCTAAACTTGGGTTTCATAGCCAGCCAGTCAACTTTTACTAAGTTTATTCATTTATTTATTGAAGAAACTGGAGTTTGATCAGCTTCTTGGGCCAAGCCTGGATTTTAATCTGGCTCAGTGGAAGCGGGGACTGGAGCCTGTGTGGCGGGTCGTCTCCTCTCTCCGGCCGAGCTGGAGTGCTGGCATTTCTAGCGGAGGCAGAAAAGCCTTTCCTTTCCGCACACAACCTTTTGCTTCTTCGGTGCCAGTAAAAATAAGAAAACGGCATGGCTTAAATAGCAGACCTCCCTCAAAATAACTCTGTGGTCATGAGCTGAGGGCAGAAATTGTTCCTTCTCTGTAGCACATGTGAGATAAATGATTTGCGTGATTATTTCTTTCCCGTGCCCCTTTTTTAAAAAAAGCGTTCAGATTTTTGAGCAGTTTCCTTCAAGGAAGTGTATGAGAGCTATTAAACACATATTTGTCTTGGAAATATCACTGGAGCCTTCTTTTCCTTGCACTGGAGGAAAGAAGTAGATTAAAATATTTTCACTGAATGGAACTTCATTGTACTATTTTATTGGGTTGTTCTGCTCGGTCTTATCTATTCTGTGTCATTTTTAGTTGAAGTGGTTCCTCTGGCAACAAATCATTTTTCCTAATCAGACAATCCAGCCTGGGAATTCCTCTAATTTACTCCACGACGTACTTCAGTAGGTGGAGGAATAGGGAAAACTGAGGAATGCTGAAGCGCTTTTGCACACCCCCACTTACTGGCATCCTGAGATTAAAGTTCTTTTTCTCACCACAAACCCCTGACCCCTCCGCTTTCTTGTAACTCAGCATCCTCTAGATGGCCCTTAGGCACAGCTTACTGCGTGATACGTGCAGATAGCTTAATAATAGAGTTTCCTGCTGTGAAGGTCTTATGGATTCTGTGAAATCCCAGAGGGATTCAAGGAAATCTGCATTATAATGCACTGTTTGGTACAGGTCTGTGCACTGAGCGGGTACACAAAAGGTAACGGAAACTAAATGTGTCAGGCATCATCTTTCTAATCCAACGTGGGGTCTGTTTAATCTCTTTCAAAAGATGTCTTAAGAACTCCCAGTGTCTTCATTGAGTGCTGGGTTTTCACCCCTGCCCGTATGGGGGCTGGGGATGTTGCATGATGGGGCTCTGCTGGCCGCTGCTCTGCATCGTGGTGAGCTGCCGTAGACGGAGTTTTGCTTAATTAACACATAGAGGCACGTCTCCTGCTAACCCATCCTTGCCACTTGGTTCAGCCTGGGCAGGAGACTATGATACTCGGTCTGGAGGATGCGTCTGTAATCCTATAAACAGCTCACTGAGGGGCAGGAGGAGAGAATTGGGAATTCCTTCTCTTTCTGTCTCGGCTAGGAGAAATAGAAAAGCCCTTAGACCTGACACAGTCAGGCCAGAAAGTGTCAGACCATCCTGGCTACAGCGATGCTAGCATTAAACTCCAACACCTTGACACACCTATGCTTTCACAGGCCCCAGCTCGCTTTACAAAAATGTAAGGCTTCCTGCAAAGTCCTCTGCCTCAGACCCCAAGCTCAAGACTCAAAATTCAGTTTCTGCTCTTTCCTGTGCAAATGTCAGTCTCCTAAGCCAGCTATGGAAAGCTGAATGCCATGGGAAAGTGGAACGGTGTTTGGAATTGGTGGGGGGGAAATGTGTGTTGAATAATAATAAAGTCTTATGGCCCTGAAAGCTCTAGCAAGCCTGCAACTCCTGTTGGCTTCTGGAGGAGTATCATGCTTGTAGCGTAAGCCCCACTGCTTCATGGAGTTATGTTATGTTATGTTATGTTATGTTATGTTATGTTATGTTATGTTATGTTATGTTATGTTATTGAGGAGCCTGGGGAGGAGAAAAGTCTGGGTTCTTGGAGGACTTAATATGACGTTAACCAATAATAAAGTAAGAGTATTATACCAGGAAGAAAATGGATGCGTTGAACAAGCAAAAATGGATGAAAAATGAAGAACTGGTACAGGCAGGCCAAACTTTTATCAATATTGATCTTTGCCTGCTTGTGTAGTTTTGCAATAGTAACTTTTGGCTAGTTTGGACAGCATAACGCGTGAGAGCAAAGAGTAAAAATAAGGACCACAGGGGCAGATAATGAGAACGATGAATAAATCAAGCAACCTTTTCTTCTCAGTACTCAGAGATCATCTTTATTGTAAAATTCGGAGTGAGCCTAAGAAGAAAATCTGAATACTTAAAATGGCAAAAATCAGCAAAGGGGACACAGTTCAGGGAAGGGTACACATCCTGCGGTAATTAAGAGCTGGCTGTACCGGTTGTGACTCAGTTGAGCTACGTTATGTCTGTGTACAAAAAGCTATAGACTTTGCAAAGACACAAAAGAAGGTGAGAGGTAGGAGAAAAATGCAGAATCCCTTTCTTTTAGTCCACTTTCCAATGTTTGGCTTCGCTACAGTGTAAGCAATAACAAAAGAACAGTGTGTATTTATTAACTGAATGCTAAAACTTGTATATAAATGTCTACAGGAAGAAGAAAACCATAACACTTGTGAAACCAGTCAAGCTCTGTCTCTCCTCATTGGCACTGGGATCTTCAGTTTTGTCCAATTGCTGTCTAACAGGTCTTCAGCTGTGCTCCGGGGACGAAGGAGCTATGTCTTTCCAGGGTATTGACCACCACCACCACCACCACCATCACCATCACCAACCTGCGCTCCCTCAGACAAAGTGATCTGCTTCCTGGTCTGAGTTCTTGTGGCCGTGCCCAGGGAAAATCCGCACCAGCTCCCATGGGGATGAGCCCGTGTCTGCGTTCAGCCAAGAACAGAGGTTGCAGCAGAGCCTTTGTGCATCGTCGGTCTCAAATTGCCTTGGCCATTGCACCTCCCAACCTTCTTCATTCAGCTTTCGGTAGCACAGAAAGTGGCACTTGGAGTGGCCAGAGCCTGAAACGTGGGAAGTGTTTCAGGGATGTCAGTCACCACACGAGCCGTGATCTTCCAAAGACCCACCTGGAGTCCTAAGTTACTTTTTTAAGTAAGTGGTGCTTAGGGTGATGTTATGGTGGTAGATACATCAGGAATGCCCAGCAGGAAGAGGCTAAAGCTGTTACTGTTGGAACCAGTATGTCAGTAAAGCTATGTATCAATAACTATTTACAGATTGACACCTTGGGAAAAATTCTGGACTTTAAATGTTTCAGTCAATGCGTTGGCACTGGTCTTCACCACTCGAGGGCAGAGGCCCCAGGGTTTACTAGCAGGGCTTTGAATTACATTAATACATTTACAGTTGATGACAGGCAACTGGAGCATACAACATGTTGCCCTTCTATATCTCTTCTGGCCTTTTCTGACGGTATTGTGTGGTCAGAGCTGGTGGAAAAGACTCAATTGCAAAATAAAATGTGAAAATACATTGAATATTTTTAAAAATTCCAGACTTTAATAAAAATGTAGCTATCTCTTCATTTATTTGTTTTAAATAGCTCTTTCATGTGTTGGGACAAAAGAACATTGTATTAATTGTGAAGTGTGAAATGTTTTTCTTGTTTGCTTGGGACAACAACTGGGAATACATGGATTTGCCTATTCACGCTTTATTGTTATGACAACATTTTTTCACAAAGTATTTGAAAGCCAGCACTATGAAAGGAATAAAGTTGGCTATAGATCTGGAGGAGTTTCATGCTTTTGTTTTAAGCTTGCGTGTATGAGCTTTGTCAAAATTGTGAGTCTTTCATCCATGGTGTCTGCCTGATTCAAGGGTTCTTTTCTTGTTCAAATATCCTTTAGTAAAACCCATTTGACTGAAAGGCTGTGCAAACATGAGCTGACTATGATAAAAGTTCTACATGAAATCTTTAACGTGCTTTGTCAGCATGAGTTTTTTTCAGCTGTGTGCCCTAGTAAATATTTTTTTTTCCCCTCTACAGTAAGTTCATTTTCTTGAAGTGCATTTCTTATTTATAATTGCTGTAATTTTGTGATGGATTTATGACAATAAGCCATTATGCTTTAGGTGAAATGTTAATCCACTGTGGATTAGTGTTACTTGAAAAATACTGCCCTAGTCCAAGCCGTGTTACTAAAACAAGCTGCAGCAGAACTTAGGTCCCAGCCATCACTGAGTTTGCAATGGATCTATTTTCTATGTCTCTCTTTCCTAAGAAGTGAGCTGCCTGTCAAGATTTCTTTAGCACCGAAATGCTAAAAGGCATCGTAAGGAATCTAATCCTGTAACTTTGCGAAGCACAGAAAAGGTGCTAGAGGAGAACACGTTAATCAGCTTAATCAAAACTGAAAGACATGCTTTTTCTTTCAAATGTGGTTGTCATATGCGAGTACATCATTGCAGAGGCAGGAACTGAGAACAGAAGGGTTCATTTAAACCCTGTCTCAGCCCCATAACATCCAGGATAGTTGTTGAAAAAACAGCTGTTTGTCCTGGAACAAACTATTTGTATCATGCAATACACAACCTATTTTCTCTAGCTAGTTTGGTTCTGCAACTGGTTTATAGGCAGAACAAGAAGTAAAACTTTTCTTTGAAAAACTCTTTGTTTCACTGCTGTTCATTCCTGTGTTGCTGTTTTAAAGTCTGAGCTTTTCCAGCTCCTATTCATCTCCGCTCACCTTTGCTTTTCTTGGTAAACGTCTACATTGGCATACGGCTCTAAGACAGGAAAAAAGGAGAAATTTTACCACATGCCTCTGCTAAACACTAACTAATAACGTGCTGGATACTTTCCACTCCACCCAAGCTGCATAATTGTTCACCATATGAAATGAAGTTAATTCTGTGTAATGTTTTGATGAGTAATTTTAATCAGGGTTGTGGAGAAACTGCTCTCAAGTCTGGAAATGTAAGTGCTTCCTGTAGTAAACAAATCTTGTGGTTTTCGCATTTCACTTAATTTGATTTTTCAGATGACAGAACATGTTCCTTCTCTTGCCCTATGGTCTTCAAGGCTTAGGAGCACTTTTGTAGCCCAATTTAATTTGTTCCTCCCTTAAACCAGTTAAAGGGACGAGAGAAAAAGGTAGTTTTCATCCTCTGGCAAAGCAGGAGAAGTCTTGACCGTGACTTCTTTCATTTTACCTGTCCTTCACGCAGCAAGCGCGTGAGTCTGCTGTGACGTTCTCTGAAAATAAGTAGTTTCTTTGCAAAGTCCACAGTGGATCAGTGTCTCGTTGGAAGAATACACGGGGAAACTGGTGAGTGCGAGTTGATTTGACGCTTTCCAGCACACGGCAATGACTGCAGACACCTGGAGCCAAATGCATCTACCAAGTAAACCTCTTGACTTCTGGCAGTGGCTGCCAGGATGAATTTGGTCCATAGGTCTTAAGCAATCTTTATTGCATGTCCTAAGCTCTCTGGTGCTTTCAAGGCTCCTAAATACACAAGCTCTGTTCCAATCTATTTGAAACATTTGAAAGCAGTAAGAAGCTGCAAAATGAGTGGCTGGTAAAAGTACTTCTATTGCACAGTAGTTAACAAGGAAGTGTTCATAGTTGGGATGGAAGAGCCTGATCTGTTTTCTTCTTGGGCTGTCCCAGACAATCTATGGCTAAAAAGGCCAAGGTACTTAGTTGTCCCCAGAAATTATAAAACAGAAATTTGAAAATTAAATTTCCATTTGCTAGGCATGTTATTCACAGGCGAATGAAATAGGTCGTAAGTTCTGTAAGAACTGCAAGAGTACATTAAGGAAAAAAATACCCAGATTGGCTGGCTATTCATTTATTATAGCGATATTGCAGTTTCAAGCTCCCTATCCCTATAGGCTCCTGTGTGCTGCCAGGCAGTGTATCAAAGTGGAGGGGGAGCAGGGAAGAAGGGACTACAGATCACTGTGGATGTACCGTGTGTATATCTGTGTGAATACCCAGCATCAGTCACAAGCACAAGTCTTGGAAGCAGATTTCCTGAGAAAATGTGAACGGTTGCAAATCAGGAATTCACATTTTAAAAATGCCCTCCAATATTTCCATGTAATTCTTTAGTTTTATGAATTTTCCATTAATTTCCCAGAATGTTTCCAGAGAGGGAACACAAATAGGGAAGTCATGGTCATTTTAATATATATGTAAATAGGAAGACAGTGGTGTGATGCAGAGGTTATTAACATTTAGCAATACTCCTCCATTTACTATTGGTAAGCACCATTTCACACCCCTGGAAGTTTAAAGTACTGGTCCCATGAGCCATCCCGTCTCTCTCTCTTATTAAATTCTTTGTCATAGATTTGTCCTTTGCCAAACACATTACCTGCTATTTTAAAACTGAGAATCTCCAGATGTTAATTTTTTGCTAAGGCGGATTTAATGTTGCCCCTGAAAAACACCACGGCAAACAAAAGATGCATGCTATTACAGAAATGACAGGTTTCTTTTTTTGGCAGGTATTCAATAGGCTGGGAGTGCAGGGAGTGCCTGCTGAAGTTCATCGTTCCCGAATTGCAAGAAATGTCTTTTCATTCCACACTGCAGCGAATAGGGATGTGCAGCTTTTGTGACCGTGCAGCACCCGTGGTGCAGGCTTTACCCTGATGAGGGCAACAGGGGAGAAACTGTCCTACCTTTCCCTACAAACAGCTCTAGAAAATATCGCATGAAATCTCCTCGAGTCTTAAGTTTCTTTCAGCCTTCATTTGCTAAGAAAAACCATCTGTGAACATTTGAATTCACGCGTCGTGCTGTGACATCCAGCAGCAGCGTAGCCCTGAACTCCACCTGCCTTGCATGGCGGGTCAGCTACAAGCTAGCGAGGAAAAATGCTGCAAAGCTTTAAAGGGCTTACACTTCTAGTCATTGGACTTTATCCCTTAAAGCACTTCTCTGTAGTAATCATTGTCCCCATTTGTGCAGCATCTGCCACGTGGTGATGTTCTTGCTGTTGTATCTCCCTCCATTTGGGAGGGAGAATCGCACTGCTCCCATTTTACAAAGACCTGAAAAGCAGAGTTAAATGGCTTGTGCAGTGTCTCAAAGGGGCAGAGGTGAATTCTGAACTTTGGTCTCCCAAGACCCTCGCCACCATCATAATTCCTTTCCCTTGTTCCAAAGGTTTCTGCTAAATAAGCCCAAATGGACATCATCCTGAGGGTATGCAGCCACTTCTGCTTGGCCCCAAAAATGCTGCTGGCTGGGTGGGTGAGGTCTGCGAAGGTTTCCCAAATCATTGCTGTCCACGCAGTGCTGGGTAGGGATTTATGTCACATCTGAAGCACTTGCCAAATGCTCAACACAGTAACTTGGGATGTGGAGATTGCAAAAAAATCACTGGGCTGAAAGGAGTCCAAGGCATGCACGCTGCCAAGGTGAATTGTGTGTAAAACATGTATTTAACAGAAGAGTACAACATCGATTTTCTATGACCTGGATGATTTCACAAATTATTTTGGCACTACATTTTGTTACCTAAGCTGTTTAAGGAGATACTGCATATCCATTAAAAAAACTTTGTAGCTCAGCCTTCCCCTGCCCTTCACTGCATAAGCATACCCGAGCTGTATCCATTTCCTCTCAAAAGCATCATCCAATACTGCCCTTCCCTGTGTGTTAACCTGACTTAGTTCTTGCTACATGAAACACTGATTTCTTCACTCAGCCTATTTCTTTTATCACTGGCATTTTCTTTGGTCCTGTTGATAACACAGTTACAGCAAAACAGAGGATTTGATACTTTAATATATTAGTTTTTTAAACGTTAAAGATTTCAATCTGCATTTTCTACAGACAAAGCAGGTTCTGATTCTGTCTGCAATGTATGGTTTTAACTTGAGTGAAGCTCAGAGATGTACATTAACTGTACCCTTTGATCTTCTTCCTCTTCCTTCGTAAGTAACCTTCAGAGCAAGTCCGCTGGCAGAGAAGCTTGGCTAAAGGACATACGTCTGGCTGCTTCCTTTATGTGCACAGACACCGGATCAACACCTGCAACACACAGCTAGGAATGGATACCACATATTGTAACATTCACTTCCCGGCGCTCCCCTGCCTACGTGGGGACAGAACAGATTGTCAGCTTCTGTTGCAGCCATCTAATAACCCACCATCTGTTTTTCATTTTTAATTTAGACACGAGCAATAGACCTGAATCGAAACTGCGGTTCCAGATCCCGTGAGGGTTGCTAGAAATTCTTCTGAGTTTAATAATTAAATAAACAAAAAATTATTTAATCTCTCAGCAGAAATCCACCGAGCTGTGCACGTGCCTGCCATGAGCAACTGCACGCTCATTACCTCATTCGTTCCAGCCCCCGCGCTGTTAGGACTTGTTCCTTGTCACATCTCAAGTCTGTACCGTAATTTCTTCAGGGCAAGGACTGTGTATGTTTGCCTGGTAATGTATCTATGGGAATAACGTAAAATACTAATGGTATTAACAGCAAGTGTGAAAGGTAATTTGGAAACTGGAATTAATTTGGAAGTTTGGCTCTTCAGTTCATCTTGAGTAATCAGGCAGAAAACAGGGAGAAGAAAGAAACATCCCCCTCCAATGTACTTAAAATTAGGATTTGAAATTAGAAATGCCACCAAAGCCATAACTGCTATCAAAGAAATGGCCAGTGACATCAGCAGCCATGCCTGCACTGCTCGTAAGCCCAGCTCAACGCCACCCCAGCATGGACACCAGGACAAGTGCTGCCCTTCGGTGTCTCAGGGCTACGAGCAAGGGTGATGTGACCGGGTGGGCATGGTGCAGATCCAACTAGGGATGTGGCAAACGGCTTGGGTACAAAAGGAGGAGAGGCTGTGTCGGATTGCAGCATTGTCTTTGGAGCCTGGTTTGGGGATAAATCAGTCCTGCCAGGTGGAAGCGATGACTCAAAGGGACCACTCCTCCTCCTGATTCCTCTCCTGTGCAGACGTGGTTCTCTCCCTACAGCCTCTGTCATCGCCTTCTCCTCTTCAGCCCTGCTGATGTGTTCCCAACCTGCCCGCTGGCAGCCAAGGATAGGTGTCTACGTGGAAAACTGAAGGAGCATTGGTGTAAGAGAATAATATTATCAAAATACAGGATTTGAGGGTGAGGCTTTCCAGGGACTGTCTCAAGCTACTGAGGACTGAAGAGTCATCAGGGTCAAGCTTTAAAAAGGAGCTAGTTCCTAAAAGACCTTTTCCTCTGCCTGAAGTGGTAATGCTAGCAGGAGAAAGAGAAAAGGGAAAAATCTATCCTCCTGGTGTACATCACTGGGAGACAAAAAAAGCTGAGTGAGCTCATGTCGCTCCATGGACTTTAACGGCATCGTGCTGCTTTACGTAAACTAGAAACGATTGCTAGAGATACTGCTCTTGCGCTAAATGCTAGACTTCAGCTTCTGTATTGCTACCAGATTCCTATAAAGTGAAACTATTTCAGATTACAGATTTTGATTGCGGAATTAATTGTGTTGACTAGGTATCCCAGCACATAAACCTGGCAGATCTAAGGGCTGGGGCATCCTAGCTCAACTTCTGTGTTTCCAGAAGTCTGACATTTCCAGCATCTCCTAGCTGTGTCAAAATGAGTGAAGGTGTCAGAACGTTGGAAAGCATTTATGGGGTGAACAGGTGAATCTCTCTGCGAGGAAGACAGTGAATGGTCCAGTCCTTTGCTCCACAAGCATAATGCATATATTGACTGTTGTGGGTCTCTGGTACCCAGTTTTTGTTGTTCTGTCTCCAGTTTGGGGAGCCAAATGCTACCTTGGGATTCTCAGCAGCATCTCAGACAGTCCTCAGTAAAGAAGTGGATGTCATCAAATGAGGTAGACCTTCCAAAGGGCAGTGTCCCTGACATGGCTGCAGGGACGTCTGCCATGTGCTCCCGTTCTCCTTGGGGCAGTAAACAGGGCAGAAGCCAGACTCCCCTGGAGTGGAGCCAGGTTACAGGGATGAAGCAGAGCTGGATTTGCTGCAGTGCTGTGTCACAGCAAGGCCTTCATCTGAAGAGTGCCGGTGGGAGAAGTCAGCTGGAACTGCATGGCTGGATGCAGGCAGAGCGATGAGAGACGTCTCTCTCCTTTTGGCATCATGAATAGTTTTATCTGTTTTGCTTGTCCCTGCCATGCCAGCACGGTGAACAAGCTGACAGCATTTGTCTAGTGCGAGTGCCAGCAGAGGAGAAGGGGAGTAGAGGAGCAGAACTGCTGAGAGTCATGAGGAAATTATGTGGGGCTGGGACAGACTTCCCTCTGGGTTTTACCTATGTTTTAAAACCCGGAATGTAGTCTCCGAGTTGATTAGAGAGAGCTTCTACCTTCCTCCAGCTCCAGCCCTACCCATGAGACGGTATCTGAGCTGCTGAGTTGGAGGGACTATTGTCATCCCAGCGCCTCTGCTATTAATTCCCCCAAGGAAAACAAGCATGTGGCTCTGTGCGTGGCGAGAGAGGATTTGAGCATTGCGTTCAGGCCTGGATCTCTGAATGGAAAGACTGAGCTCTGCACACCACTGAGCGAAGCTCCTTGCAGCTTTCTGCCCAGAAGCTGTGTCTCCTGTGCCAACTCTCAGCTGTGCCCAGCTTTCCCAGAACGTCGTGCAAAACCATCCTACTTTCTGCTCCTAATTGCAAGGAGCTCAAAATTAGGATTGGGATACGCGGGTATTGTCACGGTCCAGCTTTGGAAAAGCTGGTTGATAGGAGTACACCAATTAAAATATCTGCTACAGAGATGATCCTGCAGAGGTCATCTAATGTGAAGGAAACAGCTTTTGTCTGACTCTGCCAGACAAGAAACAAAAAGAGATTTTTTTTTTTTTTTTAAAAACGTTTCAGCTTCTGCCTGACTTTTGCAACCGTCCTATTATTTGCTGCATCATTCTTCATCCTTCTGCGGGAGGGACGTGGAAGGCAGCCCTGCTGTTTAATCACTTGCCTTTACTGCTCACTTGTGGCTAATACTTGCTCCTCAGCATTGCAAGTGGAATGCAGTAGCACTGCTTTGCATTACCGCCGTTTAGCTGAGAACCAGGCCAATATCATCAAAATTCAAGGCATTCCTTTCCCAAACGCACTTTACATGGAAAAGTACCCTTAACTCTCTCTAGCCCTGAATACCAGGCTTGAGGGCCTCTTTACCTGCCAATGATGCTGGGCAAGCTTACAGCCCAGATAAATCACAGGCAGCTGGGGAATGGGCGGCGGCTCTTGTTTCACCACTTGAAAGGCAACTTTTCAAAATTGGGTGGAATTCAGGCTTTAATTTTGCACCCACAGATTTGAACCCATAATCAGATGTGAGCTTGGATCTGCAGATCTCATCTGCTGCAGTACTAATGCCGTCACAATGCATATTGCCTGCCTAATCCAAAAGAACAGTTAGATAATTAAATGTCTAAATGGCTTTAGTTTTCCCCACCACTAGTTACAAACAGAGAATTAAAAGGCATTGGGTCCGCCGCACCCGCCCTGCGTAAGCAGATTCTTGTACCCCTTATCTCCTGGTCATTCATTCGGTATCTGTAAGTGCTCCCTGCAGCTTTCCCATTTATCCCAGGCTGCTTTCCCAAGAGAAGCCCTCTGACATGCTACTCCAAATGGAATTATTATTATTATTATTATTATTACTATTATTATTATTATTCTACAAAAACCCAAACCCACACACTTCCCAAAATGAGACTGAATTCAGAGGGGATTCTTTATAACATTTAGTTTCTTTCCTTTTCCAAATCCAAATGCAGCACACGCAGCATTCGCGGCTCGGGGCTGTGCCTCTGGGCAGCCGGAGCCTCGGCATCGCTTCCAGGGGAATGCTGCTCCACGCAGCCTGGCAGAAAATTGTCGTTTTTACTGGCATTCCTGCTGCAGCAGAATTTGGAGGAGGGCATGGAGGGGCTTTATGGCACAGCCTTGTTGTTCTTGTTGTCACTGCTGCAAAAAAACAGTTAAATTAAAAAACTGCAGCCTCTGTTCTCTGCTTAATGATGGGGAAAATGGTCCTCTGGTCTGCTTCCTTACTCGAAATGTCACTCCACACCTGAAAGAAAAAGTAAGGGAAGTAAAATGGAAAAAAGAAACATGTTCTTTCATTCCTTTCCTGAGTGTATGTAATAAGTATGAAAGGGGAAGGTATATTTTTGCTGGGACACTAATTGAAGTAATCACTGAAATTTGTGTTTACTGCTGGATGATGTCATATTTAAACAACTTCATTCACAGAATGACGGACTTCACCCATAGAATGACGTCAAATGGAGCAAAATGATTGGACTTAGCTTGAAGTAGGTGATTCTCACAAGTACTGTATTATTTTATTAAGAAAAATCTAAGTCTCTGCACAGAAGCAACCGATGCTTCATCAGGTTTTGGATGTCCGCTCACCTCTCCTGTGGGAGTATGACCTCAGTGATCTGACTGATTTCCAGCTGGAAGTGAATGTCGGCTGGGTGTGATCCCAATGTCCAAACACACTAACCATGGATGCTGGCTGGAGACTTCTCCAGAGAAGCCAGCCGATGCCAGGAAGACATCGCTTAAAATGAAGTCATTGGATGGGAGTTGCACTTTGCTCTGAGGCTGTGGTCTCAGCCACGTTTCTCAGTCTGGATCATGATTAATGCTGTGTCCAGGCTAAAAATTTAGAGTTTTTTAATAACTGGGCATTGAATTTGCTTTTTCTGTTTCCTGACTCATTTGAACCTGTGTCAGGCGAAGCCTTTTTCCTCCCCTGGAAAAGCTCTGTAAATCTCTTATCATGCATCCTTTTTGGTAAGCTTCGGATTTTCCTCTCCATCTTGCCTTTCATTCTGGAACGTGCAGCACATGTATATTTGTCATAAGCACATACTTCTTTCTATGTCTTGAGATTAATTTTCTTCTTTCCGTCCTTTTGCATTCATTACCTTGCTTTGTTGCAATTTAGATTGTAAAATCTATGGGGTAGAAATTTTACTTGTGCGTGCAAAACACACCCACAGTGGTATGCAAACAATAATGCAGAAGGCATATTGTGTATTTTCATGGGCTGCCAGTGTGTTTTCAGGAAAAGCTCTTCTTGCAGATGGACAAACAGCATGGAAATCAAGTGGAATTTGTATCTTTGTAAAAAGCTCCCAGAGATTAATTACTTTGTGCTCTTTGTCACGTCCGACTATGTGGAGCACCAAGATAATGTCAGATACCATGTAGGCAGTAGCTAGGTGGAAGGCCACGCACAAAAACTCCAGGATTTGAGCATTCATTATGTTAAATCTAATGTTCATCAATTTGCTGGAAGCAATAAAGTGCTGGAGGTACCCATCTCCCCGAGGAGCTGTGGCAACAGGACCCTGATCGCTCGCAGCCCACTGCCGTTTCCATAGAGGGATGCTCGCTCCAGCCTCTTGGCCCACTTCCCAGTAAGGATAATTGGATTTTTTTTATTTTTTTTTTCTACTTGCCTTTCCACTGCTTGTTAAATGCCATACGGTATTTACTCCACATTTGCTGGCCTTAACTGTTGAGCAGTATTGCTGAATGCCGTTACCTGTCCCAGTGGTGGAAGTGGTGGGGGGTTTGTGAGGCTGTGCAGGCTCCTTCAAGATGAAAGACCCTGTCTTAGGAATATCGGGTTTTATTATTTATTTAAAGGATGTTTTCATGACACTGCAATTTCTAACCCAGCATGGTGAGGCCATAAAATAATAGTGGGCCTGTTTAGAAGAATGTGTTTTATTTGGCACATTTTGGGAATAGCAGTACAAAGGAAGAAAATAAAGTTGCAATGTTTATGGCAGCTGGGTTCTCTGTCTGTTGGTAACCACTTACCACAAATAACTGCTTGCTGGTGCCCACACATGATATTTTAAGATCCGAGCTCTTAAAAAGTAGCTCTTAAACATCAGCAATATTTAGTGCTGTACAGCTTTCTGGCCACCACATAATGACTGCAGTGTTTTTTATGAAAATGAAACTCATCACATTCCGGGCTTTGCTCTAAGACCTCACATCAACCACTCAACCCCAAGCTGTGCCTCACACCTTTTCAATTCCCACAGCCTTGTTCTTTCCGTTATGTTAGTCTTAATGTCTCTTTTCTGCCTTCTTCCTTGCTGCCTACTCCTTGAGGAAATATGCTCTCCCCAAAGCTGTTTGCTGAACAATCCTCTTACTGATTGGGAGGAGAGAGGGAAACCTGGTCAAGTCTATAAGGCAGACACAACTAGAGCACAGTTATTGACTGTTTCTTACAATAAAAACAAACTGGGCATAAGCAGTGAAAAGATCAAGCAGCAGGTAAGGCAAGTAAAGGAAAAAAATATTTTTGTCCCCCACAAAATTAACTGTGGGACTCATTGCCACAGGATATTGTGAAGGACAGAAATAATAGAAATTATTTTAAAAAATGAACTAAGAAAATGATGAAGGCTGGATTCATCACTCGTTATGAAATGCAGTGACTCAGATGAAACAAGCCACTGAGAAAGCCCTCCGAAAGTTGGTAGGAGCTGTGAGGACCAGGCATCCGCTGCTGGTCCTATGGGAAGTGGGATGGATCTGACCTAGAGTCACTCTTATGTGCTTTTCAATCATGCCACCCATAAGAAGTAAAACAATTACAAAACATAACTACAAACTGTTACAAACTGTATAAATGAGTTAATTTAAGGTAAGGGTTTGCCTTACTGATGAAATGACCCAGTTCTTTAACTTTTTAATCTCTCTGTTTCCTCCTTTCTGCCTAATACTGTCTTTCTCCTGCTCTGCCATGATGAGTGTTGTTTGCATGCTCCTCGGGGCTATGACTGTGTCTTTCTTTCTGTAAGGTCGTCTCACGCAACTAAAAGAAGTACAGTAGCTTTATTCATTCACTTTCACTTTCTCCCATTCCTTGACATCCCCATACGCTATGGCTCTCCCTTGCTCCTTAGTCTCCTCCTCTCTAAATAGCGGACAATAAATGCTGCACAAAGTCTTTCCACCAAGCAGGCAAATTGGTCGGGCCTTTCCAAAGCGCTTGGTCCCGGCTTAGTCCCTTGGCACAGACCCTCCTGGTGAAACTGGGGTTCAGTAAGCAACGAGGCCAATGCTGAGTGTCTGAAAACTCTTCCCACCAGTCTATTTTGCTTTGAAAACCTCCCACCCACTGGTTGTTTTGAATTAGGGTTTTGGCCTGGGATCACTGAATTACACGACATGGCGTGAGAATATAGATTGCAAACAGAACACAAAGCTGTTCTGTGGCCGTTAGTTGTCTATACAGTGCCTTAGCATCACTTTATACGTTGTGACTGGGATAGCGCAGGCTGCAGTCAGCTGAATTCCTCGCACTGACACTGTGCTCTTTCCTATCTAGGATTACGATACCGCAAAGGAAACGAAACGAAAGATAAGCCACTGCTTCAGAAACCTCATTTATCTTGTCCCTTCTCATCTGAGATGCTGGTATACAAAGAGATACTGATGAGCTTTGTTTCAGTGCCTTGTTGAGGACGCCGGGCGGTTGGGCGATGCTTAGTGCTGCTAGTCACCAGATGTCCCGATGCTGCAGAGTGCGAATGCGCCCACAGTAAACAGCCAGGGACAATGGGGACTCTAGGAGGAGGAATGGGTTTGTACCAGGGCTAGTAACTGTACCTGAAATAACAAAGGGGCAATTCAGCTCATTGGGACGGCGTACTGCGGCCACAGTGCAGAAAGAATGAATGAGGAAAGATTAGCAAGGCTTGGCTTGTGCAGGCTGGCACACGATAACATTATTGGTTCTGTCATTTGATGCCGGGTGAAGAATGCAGAAAGAAAGTGCTTTTAGTCAGCTAAGTTAGCATATGATGCTGGTAAGGTTATTTTCTGGTATTTTCTGCTCCGTTCCCTTTTTCTGTCCCCCAAGTCATTCCTCTTCTCCTTTCATCTGGTGATATTCCCGGTTATCAGGCAGCAACACGACCGCGGGATTCCTAGCATAGCAGAGTTAGTGCTGACCCAGCGGGGATCGATACACTCAGAAATTCCTGGAGTGGCTTACCAGCAGTTTGGGCAGACTTTGAACGGATCAAAAACTGGGTGTCTGGCCTGGGGCATTCGTAATGGAGGAAAGGTAACTGTAACATCTGAGAAAAAAATGGTCTGATGAAGTTCTGTACTCAGAGAAACTGGATAGCTCTGCTCGGGAGGGTGAGTACACGTGGAGAAACTCAACATTAGCTATCTGAGCTGAAGATGTTGGTTTGCACTCTCCATGACATACTTTGTAAAACAGAAATCTTAATGTAAATAGTAGCAGATAAAGGATTTTTAAAATGGCCCGTTGCCATGAAGAAAAGGATTTGGGCAAGCAAACAAGCAAATGCAGCTGAGAGAATGAAGGTCCCATAACTCACAGTGCATTTGTTTACTTACTTTGGCATGAGGCGCAGGTGTGAGTTTGTTCTTTGTTTCTTTCTGCAGGCTGGAAGAAAGCCTGCTGCTCCTTGCCACGCAGGTAAAATAACTCGAGTACTGAAGAATATTCTTTAAAGCTGTGCTTTGCCACCTTTTTTTAATGAAAAGACACATGCCTTTTGGAAAAAGAAGTCCAAGGACCAGCTAAAGTTAAATAAATAAAATCTGCAAACTGCTTCATGCAAGGCTCTAACAATGGTTTTCATTTATTCTCCTCACCTCTCCCTGAAAGAAGCTAAACTTTGAATGTTCACTCTCTCCCCAGTTTTGCTTCCTGGCATAGATCTTTGCACATTTTCACCTCTCAGGTGTTGCAAATCTCCACGGGCCCCCCAGACTGCAGACTCTTTATACGCTCTCTTCTTGGTTACATTGGTCTTTTGTATTTTAAACCTTGTAAGGATTTTTTCATACATACTTTTTGATCCTAGCCAGCTTAGATCCTTTTACTGAGAGTTTAACGGTATCTTCTCTGAGGGCACAGAGAGTTTGGGAGAGGGCAAAGCCTAAGAGCAGTAGTGAGGATGGCTGAGCGGAGCCCAGGGAGGAGCTGCTGGCTGCAGAGGAACCGTTTTTGGGGAGGACTGGACGCATCTAGCCTCAGGAAAGGGAGTTTAGTTTTCAGAACTAAATCCAACGGTGGGGAGGCCCCTCCTGGAGCTCCAGGCGGGAGGAGGTGTGCTTGCACTTGTGATCCAGGCTATGCTGGATCACTGGACAGGCGCTCAGGCCAGCCGTGTAACCTGAATACATCTCCCGTGGGATGGATAAAGGGGAGGAAAAGAGAACTTGGAGATGGTAACCTGGGTGGGCTGAGAAGCAGTATCTGGTGTGTGGAGATGCAGAGGCTGGAGAGCAGGAAGGGAGAGGAAGAGCAGGGAGAAAGAGGAAGAGCAGACAGCTGCTCTGTGGATGGTCCATGTATTTGGCTAATGATGGTAATAAAATAGGATTAGCTGCTAGTCCTGGATTGATGGCCATGGCAATTGCCAGACGCTCTGCTTCCCTTCTGTGAGTAAACGACGGTGGTGGCATGTGGAAATTACTTTTTAAAGCTAATTAGCTGGGTGTTAAGTCTCATCAGACAGTTAACGTTTCAAACAAGTACAACATGGGTATAATTGCAGCCTCTGTAAATTTGTTTGCCCCATTAATACCTGTCACTATCAATTATTTAATTCCTCCTCAGCTGTTTGAATGCTTGTTTCAAACCAGGCTTTACATAGTTTTATTAATTTGTTTCTGGTACTGCCAGAAGATATCACGAGCTTTTAAAACCAGAAGATGTGTTTCCTGCTCTATGAGCTCTGTAATCTGAAGGTAAGCGATTTAAGTGGGAGACTTGAGAAAGACAATGAGGATGGTGAGCTGATACATCTCTGGTTTGATGCTACAAAATCCGTGGGATATTTCCAGGGTGAGGGCAAGCCCAAGTTTGAAAGGGTTGGTGTTTGGAGGATCTGGTTCAGGTCTCACAGATGTGACTAGGAGCTCCCACCAAAACAAACGGAGCCTGAATCACGCAGGAGACTTCTGCTCCTGTTTACACCAGCAACAGGAGAACCATAGCAGCAGGAAAACAAACTTTGGGAGGGAGGACAGACAAATGAGACAGCCCTGGGGAGCGGAGTGAGTAGGAGCTCAACAGGGATGCCAGAGGGGAGAGAGGGTCGCCTGCCCTGGAGCACCAGGGACGTGCAAGAGGGGTGAATCGTCCCTGCTAGCCTAATAAGGAAAATAATAATCAGGAAAAATCTTTATTAGAGCTGACTCAAACATTTTTGCTGTATCTTAAATCAGAATGTTTGCTTTTACTGCTGTTGATTTTCTTTTTTTCTGGCTGCTGCGTCTCTGCTGAAATTTTTGTGGCACA